>NC_136426.1:33497865-34133178 GCF_052849685.1 Lactuca virosa | reverse complement strand
AGGATCAGATGGATTTGACATTGGAGATGAAAGAGACATGTTGCTTTTGTTCAGTATATCGGTGATATAAGATTCTTGAGATAAAACGATACCAGATTTGGACTTCTGGACTTGTAAACCCAGAAAATAATGTAAATCACCCATGTCTTTTAGAGAGAATTGGTTGTTGAGACTGCAAATGAAATTAGATACTTTGACATCATCTGAACCTGTGACAATCAGATCATCAACATATATCAAGACATAAATAGTTGTGGTCTGTGAAACATGAACAAATAGAGAAGTGTCAGATTGACATGCTCGGAATCCATTTGAGACCAGATATGTCTTGAGTTTATTGAACCAAGCCCTAGGTGCTTGTTTAAGCCCATACAGTGCTTTGTGTAGCTTACAGACATGAGTAGGATGTGTTGCATCTTCAAAGCCCTTCGGTTGCTTCATGTAAACGGTTTCAATTAAGTCACCATTTAGAAAAGCGTTGTTAATATCTAATTGTCGAATTCTCCAATTGTTTGAAAACGCAATCGACAAAACCAAACGAATGGTGGTAGGCTTAATTACCGGACTGAATGTGTCAAAATAGTCAACCCCTGCCTCTTGACTGAAGCCTTGAGCCACCAATCGGGCTTTATATCGCTCAATTTTACCATCAGCCCCTTTCTTGATCTTGTAAATCCATTTGCAGCCAACAATGTTGGAGTTGGTGGGACAAGGGACGAGAGACCAGATGTTGTTTTTCACAAGAGCGGCATATTCTATCTTCATCGCATCACGCCAGCACTGATGTTTATTGGCTTGGGTGAAGTTGGTCGGCTCGAAAGTGAGAGATGAACTATCAGCAAGAAATACTTTTGGCTTAAGAGAGTTCATTTGAGCTCTAGTGACCATGGAGTGTTGATTATTTTCTGCTGGGCGAAAAATCGTTGCTGATTGTGGTGATGAGGCAGTAGAATTTTGAGCGAACAAAGGAGACACCTCAGGTGCTAGGGTAGATAAGATGGGCTCTTGTGAGGGTGGGCTGTTAGATGGAGTGGGGTCATCCATGTGATTGTGAGTAGTTGGGCTAGGTAGTGGGCCTTGAGAAATCGGACCAGGAGTTGGACTTTGAGGAACTGAACTGGGTGAGGGAGTGAAAGTGGCATTAATTGTTGGAGATAAATCATTATATGGTGAGGAAGGTGTAACACTTGGTGATATTGAGCTATCATATGGAAATTTTTCTTCATCAAAAACAACATGTCGTGAGACATATATTTTTGAGGTAGGTTGATGATAACAAATATACCCTTTGTGTGATGCACTATACCCCAAGAAAATACATGGTTTGGATCGAAAATCGATTTTGTGAGGATTGTAGGGTCGGAGATAGGGATAACAAAGACAACCAAAAAATTTTAGAAATGAATAATCGGGAATTTTGTTGTACAACTTTTGGTATGGAGACTCATAGTTTAGTACAGGGGTAATGGTGCGATTATTCAAGTATGTTGCAGTTTTGAAGGCGTGTTCCCAAATTTTTTTTGGTAACGAAGATTGTGCTAGTAACGTGAGACCCTTCTCGACAATAAATCGATTTCGCCTTTCGATTGCTCCATTTTGTTCCTGTGTATGTGGACAGGAAACCCGGTGATTGATGCCATGTGTTTTAAGAAATGAAGAGATGTTTCTATATTCGCCCCCCAATCGGTTTGCATACTTTTTATGTCACAGTCAAATTGTGTTTTTACCATGGTGAGAAAATTAAGAAAAACTTGATAAACTTGTGACTTGTGAGATAGAAAATAAACCCATATAAACTTGGAGCAATCATCCATAAACAGCACAAAATATCTATGCCCATTTAAAGAAAAAACGGGAGAAGGCCCCCAAACATCCGAATAAACCAATTCAAATGGTTTTGAAGAAATAACATGAGATGTAGGAAGATGCATCCTATGAATTTTTCCTAATTGACATGAGTCACAAATATTAGGAAATTTATTATTGGAAACAGGAAGTTTAAAACTTGAAACTAAACGCCTAAGGATTGATTCATACGGGTGAGCAAGCCGCATATGCCATCCATATAAAGAAACTCAACTGGAATTGAAGACTTTTGGAGATGAGCGAAGACTGGTAGGATGCAACCGATAGAGCCCCTCCTTTTTATCCCCTTGGATTAGAGTTTGACCCTGAAACATCTTAACAGAACAAGTTTTAGGCCAAAATTCAACAAAAACAGGATTATCATCAGCGAGTTTTGAGACACTAAGGAGGGATTTTGTGAGATCAGGAACATGAAGAACATTAGTTAATTTAAGATGGGGTAGAGAGGAAGATCCGATATAAGAGATAGTCAAGTTGTTACCATTGCCTACTTGGAGTTTGTCATCTCCAGTGTAGGAATCAGCAATGTTGAGTTTGTTGAGGTCTGGTGTGACATGATCGGCTGCTCCACTGTCTACATACCAAGCGGGATCAAATACTGTAGATTGACTTTGCTGAGTCAAGTGAGCTTGGCGAGGATTGCCTTTTGGATTTGGTTTCCTGGAGGGATAGTCGGTGAGATTGCCTCGCTGCCAACAGTCAATGGCTTCATGACCAGGCTTGCCACACAATTGACACATCACACGCTTCTTTCTAGGGTCTGAGTTTCGAGAAGCATAGGAAGAGTTGGAGACCTGTCCATTTTGAGCTTGAGTTTTGTGGGTAGATCGGTTGACATTTAGGGCAGCAACAGTGGGGGCGGAATTAACTGAAGCAAGACGCATGTGTTCTTGCTCAAGTCTCGCTTCTTCCTGTAATAGATACCCTACAAGATCATCAACCATTAGAACTTCTGATTTCATCATAAATGCTGTAATAAAACTCCCATAGGAAGAATCTAAGCCACTCAGAATGTATCCAATAAGATCTTCATCATCAACAGGATGAAGATTTTCAGCCAAAGCATCAGAGATGGAGCGTTTTCGCTCTATGTAGTCAAGCATGGTCATAGAACCTTTTGCAAGAGTTTGCAATTGAACTTTCAATTGCATTCGACATGCCCTAGTCTGGGCTTGAAACAATTTTTCAATTTTCTGCCAGGCATCACGAGATGAGGTAGAACGAGCAACAAGAGCAGACGCATGATCAGTAAGTGTGGATTTTAGCCAGAGTAAAACAAACTTATCATGTTTCTTCCAGGTGGTATACTCCGGATTTGGAATGGTAGTAGCAGGAACCGCAGCAACAGCAGGTGCGGTGGCAGTGGCTGGTATCGCTGCAACAGCAGGAACATCAACAGTCTCGGTCGGAGGTTTAGGGTTTAACACAAAATCCTCCAAATCAAAGGTCTCTAGTGCTGAGATTATATTGGTGCGCCATAAGGCAAAGTTTTTGTGATCCAATTTAGTAGTAATTGGGGGAATCTGAAAATTGAGAGTGGGGGCGGTGGTGGTAGCCAAATTGAGACGATTGGCAGTTCCGGTAGCCATGAAAGGAGAAGAAAAGAAGAAACTTTGTGCAGATTTAGCCTTAGCTCTGCTACCATAAAGGGAATGAGATTTCAATCGATGATTTTGATTTACAGTCAACCATTGTTTAAATACAAGTATGAGAGTAGTTGAGAGTGAGATATACACTCCTGATTCTATGCGATAACTATTATATACATCAATACACACGTTTACAATAAGTAAAATACATATTATATACATAATTGCTATTATTTGCATTAACAAAATACCATGAAAACAATTACTCTATCACATATACTAGTGTAGCCTTGCTTGTGGTTCCATACCAAAAGTTACCACTTATACATATAGTCTTGCTTTTGGTTTTGGACCTAAAACCAATTTGATTTGGATCAGACTACAAATTGTAATTTTAGGACACTGGTGTAGAACGGATTTTTGCACCGGGTACATCGGGGTTTTCAATATACTATATCGCTCTTTTCACCAATTTTTTAGGTGTATTCATATAGTTTATTGGGTATGGAACTCATAAGAAGTGTCCATCATTGTAGATTATATGAAGTCTTCTCTGTACAATGTAATAAAGTTATTTATGAATAGAATGGTAACTCAATAGAAAAAAAAATTGCATCCATCACGTTATGCATAAACCAATAATTGCAGTGTGTATCCATTTTAAAAAAAAAAGCATGCATAAACATACCTCCTGTTATCGACAAGTGTTCGTGAACACACTAAAACTAAATCTACTTTCTTATGTTAATTTACTAGCTTACAACCACGGGTAAAAAAACTAATGATAATTTAAAATCATAATGAAAAATCAAATATTTGTTAAAATATTGTATTAAATTACAAAAATAGAAGTTTTATTCTTCCAAACCGTTGAAAAATTCTAGCTATTTTTCGTTCACCGGTCTTATGTAAATTTTTTTATAGGGGACAAATATGTTATTTTGAATGTTTGTTCTCTAATTTTATTGTAGTTACACATTTTTTTTTCTTTATTATTTTTTTTTCTTTATGTGCAGGAGGTCAAATTTATTTATATGTAGGAGAAAATCACAGAACTTGTCAACTAGTCCTTGTAAATATTTCTAATGACAAAAAAACAGGACTTTTAAAAATAGGATTTTGACATAATGCTCTCTGTTAATATTTTGTTGAAAAAGACATACACATAAATACTCAATAACACAAACAATGATCTAATTGGGAAAACTTTGAAATTAGATTGGTTTAATTGGAAATATGTTGGTATTCATTGCATGAAGTAGAAGAAGAAATCTTACACCAGCCCGATTCCTTTGACAAAGAACAAAAATAAATTATAATTTGGTATTGATTTATATTACTCAGATCGGCATATATACGGTTAGAATTAATGCAAACATTTTTTATAAGTGTGTGAATAGAACACTCGGCAAGCAATGATTTGTCATTTACTTAGTCAACACAATTGCTTTTGCATTTTGTATAGCACACGTAAGGTTCTAAATGTGATCATGGTTATTTTACTTATTATTTATTAATATGCAGCTAAAAATAAGTTGCACTAAAGCTTCAAATTACATTATACACGTACACAAAATTTTGCAGGCTAAACAATGCATGTGGTTTAACAAAAATCTACAAAATGAAGACATCAGTAAATCTTAGAATCAAAAATCTATATTATGTGAAAATCAAATTTATGCCTATCTTCTATAAAAAGTGGGTTTACAGATCAATCCGCCAACCAGAGTACGATCAGGCCAAGCGGATCTGTTAAATCTTCTTGGTTGTCGTTGTGAACATGATGAATTACTTCTTGTAGCCGAATATGTTGACTTTTACTCTTTAAGAAAGAGTGATTAGCGTTTAATAGCAATAAATGTCATTAATTACGCAATTAATGCATCCGTTAGAGAATTCAAAAATAGGGACCAAATAAATGTCATTAATTACGCAATTAATGCATCCGTTACAGAATTCAAAAATATGGACCAAAACTGGCCAAGCGGATCTGTTAAATCTTCTTGGTTGTCGTTGTGAACATGATGAATTACTTCTTGTAGCCGAATATGTTGACTTTTACTCTTTAAGAAAGAGTGATTAGCGTTTAATGGCAATAAATGTCATTAATTACGCAATTAATGCATCCGTTAGAGAATTCAAAAATAGGGACCAAATAAATGTCATTAATTACGCAATTAATGCATCCGTTACAGAATTCAAAAATAGGGACCAAAACTGTCAAGTTTAGCAAAAACGAGGGTAGCGCGCACCCGAGTTTTCGGAGCCATTCGTGTCCGCAGGTCGCGCCCATGCACGAGTTCGGTGTTTTTGGTCTACGGAACCAAGATTTGAACCCCCCCTGCGCGCGGATAGGAATTTTAGCATAACCATAGACACAAGCTTGTAAGCCTTCCATGCAATGAAGCTTATAAACCTTGTTGAGTTTGGTCTCTCTACCAACGTGGGACTCATTCCCACATTCCTCTCTTTTGCTAAACTTATTCTCAAATACCCATCTTTGAGTATCGATATCTCATTCACTTATACTCTATTTTGGACATATAATATATCGTTTCGAAGTCCTCATGGAGGAGAACACAAACCCACTTAAAGTTCGTTATATATACAACATATGTATATATTTATATATGTCCAAAGTTAGTAAAAATATAAATATTTATACTAAATTTCCAACAAATTGTCCAAAATGGTTGTTTCTTGCAAAGTATAGTAGCGTCTTTTGAGACATCTTCACAATAATGGGGATTAGTAATGAAAACATTCAATATTATGAGGGACTTTATGTAAATTTTATTGATCTAAGGGAATCACAACCGATGAAATGGGGCAATAGGTAAAGTTTTGAATCACTTCCTTCTTGTACTTTGTGCTTTATGAGATACACTATGATGAACTTGGATTGTTGTGCAGATTGTCATAAGTAAACCATGAATTCCTAGGATTGATGTGTAGGATTATCAATATACTTTCAAAGTCCTCCCATTGGGAATTCAACTTATCTTGAATAATCTCATTTAATTTAGTTTTGATCCTTCCCTATTTGTATACATTACCGAAATATCATTTCTAAGGACTGCTTATATTTACTAATAGTTGGTATTTGTCTTTGTAATTTTTTTTGTAATTCACGATCAGGCCAAGCGGATCTATTAAACCTTTTAACAGCCATCCTCACTTGATTTTCAAGTTTCCCTTTGTAGACAACATTTGGAGCCTTTTCACCTGATAACATTGTCATATGATTATATCAAAGAAATTACAAGGGTTCTAAGAGAAAAGCATAAAGACTACAAGGAATAAAGCGGATATAAATACTAGCTAGACAGAAACCCTAATGGGCTAAAGACAAAAAGGGCCCATAAACAAGCGGGTTAATAATATAGACTAACATCCCCCCTCAAACTCACAATGCCGCAGTAATAAGCATTGAGAGTTTGTCACATAAGAACCGAAACCGAGAAGCCGATAAAGCCTTCGTAAATGGTGACTTAATGTTTATCATAGTATCGATGGAGCGTGTGTGGTTAACCGGCACAATAACTTGAACTTAACAAGGTAGGTAAATGGTGACTTAATGTTTATCATAGTATCGATGGAGCGTGTGTGGTTAACCGGCACATCGATTGAGGGGTAATACATTAAGGGTACCAAGTAATTTGCATGGTTACTTCACACCTTGTTTTGTGATCCTCGGCATCCCAGTCACAAAACTTGAAGGGCACACTCGAGATTGAAACATGTCATTGAAGAAAGTTCAATGAATCTCAAAGAATCTAGGAGTTTCTAAACCAATTAAAACCTAATTAAATATTTCGTTTTTCATGGTGGAAATTGGTGAATCGTCATTCACCTACCTTCAAATATCTTATAGCTTAGATTACGGCATCCCTCTTCTAAGTTATAAAATATTGTGTTGGGTCCTAGCCTTAATATTACATTTGGGTGTTTTGTTAAGGACTATCTCTATATCTAATCTAATCTATTCCCTCTTCTTTTCAGATGTCTTCCAATAACAATGCTTCTGGCTCAAACCCTACTAGCTCCTTCTCTCTCATGAATCTTTGTGGGAGAGTCATCTTTGATGGGTCCAACTTTACAGATTGGATCAGAAACATCAGGATGGTCACTCGGTATGAGAACAAAGAATATGTTCTCGACAAGGAGCTGAAGGTACCCGAGCCAACTGCTACTCCTGAAGAGCTTGCTGAATATGAGGTACATGAAAGAGATGCTACAAAAGTGGCATACATCATGATGGCCACCATGACAGCCGAGCTCCAAAAGTCCTATGAGGACTATTATCCTTTTGAGATGCACCAGGACTTGATGGACCGCTACCATCAAAGTGCTCGTCAAGAGCGATATGAAATAATCTCCTCCATGATAACAACCCGAATGAAGGATGGTGAACCCATCACGGGCCACATGCAGAAAATGCAAAGGTATGTGGACCGTTTACTGAAGCTGAATGTGAACTTCCCTGAGGAGTTAGCAATAGACATCATTTTGCACTCCTTGCCATCGTGTTATGATCAATTCCGCATGACATATCACATGAACAAGGAAGAAGTCACCCTCAGCAAACTTCAAGGACTCTTGAAGACCGCCGAAAGTGGTCTAAAGGGTAAGTCGATTGTTACTACTCCTACTCCTACTCCAACTGCGGCCAATGTCTTGGCAATCGGGCATGGCAAAGGGAAGAAGAGAAAGAACCCTTCTAAGGGTACCAAGGGTAAGACCCTTGAAGGCTCCTCTTCAAGCAAAACCAAGAAAGGTTTTGTCACTCCTTCTGCTAACCCTAATGAGGCTGAATGCTTCTATTGCCATGAAAAGTCGCACTGGAATCGAAACTGCCCAAAGTACCAGCAAGATTTGAAGGATGGGAAAGTAAAACCCAACCATGCAGGTATATACACTATATTGTCTAATAACTCACCTCATTCTAAGTCTTGGGTCCTTGATACAGGTTGTGGTATTCACATATGTTGTGATTTGCAGGGACTAAAAAGAAGTGAGAATATGGAGCAGGGAAAGATAAACTTGATCATGAGAAACAGGAAAGCTTCACCTGTCACCAAGATAGGAGTTTATTCCTTAGTGCTAAATAGTGGGTTTACATTAGATTTGAATAAATGTTATTATTCGCCAGAAATAGCAAGAAATGTTATTTCCTTTCATGCATTGTATAAACAAGGCTTTACCTTTTATTTTGATAATAATAATGGTAGTATTGATGCTTTCTTTAATAATGATCTTTATTTTAAAGCATTACCTTGTGATGGCGTGTATGAAACTGTATCTGTTGTAGATAATCTAGGAAATAATGTATTGTGTATTAACTCTTCCACTAGCTTAGATAAAGCTGTTGGATTAATGTCTAAGTCCATAACTATATTTGGTATGTACTTGACCCGACCCGGCATGGTCCATTTGGGTTGCACTTCACCGACACAATTTATATGGATAGTCTTTTGAGAATAGTATATTTATGATTTATATTAATATATTATAAGTTCTAATATATTAATATGGAATCATATTATTTAATTAGTATTGATCAGGAATTAATTTAGAATTAATTAAGTGATCAAAAGAACTAATTAAATATGGACTCTTATATATATGGAATGGGCCAAGTTCATTTAGGTTGGGCTAAGCTTTCATGGATGGTCCATGGAGCTTTTAACCCATGGATCCTATGTAAATGAAAGGTCATGGGTATTAGGGTTTACATGGATGTAACCCTAATCCTCCATAATATATAAAGGCGTCCTTGGCTCACAAAATTGGCACAAGTGTGTGAAAATAAGAGTGGGCCGATTTTAGTGTGCATACATATTCTCTCAAGTTCTTCCAAGGTGTTTTGGTGATTTGTGATTCCATTTGAGGCTTCCACACTATTGGGGCTAAGCTCTTAAAGCTTGAAGACATCAAGCTACATCAAAATGTATGTCATCTAACTAGAACTTTGTAGAATAGGTGCTTCATAATATGCTAGTTAGGATGAAACCTTGGAATAGTTAATATTTTCATGTATAATAGAGTAAACATAGATCCAAGGTTTATAGGGTTGCATGTACACCATAGGAGTGTTAGAATGCTCAAAACCCAACAGTGGTATCAGAGCCATGGGTTGTTTTCTGTTATATTGATGCAAATGTTTTATTTTCAAGTTGAAAAAAAAAGGAAAAAAAATATGACGTTTGTCAAATTTTAAGATAATTACTTGTTTTTGTGAAAAACTAATTATTTGTAAAATTTGAATCATTTGCTATATGAGTTGAATTAGGTCAAATTTAGTAAAAGATAAAATGATATGATTATTTTATTAGTTTTAAAAGTTTGATCTAAAGAGTTTTTTGAAACCTCCATAAGTTATGGATATGAAAAGGTTTTTAAAAAAAATTGATTCAAAGTTTTTTATGGAGTTACAAAACTTGGTCTTAATGTTTTAAATAATTCCATAACTTGTTCTTAAGTTATGGAACATGAAAAGTTTCATCATAAAACAAGTATTTAACTCCATAAGTTATGGAATCCAAAAGTTTTCAAGAGTTACAAAACTTGCCCTCAAGTTTTGGAATTTGGAAAAAGTTTTTTTATGATAAAAAAAAAAGAATTGAATTCTAAAATTCTTGGGTTCATAACTTAAACAATTAATTAAATGATTTTAATTTTGAATTTAATAATTGGAATTATGATGTTTTTATTGAATAATTCAATTAACTCTTATGGACTTTATTAATAGATAATTAAAGTGTTTAATTAAAAGAGAATTAATAATTCCATAATGACATGGTTTAAATTTAATTAAATTAAGAGTATAGTTTAATTAATAGATTAAACCACCAAGTATTTTAAATGTCTAAAATACACCCTTATACTATTATAATATTAAAAGTTTAATATATTATATGTATAAGAGCAAGTCGTCTTACCATTAGTAGACCTCATTCACGAAGTCGGTCTATAAGGGGGGTATAAGGTTACTGCCTATAAAATGACAGTTTAATGGGTGTCCACTCTCACCCACCGCTTCCTTGACTGGTGGAGGGTCGTTAGCCGAACAGGTAGGACAAGGACTATAATTCTCCCTTCATTATAAGTATAATGATAAATACTAAGTAACTAAACACTTATAAATTCTCAATCTTAGTTACTTAGGAAAATGTGAATAAGGTGCTAATCCATGAAATTACACTTTGCACTTTGTTTAAGCTGTTAGTGGAGCGTGTGTGGTTAACCGGAACACTACTTAACAAGGTAGGCAAAGGGTAACTTAATGTTTATCATAGTATCGTTGGAGCGTGTGTGGTTAACCGGCACATCGATTGAGGGGTAAATATTAAGGGTACCAAGTATATTTGCATGGTTACTTCACACCTTGTTTTGTGATCCTCGACATCCCAGTCACAAAACCTGAAGGGCACACTCGAGATTGAAACATGCCATTGAAAAGTTCAATGAATCTCAAAAGAATCTAGGAGTTTCAAAACCAATTAAAACCTAATAATACATTTCGTTTATCTTGGTGGAAATTGGTGAATCGTCATTCACCTACCTTCAAATATTTTATAGCTTGGATTACGACATCCCTCTTCCAAGTTATAAAATAGTTTGTTGGGTCCTAGCCTTAATATATCATATTGGGTGTTATATTAAGGACTTAAATCAACTTTACGTGAATTTCTCCCATTGTTGATGTCTGGTTTAGACAACAATGATCTTCCCAAATCAAGCTTTCCTAATGAATATGACTTCCCGAGTTTGGCTCATGGAAGTCATACTTCTCTTCCTCCACCTCCTCCAATTATTCTCCCTAACCCACAAGTTCAAGGTCACTCAAGCTCTAATGGCAAGCAAGGTCTATGTGTGATCACATCTTAGAGATGAAGTCACATATTGACAAGCCGGGAGAGTTGGGTGTCAAAGTCTTGAGAAAGTTGGATGTTCAATCACTTTCTAAGTCATATAGTGAGTTCCTTTAGGACTACTGTGAAACAGACTATGACATGAACCTTAATGATCATATCTATTTGCTTGGTGCTGCTGAATCAACAATGATTTGGAACGATAGTAAAGCAAATTTGATTAGAAGATCAACTTCCCAAAAACTTTATGGACAGTGACAATGGTGACATTGGAAATCCAGAAAAAGCATTCTCTTCCCAATGGAAAGGGATTGGCCATAGTCAACCCGGTTGACCAAATGGTAAAGAGAAAGGCTAAGTCTGAGATAGTCCCATTACCAAAGGGTCCATATGTTTATTTTGCCGAAGGAAGCGGCGTTGATTGCAAAGCTGCCAAATTTACCTAAGGATGTTAAAGTCAATAAGTTTGACTCTACATCAGGTAGAGCCCATTATCTAACTCTGTTAAGTTCTATTATGAGATCCTCATTACATGATGTGACTGGGTCACATGTTGATGTTTTAAGAATAAAAGAATAGAGAGAAATCTTAAAGGAAGTATATGCTGATTCTGATCGCGAAGGTGGATTTCGATCGCATCAGAATTTTGAGCAGTTGCTTAAGAAGTTATGATATATTGCTAAGGAATAGATAACAACAATTTTCCATGTGGATTGTAAGGATACGTTTTTCCGCAAAGTTTTAAAATAAAAGAAAATTGTTTAATTTTATTTATTTGAAGTATCCTTACAATGGCATTTGTGGAAAATTGTTGCTTATATGATTCCACTGACAGCAATATTGGAAAATGGATTTGATTCTTTCATTTGTGGTAGTGTCTAAATTTACCAAATCAGGAAAGTTCCTCATCGTCCAAGTTTCAATTGGACCGAAACTTGGAATCATGCAAGTTGAATAGTATGATGAATGAGAACTTTCAAGCATTGGAAAATCAAGACTAATTACTTGTTCACATGGATGTGTGAGTCAAGTGAAGGACTAAAGGGATCGAGTACACATTCTTGTGCACTGGTCATGTCCACCACAAAGCTCGTTAAGACTATTTGATTTACTAAAGTTTAGTAAATATGGTTATACTTACAAGTTTAAGTATAATTCTGAAACATTGGAAAAGTCTCAATGTATGGCAGAACGAATGGGAAGAATCAAATTAGGCAGAAAGATAAAAGTTTCTCAAATCTGAAAAGATGGGAGAGTACTTTAGTATCATGTTTGTGATCATCTTAATGATTTAGAAATCATATCACAATTAGTCCTCTAAAGGTCATCTTAGTGCATTCTTATGACTAAGAAGAGGAGTCATGAATTGTTGAAATGGTTAGATCAGGAAGATGAGTTATACTTCGTTCCAAAACAATTCTTAGAGTCATACTCCAAGATTGTAACTTGAGTGACATATCTTAAAGAAAGGTTTAAAACACTTGTCAAATGTAAGAGTAAAAGTGTCCTACTCTTGTACATTTGAAATTGGTAAGTTGTGATGTTTTGGATAAAACAAAGACCAACTAAGGCCAATTGTGTGAAGTGTTTGTCTTAATAAAGAATCCGCACTATCTCTTGAATATTTGGCAAGATAGTCTTATATGTCAAGAGGATAGTGGGAGTCTTAAAGATCCTAAAAAGAATTTCAAGAACTAATCAAGAATAAAACATGAGGTTCTTCACTAGCACACGACTTGAGGTTTATAACCTATCGTGTTGACATATTCTGTGCCCATTCCAGTTAAAGTTGGCTTTGCATAGGAGTTCTGAAAGTTCTCAATTGGTTGCATAACAACTTGGAAGCAATGGTAGGCCCTGTACTGCCAGGTGGCAAGAAGTTAAGATTGCATAAGTTCAGTCCATATGAGTTTGGATTTGTCATTATCCTTGTCTTGTGACTATGGTTTTGACGATTCACATGGATAAGAACACATACACCATAAAATCTAAGGGTCATAAGGTTTCTCTCCGATTCATGAAAATGATGGTGAGGAAACACTTCCACCAAGTAGATTTGAAGCAGATGGAAAAAGGTCTAAACAATTGAGACTATGATTACGGCATCTCTTTTCATAGTTCTGAAATTGTTTAGACACACATGCATGTTATCTAAGGAAAGGTGTATGATTTTGATAAAGTTTTATCAAAGCATCTCGTATCAGAAATTTGAACTTTGGTAAGAAATTCAATAAAGTATTGATTTCTAGAAGTCCAGCTGATTTCTGAGTACATGTCAAAGCTAGTGGGAGCATAAGTGTTATGCTAATAATCATCATGTTAGTGGGAGCATGATAATTATTGTTAGTGTTGCAAGTTAGCAATGTTAATTATAGAAAACAAAAGTTTCAATTCGTGAGGCTGCAGGGATTGAAAAAGTTGTTTTTCTATAATTAAGGGAGAGGATATACTTCATTTCAGTTCTGAAGGCTTAGATTGAGACCTTAATCATCTTTAGTTAAGAATATATATATGAATTTCATGTTGGATTGGTTCAACTTAAGGAAATTCTATATATTGCATTCTCAAAATTCGATTATGATTACGGCATCCCTCTTCATAGTCAAATTTTGAAAACATGGCAAATAAAAATGTTGTAGCAAAAGACTGGTCTAGAATCATGTCTTTATGTGAGACATCATGAATAGTGTACCATTTGCTTTGGGTACAGGATCGATTGCATGTGCTATAATATTTGTCATTTCTAAATTTTTTCAAATGCCCAGAGGCATTAAGAAGGGAAAAGGTCTAGAATTGGATATGACTAAAATGATTAAGCAATTGTCGAGGACAATCTGAGGTTTACCAAAGATTGGTTGCTCAAGGACAGTTGGAAGTATAGTGCTAATTTTGGAAGGACCATATTGACATATTCTGAAAAGAGGCATCTCTTATTCAGAAGTGATAGTCAAAATGAGAATATGGAGTTGTCTCCATAGGTGGAAGTTATCTGTGTAAGATTAGAAAACTTAATGCAAGAAGCATGTCCAAAGCAATGTACTTTGAATATGAGACTTAGTTTCCATGGAGTTGATCTCCATTGGAATACCTTATAATGACTGTTGACAAGTCTTTATGACTTTGTACATATTCATTACAGGAGGGTCAGTGCATATAAGTTTAAAATCTAAACAAATTTCGATAAATGATAGGAATTTGAAATTCTCATATTTTCTGATAAGGATTTGGGAGTGTGAAATTAGAATCATTGAAATTATGTTCAATTGGTTTATTTCACAAAGTAAGGATCATAGACAAACATAGAGTGCATACTTGGTGTATGGCAAAGCTATTGTTTAAGAAAAACATAGTGTACATGCTTGGAGCATGGGACAACTAGTGTTTTTAATTCAAGTATAAAGTTGATAAAACCGAAACAATGAATAATGAGTAATCAGTATGGTGATAAATAAAAATGTTTATTTATATTCATAGGGTTTGATACCATATTTGATTCATTTATGTTTGTGTTTCACTTTGCATGTTTTGACTTCCAGAATAACTAAGTCGCTCTTCCTGAATGATTAAGTTATTCAAACCATCCACAGTCGGTCATATGTTGGAAGTAGATATGAATCAAGACTGTCATGGGTTGGTTTGTAGAGGTCCAAGTTGGTGGACAAAGTGGTGCTACAACACTCATGAGTGCTCATAAGTTCTGAGTATTGGATTCAACCCGCGCTCATTTGAATCACTTCATGGATTTTATCACGAGTGATCATGAGACGATAATATCTTATATTCTTCAAACCTAGAGATATGAGTTGTTACTATGAGTTGGTTATACATTGATTGCACGAAAACGCATTTGGTAACTCGATGTTATAAAACGTGCCTTTGTGTATGATTCAACAAGTAGTAGAACAAGCCATATGAGTCGAAGTTTATCCATTCCTTTTACCTTCGGGATAAAAGCGATATCTGTGGGCCCCTCGATGATTTAGCGATGACACATGTGAGTGCTTGGCCAAGCCAGGACTGATTTGATTTGTTCAATCAGTCAGTCATCATAAATCGAAAATCGGGAAACAACAAATGGACAGAGAGAATGATTATAATCCATGTCTCAGTCCATATGATATCTAGAATGGAGGAATATATGATCCCTTATCTAATGGACAAGTCATTTACAAGGTCAGAGTTCGACAACGGCTTTAAGAGCTACGATTGCCAGTTAGGTTTTGAAGTCATACTCAATAATAGTTTTAGACTTATCCAAGTGGGAGACTGTTGGATTAATGTCTAAGTCCATAACTATATTTGGTATGTACTTGACCCGACCCGACATGGTCCATTTGGGTTGCACTTCACCGGCACAATTTATATGGATAGTCTTTTGAGAATAGTATATTTATGATTTATATTAATATATTATAAGTTCTAATATATTAATATGGAATCATATTATTTAATTAGTATTGATCAAGAATTAATTTAGAATTAATTAAGTGATCAAAAAGAACTAATTAAATATGGACTCTTATATATATGGAATGGGCCAAGTTCATTTAGGTTGGGCTAAGCTTTCATGGATGGTCCATGGAGCTTTTAACCCATGGATCCTATGTAAATGAAAGGTCATGGGTATTAGGGTTTACATGGATGTAACCCTAATCCTCCATAATATATAAATGGGTCCTTGGCTCACAAAATTGGCACAAGTGTGTGAAAATAAGAGTGGGCCGGTTTTAGTGTGCATACATATTCTCTCAAGTTCTTCCAAGGTGTTTTGGTGATTTGTGATTCCATTTGAGGCTTCCACACTATTGGGGCTAAGCTCTTAAAGCTTGAAGACATCAAGCTACATCAAAAGGTATGTCATCTAACTAGAACTTTATAGTATAGGTGCTTCATAATATGCTAGTTAGGATGAAACCTTGGAATAGTTAATATTTGCATGTATAATAGAGAAAACATAGATCCAAGGTTTATAGGGTTGCATGTACACCATAGGAGTGTTAGAATGCTCAAAACCCAACAAAAGCATCCTTATGGCATTGTCGTCTTGGACATGTAAGCAAGAAACGCATAGGACAACTCCAAAAGGATGGAGTCTTGGAGTCATTTGACCTAAAGTCAGATGATAGTTGTGAATCTTGTTTTCTTGGTAAAATGACAAAGTCACCTTTTACTGGCACTTGTGCTAGGGGTGAAGGTTTGTTGGACCTCATACACACAGATGTGTGTGGACCCTTCAGAACCGCCACAAGAGATGCTAATCGGTTCTATGTGACTTTTACTGATGATTTTAGTAGATATGGATATGTCTACCTAATCAAGCATAAGTCAGAAACCTTTGAGAAATTCAAAGACTTTAAGCAAGAAGTGGAGAATCAGTTGGGCAGGAACATTAAGATGCTTCGATCCGATCGTGGTGGTGAGTATCTTAGTACTGAGTTCCTTGACTATCTTAAGGAATATGGGATTGTCTCACAATTGACACCTCCTAGGACACCACAGTTGAATGGAGTAGCTGAGAGGCACAATTGGACCTTGTTGGACATGGTTCGTTCCATGATGAGTCGAGCTTCGCTACCAATCTCATTTTGGGGGTATGCCTTAGAGACTGCCTCCCATATCCTTAATCTAGTCCCTACAAAGAAGGTTGCCAAAACACCTCACGAGGTGTGGACTGGAAAAGTTCCCAATCTAGACCACATCAAGATTTGGGGTTGCGAGGCTTTCGTGAGACGTGAGACTCACGATAAGCTCGAACCCCAAAGCGAAAGGTGTATTTTCATCGGCTACCCACATAAATCCTTTGGTTACATCTTCTACAGACCCAGTGATAATGTGGTCTTTGTAGCAAGAAGAGGATTCTTTCGAGAGAGAGAATTCATGAGCCAAGGAGACAGTGGGAGGCAAATTGACCTTGAGGAAATTCAAGAGTCAAGTGGTGAAGGAACCTCAAATCCTAGCCCTCAACCTGAGCAGGAAACTCCTGTTGAGCCGACTGAAGAATCTATACCTCTGAGGCGTTCCACCAGAGTTAGGAATGCACCTGAGCATTATTATGGTTTTCATATTACTGCAGAAGGTGAGACACTTATCAGTGATAACACACTGGTAAATCTGGATGAGCCGAACAGCTACACGGAAGCCATGGCAGGCCCTGAGGCTGCTAAATGGAAAGAGGCTATGGATAGCGAGATACTGTCCATGTATGACAATCAAGTTTGGAACTTGGTTGACAATGTACCTGATCGTAAGATAGTTGGGTGCAAATGGATCTTCAAGAAGAAGACCGACATGGATGGTAATGTACACACTTATAAGGAACGACTGGTTGCAAAGGGTTATTCTCAAACTCCGGGAGTTGATTATGATGAGACCTTTTCACCAGTGGCCAAGATTAAGTCTATTAGGGTTCTGTTAGCCATTGCTGCATTTCATGATTATGAAATATGGCAAATGGATGTCAAAACCGCTTTCCTTAATGGAAAGTTGGCTGAAGATCTTTACATGGTTCAGCCAGAGGGTTTTGTCAGTACAGAGTACCCCAGTAGAGTGTGTAAGCTCGAGAAATCCATTTATGGATTAAAACAGGCACCTCGCAGATGGAATCTTTGCTTTGATGAGAAAGTCAAAGAATTTGGCTTTTCAAGGAGTGAAGATGAATCTTGTGTCTATATCAAGGCTAGTGGGAGTATAGTCAGCTTTTTGGTACTGTATGTGGATGACATACTACTCATAGGAAATGACATCCCAACCCTGCAGGAAGTAAAGTCCTGGCTTGGGAAGTGTTTCACTATGAAGGACCTTGGAGAAGCTGCCTATATCCTAGGGATAAGGATTTTGAGAAACAGGAGTAAAAGACTAATTGGACTTAGTCAAAGCACCTATGTGGACAAAGTGTTGAAAAGGTTCAACATGCATAACTCCAAGAAAGGAGAGTTACCCATCCAGAGTAACGCCAGATTGAGTAAGACACAAAGCCCTAGTACTGAGGCTGAGATAGCAGAAATGAGTCGAATACCTTATGCTTCAGCTGTAGAATCGATCATGTATGCTATGACGTGTACTCGACCTGATGTAGCCTTTGCTTTGAGCATGGTTAGCAGGTATCAGGGGAACCCTGGCAAGGCACACTGGACTGCGGTAAAGAATATCCTCAAGTACCTACGAAGGACTAATGACTGGGTCCTTACCCTCGGTGGCAGTGAGGACTTGAGAGTTTTAGGGTACAGTGATGCTAGCTTTCAGACTGATAGGGATAATTTCCGCTCTCATTCGGGCTGGGTCTTTACTCTAAACGGAGGGGCAATTACTTGGAAAAGTTCCAAGCAGGAGACAGTGGCCGATTCCACTTGTGAATCAGAGTATATAGCAGCAAGCGAGGCAGCAAAGGAGGCTATATGGCTAAAGAACTTCATCGGAGACCTTGGAGTTGTACCAGCTATAAAGGAGCCAATGGAGATTTTCTGTGACAGCAATAGTGCGGTTGCCTTAGCCAAGGAACCAAGAGATCATGGGAGATCCAGACACATTGACAGAAAATATCACTTCATCAGACATCGAATAGAAGAAGGAATCCTCGTGGCAAAGAGGGTATCATCGGATGAGAACCCAGCAGATCCCCTCACGAAGGGACTGACTCGGGCTAAGCATCTCCAGCATGCTCGGAGCATAGGGCTGAAGGATGATATTAGTTTTAGTAGTTAGATAATCTTGAAATTTGTAAAATGGAATTGACATTTGATGATAAATAAAAGCTGTTATTTATGAGTAAAGTGTTGCTATCTCTTGTCAATCGTTTACTATTATTTGTTTTTGCATGTTTTGACTTCCAGAATAATTATGTTATGGTTTATATCATATTATTCAAACTCTCCACAGTCGGTCATATGTTGGAAGTAGATATGAATCAAGACTGTCATGGGTTGGCTTGTAGAGGTTTAAGATGTTAGACAAAGCGGGGCTACAACACTCATGAGTGCTCATAAGTTATGAGTATTGGATTCAACCCACGCTCACTTGTATCACTTCATGGAATTTATCTCGAGTGATCGTGAGACGGTAATATCATATAAGTCTTCAAACCTAGAGATATGATTTGTTGCCTATGAGTTGGTTATGCATTGATTGCACGAAAACGCATTGGTAACTCGATGTTATAAACCGTGCTTTTGTGTGTAATTCAACAAGTAGTAGAGCAAACATATGAGTCGAAGTTTATCTGTTCCTTCTAGGATTAGAAGCGATATCTGGGCCCCTCGATGATTTTGTTTTGACCTATGTACCGGGCCCGGTCAGAACTAAATTGATGTGTTCAGTTAAGTTCTATGTCAAACAAATCGAAAATCGGGAAACAAATGCTGGACAATAAGCAAGACCATGTTCCATGTATTTGTCCGGCTGATATCTAGAACAGAGGATTATATGATCACTTTTCTAAAATGACGCTTCATAGTTCAACAGAGTTTAAAGAGCTACGATTGCTGATCGGTTCCTGAAGTCATACTTGCAACTATAGTTATTAGACTTATCCAAGTGGGAGACTGTTGGATATAGTGTCTAAGTCCATAACTATATTTGGTATGTACTTAACCCGACCCGGCATGGTCCATTTGGGTTGCACTTCACCCGAACAATTTATGGATAATCGTTTGAGAATAGTATAAGTTATGATTTATTAATATATTATAAGTCCTAATATATTAATATAAAATCATATTATTTAATTACTATTGATCTATAATTAATTTAGAATTAATTTAGAGATCAAAAGTATGACTAATTAAATATGGGCTCTTGTATTGATATAGTGTGGGCTAATGCTTATTTGGAATGGGCTAGGCTTGCATGGAAAGTCCATGGATACTCCATGGAGCTTTAACCCATGGATCTCATGGAAATGAAAAGACATGGGTATTAGGGTTTACATGGATGTAACCCTAATCCACCACACTATATAAAGGAGGCTTTGGTTCTTGAAATTGGACTAGTTGATGTGTGTAAACTAAGAGGGCCGATTTCAAGAAGTTTGTGACTATTCTCTCAAGTTTCCAAGTTTGTGGTGATTTGTGACTTCCATTTGAGGCATCCACATTATTGGTGCTAGGCTCTCAAACTCCAAGCAATCAACTACTACTACAAGGTAAGTAATTCTACTAGTTTTATTTGATTCAAGTACCCCATGCCATGCTAGTTAGGATAAGAACCTTGGAAAAATAATTATTTGCATGTATCTTAGTCAAACATAGATCCAAGGTTTCTAGGGTTGCATGTACACCATAGGAGTGTTAGAATGCTGAAAACCCATCAAAAACGCGTGCAAACCCCGTCTCCACTCGACGAGTCGGGCTACTGACTCGTCGAGTACCCCTTGAGAAAAAGAAAATTACTTTATTTAAATCACATTCCAAAAATGGGGCGTTACATCTTCCTTGCATCTACAGATAAAGCATTCATGAACTCTGCACTGTTCCAGGTCATGTAATCGTACCGTTTCGACAGCGAATATGCTCTAGTCCACTTAGCACGGGGAATTTCATTTAGATACGCTGCTACTTGCGGCCTAGTAGAACTAAATCTATACCACAATTCTTCAAAAACATTTCTTTTGTAAGCTTTCACAAGCCTCCAAAACAACACTTTTGTTTTATCATTTTTCCCAAACCTGTGTACTATGTTTCCTAGTAGATGAAAAGCACACACGCCATGATGAGCATGTGGGAAAACATTTTCAATACTAACCCGAATTGCATCGGCCCTATCAGTGACAAAAGTCAATTCTTGACAATCACCAACACATTCATACAACTTTTCAAGAAACCATGTCCAAGTAAGACCACTCTCTTTTTTGCATATTCCGTGCGCAAGGGGCAATATCTGGTTATTCCCATCCATAGCTACTGCATGCAATATGGTTCCCTTAAAATCACCCTTCAAATGGGCACCATCCATAATTATAACTTTACGACAAAAACATTTGAATGCTCGTATCTGCAATATATTAAAATGGAACACATAAACACTCTATTGTTTGTTTAAAAAAATTTATATATTAAATAATAACAAGTTTTTTATATTTACCGTGCTCCCAATGGCATAAAAACAACACTCGAAACAATCTTCAGAATCTGCTTGAATATAGGCCACTGTACCGGGATTATGCCTCTTCAAATTGTGAAAATAAATAGGAAGTTTGGAAAAACATTCTTCAGAGGATCCCAACAACAGTTCCATAGCATATTGTTTTGCACGCCAAGCTTGTTTGTAATCTACATTGATTTCCAGCAAAGCATTCAAATCCCTTGATATTTCATTAGGCCTCCAAACCTTGGAACGAGTTTTTCCCATAATCTCATGCAATATAGTACCCATCACTTTTTTATTAGCATGCTTATGATTAGGGTGTATCTGTAATGACGAACATGTGTGCACGTTGTTGAAAGTCCTGATTTCAAATTCATCAGTGGGATCAAGGCGTTTTGCATATAAACGCCAACAACAGTTCTCAATTTCACAATATACCTCATAACGATTTTTGTTAGAATGTTTGGTCTTAAACTGAAACTTTTCTCTGGTTGCTTTAAGACTCAAAGCAAATATTAGTTGTTGTTTGTTATCATATGTTTGACGAAAAAACATATCATCATTTGGACCTAAACTGTGAAATGGTCCGGGTTCAACAATAGGATCAGGACAATCAGGTATGGGAGGCATACCGTAAAATATGTCTGAATCTTTTTTCCCGTGTGTGAACTCATCTTCTGACCATCCTTCATTTGACTCTTCACCGTCTGACAAAGTTTTGTTAGTCAGTCTTCCAAACTCATATAAATTTTTTTCTTCCACCCTATTCACTGCCACAGTTTCTTCTTCTAGACACTCTTCAACATTATCAGATACAACGTTTTCAACATTGTATGGTACAACTTTCTGAACCGCTTCTGTCTGTTCGACCAATCCCTGAAACACCTCTAAATACAAATGCACAATCTCCTTCGTTTCAGAAATTACATTTCTGAGTTGATGAACATCTGCTTCGTCTAAAATATTCATAACATACCCATGAACCGGGTGTTGAAATGACAATGATATATTACTATTGAACACATTAGCCTTACTTTTGACCAAATCAAACAATATTCGACGATCAAAATTTGGCGGAAGCAGTAGACCTAAGTTGTTAAACTTTGGTCTAACGTAGGTGTTAATCCCATTATGTGACAACCGTCAAATTCAAGTCAAAGTCAACAAGTCAAGGTCAACAAGTCAAACCGGTCAAAACTTAATTAGTACTTGTATGCTAAAAGATATTCTATGTATAAAAATGTGCATTTGTATGTCAAGAATTCAAGTGTCTTGAAGAATCTAAGTGTTAACAATGTAAAAACCCTAAAAAGGGAGTTAAACACATCAAAACACGACTAAGGACCCTTTCGGGGACTTAAAACAATCATAAACGAAGCATAACGTGGTTCACGAACCTTGCATTTGCGAGATTATACGATAATAACGGTTAAGGTTAAATCTCTCCCAAATCTCTCCAAGTATGTGAAATCTCTCCCAAATCTCTCCAAGAATGTAAAATTCTCTCCAAGTATGTGAAATCTCTCCCAAATCTCTCCAAGAATGTGAAATCTCTCCCAAATCTCTCCAAGAATGTGAAATCTCTCCCAAATATCTCCAAGAATGTAAAATCTCTCCAAGTATGTGAAATCTCTCCCAAATCTCTCCAAGAATGTGAAATCTCTCCCAAATCTCTCCAAGAATGTGAAATCTCTCCAAGTATGTGAAATCTCTCCCAAATCTCTCCAAGAATGTGAAATCTCTCCAAGTATGTGAAATCTCTCCCAAAATCTCTCTCAAACGTTTTCTGTTCATCCGGGTCATCCCGACCCGTAACTTGGTCAAAAATCATGCAAAGCGGAAAGATTTCTCGAAAAACAGCTTTATAGAACCGAAACTCCTCTTAGGAGCCGAAACTCCTCTTAGGGACAGTAACTCCCCTTAGGAGCCGAAACCCTCCTGTCAGAACCGAAAGTGTCAGAGCCGAAAGTGTCAGAAGCGAACTTGTCAGGAGCCTCTCGGACCGAAGCCTCAGCAGACCGAACCTCGGCCCCCCCATGCGAGACCCTCGCATGCCCACTTCGGACCTTCAGACTCTCGGTCCTTCTTCTTCCCTTCTCTCGGTTCCTAGCTCCTAAGAGCCGAACCTCGCAGGTTCGGTTCCTATTGTCTGGTTTTCGACTACTTTCGCCTCCTAAACCCGTTTTTGACGGGATTTTTTCACCAAATTCATATTTTTATCATTTTTAACCCCCAGAACTATTATTTTAATTATTTTTCAAGGATTTATTAATTAAAAATCATTATTTTATATTTAGAGGATATTTACCCCACAAGTGGGTCAAGTGTGCCCACTTGCCTTCCATGTGTCATCCTCCCACTTGCCACCTTATCCACATCTCACAAACCAATGCACACATCACTTCAAACTCACAAGTTGCTCCAGCAACCTTCCATATAAGGAAATCCCTGGAGGATTTCTTGAGTTACTTGCTCATTTCAAAACATACACACTTCTCATATCACCTCAAGAAAGCCTCTTTTCTCTCAACTTTTAGCCACACTTTTGATGTGTTCTTGAGTCATTTATTCACTTATTGGTAAGTATTTCCTTCTAACTCAAGTGCTATTACATATTTTCATAACACTCTTGGATCATCGACTCATATCTTAACACCAAAAATCGTTCTTAGGATCATCCAAAAATTCGTGTGTTCATCAAGTGATCTAGACTTGAAACTCATCATCTTCAACCTTTCCACTCTTCAAGAAATCACTGAAGGTGAGTTCATACCCCTACATTTTCATGTTTTCTTCAGTTTTCAGGGGGGGGGGGGGGGAATACAAGTTAAAATACCAAAAACTTAACTAAATTCAAACAACAGCTTTCATCAGAAAAGTTGAGTCTTATTCACGGACTGTTTTGAATGTCTTAAACTTAATATCTTTCAAAACTGTTTAATATGCAAATAGTTCAGGTTCATACCTTTAAAATGACTACTTGCACATCTCTATACGATTTTTCTACGATTTATGGTGATTTTTACAAAACTGCCTATCATTTCAGAAACGAATTCGGACCAGTCTGTGAATATGAACCTTTTAACACAAGTTAAAGACTTCTAAAAATCATAATAAAAATTATGAATAAACTAGACACATTTTATGAACTCTCAGAATTTACGGATTCAGTTTTCGACTCCGTATGATTTTTCTATGATTTTTCTAAAAACAGTGCAGAAAGCTTAAAAACTAGTTAACAACTTATAACTTTCATAACACTTTGTATTATGTTGAGCAAAGTGTATAACAATAAGTTCTAAATATTGAATGTGTTTTCTTGTTAGTTTATCATCATAAACTGAAATTTAGTCATTCATGATAAGATTCTTCGTTCATTTAGAACACATATAATATGCTATAGTAAGCATAGTTTATGGATTCATAGTACTAATGTATTTTCATAAAAGAGTTCTTTTACATTACAAACGTTTGGATAAACTATAATAGGTATAGTTTATGTATCATTTACATTTCAAACTTATTTACCAAAGGTTTTCAGTTCAGTTCACGTAAATCTGTTAATGAATAAATTTGTGAGACATTCCCTTCGTGTTACCTTCATGGTAACAAAGTCAAAAGTCCTGTAAATTGTAACCAGAGTCTCTTGTAGGGAGAGCGTGATAGTTGTGTATAGATCTATATTGGGTCTGACAAGCCCGCACCTGAGCTGCTTGCAACAGCTAGACCGGCAGGTCTGTGGTGACAAATGTCATTTCGATTCCGACGCCTGAAGAACGTTGTATTACGAGGTCGTCTGAGTCATAGTATGGTTATAATAACTCACATGTGGTATTAACAAATCATAAGATTTACGGGTTCTTACTTTTAAATTAGCGAGTTATGTCGATTTAACTCACAGGAAATATCTTTAAGTCTGGAAAAATACTTGTTTTCGGTCCTAGGATTTAGGACCACCCAACTTTAAAAAGGGTTTTATGCCGATTTAAAATCGCTGTTATATCTTTAAGTATGGAAAAATACTTGTTTTCGGTCCTAAGATTTAGGACCACCTAACTTTAAAAAGGGTTTTATGCCGATTTAAAATCGCTTTTATATCTTTAAGTATGGAAAATACTTGTTTATTTTCGGTACTGGGATTTAGGACTACCTAACTTTTATAAGGAAAATATAGGATTTTCTTTGGAACATATTTCTATTAAAACTACATAAAGCTAGAATTGTTAGACTTCAGCTACAATTGTTAAGTGTATATGATAGAGTTATATAAGAATCTAGTCACAATCGACTTAGAATTGGTGGGTCCGCCTCACCTCCTGTTCCTTGTTTGGTTGTGGACCTAGAGCAGACCCATTATATTCAACGGTTTATTCAACTTAAATTTTATATAACTTATATACACTGGGCGATTATAGAAGGAATCTATGGGTACCTCTAGGGTTCATTATCGCATAACATAGAAGCATTCATTTCACTTAATAAAGAAAATATTGAAATTTCTGGAAACATACTTTGTCGCCTTTACAAGGAAAACGGTTTCTTTCTCAAACAAAACTCTTATGAACTCACCAACTTAATTGTTGACACTTTTTCAAAACTACTTGTATTCTCAGGAATTCAGTGAAACAGGAAATCAACCGCTTTTGAGGATGGGACGTTAAATCGTCAAACATTTCATTTTTGTCATCATAAGTGTAATTGTTTAGAAACATGTAAACACATACTATTGTATAACCTTTTCAATTATATTTATGGTGGTTGTATTTACTTTGGACACTATTATACTCGTTGTTGTGATACTATACATGAAGTCCTCC
The DNA here is from genome assembly GCF_052849685.1 of Lactuca virosa. Taxonomy (NCBI): domain Eukaryota; kingdom Viridiplantae; phylum Streptophyta; class Magnoliopsida; order Asterales; family Asteraceae; genus Lactuca; species Lactuca virosa. The sequence continues at coordinate 34,106,955 of NC_136426.1, read as the reverse complement.
ACCCCCGGACGTTTCCGCCATCCTTGGTTTGGGGGTGTGACACATTACTTATCTGCCAAAAACCCCCAGTACATAAAATAACAAGACTCATATTTTTTTTGGAAAATCAAATGAAAAGAACTGATCTATCGACCAAATGGAGCTAAAAATATGAAAAAGAACACTTTGTATCAAAAAACCCTTTAAAATGGCCGTTCCGACCACCCATTCCGCGGAGACATTACTCTCTCCGCGGAGGTCCTCGTAACCATCTCCGCGGAGGTACTTATGACTCCAAACAACTCACTCCGCGGAGGTCTTATTGTATCCGCAGAGGGCCTATGCGGAGCACTATTTTAAACGCTAAAAAATCATACTTTCGAGTGGTCCGCGGAGATGACGTCATTCCGTAGAGGTCCGCTGAGGGTCCTCTGCGGAATGTATGTCTATAGCTGGAAAAATCAAATTTTATGACTAAATTTAGAAATTCACCCCATTTTTTTTGTCTATTTGTGGTATTTTCCCTTTCTTTTCTCTATTTCTTCAGCATTTTCTGTTACTGTATGTTAAATCTTCAAAATTGGGTATATTCAACTGGAGCAAGCAAAGTGAAGGTAAGTTCGGATTATACCTGTGTTATTAAAGCATGTCGGGGTTTCCGCCAAGAAAGAGGCTGCTGTTAATTTTCTGACTGTTCCTTAGGCCGGCTGACGTTTTGATTTTTGGATGGGTTGCAGGGAAACGCGCATGTGTGGACCTTACGGGGGTATCCCCTCTCGTAGGCTGAGGGCTGCAGGTTTCACGGCGGGACAGACTGCATTAAAAGCTGCTACATGCAAGGTCACCAAACATGAGAAACCGTGCTTGGAAAATCAACACGTGTTCATACCATTTGCATTTGATACGTTTGGTTTTCTTGCGCCGAGTGCGGTGGAGCTTCTTAGTAAAGTACAACGGATCATGAATAACAATGTTATATATTTAGATCTATAAATGTAGTTTTCAAAAGAATTGGTTTTACTATACAAAAAGGTTTAGCGGCGCAACTTGTCGCCCGTTTACCTTCTTATTCGTTGTACGATGATAACTAAGATGTATTAACTTGTTTTTTAAATTAATGAATTCCACAAGTACCTATCTTGTGATTAAAAAAATATATATATATGAAAATATTCAAAAAATACTTAGATGAAAAAAAAACCAGAAAATATCAAGGCAGTAGTGTTGCCTGCCGCCTGATGGTCTTGCTCTTTTATTCACTGTGTATTATTTGCTTTGCTTAGCTATCAGAGTCCTCTTTTGAAAGGGAATATGATCGGGTTTATCGGGTTTTTGGAAAAGTAATCCAATCTGCAGAAGGTTTATCGACATGTTGGTTATTAATTTGTTGGTATTGTGAATTAGTCATCAGTTAATTTAGGAGTCAAATAAGTAACTCTTTGGTTACTGGAATTGTGGTAGTTTGTTGGAGTCTTTTTAGTATTTAAAGCTTTGTATGTTTCATTTTTTAGGTAGTGAATAGCAGAAGAAAATTCCCATTTTTTTTATCAGCTTTCGTTCCCTTTTCTTTTCCTTCGTGTACAGCTGCAACACAACATGTCTTGCTGTTGTTTTTTTCTTATTCATTCACTCCCATTTGGCTTTATACTCCACATGTTCTCATGGTATGTAAAGAACATTTTTTTCTGACTTTTCATACATCTTGCATACTTGACTACAGTGTACATATGATTAACTAATTGTTCATGATTAACTGATTGTTGGATGTGGTGGATATCCCCATATAGAGATCCGAATAGCATGATGGTAGAGTTTCATTTCCTTTTCTATTATTCTTATTTTGGGCATAAGTTAGTACCCATTTCAGTGCTACCCATATGGTCGAAGGTATTAATTATGTCTTTGGTATGGTTTGCAGTCTGTTGAAGATTGCATACATCATATATGGACCATGGAGTGGAACTTTCCTACCGATGGGTCGTAAACTCGGGAAAGAGTGGATTTATATGCCCCAAGGCTTTATTAATTAAAAGATTAGCATTTCTTATGGGGAGATTATTGATGGAAAACCCTGGGATGATGGGGTTTTTACCAATGTCAAAATAATATGTGTTCATATAGGAGTGATTTCTAAAGTTATTCATGCCATCCAAATTAAATATGCATGTCAAAAAAGATGGTAAATCAGTTTTGTCCCCAAGCCATGGAGATACAAACGAAGATTATAAAATAAAAAGGTAATATATACACTACCTTTAGACATTTTAAAAGATGTATATGCAAATAGCAGAATCATGGTCTTGGTCTTGATAGGTTAATTTGGATTGGGCGAACGAGTATTTGACTGGTATCTTAGGGTTTTATGGGCCCGTGAAGGAATCCAATGGGTTGGACTTTGGAGTGTATAAAATCCATTACTTTTCACACAAATAAGAAGTACGGGGCGTATGGACAAAAAAGGACGACGTGCTTATTTACTTCACTTCAACATCCTCTTAAAATAGACATCCATCCAACAGAGCACCACCGTTTAGGGAATAAATATGAGCTTAGGGTGGACAGAGTGGAGCTGGATAACCTGTGGTTTTGAGGTGGTACTGGCGTCTAAACCGGTCCAACCTCGGACACGTACCAATATTCGACGAGAAAATTATGTTGGTGCATCACCCAAATGTTCATTTATTTAGACCGACAAAGAATACAATCATGACAACTATCTTGTGGATGAGATATATCCAACTTGAGCTACTTTGTAAAATAATTTCCACATCCGGTAACCAATAGAAAAACAGTTCAATGCGGCACAAAAAAGCAACAAGAAAGGATGCCGAAAGAGCTTTTGGTGTCCTAAAATCTCGCTGGAGCATAATACAACATCCTACAGGGTCAATGTTGTCAAACAAAATAATAGACATAATGTACACTTGTAGTATACATAATATGATATTGCAAGATGAGAATCAGGGGCGGTTTTATTATGGTGCTCGTAGTGACACCGACTATGCCTGATATATCCGTACGCAATACAAAAAATTTCATAATTTTGTTATTTTTTATTATCGTGTCACTGCTTAAATTTCCCGTACCACTTCGTCTATGAAATCTTGTGTCCCACCTGATGAGAATGTTGCTATATCTTTGGTTCATCATTATACATATACTGATCCCCTTATCAAAGAAGTGAACTATATGATCCATGAATGACTAAACTGCACAAATGGTCCCTTTGGTTTGCTTAAAATTGCCACTTTGGTCCAAAAAAGTTTGGACTAGCACCACAGGTCCAAAGTTTTCATTTTGTTGCTAGTTTGGTCCAATTTACTTTGAACTTTTTAATAATGACGATTTTGCCCTTACTTGTTTCTTTTTTAGCTTTTTATTTATTTAAATATTTTTCTATTTAAAAGAAAAAAATTGCAGTGTCTATTTTGTTTATATAATTTTTTTATAAAGGAATAAAAATAAATAAATAAAATATGCAATCTCTCTCTCTCTCTCTCTCTTTCTATGGCATAAGAGAACAATTCATTTTTTCTTTCATCGTAACAAAAAAATCACTCATTTGAAGAAAATAATTAATCACCATAGCATATTCTGCATCCCACCCTTCTATGCATCGATTCATCGTTCATCATCTACATGTATGCTTTGCTTTTTTGCAACCCTATGTGTAGTTTCTGTTGGTTTAGACTAAAAGACTTCAAAAATCACCCCCTTTCCCTTTCGATTTTAGGTTTCAGGTCCAAATGAGAGGAGTACAAAGAGTACAGGGAATCGGAGATGGAGAGATGGGGTTTTTGTGCGTCAATCGAACAAACCCATAATCGATAGAGAAGAACGAAGATATGAAAGATCTAGGGTTTTTTGAGGAAGATAGAGAAGGAGAAAGAAACGGATTTTCCTTTGAGGGTTTTCACATTTGCGTTAGGGTTTCATGACAGTGGTTGCAACACTTATGGTCGAAGGTTTCTTAGTGGGGAAGATGAACATGATGCTAGGAACCACTCGATCTAGGCAGATACGTCAGCAATATCGGTTGCCATATGCCGGAGTCGCCGAAGACATTCTCGTGACAGACGTCAGAGTCGCCAGAGATGGAGACATGGCGTATGAGCGGCCAGAGACGGAGACATGGCGTATTAGCGGGGTTTTTTTCTCATCTCACCAAAAACTCTCCCTATCTGATGTATGTTGCAGGTGTGTGATGGTGAATAACAATCGAAGCACTAATTTTGGTGATGAGAGTGTGAGTTGAAGAATATGGGAATTAGAAGTTGAACTGTTTCTTGAGGTTTTTAAGATCGGCGATGAAGGTGAGGTTTTTCTGGTCAGCGATGAAAGTGAGGTTTTTCAGATCGACAACAAAGTTTTTAGGTTTTCCGATTGACGTCTGTGAAGGTTCTTTGGGTAGGTGACGAGACTGGTGAAGGAGAGATGCTTTAGATCTGGCGATGGAGAGGGATGTTCTTGAGTGGCAGAAAAATCTACTTGGAGATGGAGGTGGAGGATGGTGGTGGTGACTAATGGTTGTCAAAATCAATGGTTATGGGGTATGTGTTTTGAAGATCGAACCCAGAAGATGTTCTTCAGTTTATGTATTTATCAAACACAACGCGAGAGAGAGAGAGAGAGAGAGAGAGAGATTATTGTAAGAATTTTGTTTTCTGGTGGTTATTTCAAAAAATAATTATTTTTTTAATTATTGTAATATAAAAGTAATTAAAAAAAGTAAATATCAGGGGCAAATTCGTCATTATAAAAAAGTTAAAACCAAAATGGACCAAAGTCGCAACAAAATGAAAAGTTTGGACCTCTGTTGCTAGTCCAAACCTTTTTGGACAAAAATGACAATTTACAACGAAGCACATGGACCATTTGTGTAGTTTTGTCTCCATGAATTGTGTGACGCAGAAACCCACTATCAATTTCATTCAGCTCATTTTGATTACAACTAGGAAAAGGCTCGTGCGTTGCACGAGTGAAAGTTTAGTGGCAAAAATATAAAGAAGTAAAAATAAAGTGCCAAAATTATAAAGATGAAAAGTTTGTTGAAACTTTAGTGGCAAAATTAATAAAAATAAAGTACCAAAACTATAAAGAGGAAAAGTTTGTTGAAACTTTAGTGGCAAAATTATAAAAAAGTAAAAATAAAGTGGTAAAATTATAAAAGAATAAAGAAAAAGGGTTTTAAAGAAGTAAAAGTGAATGTTTAGTGGCAAAAATATGAAAAAGTAAAAATAAAGGGGCAAAATTTTAAAAAGGAAAAATTTGTTGAAACTTTAGTGTTAAATTAAGAAAAAGTAAAAATATAGTGTTAAAATTAGAAACATAGAAAATTTCCTGTTTAATATATATATATATATATATATATATATATATATATATATATATATATATATATAAAATAAGCTGCATGTCTACCAACTTTGGATACTAGTTATTTATTTATTTATTTTGTTGTGGTTTTATTATCGTGGTTTTACCATTATTGTCATTTTACAATTTTATAGTATGTTATTATTTTAATGAAATGTTATGTTTAATTTAATTTTAGTTTTGTTGTTAGTTTTAAATTACTAAATGTTTAATTTAAAAGATAAAAATTAAATAATTGAATGGATTGAAAGATATAATTTTTTTTTTAGTTTTCAGTTACTCCCTCCTCCCTATTTATTTTTATGAATGACCACGTATGTTTTTTAGAAGAAAAAGACGTTTCTAATGTATATGAATGTTGTGCAAAAGATCTATGAAATAGAAAACTTCTATATATGCCACAACACAATCTCAAGAAAATATAAAATATTACTTGACTAATTTTGTAATTCTATTTTTAATAAATTGATTAATTATATCGAGTAAACGTTAGAGTTCCAGGAAATTACGGTACTACCACCATAGACAATAATAACGGTTTTGGTCCGCCAATTCAAAACCCTAGTTGCCGCCAGATCTAATCCAAATATATTGTTATTACTTCGTCTTCATCACCCAAGCTCTAATCCAACCACATCAGCTATCTGCCTTTCACTTCTCGCCGAAAATACAAGACATTCTAGAGTTCAGGTGAATCGCCAATGTTTTATTTATAAATTTTTGTCAGGTGTTTATTTCATAACTTCACTGGACTCTTCTATATGTGCCTATTAGATCTACCATGATTTGTCTGGTATGTATTGTAATTTACTAATTTTGTTAGTTAATCGGAAAGAGGTTGAGATCCAGTTTTAGGAAAAAGAGAAGGGAGTTTGTCTGCGTTCGATTAGCTCTTTGTATGCGTTCGATTAGCTCTGGCTTGGAATTTATTCAAAAGAATTTGATGATTGTTTTAGTTTTTCTTAGATCTGCTCGATTTTCATGTGATCTGACTGAGGTTTGCGCGATAGTTAACTGCTTGTTCATGATCTATTTAGGTAGAGTCTTTACAACACTTCTAATCATTATGAGTTCACGAATTGGTATTACTTAGGACATTATTTGTTTATTCTCATTTTTTGGCGTGATTGTTAAGCTATGTCGAACTAAATCTAGAACATAGATGCTTTTGATCCTCCGTCTAGATAATTGGATAGTTGAATCATGGCATATTTGAGACTGAGAACAAAGTCATGTAACCATATGGCATCCCTACTTGTTTCATCCTAGTAATGAATTTCTGAGCTATGTCTCTTAGGGGCTGTTTGGATTGGTGTAATGCTGAGGAATGTAATGGAATTCTGTTGTAATTGAAATCTGAAGGAATTGAATTCTGTTGGAATAGAATTCTGTTGCGCGTTTGGCTATTAAATTTTGAGTTGTAATTGAAATCCATTCCCATGTCTATTTCTGTTTGGATTGATGATTTGTTGAAGGAATTGGAATGGAATTCTGTCAAATGACAGTAATACCCTTTATTTGTTTTTTTAATTGCTTTATAATTCACATAAAAAAAACTTCTAAATAAACCAACAATCAAATTTAATACCGATTATAAACATATATTACCTAACAATCAAATATAACTTCAATTCTTGAACGAAGATGGCAAAGAAACTAATAAAAAGCATGGTGAAGAAATCAGATTAACATACCTGTATGATGAACGAAGATGACGAAGATGGCAAGGATCAGTTCGGTCGCTGGATTGGAGGTCCTCCTACACGAAAGGAATGAAAGAAAGCGAGCAATAAACTGGAATTAGGGCTGCGTTCTTTTTTGTTGAAAGGAAAGGGGTATTTTTGTCTCAATAAAATATGGAACACGCGTTGTATTTGAAATCTTCTCTCATAGCCAAGGAATCTGATTACACTAGAGAAGGGCATGTTTTTTTCATTGAGTAATTCAATTCCTTATAAAAACCTAGCCAAACACACTTTGTAATTGGAATTCAATTCCAATTACAAAGGAATGCAGCCAAATACATCACAACAAACACGCCCTTAGAGTATTACAATCAATGGCTTAATTACAACCACTAGTTATGTTGTATTTCTTTTTACATGCATATGTTGTTGTGGTTTGAATGTTTGATTTGAGTCTTGATTTCAGGTCATTGATTTTGTTTTATGTTGCATCTTTAGGCATGTGTCATTTATTATATATTCTGTATTAGACACCTGAACTACTACTGGAATGAAAGAGTACTTTTGAAGAAGGCTTTGTTAAGATTATATTTTTTGTTCATACTTATAGCAAAACACAACTCTATTGACATGTCCATTGTTTTTTCAACGAAGCTTTCAGTTAGAGATTAGTAGATTAGACATTAGAACTTTTTGTTATTCTTTCTGTATTGTCATGATTATTGTCTGCATACGATGATTAGAACCTAATTTCATTTCTTCATTAAAGTATTAAACAACAAAAGGATTAAATTTCACATATATGAAATTTTGGTTTTGAACACCTATAGTCCACTTCAAACCATGGTAGCTTAATCATTTATAATTGATTTGGTAAGTTTCAAAATTTATAAACTTACAATAATGTTTTCTGCAACATTCTTGAAAAAATTCTTTCCTTCTCAGTATACCTTATTTTTGCACAAATTTACCTTAAAGTTTTTTTTATTCCTTCTCAATATACTTCATGAATAGAAACATTATTTGACTGAATGTTTAATTAAATTGTTCAAAATTTAATTAGTTTTAGTGTACAGTTGATAGGGACTTTTAACAGAAATTAGGTAATTCATATTTTTATTCATTTGGTTCGGTACATTCCTTAATTTTGTAATTATTATTAGTGTTGATATATTTATGTTGTTTTATTTAAAAAAAAACATTTATTGATTATTCATATCGTTTTAAAGTAAATGTATTTTCTTATATACTTGTGAGTTGTGATTAATTCTACTTTTTCACTATATTTATAAATGTTGTAGGGTGTCTGCAATGGAAATGGAGAGGGATACAAGACCTTGGAGGACTCGTAGAGGTTTTTCATTTGATGATGGAGTTTACTCCCATGTGAAACAAGTACATGGTCATTTAGGAGAGTCTTTAAAAGTGATTTATGGCATCGAGTTTGAATATATTAAAATCAATGGTCAATTCATCTCGTCCACAATTCATGGTAATCACAGAAAAAATCACACTATATTATAAAGGAAGCATTTTTCCTTTTCACCACATTCATTTGAAACTCCCATGTATTTTTCCTTTCACCACATTCATTTGAAACTCACATAACTTTTCAATTTCTTTCTAATAATAATTATAAGTTGGTTAATAAGGATAAATAAATATCAAACCTAAAGTGTAATCATATATAAACTAAATTTTAATATTAAAATAACATCTTTACTTCTACTTATTAAGTATTTTTTTTAACTTTTAACATATTATACTTAATTTATTAGTTTTAATATATTGTTGGATGTAAACCATTAACATTTTAAAGATACAATTTTGGAACAATTTGTATAAAATACTTAAATTATTAATTTGAATATTGTATTACAGGGTCAACTTAAATATAAATTTTAGTTTAAATTACACAACCCAAAGAATATTTTGTAAATAGTTAAAAGTGATTAATTGTAGTGTTTTCTAATAATGATTATAAGTTGGTTAATAAGGTTAAATAAATATCAAACCTAAAGTGTAATCATAAATATACTAAATTTCAATTTTAAAATAATATGTTTACTTCTGTATATAAAGTTATGTCTTTAACTTTTAACATATTATACTTAATTTATAAGATTTAATATGTTGTTGTATGTAAACCATTATCAGTTTAAAGCTACAAATTTTGAACAGTTTGGACAAAATACTTAAATTGTTATTTTAAATATAAAATTACAATGTCAACTTAAATATAAATTTCAGTTCCACTTAAAAAACCAAAGAATATTTTGTAAATAGTTAAAAGTGATAAATTGTAGTGATAAATGCAAAAACTAAATTGTAATCTAAATTTAACTAAAATATTTCTTAAAGATATTTTTATAATCGTTAAAAGTTTTCAAATAAGTAGCTTAAAATAACTTACAATAACAATAATTAAAAATAACTCTATATAAATGATTATATTGTTACCTTTAAAATCAAAAAATAATGTTTGATGTTTTAGATAATTATAATGATAAAAATTAAAACATTAAACAAATAAATTTAAAAAAATTAATTAACAATAACAACAACTATAAATAACATTAAACCATATATTATATTTAATTTTATTTATGTGTAACTCGCGGGTAGAAGTCATTCAAACGATTGAGATTATGCAGTTATAATACATGTATATATTATCATATAATTCAAAATAATCAATACATTATATCAATTTAGTATACGAATTATTATATCAAATTTAACAACAACGTTATTGTTATATTAGAAAAACATATATTTGTAAAGACTTCAACTATATAGGTGTTTATGCGCAATGCACATGCATTCTCCTAGTGGAGATATAATAGAAGTGGTATGTACAAATATTACATTTTTTGCATTTCATCAACATAACGATTGGTATGCTCTGATAGCAATAACTATGAATTAATTTGACAGATTAATTTTGATGGGATTAATGAATATTTGACTGGGATCTCAGGGTTTTATGGACCTGTTGAAGGGGATGATAATGGAGTGAAAGGTATAACCTCCATCAGTTTCCACACAAATAAGGGGATACATGGTGTGACTGTTGGATTAGTGTCTAAGTCCATAACTATTTTGGTATGTACTTGACCCGATTATGAGCATGGTCCTTTTGGGTTGCCTTCACCATAGCAATATGTAGGATGAATTAAGGAGAGAAAGGATTAATTATGATTTATTAATATATTATGAGAATAATATATTAAAGGAGAAATCATATTGTTTAATTAATATTAGTCAAGAATTAATTAAGATTTAATTTTGTGGCTAAAAGAGATTAATTAAAGTTAGGGGACTGGATTTGTAATTATAAGATAATTGCAATTGGGCTATGGATTACCTAAATAATATAGGTTGGACGAATTCTATGGGAAGCCCATAAGGAATTCGTCCAAGGGATATGTTAAAGGAGTCCATGGGCTGCTTAGGGCTTAAGCAGCTAGATTAGGGTTTCCTAGTTGTAAACCCTAATAGCCTACATGTATATAAAGGACCCTTAAGCCCCAAAAACGTGGACAAGTGTTCCTTTAGGGTTTCCAGCCGTTTTTGGTGCCTCCTCTCTCCTCCCTCTTCATCCAAGTTGCTTAGTGGTGTTTGTGACTCCATTAGAGGTGCAACACTTGAGGCACTAAGCTTTCTGAAGCTAAGGATTGATTGTTATTGCTATATAACAATCAAAGGTAAGATCTAAACCCTAATTTCAGTTATTGTTTATTAGATCTAGGGTTTATGGCTTTGGATTATCAATTGCATGTTCATTAGACAAACTAGATCCAAAGCTATTAGGGTTTGCATGTACACCATAGGATTGATGTATTGCTCAAAACCCATCAGTGGTATCAGAGCCTAGGGCTGTTTGTTTGATGTATTTGATGCTATATTTGATTATTCATGCTTAAAATTGAAATTTTTTGGTTTCTGGGGGCTGGACTCGCCGAGTCCATGGCTGAACTCGACGAGTCCAAGCTAGACTCGACGAGTCAGAGTCGCAGATGGAGCAGATTTCGGGATTTTGACCTGTTTTGGCTGTGGATAATTACCTAAAATGTTTTTTATTAATAAAATCCGATTTTTATCAATATTTGGAGATTATCCTTGCCAAAATAGAAGATAATTGTCAAAATTTAGATAATCTTTTGTTTTATTAGATAAAGATTGATTATTTGTAATTTAGATTTGAATTATCTTGTGAAAAGTTTCAATTTCCCCCTTTAGGTTTTATAGTTTAAATTTGAACTTAAAAGTTTTGTTTTTTGAAATTTAAATAGTTAAACCTTAGTGTTTTGAAAAGTTTCAAAACTTGTCCTCAAGTTTTGGAATTTAAATTTTTGATTAAAAGTTAGTTTTGAAATATTTAAATTCTAATCCCAAATGTTTTGAAAAGTTTCAAAACTTGCCCTCAAGTTTTGGAATTTAAAAGTTGATTAAAAGTTTAATTTTTGAAATGTTAAATTCTAAAACCCTCGTATTTTTGAAAAGTTCAAATTACACCCTTATGGTTTTGTTAATTAATTAAAGTGTATAATTAAAAGAGAGTTAATAAATCCATAAAGTTTTGGTTTACATTTAATTAAATTAAAAGTATAATTAATTAAATTAGAACACCTAGTATTTTAAAAGTTTAAAATACACCCTATACTATGTATATATGACATTAAAAGTCTAATATTATATATGTATAAGTAAACAGTCAGTCTTACCGTTAGTAGGCCTCATTCACGAAGCTGGTCTATAAGGGGTGTTTAAGGAAATTGGCTATAATATGGCGATTGAATGTGTATCCACTCTTACCCACCACACTCTTGACTAGTGGAGGGTCGTTAGCTGAACGGGTAGGATAGGACGAAACCTTCCATTATAAGTATAATGAAGTACAAAGTAACTACATGCTTTTACAAATTCCCAAATTCTAGTTACTTTAGGCAAAATGTGAAATTGTATGCTAATCCATGGAATTACACTTCGTACCCTTGTCAAACGTTAGTGGAGCGTGTGTGGTTAACCGGCACACTAATTTGGGATTGACATTGGTGGCGAAGGGTGGCTCGATGTTTATCATAGATCAATAGAGTGTGTGTGGCTAACTGGCACATTGATTAGGTGATAGTAGCATTGAGTGCACCACGTAGATTCGTATGGTTATTCACACCTTGTTTGTGATCCTCGGCATCCCAGTCGCAAATTTGAAGGGCATAATAGAGATTAAACACGCCATTGAAAAGTTTAATGAATCTCAAAAGATCTAGGAGTTTCAATTCATTTAAAACTTAATTTTCCTTTTCGTTTTTCATGGTGGAAATTGGTAAATCGTCATTTACCTACCTTCAAATATTCTGCAACTAGATTACGGCATCCCTCTTCTAGGTTGTAGAGTATTGTGTTGGATCCTAGCCTTAATGTTTCATTTGGGTGTTACATCAAGGATTCTAATCAACTTGACTTGAATTTCTCCCGTTTTGTAGATGTCTGAATCTAACAATGGTCTTCCCAAATCCATTGGAACAAGCTTTCCAAATGAAGATGACGTTCCAAGATACGATCAAGGAAATGAGAGTCATGCTTCACTTCCTCCACCTCCTCCAATTGTTCTCCCTGACCCACAAGTTCAAAGGCTTGAAAAGTTCAAGCTCACTCAATCCCTATTGGCAAGTAAGCACGAAGATGGGAAACCTGTGTGTGCACACGTCTTAGAGATGAAGTCACGCATTGATAGGTTAAGGATGTTGGGTGTCGATATCTCAGAGATGTTGGCTGTTGACTGGGTTCTTCAGTCACTTCCTGATTCGTATAGTGAGTTCGTAAGAGAGTACTATGTGATGGTTCACGACATGACCCTCATTGATTTGACCTATTTGCTTATTGCTGCTGAATCAGTGATGATTTTGCGCACTGGTCAAGCAAACTTGATTCCCATACTTCATTGGACACTGGCTACATTGGAAGTCCAGAAAAGGTTGAGATTGTCCCTTGCTATGTACCAAAGGAGTCCATTTGCTTTTACTGCCAAGAGAAGGGGCATTGGAGACGAAGCTGCCCTAGCTACCTGAGAGATCTAAGAGATGGGAGAGTCAAGATGTATGGCTCTAGTTCAGGTAAAATCCATTAACTAACTCTATAAGTTCCTATTTTTGATTCTTAATACATGATGTGATAAGATTACATTTTGATGTTTTGCAGGATCGAAGAAAAGAAAGGAAACTTAAGGAAGAAGCGTGCTGAATCTGATCACGAAGAAATGGATTTCGATCGCATGGATTCAAAGATCGGATTTTTGAGCTGCTACTTTAGAGTTAGGGTAGATTTCTAAGAAATATGTAATAGCATAGTTTTTCAGTTGAATTGCATTGTAAGGACAAAGTTTTTCCGCAATAAAATAAAATTTGTTTTTTGTATTATTTATTTATCCTTGCAATGGCATGTATGAAAAAAATTAATGTTTAAATGTTTCTTCTATTAGCAATAATGGATTTGATTCTTAATTGTGTTAATGTCGAGAATTTACCAAATAAGGAGAGTTTCTCATCGCCCAAGTTTCAATTGGACAGAAACTTGGAATCATGCAACCTGCATTGTGTGATGAATGAGAAACTTCATATTTGAAAATTAGACTAATTCTTTGACAAAGTGTCAAGTGAAGGACTAAGAGATCGAGTACACTAGGTTGTGCGTCGATCAAGTCCACCACAAGAGTAATAAAGATATTCGTCATGATTTACTAAAGTTTAGTAAATATGGTTATACTTATAAGATTGAGTATAATTCTAAGTTGATTGAAAGAGTTTCAATCAATAGCAGAACGAATAAGAAGAATCTAGTAGGCAGAAAGATAAGAGTTTCTCTATTTTAAGAAGAAGGGAGAGTAACTTTTATTGTGTTTTATGATAGGTCTTAATGATTAAGAACCATGTCTCAATTGATCCTCTAAGTGAGTCTTAGTGCAATTGCATGTCTAAGAAGAGGAATCGAGAATTGTAGAAATGGTTAAATCAAGAAGTCAATCATACTTCGGTCCAATATCAAGTCTTAGAGTCAAGATTGTGACATGAGTGACAAGTCTTAAGTAGGTTTGTAACACTTATCAAATGAAGAATAAGAAAGTTTCTTATTCTTGTACATTTGAAATTGGTAAGTTGTGATGTCTTGGATAAGACAAAGACCAATTAGGACCAATTGAGTGAAGTGTTAAACTTGATAAGAAGCTACCCTAACTCTTGAATATTTGTTTTGTCAAGAAATGTTTCTTGACAAGAGAACCTTATATGTCAAGGAGTCAGTGGGAGTCTTAAATGTCTTGAAACGTTTCAAGAACAAATTCAAGAATAAACCAATAGTTAATCACTAGCACACGACTTGAGGTTGGCAACCTATCGTGTTGACATAATTTTGTTTCTGTGCCATTCCAGATTGAGTTAACTATGTATGTGAGTTATATGAGTTCTCATTTGAATGCATAAAGACAAGCACCTTGATCAATGGAAAGTACATTGATATGTAGGGGTGAGTTGCTAAACAACTTGGAAGACATGGTGGGCATTTGTCTTACCATAAGGCAAGAAATCAAGATTGAACAAGTTCAGTCCATATAAGTTTGGATTTGTCGCAAACCTTAGTTTTGACAAATTCGCATGGATAGGAACGCATACACTTTAAAATCTAAGTGTCATAAGGGTTCCCTCCTTCATGAAAATGATTGTAAGGAAATGCTTTCACTAAGAAAGATTTTAAGAATATTGCAATTGTGAAAATTGTATTCTCAAATTCGATTATGATTATGGCATCCCTTTTCATGGTTCGAATTGTGAGATTTGGCAATTATTCTGAACATTTGGGACTTAGTGACATAAGTTCTAAATTTGTTTAGACACACATGTAAGCTTTCTAAGGCAAAGGTGTATGAAGTTAAGAAGCTTAGATAAAGGCTTATCAAAGCATCAGGTATTAGAAATATGAACTTAAGGAATTCAATAAGCATTGTTTTCTGGAAGTTCAATTGTTTTCTAAATACATGTCAAAGCTAGTGGGAGCATAAGTGTTATGCTGGTAAGAAAATAATCATCATGTTAGTGGGAGCATGATTATTATGGTAAGTATTGCAAGTTAGCAATATTAATTATAGAAAACAAAGATTCACTTTGCAAAGTTGCAAGGGTTGAAAAGTTGTTTTGCTATAATTAAGGGAGAGAATATTATACTTCGTTTCAAAATTCTAAAGCTTAGATCGAGAAATGTTAATAAATTTAGTCAAGGATACATAGTGCATTCTCAAAATTTGATTATGATTACGGCATCCCTCTTCATAGTTCGAATTGTGGGAACATGGCACATAAAATATTATGGCAGAAGGATGATAAAGTATCACGTCTTTATGTGAGACATTATGCATCGTGTCCAATACGCTTCGGGTATAGGATCGATTGCATATGCTATAATATTTGACCATTCTAAAATTTTCCAAATGCCTAGGGCATTAAGAGGGAAAAAGGACTAGAACGGCTTTGGCTAAAATAATCAAACAACTATCAAAGGACGATCTAAGGTTCGCCAAGGATTTGTTGCTTGTGAGTAGTTGGAAGTATAGTGTTGGATGGACCATATCGACATTATTATGAATAGATAAGATTCTATTAAGAATGAGTTGTCATATGTCAAATATGGAAATGTTTCCATATTGGGAGTTGGAAATTGAGAATTTATGTCTAGATTAGAAAATTTTATGCAAAAGGATGTTCAAAGGAATGTACTTTGAATGAGAGACATCACATCTATAGAATTGTTTGTAACAATTTCTGATAGAGACCTTGTAATTTCATTGGCCAAGCCCTGATGACTTTTGTGCTATGACTTTGCGAAAGGATCGTTGCATAAAATGTTAGAATCTAACATATTCTAGTAGTGGCAAGAACCTTGTGTTCTTACACTAACGATGAGGATTAGGAATTGTGAAATGAGCATCATTGGAAAGGTTTTCAATTGATCTATTTCACAAAGCATGGACCATAGGAAACAAAGTGTGCATGCTTGGAGCATGAGACAATTATTGTTGTAATTCAAGTAATAAGTCGATTTTCTGAAACAGTAAGCAATGAATAATGAGTAATCAATACGGTGTTTAAATAAAATTGTTTTATTTACGCTCAAAAGTTTTGGGGCCATATAGGATTAAGTATTATCGTTGTGTTTCATTTTGCATGTTTTGACTTCCAGAATAACTGGGTTATTCGAACCTCCATGGTCGGTCATACGTTGGAAGTAGGTATGAAGGAAGACTGTCATGAAGAGTCTGTAGATTGTCTAAAGAGTTTAGACATAGCACAAGTTTGCTGCAGAGTTCATGAGTGCTTTAATAAGATTAGAGTATTGGATCAAACCCACGCTCACTTGAATCACTTCATGGTTTTTATCATGAGTAATTGTGAGACGATAACATTGTATATTCTTGAAACCGAGACGTGTGAGTTGTTATTTGTTGGTCGGTTGCGCATTGATAATATGAAAACGCACCAGTAACTTGGTGTTATAAAACTTATTGTTGTGTGTAATTTGATCAGTAAATGCAAGCGAGCATTCGAGTCGAAGTTTATCCATTCCTTTTACCCAAAGTGGGATAAAAGCGATATCTGTGAGCCCCTCGATGATTTAGTGATGACACCTAAGCGCTTGGCCAAGCCGGGACTAAGTTGATGTGTTCAATTGTAGTCTGTTGTCAGTCGTCATAAATCGGAAGTCGGGAAACAATATAGAGAGAATGATCAAATTCATGTCTTATGTCTATACGATATCTTGAGAATGGAGGAATATATAATCCCTTATCTAAAAGACACGCGTATCTGATAAGATCAGAGTTGACAGCGGCTTTTGAAAGCTACGATTGCTGATCAGGTTCTGAAGTAATGCATAATAGTTATTAGACTTATCCAAGTGGGAGACTGTTGGATTAGTGTCTAAGTCCATAACTATTTTGGTATGTACTTGACCTGATTATGAGCATGGTCCTTTTGGGTTGCCTTCACCATAGTGATATTGCCATAATTATACAAAGTTTTAGGCAATATTGATTTACATTTTATTAAATATTTTGGTTATTTTCATAGAATTATGGTACTTATAAGGATAAATTGTTATGTGCAGCCAAATAGAAGTATTTTTAAAGAAAGGGACCAGAAGTGACAATACTTGGAACTTTGGGGGGCTTGAGGAAAAGAAGAACGAAAAAACACCCAAAAGACGTATTCACGACGTGAACAGTTGATGGTTCACGACGTGAGTAGAGAGAGTTAGAAGATAAGCATCCGGGTGAAGGAATCCTTGCCGAACACGATTATCTCGAGTTCACGACGTGAGACTTAAATACTCACGACGTGAACGGTAAATTAGAAGATATTATAAATACCTTTGCCCATTACGATTTGGGAGACTTTTGGCTGAAGGAAGAGGTTCCAGGAGGCGATTTACAGCAGAAGAAAGGTCCTGGAAAAGGGTTTATAGACATGTTTTCTTATTTGAGTTGTGTTTATATGTTAGTTGCTACTATGAGTTGTGTTTATTTGAGTTGTTTGATACTTATAGACATGATTCAGGGTTTATAGACTTGTTTGATACTTATAGACATGTTTTCTTATTTGAGTTGTGTTTATATGTTAGTTGCTACTATGAGCAGCTGAATCTAGCCACTCTTATCTAGCTAGATGAAGCTTCAAACTTATGAATAGCATAATTGTTTATGGATTTATCTAGTTGGTAAATTGCTTATGTTTGATTTATTGTTACCTAGCATGCTTATGTTGTTGCTTTAATTGCTTAAATTCATGTTATGTGTAGCTTAGTGACCATTAACTGCATGAACTTGATAACCTAGTAATTTAGTGAACATTGAATTGCTAGAGTTAGGATCAACCAAAATCTTAGTTAGTAATTGAAGTAATTAACCTTGCTGTGCTAGAGAACATAGATTATGACCATAATTGTGTTTGCATGATAAATCTTACATAGCATATTCATAAACATAATTGATTCTGTGTTTAATTGTGTGTGACCATACATAGTTTTACATGAATTAATTAACTATTGGTAAATTTAGACCTAAATTACTAATATAATAATAACCAACTTAATAATCCATAATTATTAGCTAGCCATAAGGACGAAGTGGATTCGAACTAGATAAGAGTATCTTTTAATTATTGATTGAATTTGAGTTAAGTTAGTCTGATCTTACAAAATCAGATAAAAACCCTTTTAGCTTATTAATAATTAGATTAATTTAGTAGTAAATAGATTAATTAATAACACCGTTCCCTGTGATCGACACCCGACTTACCTAAGCTATACTGTAATCTGACTCGATACACTACCTATAAGTGCATAGTTAGTCTAAGTTTGTTAGGTTATAAATATTAAAATTAGTGGGTACTTCCGTGCACATCAAGTTTTTGGCGCAGTTGCCGGGGAACGGCTTAGTTTATTATTTATTTATTTGCTTTAAGTTAACCGATCCTTTTTGTGGGATAAAACCCGCAAAAAGTTAATTTTCCAGCAAGGTTTGATTTTTTTCCTTCTGTTACAGGACTCATGATGTGAGCATATAGTCTCACGACGTGAGAACTATGATTTTTAGTTTTCTTTAGTTTTTAGTTTATTTTTCTATTTTAGTTCAATTTTACGTTTTTATTTTGTTTAGTTTGCAGGAGTTCATGACCAGAGGCTCTAACACACCTTTGGTGCCACCACTTGAAGATCCAGAGTCAGCCCTTCACAAAAATAAGAATAAGAACGCGAAGGAAGATCAAACGCCAAAGAAGACACCCTTGCAAGAACTAAAATCAACCTTTTCAAGGAAGTCGGGGAAGAAGACTAAGACAGTGGAATCGAGTTCAGCCTCAAGGGATAAGGGCAAAGTTGAAGAACTTGGTCCAATTCCTATTCCACACGAATCAGAATACGAATCCGACACAGAATTTGGACTTTATACGAGTGAACCCGAGAACGAGCCGGAGAACGAAATGGCGAACATTGATGAGATGGCCATGGGGGACTACAAGAAGCGCATTCGAGATGATGTGGGGCCGGGTTTAGTACATCCTACGATTCCTGCCAATGCCACATTCGAGTTGAAGGGACATATCCTTACTGCACTTAAGGATATCCCATTTTACGGGAAGGATCACGAAGATGCTTTCAAACACTTAGACGAGGTGAACGATATTGCGGATTATTTTAATACTCCCAATATCCCAAGGGAGACAGCTTTGCTAAGGATGCTACCAGTCACTTTCAAGGGAGCAGCAAAAGACTGGTTAAGGCACTCCCACCTGGTACAATCACCACATGGGCCCAGTTGCGTGAGAGATTTCTAGATCAGTTTTGTCCACCCTCCAAAATCTCTAAACTCAAGAAGGCAATTGCCAACTTTGAGTAAAATCAGGGGGAGTCATTATACGAGGCCTGGGAACGCTACAAGGGATTGTTAAGGAATTGTCCTCAACATGACCTCAATATTCAGCAAGAGATGTCAATATTTTATTATGGGGTGAATGTCATGACTAGACAACTCCTTGATTCGCAAGGACCACTAACGAAGAAGAACCCAAATCAGGCCAAGGAGCTGGTTGAAGAATTTTCAAAGCACTCTCGTGAGTATCACAACCCAGGATGCGATGGCATAAAGGGCAGTGGAGATGCACAAACTGAAGAGATGGCTGCTGTGATGGCAATGCTTAACACTATGGATAGGAGATTGACCCAAATGGACCAATCAATTCACGCAATTCGAGTTGGTTGCGAGAGTTGTAGTGGCCCACATTTGACAAAAGATTGCACTTTGGATGAATATGGAAACAAGAAAGCTCAAGTATGCTACTCAAGTGGGGACAAGTATGATGAAGATTGGAGAAAACCAAAGAGGGAGTGGCTGCCTTACGAAAAATACAAGAAGCAAAAAGAAGAGAAATTTAGGCAAACTGGCCGGGGCTTCTACCAAAGAGAGCAACCACTAGCTGAGAGGAAATCAGAATTAGAGACCATGTTGATGAAATTCATGGAAGCTTCAGAAAAAAGACATGATGCTACTGACGCTGAAATGGAAGAACAAAGAAATATAATGAAGAATCATCATGCCATGATGATAGATCAACAAGCATTAATAAAGAATCAGCGAGCCTCCATCAATAACCTTGAAGTACAACTTGGTCAACTTACCACTTTGGTTAATGAGAAGATGTTCCCGAAAAATCCTGAAAACAAAACCCAATCTCACGTAATGGCTATAGATATTGAAGAAGAGGCGATTTCTAAGTTCCTAGAAGCCTTAGAAGTGGAGCCACAACAGCCCAATCCAAAGCCAAAGAAGCCAAAGCTCGAAATTGAAGAATCTACTGGAACACCCAGTTCACGTCGTGAGCCCGCTAAGCTCACGTCATGGGCTCATTCTGAACAGAAGAAATCTGTATCTGTTCCAACTTATGAATCACCTTTGCCATTCCCGTCTAGAGCTAATCTCAGTCCACTAGAGAGAGAACATCTGGAGTTTATCAAGCAATTAAAGGGTATTCCTATTAATACTCCTTTCATTGATTCACTTGCAAAAGTTCCAGAATATGCTAAGTTCTTACAAGACTTGTTAGACACTCGTCAGCAATTAAAGGAGAATTCTAAGGTGATTCTAAGTGAGCAAAGCTCAAAAGCTGTGTTGGGAGAAGTACCTAAGAAGATGGAGGATCCTGGACGACTCACTCTCCCATGTGAGTTTGGGAATAATATAAAGATTTATGCTTTAGCCGATTCAGGGGCTAGCATAAATTTGATGCCTTACTCGTTTTACCAAAAATTAAATATTCAGAAGTTGAAGGCTACAAAGATGACTATTCACATGGCGAACCGTTCAGTAACGCAACCCCGGGGCATTGTGGAAGATATTTTAGTAAAAATTAGGAAATTCGTTTTTCCAATAGACTTTGTGGTATTGGATATGAAAGAAGATCCCAATGTACCGATTATTCTTAGTCGGCCCCTACTAAACACTGCTGGAGCTCTTGTTGATATTCGGGAATCTAAGCTCACATTGAGGGTTGGTGATGAAAAGGAAATTTTTGGGATAGAAGATGGCTTTCAAGGGAATCATGCTCAAGAAGAGGTCTTCAACATTGATGAAGAAAATGAACTTGAAGAATTATAGAAGCTCATGGAAGAAGAAATCAAAACAATTCAACAACTTAAAAGAACAAAACCAAGAGCATTTGTTCCATTTTTAGTTGAAATCATTGCCTACATAAATCCAACTTCTTGGGTAAGCAAGGAAGATGATGAGATGACGAGTGATGTGTTGGATAAGGTGTCTAAGTCCATAACTTATTTGGTATATACTTGACCCGACCCGACATGGTCCATTTGGGTTGCACTTCACCCGAACTATTTATATGGATAACATTATGAGAAGAGTATATTTGCGGTCTACTAATATATTATAAGTTATAATATATTAATATGAAATTGTATTATTTAATTAGTATTGATCTTAAATTAATTATGAATTAATTTAGTGATCATAAGGTGACTAATTAAATAATGGGCTATTGTACTTATATAGTGTGGGCTAACACTCATAAGGAAATGGGCTAAGCTTGAATGGGAGTCCATGGATGATCCATGGAGCTTTTAAACCATGGATCCTTGGAATAGGAAAAGACATGGGTTATTAGGGTTTGCATGGTTCATAACCCTAATCATCTACACTATATAAAGAGGCTTATGGTGCTTGAGAAGACACTATGTGTGTGTGCATAAGGTGTGGCCGATTTCTAGAGTATTAGAGTGCTCTCTCATAAGTTTTCCAAGTTTGTGGTGATTTGTGATTTCCATTTGAGGCATTCACATTATTGGTGCTTGGCTCTCAAACTCCCAAGGAATCAACTCACTAACAAAGGTATGTAATTCTTCTAGTATCTTTTATGTTTAAAAGTACCCCATGTATGCTAGATAGGTTATGAACCTTGGAAAATTATTTTGCATGTATTTTAGACAAACATAGATCCAAGGTTTCTAGGGTTGCATGAACACCTTAGGAGTGTTAGTTTGCTCAAAACCCAATAGTGGTATCAGAGCCTAGGCTTGTTTGTTTGATACTTGTTGCAAACTTGTTGAAAAACTCAAGTTTTCTGCATTCTGCAGCATGAACTCGCCGAGTCCATGGGGGGACTCGCCGAGTCCATGAGTAAATTCATCCTACTCATCGAGTAGGTTCGTGCACTCGACGAGTAGAAGCCTCAGAATGCAGATTTTCGAGTTTTGCTGCTGGAAATGGACTAGAAACATTACCCTAAACTGTTTTGGTGTTATAAAACCTGTTTTAGATGGTGTAATGTTTATGCTAATCCATTTACAATGGCTTATATCAAAATTGCATGATAATATGTGTTCATATGTTCTTGGAATTTTTGATATGATGTTCATGTTCTTATGAATTATTGTTAGATCATAGGAATTATTTGCTAAATTGTTTATTGATAATTCTTGATCATTTATGTGTTTTAATGGAGTCCATAATTTGTCCTCAAGTTTTGGATTTCCAAAGGTCACTTTCATTTATCCACACTTAAAACACATAAGTTACATGAAAATGAAGAGTCTTCATTTTATGAACCTTTAATTCATAAGTTATGAAATGAAAAGTTTTGAATAGTTTCAAAACTTGTCCTCAAGTTTTGGAATTTGTAAAGTTACACACACTTTAATATACTTTAATTCCAAACCCTTAGAGTTTTAAAAGTTAAAATTCAACCCTTATACTATTTATAACATTAATGGTTAATTATTATATATATGTATAAGATTAAGTCGTTTTACCGTTAGTAGGCCTCATTCACGAAGCCGGTCTATAAGGGGGGTATAAGGTTGTTGCCTATAAAATGGCAACTTAATGGGTGTCCATTCTCACCCTGTTGGATATAGTGTCTAAGTCCATAACTATATTTGGTATGTACTTGACCCGACCCGGCATGGTCCATCTGGGTTGCACTTCACCCGAACAATTTATGGATAATCGTTTGAGAATAGTATAAGTTATGATTTATTAATATATTATAAGTCCTAATATATTAATATAAAATCATATTATTTAATTAGTATTGATCTATAATTAATTTAGAATTAATTTAGAGATCAAAAGTATGACTAATTAAATATGGGCTCTTGTATTTATATAGTGTGGGCTAATGCTTATTTGGAATGGGCTAGGCTTGCATGGAAAGTCCATGGATACTCCATGGAGCTTTAACCCATGGATCTCATGGAAATGAAAAGACATGGGTATTAGGGTTTACATGGATGTAACCCTAATCCACCACACTATATAAAGGAGGCTTTGGTTCTTGAAATTGCACTAGTTGATGTGTGAAAACTAAGAGGGCCGATTTCAAGAAGTTTGTGACTATTCTCTCAAGTTTCCAAGTTTGTGGTGATTTGTGACTTCCATTTGAGGCATCCACATTATTGGTGCTAGGCTCTCAAACTCCAAGCAATCAACTACTACTACAAGGTAAGTAATTCTACTAGTTTTATTTGATTCAAGTACCCCATGCCATGCTAGTTAGGATAAGAACCTTGGAAAAATAATTATTTGCATGTATCTTAGTCAAACATAGATCCAAGGTTTCTAGGGTTGCATGTACACCATAGGAGTGTTAGAATGCAGAAAACCCATCAGTGGTATCAGAGCCTGATTTGTTTAATTGATACTTGATGCAAAAAAAAAAAAAAAAAAAAAAAAAAACTTGAAAATCGAAGTTTTGTTCAAAAGCTCCTATCAAAATTTCATGTTTTGTATATGCACTTACGATTCTTGAAATTTTTGATATGAACATTCATAAACATATGAGTTTAGAAGATCATAGAAATTATGTGCTAATAATTGATTAGATTAATTCTTGATCTTTATGTGTTTTAATGGAGTCCATAACTAGTTCTTAAGTTATGGATAACCAAAAGTCACATTTATAAATAACCATTAAAAGAACACATAGGTTACAAAAAAAATGAAGAGTCTTCATTTTTAATAACCATTAACTCATAAGTTATGAGAAATGAAAAGTTTTGAAAGTTTACAAAACTTGCCCTCAAGTTTTGGAACATGTAAAGTCATATTAAAAACTTTAGTTCCAACCCCTAGTATTTTAAAAGTTAAAATTCAACCCTTATACTTTATAATATTATAAGTTTAATAATATTTATATATGTATAAGATCAAGTCGTCTTACCGCTAGTACGCCTCATTCACGAAGCCGGTCTATAAGGGGGGTATAAGGTTGTTGCCTATAAAATGACAACTTAATGGGTGTCCACTCTCACCCACCGCTTCCTTGACCGGTGGAGGGTCGTTAGCCGAACGGGTAGGACAACGACTTATAAATTCTCATTAAAAGTATAATGATAATACTAAAGTAACTAAACTTTATTGAATTCCCAATCTTAGTTATTTTAGGAAAATGTGAATAAGGTGCTAATCCATGAAATTACACTTTACACTTTGTTTAAGTCGTTAGTGGAGCGTGTGTGGTTAACCGGCACACTAACTTGAACTTAACAAGGTAGGTAAAGGGTGACTTAATGTTTATCATAGTATCGATGGAGCGTGTGTGGTTAACCGGCACATCGATTGAGGGGTAATACATTAAGGGTACCAAGTAATTTGCATGGTTACTTCACACCTTGTTTTGTGATCCTCGGCATCCCAGTCACAAAACTTGAAGGGCACACTCGAGATTGAAACATGCCATTGAAGAAAGTTCAATGAATCTCAAAGAATCTAGGAGTTTCTACACCAATTAAAACCTAATTAAATATTTCGTTTTTCATGGTGGAAATTGGTGAATTGTCATTCACCTACCTTCAAATATCTTATAGCTTAGATTACGGCATCCCTCTTCTAAGTTATAAAATATTGTGTTGGGTCCTAGCCTTAATATTACATTTGGGTGTTTTGTTAAGGACTATCTCTATATCTAATCTAATCTATTCCCTCTTCTTTTCAGATGTCTTCCAATAACAATGCTTCTGGCTGAAACCCTACTAGCTCCTTCTCTCTCATGAATATTTGTGGGAGAGTCATCTTTGATGGGTCCAACTTTACAGATTGGATCAGAAACATCAGGATGGTCACTCGGTATGAGAACAAAGAATATGTTCTTGACAAGGAGCTGAAGGTACCCGAGCCAACTGCTACTCCTGAAGAGCTTGCTGAATATGAGGTACATGAAAGAGATGATACAAAAGTGGCATGCATCATGATGGCCACCATGACAGCCGAGCTCCAAAAGTCCTATGAGGACTATTATCCTTTTGAGATGCACCAGGACTTGATGGACCGCTACCATCAAAGTGCTCGTCAAGAGCGATATGAAATAATCTCCTCCATGATAACAACCCGAATGAAGGATGGTGAACCCATCACGGGCCACATGCAGAAAATGCAAAGGTATGTGGACCGTTTACTGAAGCTGAATGTGAACTTCCCTGAGGAGTTAGCAATAGACATCATTTTGCACTCCTTGCCATCGTGTTATGATCAATTCCGCATGACATATCACATGAACAAGGAAGAAGTCACCCTCAACAAACTTCAAGGACTCTTGAAGACCGCCGAAAGTGGTCTAAAAGGTAAGTCGGTTGTTACTACTCCTACTCCTACTCCAACTGCGGCCAATGTCTTGGCAATCGGGCATGGCAAAGGGAAGAAGAGAAAGAACCCTTCTAAGGGTACCAAGGGTAAGACCCTTGAAGGCTCCTCTTCAAGCAAAACCAAGAAAGGTTTTGTCACTCCTTCTGCTAACCCTAATGAGGCTGAATGCTTCTATTGCCATGAAAAGTCGCACTGGAAGCGAAACTGCACAAAGTACCAACAAGATTTGAAGGATGGGAAAGTAAAACCCAACCATGCAGGTATATACACTATATTGTCTAATAACTCACCTCATTCTAAGTCTTGGGTCCTTGATACAGGTTGTGGTATTCACATATGTTGTGATTTGCAGGGACTAAACAGACGTGAGAATGTGGAGCAGGGAAAGATAAACTTGATCATGGGAAACAGGAAAGCTTCACCTGTCACCAAGATAGGAGTTTATTCCTTAGTGCTAAATAGTGGGTTTACATTAGATTTGAATAAATGTTATTATTCACCAGAAATGGCAAGAAATGTTATTTCCTTTCATGCATTGTATAAACAAGGTTTTACCTTTTATTTTGATAATAATAATGGTAGTATTGATGATTTCTTTAATAATGATCTTTATTTTAAAGCATTACCTTGTGATGGCGTGTATGAAACTGTATATGTTGTAGATAATCTAGGAAATAATGTATTGTGTATTAACTCTTCCACTAGCTTAGATAAAGCATCCTTATGGCATTATCGTCTTGGACATGTAAGCAAGAAACGCACAGGCCAACTCCAAAAGGATGGAGTCTTGGAGTCATTTGACCTAAAGTCAAATGATAGTTGTGAATCTTGTTTGCTTGGTAAAATGACAAAGTCACCTTTTACTGGCACTTGTGCTAGGGGTGAAGGTTTGTTGGACCCCATACACACGGATGTGTGTGGACCCTTTAGAACCGCCACAAGAGATGCTAATCGGTTCTATGTGACTTTTACTGATGATTTTAGTAGATATGGATATGTCTACCTAATCAAGCATAAGTCAGAAACCTTTGAGAAATTCAAAGAGTTTAAGTAAGAAGTGGAGAATCAGTTGGGCAGGAACATTAAGATGCTTCGATCCGATCGTGGTGGTGAGTATCTTAGTACTGAGTTCCTTGACTATCTTAAGGAATGTGGGATTGTCTCACAATTGACACCTCCTAGGACACCACAGTTGAATGGTGTAGCTGAGAGGCGCAATCGGACCTTGTTGGACATGGTTCGTTCCATGATGAGTCGAGCTTCGCTACCAATCTCATTTTGGGGATATGCCTTAGAGACTGTGGCCCATATCCTTAATCTAGTCCCTACAAAGAAGGTTGCCAAAACACCTCACGAGGTGTGGACTGGAAAAGTTCCCAATCTAGACCACATCAAGATTTGGGGTTGCGAGGCTTTCGTGAGACGCGAGACTCACGATAAGCTCGAACCCCGAAGCGAAAGGTGTATTTTCATCGGCTACCCACATAAATCCTTTGGTTACATCTTCTACAGACCCAGTGATAATGTGGTCTTTGTAGCAAGAAGAGGATTCTTTCGAGAAAGAGAATTCGTGAGCCAAGGAGACAGTGGGAGGCAAATTGACCTTGAGGAAATTCAAGAGTCAAGTGGTGAAGGAACCTCAAACCGTAGCCCTCAACCTGAGGAGGAAACTCCTGTTGAGCCGACGGAAGAATCTATACCTCTGAGGCGTTCCACCAGAGTTAGGAATGCACCTGAGCATTATTATGGTTTTCCTATTACTGCAGAAGGTGAGAAACTTATCAGTGATAACACACTGGTAAATCTGGATGAGCCTAACAGCTACACGGAAGCCATGGCAGGCCCTGAGGCTGCTAAATGGAAAGAGGCTATGGATAGCGAGATACAGTCCATGTATGACAATCAAGTTTGGAACTTGGTTGACAATGTAGCTGATCGTAAGATAGTTGGGTGCAAATGGATCTTCAAGAAGAAGAACGACATGGATGGTAATGTACACACTTATAAGGCACGACTGGTTGCAAAGGGTTATTCTCAAACTCCGGGAGTTGATTATGATGAGACCTTTTCACCAGTGGCCAAGATTAAGTCTATTAGGGTTCTGTTAGCCATTGTTGCATTTCATGATTATGAAATATGGCAAATGGATGTCAAAACTGCTTTCCTTAATGGAAGGTTGGCTGAAGATGTTTACATGGTTCAGCCAGAGGGTTTTGTCAGTACAGAGTACCCCAGTAGAGTGTGTAAGCTCGAGAAATCCATTTATGGATTAAAACAGGCACCTCGCAGATGGAATCTTTGCTTTGATGAGAAAGTCAAAGAATTTGGCTTTTCAAGGAGTGAAGATGAATCTTGTGTCTATATCAAGGCTAGTGGGAGTATAGTCAGCTTTTTGGTACTGTATGTGGATGACATACTACTAATAGGAAATGACATCCCAACCCTGCAGGAAGTAAAGTCCTGGCTTGGGAAGTGTTTCGCTATGAAGGACCTTGGAGAAGCTGCCTATATCCTAGGGATAAGGATTTTGAGAAACAGGAGTAAAAGACTAATTGGACTTAGTCAAAGCACCTATGTGGACAAAGTGTTGAAAAGGTTCAACATGCATAACTCCAAGAAAGGAGAGTTACCCATCCAGAGTAACGCCAGATTGAGTAAGACACAAAGTCCTAGTACTGAGGCTGAGATAGCATAAATGAGTCGAATACCTTATGCTTCAGCTGTAGGATCGATCATGTATGCTATGACGTGTACTCGACCTGATGTAGCCTTTGCTTTGAACATGGTTAACAGGTATCAGGGGAACCCTGGCAAGGCACACTGGACTGCGGTAAAGAATATCCTCAAGTACCTACGGAGGACTAAGGACTGGGTCCTTACCCTCGGTGGCAGTGAGGACTTGAAAGTTGTAGGGTACAGTGATGCTAGATTTCAGACTGAGAGGGATAATTTCCGCTCTCAGTCGGGTTGGGTCTTTACTCTAAACGGAGGGGCAATTACTTGGAAAAGTTCCAAGCAGGAGACAGTGGCTGATTCCACTTGTGAATCAGAGTATATAGCAGCAAGCGAGGCAGCAAAGGAGGCTATATGGCTAAAGAACTTCATCGGAGACCTTGGAGTTGTACCAGCTATAAAAGAGCCAATGGAGATTTTCTGTGACAGCAATAGTGCGGTTGCCTTAGCCAAGGAACCAAGAGATCATGGGAGATCCAGACACATTGACAGAAACTATCACTTCATCAGACATCGAATAGAAGAAGGAATCCTTGTGGCAAAGAGGGTATCATCGGATGAGAACCCAGCAGATCTCCTCACGAAGGGACTGACTCGGGCTAAGCATCTCCAACATGCTCGGAGCATAGGGCTGAAGGATGATATTAGTTTTAGTAGTTAGATAATCTTGAAATTTGTAAAATGTAATTGACATTTGATGATAAATAAAAGCTGTTATTTATGAGTAAAGTGTTGCTATCTCTTGTTAATCGTTTACTATTATTTATTTTTGCATGTTTTGACTTCCAGAATAATTATGTTATGGTTTATATCATATTATTCAAACTCTCCACAGTCGGTCATATGTTGGAAGTAGATATGAATAAAGACTGTCATGGGTTGGCTTGTAGAGGTCTAAGATGTTAGACAAAGCGGGGATACAACACTCATGAGTGCTCATAAGTTCTGAGTATTGGATTCAACCCACGCTCACTTGTATCACTTCATGGAATTTATCTCGAGTGATCGTGAGACGGTAATATCATATAAGTCTTCAAACCTAGAGATATGATTTGTTGCCTATGATTTGGTTATGCATTGATTGCACGAAAACGCATTGGTAACTCGATGTTATAAACCGTGCTTTTGTGTGTGATTCAACAAGTAGTAGAGCAAACATATGAGTCGAAGTTTATCTGTTCCTTCTAGGATTAGAAGCGATATCTGGGCCCCTCGATGATTTTGTTTTGACCTATGTACCGGGCCCGGTCAGAACTAAATTGATGTGTTCAATTAAGTTCTATGTCAAACAAATCGGAAATCGGGAAACAAATGCTGGACAATAAGAAAGACCTTGTTCCATGTATTTGTCCGGCTGATATCTAGAACAGAGGATTATATGATCACTTATCTAAAATGGCGCTTCATAGTTCAACAGAGTTTAAAGAGCTACGATTGCTGATCGGTTCCTGAAGTCATACTTGCAACTATAGTTATTAGACTTATCCAAGTGGGAGACTGTTGGATACAGTGTCTAAGTCCATAACTATATTTGGTATGTACTTGACCCGACCCGGCATGGTCCATCTGGGTTGCACTTCACCCGAACAATTTATGGATAATCGTTTGAGAATAGTATAAGTTATGATTTATTAATATATTATAAGTCCTAATATATTAATATAAAATCATATTATTTAATTAGTATTGATCTATAATTAATTTAGAATTAATTTAGAGATCAAAAGTATGACTAATTAAATATGGGCTCTTGTATTTATATAGTGTGGGCTAATGCTTATTTGGAATGGACTAGGCTTGCATGGAAAGTCCATGGATACTC
This sequence comes from Lactuca virosa, assembly GCF_052849685.1. Taxonomy (NCBI): domain Eukaryota; kingdom Viridiplantae; phylum Streptophyta; class Magnoliopsida; order Asterales; family Asteraceae; genus Lactuca; species Lactuca virosa. The sequence goes on along the minus strand of NC_136426.1, from coordinate 34,076,666 downwards.
CATGGAGCTTTAACCCATGGATCTCATGGAAATGAAAAGACATGGGTATTAGGGTTTACATGGATGTAACCCTAATCCACCACACTATATAAAGGAGGCTTTGGTTCTTGAAATTGCACTAGTTGATGTGTGAAAACTAAGAGGGCCGATTTCAAGAAGTTTGTGACTATTCTCTCAAGTTTCCAAGTTTGTGGTGATTTGTGACTTCCATTTGAGGCATCCACATTATTGGTGCTAGGCTCTCAAACTCCAAGCAATCAACTACTACTACAAGGTAAGTAATTCTACTAGTTTTATTTGATTCAAGTACCCCATGCCATGCTAGTTAGGATAAGAACCTTGGAAAAATAATTATTTGCATGTATCTTAGTCAAACATAGATCCAAGGTTTCTAGGGTTGCATGTACACCATAGGAGTGTTAGAATGCAGAAAACCCATCACACCCACCGCTTCCTTGATCGGTGGAGGGTCGTTAGCCGAACGGGTAGGACAATGACTTTAAATTCCCATTAAAAGTATAATGAATATTATAAAGTAACTAAACCTTTAATAAATTCACAATCTTAGTTACTTTAGGAAAATGTAAATATGGTGCTAACCCATGAAATTCACACTTTGTACCTTACCAAGTCGTTGGTGGAGCGTGTGTGGTTAACCGACACACTAACTTGGACTAGTAAGGATCACGAAGGGTGACTTAATGTTTATCATAGATCGGTGGAGCGTGTGTGGTTAACCGGCACATTGATTAGGTGATAATATTAAGGGTACCAAGTGAATTTGCATGGTTATTCACACCTTGTTTTGTGATCCTCGGCATCCCAGTCACAAAACTTGAAGGGCACAATCGAGATTGAAACATGCCATTGAAAAGTTCAATGAATCTCAAAAGAATCTAGGAATTTCAAAACCAATTAAACCTAATAATTCATTTCGTTTTCATGGTGGAAATTGGTGAATCGTCATTCACCTACCTTCAAATATGTTATAGCTTAGATTACGACATCCCTCTTCTAAGTTATAATATATTGTGTTGGATCCTAGCCTTAATATTGCATTTGGGTGTATTATTAAGGATTCGATATATCTAATCTAAACTTGTTTTCTTCTTTTCAGATGTCTTCCAACAACAATGCTTCGGGCTCTAACCCTACTGGCTCCTATTCCCTCATGAACCTTTGTGGGAGGGTCATCTTTGATGGTTCCAACTTCATGGATTGGATCCGGAACATCAGGATGGTCACTCGTTACGAGGACAAGGAATATGTCCACGATAAGGAGCTAAAGGAGCTTGATGAGTCTACTGCTACTCCTAAGGAGGTCGCTGAGTATCAGGCACATAATAGAGATGCCACCAAGGTGGCATGCATCATGATGGCCACCATGACAGCTGAACTCCAAAAGTCCTATGAGGACTATTACCCTTTTGAGATGCATCAGGATCTGATGGAAAGGTACCATCAGAGTGCTCGTCAAGAGCGGTATGAAATAATCTCCTCCATGATCACTACCCGTATGAAGGATAGCGAACCAATCACGAGCCACATGCAGAAAATGCAAAGGTATGTGGACCGTCTAATGAAACTGAATGTGAACTTCCCTGAGGAGTTGGCAATTGATATCATTTTGCACTCCTTGCCCTCGTGTTATGATCAATTTCGTATGACATACCACATGAACAAGGAGGAAGTCACACTCAGTAAGCTTCAAGGACTTCTGAAGACTGCCGAAAGTGGTCTTAAGAGTAAGTCGGTTGCTACTCCTACTCCTACTACTACCCCTGTTTTGGCTATCGGGCAAGGCAAAGGGAAGAAGAGGAAGCACCCTTCGAAGGGTACCAAGGGAAAGTCCCTTGAAGGCTCCTCATCTGGAACCAAAGGTGGTTCTATCACTCCTTCTGCCATCCCTAAGGATGCTGAATGCTTCTACTGTCAAAATAAGGGGCATTGGAAGCAAAACTGCCCAAAGTACTTGCAGGATGTCAAGGATGGGAAAGTGAAACCATCCCATGCAGGTATTTACACTATATTGTCTAATAACTCACCATATTCTAATTCTTGGGTTCTTGATACAGGTTGTGGTATTCACATCTGTTGTGACTTGCAGGGCCTAAGAAGAAGTGAGGATGTGGAGCACGGAAAGATAAACTTAATCATGGGGAACAAGAAGGTTGCACATGTTGCCAAGATTGGAGTTTATACTTTGTTGCTAGAGTGTGGGTTAAAGTTAGATTTGAATAAATGTGTGTACTCGTCTGAAATGGCGAGGAATATTATTTCCTTTCATGTTTTGTACAAACAAGGTTTTACCTTTTCTTTTGATAATGAAGTTGGTAGTATTAATGCTTTCTTTAATAATGTTCTTTATTTTAAAGCATTACCTTGTGATGGTGTGTATGAAGCTATATCGGTTGTAGATAATTTAGGAAATAATGTATTATGTATTGATTCTTCTACTAGCTTGGATAAAGCATCTTTGTGGCATTGTCGTCTTGGACATGTAAGCAAGAAACGCATATGCCAGCTCCAAAAGGATGGAGTCTTGGAGTCGTTCGACCTCAAGTCGGATGATAGTTGTGAGTCTTGTCTACTTGGAAAAATGACAAAATCACCCTTCACTGGTACTTGTGCAAGGGGTGAGGGTTTGTTGGACCTTATACATACTGATGTATGTGGACCATTCAAAACCGCCACAAGGGATGCTAATCGCTATTATGTGACTTTTATTGATGATTTTAGTAGATATGGTTATATCTACTTAATCAAACATAAGTCAGAAACTTTTGAAAGGTTTAAAGAGTTTAAACAGGAAGTAGAAAATCAATTGGGCAGGAACATTAAGATGCTTCGATCTGATCGAGGTGGTGAGTATCTTAGTACTGAGTTCCTCGACTATCTTAAGGAGTGTGGGATTGTCTCACAATTGACACCTCCCAGGACACCACAGCTGAATGGTGTAGCTGAGAGGCGTAATCGAACTTTGTTGGACATGGTTCGCTCTATGATGAGTCGAGCTTCGCTACCAATCTCTTTTTGGGGGTATGCCTTAGAGACTGTCGCCCACATCCTTAATCTAGTCCCTACAAAGAAGGTTGCCAAAACACCTCATGAAATGTGGACTGGGAAAGTTCCCAATTTGGACCATATCAAGATTTGGGGTTGCGAGGCTTTCGTGAGGCGCGAGACTCATGACAAGCTCGAACCTCGAAGTGAAAGGTGTATTTTCATCGGCTACCCACAAAAATCCTTTGGTTACCTCTTCTACAGACCCAGTGAGAATGTGGTCTTTGTGGCAAGGAGAGGGGTCTTTCGAGAGAGAGAATTTATAAACCAAGGAGACAGTGGGAGGCAAATTGACCTTGAAGAAATTCAAGACTCAATTGGTGAAGGAACCTCAGACACTAGCAATCAACCTGATGAGGAAATTCCTGTTGATCCAGCTGACGAGTCTATACTTCCGAGGCGTTCCACAAGGGTTAGGAACACACCTGAGTTTTATTATGGATTTCATATTACTACGGAAGGTGATACATTTACCAGTGACAGTACACTGGTAAATCTGGATGAACCTAACAGTGTTAAGGAAGCCATGGCAGGCCCAGAGTCTGGTAAATGGAAGGAGGCTATGGACAGCGAGATACAGTCCATGTATGACAATCAAGTTTGGAACTTGGTTGACAATGTACCAGGCCGTAAGACAGTCGGATGCAAATGGATCTTCAAGAAGAAGACCGACATGGATGGGAAGGTGCACACTTATAAGGCTCGACTGGTTGCGAAGGGTTTTACTCAGACTCAGGGTATTGATTATGATGAAACCTTTTCACCAGTAGCAAAGATTAAGTCTATTAGGGTTATGCTAGCGATTGCTGCATTTCATGATTATGAAATATGGCAAATGGATGTCAAAACCGCTTTCCTTAACGGAAAGTTGGCTGAGGATGTTTACATGAATCAACCAGAAGGTTTTGTCAGTGCAGAGTACCCCAATAGAGTGTGCAAGCTTGAGAAATCCATTTATGGATTGAAACAAGCATCTCGAAGTTGGAATCTTTGTTTCGATGAGAAGGTCAAAGAGTTTGGTTTCTCAAGAAGTGAAGATGAGTCCTGCGTGTATGTCAGAGCTAGTGGGAGTATAGTTATCTTTTTGGTACTGTATGTGGATGACATACTAATCATAGGAAATGACATCCCAACCTTGCAGGAGGTTAAGTCCTGGCTTGGGAAGTGCTTTGCTATGAAGGACCTTGGAGAAGCTGCCTATATCCTAGGGATAAGGATATTAAGAGAAAGGAGTAAAAGACCAATTGGACTTAGTCAGAGTATCTACTTGGATAAGGTGTTGAAAAGGTTCAACATGCAGGATTCCAAGAAAGGAGAATTACCGATCCAAAGCAATGCCAAACTGAGCAAGGCTCAGAGCCCGAGTACAGAAGATGAGATAGCTGAGATGAGTCGATTACCTTATGCTTCCGCTGTTGGCTCGATCATGTATGCTATGACTTGTACCCGTCCTGATGTGGCCTTCGCTTTGAGCATGGTCAGCAGATATCAGGGGAACCCTGGCAAGGCTCATTGGATGGCGGTAAAGAATATTCTCAAGTACCTGCGGAGGACTAAGGATTGGATCCTTACCCTTGGTGGGAGTGATGACTTGAGAGTAGTAGGGTATAGTGATGCTAGCTTTCAGACTGATAGGGATAACTTCCGCTCTCAGTCGGGCTGGGTCTTTACCTTAAATGGAGGGGCAATCACTTGGAAGAGTTCCAAACAGGAGACTGTAGCTGATTCGACTTGTGAATCAGAGTACATAGCAGCGAGTGAAGCGGCAAAGGAGACGATATGGCTGAGGAACTTCATCGGAGACCTTGGAGTTGTACCAGCTATTAAGGAGCCTATGGAGATTTTTTGTGACAGCAATAGTGCGGTTGCCTTAGCCAAGGAACCAAGAGATCATGGCAGATCCCGACACATTGACAGAAAATATCACTTCATAAGACACAAGATAGAAGAGGGACTCCTCGTGGCAAAGAGGGTATCGTCAGATGAGAACCCTACGGATCCCCTTACGAAGGGACCGACGAGGGTGAAACATTTGTAGCATGCGAGACGCATCGGGCTGAGGGACGATATTAGTTTTACAGATTAGATAGTTATTACTGAAACTTGTAAAATGTAATCGACGTTTGATGATGAATAAAAGTTGTGATTTATTTATGAGTAAGGTGTTGCTATCATTGTCAATTATTTACTATTGTTTCAGCTTTGCATGTTTTGACTTCCAGAATAATAAGTTTATTCAAACTCTCCACAGTCGGTCATATGTCGGAAGTAGGTATGAATCAAGACTGTCATGAATTGGGATTGTAGATGACTAAAGGTGTTTAGCCATAGCAATGGTTGCTACAACATTCATGAGTACTCATAAGTTATGAGTATTGGAATAAACCCACACTCACTTGTATCACTTCATGGAATTTATCTCGAGTGATCGTGAGACGGTAATATCATATAAGTCTTCAAACCTAGAGATATGAGTTGTTACCTATGAGTTGGTTGTGCATTGATTGCACGTAAACGCATCAGTAACTTGATGTTATAAAACATGCCTTTGTGTGCAATTCAATGAGTAGTAGAACAAGCATATGAGTCGAAGTTTATCTGTTCCTTCTAGAAATAGAAGCGATATCTGGGCCCCTCGATGATTTTGTTTTGACCTATGTACCGGGCCCGGTCAGAACTAAATTGATGTGTTCGATTAAGTTCTTTGTCAAACAAATCGGAAATCGGGAAACAAACTGCTGAACAATAAGTAAGACATTGTTCCATGTATTTGTCCGGCTGATATCATGAGAGCAGAGGATTATGTGATCACTTATCTAAAATGGCGCTTCATAGTTCAACAGAGTTTTCGAGAGCTACGATTGTCGGTTGGTTCCTGAAGCTATATAGGCAGATATAGTTATCAGACTTATCCAAGTGGGAGACTGTTGGATAAGGTGTCTAAGTCCATAACTTATTTGGTATATACTTGACCCGACCCGACATGGTCCATTTGGGTTGCACTTCACCCGAACTATTTATATGGATAACATTATGAGAAGAGTATATTTGCGGTCTACTAATATATTATAAGTTATAATATATTAATATGAAATTGTATTATTTAATTAGTATTGATCTTAAATTAATTATGAATTAATTTAGTGATCATAAGGTGACTAATTAAATAATGGGCTATTGTACTTATATAGTGTGGGCTAACACTCATAAGGAAATGGGCTAAGCTTGAATGGGAGTCCATGGATGATCCATGGAGCTTTTAAACCATGGATCCTTGGAATAGGAAAAGACATGGGTTATTAGGGTTTGCATGGTTCATAACCCTAATCATCTACACTATATAAAGAGGCTTATGGTGCTTGAGAAGACACTATGTGTGTGTGCATAAGGTGTGGCCGATTTCTAGAGTATTAGAGTGCTCTCTCATAAGTTTTCCAAGTTTGTGGTGATTTGTGATTTCCATTTGAGGCATTCACATTATTGGTGCTTGGCTCTCAAACTCCCAAGGAATCAACTCACTAACAAAGGTATGTAATTCTTCTAGTATCTTTTATGTTTAAAAGTACCCCATGTATGCTAGATAGGTTATGAACCTTGGAAAATTATTTTGCATGTATTTTAGATAAACATAGATCCAAGGTTTCTAGGGTTGCATGAACACCTTAGGAGTGTTAGTTTGCTCAAAACCCAACATGATGAAGAGGAGGTTACATCAAAAATAACAAGTCCAGTGGTAAAGGAAGAAAAGGATACTATGGAGTGTAAGATAGAGGCTAAAGGGACCAAACGCAAGCTTGATAGAGACGAGGTCAAAGCTAAAAAGGAAAATTAAAAAAAGGCGTACAAAAGACGTGTTCAAGCATACAAGAGGCGTTTCAAGGAACAAAAGATCCTAGTGGTGGACTCTTCAGATGATTCAACGTAGAAGGCACGGAGTCCAGCTCAAGACTCCTAAAAAAGAAGCGCTTCTCGGGAGGCAACCCGAGTTTGGTTTGCATTTTCTTTCTTTTTCTTTTTAGTTTTTAGCATGTTTTTAGTTCTTAGGAAGTCGATCATGTCATCCGAATTATTATCTGCATAAGGAGTCATTAAAATCAAGTAGTAACACTTATTAAATATCTTACAAAAATGAAATTTTGAGAAATTAATAAATTTCATGATCAGACAGGACTCACGACGTGAACCATTACGGGTTCACGACGTGAATTCAGATGAGATACGGGCATGGTTTTTCTATATGATAACTATATTCTTTTTAAGCCTACCCACTTTTAGTAATGACCCAATACATGCCTTAGCCCACTTCTTATTTAATTGGCCCAATTTTAAGTCCAGACAGAACTCACGACGTGAACCATAATGTGTAACATACACGTTTTGAAATCGTGTTTTAAGTAAATAATATTATGAAATATTATGTGATATTGAGTATTGAGTTCTAACAGATAGTTTTTTACTAGAAATAAGGTAAAACTATGTTTAGAATCACTCATAAACTATTGGAAGTCTTATGAGATTCAAATTAAAAGCTAAATAGTGAAATTTAGCGAAAATATAAAATTTGAAATAAGTAAAATTTTATTAATGAAAGTTGTAGATAATCTCGTTAGAAACACGTAGGCGAAAACCTCGTCGAAATCCGAGTTATAACGAAGAAGTTATGACCAATTGAAGATCCGCGATAAAACCGGCACGGTGCCGAATGACGTAAAAAGTAAGTTTTTGATAAACTACTTTTTAGCCTTAGTGATCTAAATGAAAGTCGTAGTATTCGTTAAACCGAGAAGTTCGATAAAAAGAACGCCAAAATCTGACTTCGTATGAGGAAGTTATGATTTTTACAAGTTTCAGCTTAGCAGTAGACAGCTAAAAACTCGAATTTTAGATCGAGAGATTTTTAGCCGACACAACCTAAACGAGAATCGAAGGTCTCGTCATTAGTAGTACAACGGTAAAAAGTCTGACGAAAACGGACGTCGGATGAAGAAGTTATGAATTTTTAACGGATTTACCAGTCTCGGTCTGTTAAAAATAATAATATAAAAATAAAGTCAAAATTTTCTGACGAAGTCTAAACGAAAGTTGTAGAGCATAATTTTTTCTACACGTGCATATAAAGAACGTCAAAAACGGAGCTTGTATGAGAAAGTTATGGATTTTACAAGATTTGGCACAATTTTCGAGAAAAATCGCATGAATAGTGATTGCCACGTCACCCTCGCTCGGAGCTGGCCACGTGTCCGAAGCTGCTGCGTGGCATGTCCGAGAAGCGACGCGTGTCGCACAGGTGTCCGAAGTCGTCACGTGATCCTCGCATGCACCCACGTGATCCGACCCGCGTGTAAGCTCCTGATTCGACCGAGGAGGAGGCCCAATCCGAAGCAGCCAGCTCTCCGACCGAAGCTTCGCCCTTCTGCCGCATGTTCCGAGCCTCACACACATGCCCCTCCCTCCTCACTTCGGATCCGAGGCTCGCACCTATATAAGGGGTGCGAGACCTCCCGGTTAGATGTTTGAAATTTGGCCTTTTTCACCCCTTTTCAACATTTTCTTACATTCCGAATTTCCCCGAAGCCCCGGTACTTATTCCAAAGCCCGAAACACGCCCCGAGATTCCTGAGAAGCCCGAAAAATTTATCTTTTCGGTTTCGAAGCTCTACCTTCGCAGAGCCCGGTTTTCAAGAAAACTCCCGGTTTTCAACGAAGAAAGTCATATTTAGAGCCGAAGTGTTGCCCGAATTACTATTTTGACCCCCGGTTATTTCACGGTGAGTTTAATATATAGGAACAGTTGTATGTTATGTGTTATATGTGCTATGTGCTTTTCCCATGTTATCATCTCGAGTTGTTGTTTCTGCTATTTTTATAGCAAGGTTGTACCTCTGACTTGAAGTGTATGACATAGGCATCACTTGGGTATTGGTATGAACCGTTGACCATGAAGTGTATGACATAGGCATCACTTTGGCTTCGGTAGTATGCTAAGATAAGGCTGAAAGCCTAAATATTCTAGCAAAAAAATGATATTCCTGAGTATTTACTGTGCCATTTGTGCTGAAACTTTATTGATTTTATATCAAGTATGGAAATTGTTATGTCTCATTGATTAATATGGAAAGCTTTTCGCATTATGCCTTTGTTGTTCCTTGTTCCTCTTTGCTTCTGGCATATTGAAGTATATATATGGCATAACGTTATATTGTATCTATTATTGAACTCACTAAGCGTCACCGCTTACCCCTCTCAATGTTTAACTAATTTGCAGGAGATAAGCTTCCAATATAGTTATATACTGATGGAAGATTTTTGAATAGTTTGAAACTACTGTATTGATAGAAGATTTTCGAATAGTTTGAAACTATTGTATTTTGCACTCCCATATGTATAAAACTATAGAATCCTGGGGAGTTATGTAATATATAACACTTGAAATAGTTGGTTTGTATCCAGTAGTTTGTAACCGTTTTATCAATATAAAATATTGTTTTATGAATATGCATGTAGCATGTTTCGGAGTAGCAATTGTTATATATGAAAGTGTGGGTCTTTCAATCATGGTATCAGAGCAGTGGTTTAAGTGAACTAAATTCCACGGATTGGTATTTAGACTTAAACTATTGGAAGTTCAATATATGAACTTAATCATTATAAGTATAGGGATACAAACCATAGGAAATATATATATAAAAGTATTAGGTAATAGTAAACCCTAAAATTCTAAAATACAATATTACTCCCTATTGCAGAGCAATGGCTGAACATGTTAGTGTTGGATTAATGTCTAAGTCCATAACTATAATTGGTAAGACTTGACCCGACCCAGCATGGTCCATTTGGGTTGCATGGCATCATGCATTTGGATAGACTATAATGAGAGAAATAACACTTAAGGTTGGTTAATATATTATAAGTTCTAATATATTAATAAGGTTATTTAATTAGTATTGATCAAGAATTAATTTGGAATTAATTAAGTGATCAAAAGGAGACTAATTAAATATATGGGTTGATTGTGTAAATCATTCATTCTTATATATGTGGGCTTGTGATCCAAAATTCCTTATGTTGGACTAAGTCCATGGGGTGACCCATGGATACTCCATGGAGGTTAAAATCCATGGAGCATAAGGAATGAGTAAAGTTATGAGTTACATGGTGTAACCCTAATAGCCACCATATAAAAGAATCTCATGGCTCAAGAAATCGTGCACTAATGGGTGAATATGAGGGCTAGACGATTTCAAGGAGTGTTCCATTTCTCTCAAGTCATTCCATGTGCATTTGGTGTTGTGTGAACCATTTGAGGTGTCACACTTGGGGCACTAGGCACTCAAGCTTCATTGAGACAAGCTACATCAAACAAAGGTATGTATTCTATCCATTTGATTACCCAAGTATCAAGTATTGTATGCTAGATAGGGTAATACCTTGGAAAGTTCATAATTGTATGTATAATAGAGAAAACATAGATCCAAGGTATTTAGGGTTGCATGTACACTTAGGAGTGTTAGAATGCTCAAAACCCATCAGTGGTATCAGAGCCAAGACTTGTTTTCTTGTTATACTTGCAAAATTAGCTGAAAAATCGAATTGTATTAGTTTAAAAGTTATGCTAATTACTTGAAAAAAATTTGATGTGAATTATCTTTGTTCATATGAGTTTATTAGATTAATAGAAAAGTTAATTGATTATGTGTTTTCAATCCATTTTAATCTAAGAGTTGATTCTAAAATGTGTTTTTGTAACTTGTCCTCAAGTTATATGAAAAGTCACATTTAAGTTTCATAAAACTCATAAAAAGTTGGCAATGGTTACAAAAATGAAGAGTCTTGTCCTCATTAAATGGTTTTATGACTCCATAACTTGTCCTCAAGTTATGGAGGTTCAAGAGTCACTTCATTAAATGATAAAATGTGTAACCTTAATTAGTTCCATAAGTTACAAAAATAAAGAAAAGTTACATTCTTTTATTAGTTTAAAGGCTTCCATAACTTGTCCTCAAGTTATGGAACTTGAAAAGTTTTTTTTAATTAAAACTACTTTAAACACATAAGTTATGGAATTAATTAGTTTTGAATATTTTCAAAACTTGCCCTCAAGTTTTGGAATTTGTAAAGTTTTCCCCATGAATACTTTAATTCCAAGTTAGCCCTTAGAATTTTAAAAGTTAAAATTCAACCCTTATACTTTATAGTATTATAAGTTAATAATAAATATATGTATAAGAGCAAGTCAGTCTTACCGTTAGTAGGCCTCATTCACGAAGCTGGTCTATAAGGGGGGTATAAAGTTACTGCCTATAAAATGGCAGTTTAATGGGTGTCCACTCTCACCCACCGCTTCCTTGACTGGTGGAGGGTCGTTAGCCGAACGGGTAGGACAAGGACTATAATTCTCCCTTCATTAAAAGTATTAATGATAGATACTAAGTAACTAAACACTTATAAATTCCCAATCTTAGTTACTTAGGAAAATGTGAATAAGGTGCTAATCCATGAAATTACACTTTGCACTTTGTTTAAACCGTTAGTGGAGCGTGTGTGGTTAACCGGCACACAAACCTGGATTTAACAAAGTAGGCAAAGGGTAACTTAATATTTATCATAGTATCGGTGGAGCTCGTGTGGTTAACCGGCACATCGATTGAGGGGTAAATATTAAGGGTACCAAGTATATTTGCATGGTTACTTCACACCTTGTTTTGTGATCCTCGGCATCCCAGTCACAAAACCTAAACGGCACACTCGAGATTGAAACATGCCATTGAAAAGTTCAATGAATCTCAAAAGATCTAGGAGTTTCAAATCCAATTAAAAACCTAATTACATTATTTCGTTTTTCATGGTGGAAATTGGTAAATCGTCATTTACCTACCTTCAACTATTTTATAACTCGGATTACGGCATCCTTCTTCCAGTTATAAATAGGTTGTTGGATCCTAGCCTTAATATTTCATATTGGGTGTTATATTAAGGACTTTAGATCAACTATCTTGAATATCTCCCAAAAGATGTCTAGTTCAGACATCTATGATCTTCCCAAATCTCTTGGAACTTTACTTCCTCCACCTCCTCCAATTATTCTCCCTAACCCACAAGTTCAAGGTCACTCAAGCCCTAATGGCAAGCAAGGTCTATGTGTGATCACATCTTAGAGATGAAGTCACATATTGACAAGCTGGGAGAGTTGGGTGTCAAAGTCTTGAGAAAGTTGGATGTTCAATCACTTTTTAAGTCACATAGTGAGTTCCTTTGGGACTACTATGAAACAGACTATGACATGAACCTTAATGATCATATCTATTTGCTTGGTGCTGCTGAATCAGCAATGATTTGGAACGATAGTAAAGCAAATTTGATTAGAAGATCAACTTCCCAAAAACTTTATGGACAGTGACAATGGTGACACTGGAAATCCAGAAAAAGCATTCTCTTCCCAATGGAAAGGGATTGGCCATAGTCAACCCGGTTGACCAAATGGTAAGGAGAAAGGCTAAGTCTGAGATAGTCCCATTACCAAAGGGTCCATATGTTTATTTTGCCAAAGGAAGGGGCGTTGATTGCAAAGCTGCCAAGTTTACCTAAGGATGTTAAAGTCAATAAGTCTGACTCTACTTCAGGTAGAGCCCATTATGTAACTCTGTTAAGTTTCTATTCTAAGATCCTCATTACATGATGTGACTGCGTCACATGTTGATGTTTTAAGAATCAAAGAATAGAGAGAAAGCTTAAAGGAAGTATATGCTGATTCTGATCGCGTAGGTGGATTTCGATCGCATCAGAATTTTGAAGCTGTTACTTAGGAGTTATGATATATTGCTTAGGAATAGATAACAACAAGTTTTTCCGTATGCATTTGCACTATAAGGATAAGTTTTTTCCGCAAAGTTTTGAAATAAAATAAAAGTTTTTAATTTTATATTTATTTTAAATATCCTTACAAGTGGCATTTGTGAAAAATGGTTGTTTATATGATTCCATTGATAGCAATATTTGAAAAAAAAATGGACTTGATTCTTCCGTTTGTGGTAGTGTCATAATTTACCAAATAAGGAAAGATTCTCATTCCCAAGGCTTCAGTTGGATAGAAACTTGGAATCATGCAAGTTGAATAGTATGATGAATGAGAACTTTCAAGCATTGGAAAATTAAGACTTGTTCACATGGATGTGTGAGTCAAGTTAAGGACTAAAGGGATCGAGTACACATTCTTGTGCACTGGTCAAGTCCACCACAAAGCTCGTTAAGACTATTTGATTTACTAAAGTTTAGTAAATATGGTTATACTTACAAGTTTAAGTATAATTCTGAAACATTGGAAAAGTCTCAATGTATGGCAGAACGAATGAGAAGAATCAAATTAGGCAGAAAGATAAAAGTTTTCTCAAATCTGAAAGATGGGAGAGTACTTTAATATCATGTTTTGTGATCATATTAATGATTTAAGAACCACATCACAATTGGTCTTCTAAGGACATCTTAGTGCATTCTTATGACTAAGAAGAGGAGTCATGAATTGTTGAAATGGTTAAATCAAGGAGATGAGTCATACTTCGTTTCAAAACAAGTCTTAGAGTCATACTCCAAGACTATAACTTGAGTGGCATATCTTAAAGAAAGGTTTATAACACTTGTCAAATGTAAGAGTAAAAGTGTCATACTCTTGTACATTTGAAGTTGGTAAGTTGTGATGTTTTGGATTAAACAAAGACCAACTAAGGCCAATTGTGTGAAGTGTTTGTCTTGATAAAGAATCCGCACTATCTCTTGAATATTTGGCAAGATAGTCTTATATGTCAAGAGGACAGTGGGCGTCTTAAACATCCTAAAAAGAATTTCAAGAACTAATCAAGAATAAAACCTGAGGTTCTTCACTAGCACACGACTTGAGGTTTATAACCTATCATGTTGACATATTCTGTGCCCATTCCAGTTAAAGTTGGCTTTGCATAGGAGTTCTGGAAGTTCTCAATTGGTTGCATAACAACTTGGAAGCAATGGCAGGCCCTGTACTGCCAGGTGGCAAGAAGTTAAGATTGCATAAGTTCAGTCCATATGAGTTTGGATTTGTCATTATCCTTGTCTTGTGACTATGGTTTTGACGATTCACATGGATAAGAACACATACACCATAAAATCTAAGGGTCATAAGGTTTCTCTCCGATTCATGAAAATGATGGTGAGGAAACACTTCCACCAAGTAGATTTGAAGCAGATGGCAAAAGGTCTAAACAATTGAGACTATGATTACGGCATCCCTTTTCATAGTTCTGAAATTGTTTAGACACACATGCATGCTATCTAAGGAAAGGTGTATGATTTTGATAAAGTTTTATCAAAGCATCTCGTATCAGAAATCTGAACTTTGGTAAGGAAGTCAATAAAGTATTGATTTCTAGAAGTCCAGCTGATTTCTGAGTACATGTCAAAGCTAGTGGGAGCATAAGTGTTATGCTAATAATCATCATGTTAGTGGGAGCATGATAATTATTGTTAGTGTTGCAAGTTAGCAATGTTAATTATAGAAAACAAAAGTTTCAATTCGTGAGGCTGCAGGGATTGAAAAAGTTATTTTGCTATAATTAAGGGAGAGGATATACTTCATTTCAGTTCTAAAGGCTTAGATTGAGACCTTAATCATCTTTAGTCAAGAATATATATATGAATTTCATGTTGGATTGGTTCAACTTAAGGAAATTCTATATATTGCGTTCTCAAAATTCGATTATGATTACGGCATCCCTCTTCATAGTCAAATTTTGAAAACATGGCAAATAAAAATATTGTAGCAAAAGACTGGTCTAGAATCATGTCTTTATGTGAGACATCATGAATCGTGTACCATTTGCTTTGGGTACAGGATCGATTGCATGTGCTATAATATTTGTCATTTCTAAATTTTTCCAAATGCCCAGAGGCATTAAGAAGGGAAAAGGTCTAGAATTGGATATGACTAAAATGATTAAGCAATTGTCGAGGACAATCTAAGGTTTACCGAAGATTGGTTGCTCAAGGACAGTTGGAAGTATACTGTTAATATTGGAAGGACCATATTGACATATTCTGAAAAAAGAGGCGTCTCTTGTTCAAAAGTGATAGTCAAAATGAGAATATGGAGTTGTCTCCATAGGTGGAAGTTATCTGTGTAAGATTAGAAAACTTAATGCAAGAAGCATGTTCAAAGCAATGTACTTTGAATATGAGACTTAGTTTCCATGGAGTGGATCTCCATTGGAATACCTTATAATGACTGTTGACAAGTCTTTGTGACTTTTTACATATTCATTACAAGAGGTCAGTGCATATAAGTTTAAAATCTAAAACAAATTTCAATAAATGATAGGAATTTGAAATTCTCACATTTTTCGATAAGGATTTGGGAGTGTGAAATTAGAATCATTGAAATTATGTTCAATTGGTTTATTTCACAAAGTAAGTATCATAGACAAACATAGAGTGCATACTTGGTGTATGGCAAAGCTATTGTTTAAGAAAAACATAGTGTACATGCTTGGAGCATGGGACAACTAGTGTTTTTAATTCAAGTATAAAGTTGATAAAACCGAAACAATGAATAATGAGTAATCAGTATGGTGATAAATAAAAGTGTTTATTTATATTCATAGGGTTTGATACCATATTTGATTCATTTATTCTTGTGTTTCACTTTGCATGTTTTGACTTCCAGAATAACTAAGTCGCTCTTCCTGAATGATTAAGTTATTCAAACCATCCACAGTCGGTCATATGTTGGAAGTAGATATGAATCAAGACTGTCATGGGTTGGTTTGTAGAGGTCCAAGTTGGTGGACAAAGTGGTGCTACAACACTCATGAGTGCTCATAAGTTCTGAGTATTGGATTCAACCCGCGCTCATTTGAATCACTTCATGGATTTTATCACGAGTGATCATGAGACGATAATATCTTATATTCTTCAAACCTAGAGATATGAGTTGTTACTATGAGTTGGTTGTACATTGATTGCACGAAAACGCATTCGGTAACTCGATGTTATAAAACGTGCCTTTGTGTATGATTCAACAAGTAGTAGAACAAGCCATATGAGTCGAAGTTTATCCATTCCTTTTACCTTCGGGATAAAAGCGATATCTGTAGGCCCCTCGATGATTTAAAGATGATACATGTGAGTGCTTGGCCAAGCCAGGACTGATTTGATTTGTTCAATCAGTCAGTCATCATGAATCGGAAATCGGGAAACAACAAATGGACAGAGAGAATGATTGATAATCCATGTCTCAGTCCCTATGATATCTAGAATGGAGGAATATATGATCCCTTATCTAATGGACAAGTCATTAACAAAGGTCAGAGTTCATCGACAAGGTCAGAGTTCGACAGAAGCTTTTGAGAGCTACGATTGCTGATCGGTTCCTGAAGTCATACGCAATAATAGTTTTAGACTTATCCAAGTGGGAGACTGTTGGATTAATGTCTAAGTCCATAACTATAATTGGTAAGACTTGACCCGACCCGTCATGGTCCATTTGGGTTGCATGGCATCATGCATTTGGATAGACTATAATGAGAGAAATAACACTTAAGGTTGGTTAATATATTATAAGTTCTAATATATTAATAAGGTTATTTAATTAGTATTGATCAAGAATTAATTTGGAATTAATTAAGTGATCAAAAGGAGACTAATTAAATATATGGGTTGATTGTGTAAATCATTCATTCTTATATATGTGGGCTTGTGATCCAAGATTCCTTATGTTGGACTAAGTCCATGGGGTGACCCATGGATACTCCATGGAGGTTAAAATCCATGGAGCATAAGGAATGGGTAAAGTTATGAGTTACATGGTGTAACCCTAATAGCCACCATATAAAAGAATCTCATGGCTCAAGAAATCGTGCACTAATGGGTGAATATGAGGGCTAGACGATTTCAAGGAGTGTTCCATTTCTCTCAAGTCATTCCATGTGCATTTGGTGTTGTGTGAACCATTTGAGGTGTCACACTTGGGGCACTAGGCACTCAAGCTTCATGGAGACAAGCTACATCAAACAAAGGTATGTATTCTATCCATTTGATTACCCAAGTATCAAGTATTGTATGCTAGATAGGGTAATACCTTGGAAAGTTCATAATTGCATGTATAATAGAGAAAACATAGATCCAAGGTATTTAGGGTTGCATGTACACTTAGGAGTGTTAGAATGCTCAAAACCCATCAGTTAGTAGCCATACCCCCGAGGTTGGTGGAGGTCCTCAACCTGAGGAAGTGAATACTCCAGTATCTCCTCGTGAGGAGCGACTCTTGGGTAGACTTACTGGTGTTATTCGACAGACTCTCGAAGAACACAAAAAGAATGGTGATAAAGGAAAAGAGAAAGCCACAGGAGAATCTTCAAAAGGAGAGGTGAAGCGTCCCTCGTTCAAAGATTTCAAGAGTAGTGGTGCTACAGAGTTTTCTGGTGTTCTTAATCCAATTGTTGTTCTTACCTGGATCCAGAACACAGAGAAAGTGTTTCGTATCTCTCATGTGGATAATGAAGACAAGTCTAACTATGCTTCTGTAATGCTCATCGGAGAAGCATTGGTCTGGTGGGAAGCAACATATGAAGCTCTAAACGAGTTTGACCAGGAGAATTTAGCCTGGGAAATGTTCAAAACTCGTTTGTTAGGGAAGTATTGTCCTCTATATATGAGGAGGAGATTGGAGAAGGAATTCCTCGAGCTTAAACAAGGAGGAATGACTGTGAATGAGTATGAAACTCAGTTCAATCAAAAAGCACGGTTTGCCGTAAAGTATATTCCAACTGAAGATGAGAAAATTCAGTTATTCTTAGAAGGACTACGGCACGAAATTCACGATTTCGTTGCCAATCGG
The DNA here is from genome assembly GCF_052849685.1 of Lactuca virosa. Classification (NCBI taxonomy): domain Eukaryota; kingdom Viridiplantae; phylum Streptophyta; class Magnoliopsida; order Asterales; family Asteraceae; genus Lactuca; species Lactuca virosa. The sequence goes on along the minus strand of NC_136426.1, from coordinate 34,058,743 downwards.
GAAGTATTGTCGTTTGATAAAGCTGTTGAGTATGCTCGAAAGCGTGAGCATGACTTAGAAATACGTGGTGCCACTCTTACTGTTCCGAAACATCCACGTACTGAAAGGACTGCTCCTGCTTCACCTATTCTACCAACTCAATCCGTTCGATCTGAACCTAGCAAGCAAGTACAATCTCAAAGTGCTTTTCGTGGCCGCGGCAGGTCACAATCTTTTTCTCTTCAGTCGCCAGCTTGTCGAAATTATGGAAATAATCATCCGGGCGAATGCAGACTAGAGGAAAGAACCGTGGTCTGTTTTGGATGTGGAGAAGTAGGACACAAGAGGCCCGTGTGTCCAATGAAAGGTGTTACATGCTTTGCATGTGGTGTTACTGGCTACAGGAAGCGTTTTTGCCCCACTCTTACTAGTCAGATGACGGGAAGTCAAGCTTCCGTTCAACAACCGGCGAAAAGTCAAGCTTTCGTTCAACAACCGGCGAAAAGTCAAGCTCCTGTTCAACAATCAAGGGGTACTCCAACTAAAAAGGAGGAGGTTCCAAAAGCTAAGGGTCGTGCATTCCAGATCACCACAGAAGAGCCACGCGAGGACCCGAATGTTGTGACGGGTACATTTCTTGTTAACTCTAGACCTGCTCACATCTTATTTGATTCTGGTGCCTCAGATTCTTTTATGTCTTATGAATTTGCGCATTCTTTTCAAATTGCTTGCTATGCACTCGCGCAACCCTTTCACGTAGAGACTGCTGGAAGTATATCATTACTTGCCGATAAAGTCTATAGGAATTGTGTTATAGAAATAGAAGGCTACAATTTTCTTGCTAATCTAATTCCTATCTCCTTGCCCAACTTTGACATTATTCTCGGCATGGATTGGTTGTCAAAGAACCACACAGACCTCTTGTGTTATGAAAAGATAGTACGTATTCCCATTGAAGGGGAGAATCCTATCTATGTCTATGGTGAACAAGGAACCTTAAAAATAATATCTTTCCTCAATGCCCGTAAATTCATATCAAAAGGGTGTTCTATCTATCTGGCCTACACAGTCGATGTCTCAAAAGAAGAGAAGAAAACGGTGAATGATGTTCCCATTGCTAAGGAATATCCAGATGTTTTTCCCGAAGAATTGCCTGGACTTCCTCCGGACAGGCAAGTAGAATTCCGAATTGACCTTGTGCCTAGTGCTGCTACGATTGCTAAGACTCCTTATCGTCTTGCGCCAGCTGAGATGAAAGAAATGATGATCCAACTGCAGGAACTACTTGACAAAGGCTTTATCCGACCGAGTACCTCTCCCTGGGGTGCTCCGGTACTGTTTGTCAAGAAGAAAGATGGATCGATGCGGATGTGCATTGATTATCGTGAGCTGAATAAGGTGACTATCAAGAACAAGTATCCACTACCTCGCATCGACGATTTGTTCGATCAACTTCAGGGTGTTAGCTATTTCTCAAAGATTGATCTAAGATCTGGCTATCATCAGTTGAAAGTTCACGAGCAGGATGTACCGAAGACTGCTTTTTGTACTCGATATGGGCATTACGAATTCCTTGTTATATCGTTTGGTTTAACGAATGCTCCTGTTGTATTCATGGATATGATGAATCGGGTATGCCGCCCAATGCTCGATAAATCTGTCATCATATTCATTGACGATATTCTAATATATTCCAAGTCTGAAGCTGATCATGCCATTCATATTCGTGCGGTATTAGAACTTCTTCGAAAGGAGAAACTATATGCTAAATTCTCGAAATGTGAATTTTGGCTTCGCCAAGTTCAATTTCTCGGCCATGTTATTTCTGGTGACGGTGTATCCGTTGATCCTACTAAAATTGAAGCTATTCAAAATTGGGAAGTGCCCCGTAATGCTTCCGAAATTCGTAGTTTCTTGGGTCTCGCGGGATATTACCGGAGATTTATTAAAGACTTTTCTCGTATAGCCGTACCTCTCACGAGTCTTACACGAAAGGAAGTGAAGTTCGAATAGGGTGAAGCCCAAGAAAAAGCTTTCTCGACTTTAAAAGATCTTTTGACTCATGCTCCAATCTTATCACTTCCAGAAGGTGATGATGATTTCTCTGTATATATCGATGCTTCAAGATTAGGACTCGGTTGTATGTTGATGCAACGTGGTAAAGTGATAGCCTATGCCTCAAGACAACTGAAAGATTATGAAAAGAATTATCCCAGTCATGATCTCGAACTCGCTGCAGTGGTATTTGCCCTAAAACTTTGGAGACATTACCTCTTTGGTACAAAATGTCAATTGTATACCGACCACAAGAGTCTCAAGTATATATTCAGTCAGCAAACTCTGAATACGAGACAACAACGAGCCATGGAGCTGATCAAAGACTATGACTGTGAAATTCTATATCATCCTGGAAAGGCTAATGTAGTTGTCGATGCACTTAGCAGAAAGGTTTATCGTAATAGTATGTGTTATGCTATTACTCACACCACAGTAAAGTTCACTATCCTAGATGAACTAGAGAAATGGCAAGTAGAAGCCCTAAAGCCAGAAAATGTGAAGAAATAAGGGATGGTACATTACACCGATGTTTTACTTGATGATCCCCAAGGACTGAAGGTATTCAAGAATCGAATGTGGATTCCGAAGATTGGTGGATTAAGAAAGACGATTTTAGATGAAGCCCACAAGTCTAAACTGTCAATACATCCTGGTACAAGTAAAATGTACTACGATGTAAGAGCTGATTATTGGTGGCCTAGATTAAAGAGAGACATTGGAAGATATGTACAGGAATGCTTAGTATGCTTACAAGTCAAAACAGAGCACCAAAAGCCTTACGGAACCCTAGAAAGTCTTAGTATACCTGTATGGAAATGAGAAGAACTGTCCATGGATTTTATTACCAAATTGCCAAAGACTGCTAGACAACATGATAGCATTTGGGTAATCGTCGACCGCCTGACTAAAAGCCCTCATTTTCTTGCCATGCGTGAAACGGCTCCAATGGAGAAATACGCACAAGTATACTTGGATGAAATTGTTGCAAGACATGGTGTGCCACTAAAGATCGTTTCTGATCGTGATACTCGCTTCACTTCTCACTTTTGGGCGAGTGTGCAACGTGAATTGGGATCTCGAGTTGCTCTCAGCACAGCCTATCATCCCCAGACAGATGGACAGACGGAGAGAACAATCCAAACAGTAGAAGATATGCTTCGTGCATGTGTCTTGGAGTTAGGTGGTAACTGGGATAAATACTTACCTCTTGTCGAATTCTCGTATAATAACAGTTACCACGCTTCAATCAAAATGCCACCATATGAGGCATTATATGGTCGCAAGTGTTGTACTCCATTATGTTGGCGTGACATAGGACAGAAGATCCTTGGAGGCCCTGAAATGATTCAAGACACCACCGACAAGATTCAAATTGTACGAGAGAGAATGAAAGCCGCCCAGGATCGACAAAAGTCCTATACGGAAAAGAGGAGGCGACCAATAGAATTCCAGGTGGGGGATTTCGTAATGTTGAAGGTATCCCCATGGAAAGGTCTTATGCGATTTGGAAAGAAAGGAAAACTAAGTCCTAGATTTGTTGGTCCTTTCAAAATCCTCCAAATGATTGGTAAACAAGCATACCGCTTGGAATTGCCTGAAGATTTGGCAGGTATTCATGATGTCTTCCATGTGAGTTATCTGCGCAAATGCTTGAGCATCTATGATGAGGCAGTTCCATTATCCGAGGTGAAACTGGATAATAAGTTAACTTATGTAGAAGAGCCTGAAGAGATCGTAAACGAAAGAACGACTAAGCTACGTAATAAAGAAGTAGAGTTGGTGCTTGTCAAGTGGAAACACCATCGAGGCCCGAACTATACTTGGGAAAATAAGAATGAGATAAGAGCGAAATACCCCCATTTATTTTAATCGATGTAATTTCGGGGACGAAATTCTCAAAAGGAGGTATTTGTAACATACACGTTTTGAAATCGTGTTTTAAGTAAATAATATTATGAAATATTATGTGATATTGAGTATTGAGTTCTAACAGATAGTTTTTACTAGAAATAAGGTAAAACTATGTTTAGAATCACTCATAAACTATTGGAAGTCTTATGAGATTACAATTAAAAGCTAAATAGTGAAATTTAGCGAAAATATAAAATTTGAAATAAGTAAAATTTTATTATTGAAAGTTGTAGATAATCTCGTTAGAAACACGTAGGCGAAAACCTCGTCGAAATCCGAGTTATAACGAAGAAGTTATGACCAATCGAAGATCCGCGATAAAACCGGCATGGTGCCGAATGACGTAAAAAGTGAGTTTTTGATAAACTAATTTTTAGCCTTAGTGATCTAAATGAAAGTCGTAGTATTCGTTAAACCGAGAAGTTCGATAAAAAGAACGCCAAAATCTGACTTCGTATGAGGAAGTTATGATTTTTACAAGTTTCAGCTTAGCAGTAGACAGCTAAAAACTCGAATTTTAGATCGAGTGATTTTTATCCGACACAACCTAAACGAGAATCGAAGGTCTCGTCATTAGTAGTACAACGGTAAAAAGTCTGACGAAAACGGACGCCAGATGAAGAAGTTATGAATTTTTAACGGATTTACCAGTCCCGGTGTGTTAAAAATAATAATATAAAAATAAATTCAAAATTTTCCGACGAAGTCTAAACGAAAGTTGTAGAGCATAATTTTCTCTACATGTGCATATAAAGAACGTCAAAAACGGAGCTCGTATGAGAAAGTTATGGATATTACAAGATTTGGCACAATTTTCGAGAAAAATCGCATGAATAGTGATTGCCACGTCACCCTCGTTCGGAGCTGGCCACGTGTCCGAAGCTGCTGCGTGGCATGTCCGAGAAGCGACGCGTGTCGCACAGGTGTCCGAAGTCGTCACGTGATCCTCGCATGCACCCACGTGATCCGACCCGCGTGTAAGCTCCTGATTCGACCGAGGAGGAGGCCCAATCCGAAGCAGCCAGCTCTCCGACCGAAGCTTCGCCCTTCTGCCGCGTGTTCCGAGCCTCACACACATGCCCCTCCCTCCTCACTTCGGATCTGAGGCTCGCACCTATATAAGGGGTGCGAGACCTCGCGGTTAGATGTTTGAAATTTGGCCTTTTTCACCCCTTTTCAACATTTTCTTACATTCCGACTTTCCCCGAAGCCCCGATACTTATTCCAAAGCCCGAAACACGCCCCAAGATTCCTGAGAAGCCCAAAAAATTTATCTTTTCGGTTTCGAAGCTCTACCTTCGCAGAGCCTGGTTTTCAAGAAAACTCCCGGTTTTCAACGAAGAAAGTCATATTTAGAGCCAAAGTGTTGCCCGAATTACTATTTTGACCCCCGGTTATTTCACGGTGAGTTTAATATATAGGAACAATTGTATGTTATGTGTTATATGTGCTATGTGATTTTCCCATGTTATCATCTCGAGTTGTTGTTTCTGCTATTTTTATAGCAAGGTTGTACCTCTGACTTGAAGTGTATGACATAGGCATCACTTGGGTACTGGTATGAACCGTTGACCATGAAGTGTATGACATAGGCATCACTTTGGCTTCGGTAGTATGCTAAGATAAGGCTGAAAGCCTAAATATTCTAGCAAAAAATGATATTCCTGAGTATTTACTGTGCCATTTGTGCTGAAACTTTATTGATTTTATATCAAGTATGGAAATTGTTATGTCTCATTGATTAATATGGAAAGCTTTTCGCATTATGCCTTTGTTGTTCCTTGTTCCTCTTTGCTTCTGGCATATTGAAGTATATATATGGCATAACGTTATATTGTATCTATTATTGAACTCACTAAGCGTCACCGCTTACCCCTCTCAATGTTTAACTAATTTGCAGGAGATAAGCTTCCAGTATAGTTATATACTGATGGAAGATTTTTGAATAGTTTGAAACTACTGTATTGATAGAAGATTTTCGAATAGTTTGAAACTATTGTATTTTGCACTCCCATATGTATAAAACTATAGAATCCTGGGGAGTTATGTAATATATAACACTTGAAATAGTTGGTTTGTATCCAGTAGTTTGTAACTGTTTTATCAATATAAAATATTGTTTTATGAATATGCATGTAGCATGTTTCGGAGTAGCAATTGTTATATATGAAAGTGTGGGTCTTTCATAATGGATTCACGACATGAGTTGTAAATTATTCGGGACCACAAATTAAAGGATAAGGAATCTCTTTGACCTAGCATTTGTTTATTCCTCACGAAGTGAAAACGGCAGCTAGTCCCCTCCGTCCGATATTGGTCGACAACCCCTCTATTTTCCTTTTTTCTTACGTCATACTTCAATCTAAGGTAATGGTTCTTAAGTACTAAGTTTAATTTTTCTCTAAAAGTTGAACTTAGGTTTAGGGTTTGTTAGTTAGTTGAAATGTATAAAATATGCCCTAGAATTCGTGAATTAGCCTTGAAATGTTGATGATTTATGGTCGAAAATAACATAGGAGTAAACCCCCAGCATTGTATTGGCCGATTTGTACAGGAACAGAACAGAATTTGACATCGATGACGAACTCACGACGTGAATTCTTAGGAATTCACGACGTGAATTCTAGGCTGAACAATTTTCTGTTTCTTTTATTTCTAAACTTGTGGGTTGTTTCTTTTGGCTGTGTTTGTTACTTGTTTTTGCAGAAATGGGTCCTAGAAGGGAGGCATCTCTTGGAGTTGTGGGTTTACACCCGTTTTAAAATTTTCCAACAACAATGTCCCGCGACATCTTGACCCGATGGAACAACAAATTAGGATGGCTCTACAACCGAGAGATTGCAGTTGCTCCTACAATCAATTGGACGCGGTTGAGGGAAGTCGGGCCCGTGGAAAGGTTGTCCCCATTTTTGACAAAAATATTTATTGGAGATGGATACTCGTTCACTTGCTCGGGTTGGCTCAACCTATTTCGGATCCAAGAGCGGGTGTATAAGGAATTTTGTGTTGAGTTTTTCTCAACAGTGACATTCCAGGAGACTGTCCAAGACCCACATTGGCCGCAAGCTTTGGTATTCCGGTTAGGGGGTGAGTATCGGGAGTGCAGCCTCGTTGAATTCGCTTGGAGGGTTGGACTATATGATCGACAAGAGGCAATGACTCCCGAATTTGGTATGTTCTTGAGCGAGGCGGCTAGAGGATACACGGAGGGTGTCACTGGATATGCTTTCTGGCATAATATAGCATCCGGGATTTTTAATTCCGGAGTATCTCCCGAGAGTAGTATTCGGTCCCCTATCCACCGCTTACTCCACCGTTTCATCACATTCTCCATCAATCATAGGAGGCATGGAGACAAAGTAACAAAGCAAAATCTTGTCTTCTTATGGTGTATCTTGCAGCCGGAGTGTGTTGCAACATTCCTTATTTTCTGGCACGTTTTCTGGCCGGGTCTGCAGCTAGTTCTCGCCCGGGAAGCCCCATTTGTGGAGGGAAATTTATTACGTGTTTGGCCCGCTCATATCATTTGCTTGTCCCTGATGTTACTCGTTCCATGACTTGTGTGGATGAGCATGAGTTTGGCATGGGGTATTTGGAGACCATGTGGGTTGTCAGAAACTTTGGGTCGCATTGGGGAATGGTACCTTCACATGATGAGGGTAATGAGGGTGATGAGCAGCCTGATACACAACCAGAACAACAACCACAACCACGACCTAGGAGAAGGAACGTGAGAGGAAGAGGAGAGAGAGGACAGCCAATGCATCCACCAGCACCCATGGTAGGAGCACCTTTTGGGAATGATATGGCTGGGTATTTTGACCAGTTATCTTTGAGTGTCAACTGGATTGGGGGTACCATAGAGAACGTGGTTCGACACCTTGTGGTGGAGCAGCCCCCTCATTTGGAGTATCATTACCCAATTTGCCCGAGGTGGACGGAGTATCGAGGACATGGAGGAGATGGAGCGGGCACTAGTGGAGCGAACGAGGATGATGAAGATGATTGATCATTTAGTTTTATTTTGTTTATTTTAGACTTGTTTGGTTTGTTTTTATTTTGTTTTTAAATTTGTTTGGATTGTAAGACTTTAAGATATTATGTTACTTTGCTCTTCTTTGGTTGTTAACTTTCAGTTTGCTAAGGAGTCTTGGGGAAGGAGAAAGGTCAAGTCAAGAGTCGTGTTCGTTTAAGCGAGTGTCGTTCAAGTTTAGAAGTTGAAAGTCGAAACCCACAATTGGAAATAAGTGTGGGGTGAGTCGAGAGAGAGGATATAGTTAGAAGAGTCGTCAAAATACAATGAATTTAGAAGGGTCTTAATTCGTTAAGATGTTGAGTGGAATATATGCATTTACAAGGAAGAAGGCAGTTTTCATTCTGGTTTACCCAGGATTCACGTCGTGACCCTATATTTCTCACGTCATGAACAAAATTCCAAGGAAATTCAGAATGCGCGATTCAGCGACTTCACGTCGTGAGCCTGTACTGCTTCACATCGTGAGTTGTGAATTTCCACCATATTCATTTCGTTCCGTTCTTCTTCATTACACGGAATTCCTACCATTCCTTATGACACTTTTGTGACGATTCGATGGGCTGTTTTCTCTAATATACAATATGGCGTATGCTTTCCCACATTGTCTACACGATTTGGAGGCTTGCACCATTCTTTTTGAAGATTGAAGTTTTGATTGATGGCTGGTTTCGCAAGTTCGAGTCCAAGTTCTTATTTTTGAAGAGGTCCAATATTCGAGATGCATATTTCAACCACACTTTTGGAGAAGATCGCGCCACTATCCCAGGGGAGTCTGTTCCTTTTTCTCCCTTTCTCTTAATTTTTTTATATTATTTTAAGCATACAATGAGGGCATTGTATGAAATAAGTGTGAGGTAGGGGGTAGAAAAAGTAAATTGCTAGATAATTTGGTAAATTGTTAAAAATTTTAAGTTTTTATTAATTGGATCTAGTAGTAATAATTTGAACTGTACTTGCTAGTGGAATGATCCGATAAGAGCTCAAATGTTTAGTTGAGCCGATATACGTTATAATGCATTTGTGGCCTCCCTTACTTTAGTGAAATCATGGAACAAAAACATAACCCTGCTTAGTTTGAGGAATGCAACATGTTTAGCAGCCTAAACCTGAAATGTATCCAGGAAAGATATGTCTTAATCAATAAAGGTTGAAGTTAAGCGCCCCTGCTTAAGCATGTAGGTTTTTGAGTGGTATAAAAGAGAAAAAAAGTGAGTTATACATGTAAAAAAAAGAGAGAGAAATTACCAAAAAAGTAAAAATTCTTGAAGAATTTTGGAGCTATCAAAGTATGAAGATCAAAGATCAAAAATTCTGAAGAATCAAAAATTCGAAGATGCCAAAAATCATGAAAGAAGTGAATTCAATGAAGTTAAAGATTAAACATCAAAGAAAAGAAGAATTCAAGAGCTCCAAGTTGTGGTATCTTCTAAAAAGTTGTAATTCCCTAGTTTATGTATGCTTGGGTAGCTTTACAAAAATATCTTGAGGTTAGAAAGCTTTTTGAGGATGGATTCGGAGGGTTGCATAAAATGAGCATTGTTCGAAAGAAGTGGGCGAGTGTTTATGAAGATTGTGAGTATTTAAAGTATGGGGGGGTCATTTAGGAAAAAAATTTAGACACAAATGCATGCGTTGAGGTCTTGGCATAATGGCTGAGCTGGAATTGGATTGTTCTATGTAATGCTAGTGTTAAAGGTTTAAGTTTAAATAAGTAGATTTGCTTGAGGGCAAGCAAAGCCTAAGTGTGGGGTATTTTGATATTGCCATAATTATACATAGTTTTAGGCAATATTGATTTACATTTTATTAAATATTTTGGTTATTTGCATAGAATTATGGTACTTGTAAGGATAAATTGTTATGTGCAGCCAAATAGAAGTATTTTTAAAGAAAGGGACCAGAAGTGACAATACTTGGAACTTTGGGGGGCTTGAGGAAAAGAAGAACGAAAAAACACCCAAAAGACGTATTCACGACGTGAACAGTTGATGGTTCACGTCGTGAGTAGAGAGAGTTAGAAGATAAGCATCCGGGTGAAGGAATCCTTGCCGAACACGATTATCTCGAGTTCACGTCGTGAGACTTAAATACTCACGACATGAACGGTAAATTAGACAATATTATAAATACCTTTGCCCATTACGATTTGGGAGACTTTTGGCTGAAGGAAGAGGTTCCAGGAGGCGATTTACAGCAGAAGAAAGGTCCTGGAAAAGGGTTTTCAACACCAAAAGAGTAAAAGTTCATAATTTGTTTACTTGTTTGATACTTATAGACATGTTTTCTTATTTGAGTTGTGTTTATATGTTAGTTGCTACTATGAGCAGCTGAATCTAGCTACTCTTATCTAGCTAGATGAAGCTTCAAACTTATGAATAGCATAATTGTTTATGGATTTATCTAGTTGGTGAATTGCTTGTGTTTGATTTATTGTTACCTAGCATGCTTATGTTGTTGCTTTAATTGCTTAAATTCATGTTATGTGTAGCTTAGTGACCATTAACTGCATGAACTTGATAACCTAATAATTTAGTGAACATTGAATTGCTAGAGCTAGGATCAACCAAAATCTTAGTTAGTAATTGAAGTAATTACCCTTGTTGTGCTAGAGAACATAGATTATGACCATAATTGTGTTTGCATGATAAAAATCTTACATAGCATATTCATAAACATAATTGATTTTGTGTTTAATTGTGTGTGACCATACATAGTTTTACATGAATTAATTAACTATTGGTAAATTTAGACCTAAATTACTAATATAATAATAACCAACTTAATAATCCATAATTATTAGCTAGCCAGGACGAAGTGGATTCGAACTAGATAAGAGTATCTTTTAATTATTGATTGAATTTGAGTTAAGTTAGTCTGATCTTACAAAATCAGATAAAAACCCTTTTTAGCTTGTTAATAATTAGATTAATTTAGTAGTAAATAGATTAATTAATAACATCGTTCCCTGTGATCGACATCCGACTTACCTAAGCTATACTGTAATCTGACTAGGTACACTGCCTATAAGTGCATAGTTAGTCTAAGTTTGTTAGGTTATAAATATTAAAATTAGTGGGTACTTCCGTGCACATCAAGTTTTTGGCGCCGTTGCCGGGGAACGGCTTAGTTTATTATTTATTTATTTGCTTTAAGTTAACCGATCCTTTTTGTGGGATAAAACCCGCAAAAAGTTAAAAATAACATTTTAGCCCACATAATTATAAAAATTTATATTTTCGCCCCAAATGTTTAGTAATTGACGGATTTGGCCCAAAAATACACATATTGACATTTTCAGCCTATTTTTGCAGAAAATTTACATTTTCAGCCCTTATTTGAATAAAATGACATTTTCGGCCCAAATTTTATAAAATTAACATTTTTGGCCCAACTTTGAAATAAGTGTCATTTCCAGCTCTTATTCTCGTTTATTTTCATTTTTGACTCAAGTTTTGATTAAATAACAATTTAATCCCTAAAACTCATATTTTTCGCATTTTGGGCCCAAAAATCGTAAGGCCCAATTTTTAAGCCCATTATGCTAAAAATTACCCCTTTGGCCCTTTGAAAAGTGTGATTATCATAAAAACCTAATTTTAAGTAAATATGACCTTTTTGATCCTTATAAAAACCGCAAGTGGCAAAATTTTCCCAAATCTTTTGTTTACTTGTCAAAAATGGTCCTTATACAAGATTTTTGTTTTGTTTTTCACATCTGAAGCATGTGTAACACTTTTACCTTTGTAGTATGATGTTTAGAGTATTTTAGTTTATGAGTCTCGCCCATTTTTGTTGAAGTTTCATAGATCCATCGAGTTTTATCACACAAACACAACATAAACCAAGAAAATCACACATAACATGCATATATACATAGATCTACACATAAACACTTGTATTCTCCCCCAAAAAAATATAAAAACCGAAAACAAGGGGGTATAAACACACCTTGCTTGTTTGATCTCGGTTTGAAGAAGATATGGAGAGATCTTGGCCTTTAGCAAGCCTTCTTGAGTGATTTTCAAACTTAGGAAGTTTCTAAGAGTATGATCACAAGCATTTGTTTAGGAGTATTCTAACATAAAAATGAAGTCATAGAACTTGGATATGTAAGGACTTACCAAGGAATGATGATTTTTGGTGAAAACCTTCTTGAAACAACACTAAATCTCGAAATTTTGATGGAAGAAGGAAGAGTTTTTTAGAGTGTTTGAGAGAGAGTTTTGAAAGTGTGTGTGTGTTTGTTTCTTGCTCTCGGCTGAATGGAAGAAAAGAGAGAGAGAAGAGAGAGGTGAAGATAAGATGGATACCTAGATGCATGGGATTTATGGATTACTTAGTGGTTAATTTGCATGGAAGTCCATCATGTAATAATGATGTGTCTAATGCTAGTTAATCCTCTTATTTATTTTTTTTACATGGGCCGAGAATTGGGCTAGGAGAAAGGAAGTGGATTAGTTTGGGCCATTCTTTGACTTAGCTTGAAATCATGAGGCCCAAATGAGTATGTTTCGGTCCATTGGGCCCCTTTGGACATTTACGGCCCAATTGCAGTCTATTAGGGTGAATGGAATCATTTATGGCCCATTAGGATTAACATGAACCATTTTAGGCCCACATGGCCCAAAATGTTAAGTTTTATGAATGTGGGTCCAATTAGAACTCAATTAAGGTATTTAGGTCCAAAATAGTCGAATTGAAGGCTTATTGTCCCATTAGGCCCAATAGGAAAAAATCCTAGTCCATAATAAATTTGAACCGAGATTTTTAGGGTTTTTCAACTCATTATTGACTATTTGTATACTTTGTATAGAGTTTTCAACTTCATTTGTGAATCTTGATTAAGTTTGTTGTCACAAAATGAACATAGTGCGTAATATCAAGTTAGAGTTACAAGTATTATCATAGATGACGTTTACATGATCATAGAATTTCCTGGCAAAATGCTAGTTGTGACATTTTAGCCGACACAACCTAAACGAGAATCGAAGATCTCGTTAATAGTAGCGTAACAATAAAAAGACAGACGAAAACGGACGTCGGATGAAGAAGTTATGGATTTTTAACGGACCAATCCTATCCCGGTTTGTTAAAAATATAACTTTAAAAATAGTGTCAAAATTAGCCGACGGAGTCTAAACAAAAGTTGTAGAGTACGGTCGCGCCTACGCGTGGATATAAAGAACGTCGAAAACGGAGCTTGTATGCGAGAGTTATGAATTTTTGAAGTTAAGGCTCGGATTTGCGAAACCTGGTGCGAACTAGATGACGTGGCAGTATCTGGGTCGTCACTTGCTGATCACGGCTCGGCCTTCGGATTCGGACACCTTGTTCGCAAGCGCAACATGTACAAGTAGAACGCAGCGCGTCCGAAGAACGCCTCGCGTCCGAAGGGAACGCTGCGCGTACTTCGTATCTTTCATGCGGTCTGAGAGATGGCCACGTCGCCCTAGCATCCTTGTGACACGCGTCTCTACGCCCCGTGTAGATCAACTGAATGCAGCGCGTTCAACGAGGGCTCGCGACTATAAATAGAAGGGCGAGGCCATCCGATTTTCCACACCTTTCTCACTTCTCTCTCTCTCTCTCTCTCACTAATTTATCTCTCTAACTTCCCTAACCCCCCCCCCCCCCCTAAAGTCTAGGTAAACCCCCTAGCACCCGAAGGAAGCCCCGAGAAAAAGAGTCTTTCGGCTCTAAAACGCTGCTCCAAGCGAAGCCCAGTTTTCGAGAAAACCCGCTGTAAGTAAGCTACGCCTACACTATTTTTAATATACCTTTTATTTAAATATAGTAACGTTATTAGTACCTTATAATAATTATTTGAGCTATTATTATGGGTTATGTATGTGTCGTTATAATATCTTTTTAACTAATCGCGGTACGAGGAATCTGGTTTAAAGGGCCGCATAGGGTTGTTGGATTTCAGAAGTGCTATATGCCAAAATGGTCCTGCCCTCCGGTGCTTTATGTCTGGCCCCTGTCTGTACATAGTGGTTGGAAAATATTGTTTAAACGCTGATATAATAATAATAATGCTAAGACTAATAATTAGTCGCAATGAATATTAGACTAAAATCTAGTGGTAATGATACTAGGTTTCGTTGAAGGAAAATAAACTAAGCGAAGCACTGTCTGAGTTTGGAATCACCACCTTAACAGGTGAGTGCATAGTTACTTTCATCTTACACATAGATATGAAGTATTTTATATAAATTACGTGTTATGTGTGCATATTGTCTGAATACTTGCTGTCTATGCTGAATGAAAGATTTTATACATGTTTTAAATGATTTAAAATGTATATGTATTTTATATCTACAAAATATGTTGGGTAAAACATGGGTAGATGAAATATGAATTGAATGTTGAGATAAGAGGTGATATAGACCATGAGATAAGGGTGAGAGGTGAAAAATGAGAGAAGCCTTTTACCCAAGCGTGGCCCCGTCATCTAGCAGAGTATGGATGACAACCACGGACTATTCTAGACAGGCCAGTGGAACACTAGCAGGCTCACAACTTGTAGGTGTTGTGAATGATGTGTTCACCCGGTGTACTCTAAACCCTGGCGATCATGCAGACTTGGTGCCTAAACCTTGGCGATCATGCAGACTTGGTGCCTAAAGCCTGGTGACCATGCAGACTTGGTGCCTAAACCTTGGCGATCATGCAGACTTGGTGCCTAAACCCTGGCGACCATGCAGACTTGTGCCTTAACCCTAACGACTATGCAGACTTAGTACCCGTTGTGTAAACCGTGGCAACGATGGACTTCGTGTCGATTCCTTAGGATGATCCTTAGGAATGAATGAACGAGGAATAGCTGATTCTTAGGGTAGATCCTTAAGAGTAAATAAGATAATGGGGATGGGTAATTGGGTTGATTGTTTGATGTTTAAACATAATAATTATATTATTGTGGGTTGAAAACCCTATGTACTCACCAGGTTTCCCAACCTGACCCACTCAGTTTATTTGAATCACAGGTGTCGATATGAAGTTACATTACACTGAGAGATTAAGGAGATATAAATCACTAGTGATAATGAATGTAAGTTCTGTTTATGCTTATGTTTCTGTATTGACGATGACATCCCAATGTTTTAAAATAAATAAAATACATTTCTTCGGAAATGCTTTGATAACATATTTATCATGTTTTTCTGGGAACAAATTCCGCAACATTTTTTTAAAAAAGGGTACTCTGATTTTTATAAAGCATAAACAAAATCGGTCTTTTCTGGCCGTGAAAATGGGGATGTCACAGTTGGTATCAAAGCATTAGTTTAAGCGAACTAGGAATATGGATTTATTTCTGGACTTAAACTTAGAATGCTAAGCAATGATCGTGAGGAGTGTGTCTAATAAATTTAGGTAATACACCTGAATAGACACAAGCACTAGCTTATCTAGGGAAAATGCCTAATATGCTTTTATGTGCTAAATGATTTATGATATGCATTATATGATCGACTATATGGTCTATTGCCGACCGGATCTGGAAACTTTATGTGTTCAGATTTCTAAACGTATAATTACGGTATTAGAACTGGCATGTAACTTTTCGGAGTGATAGGGAAATTTACACGTCGATCGTAAATAAAATCTTTCCTATCTTAATTCTCGTCATTACACACCGAACGTCTGAATTGGTGTATAGATCGAAATGGAAAGAACCCGAAGTGGAGTTGGGAACGCAAATGAAAATAGGAATCAACAGCCCCCAGTGATTGAGCAAATACCTGTTGTAGTAGAAGCTGCACATGAACTAATCACCATGGCTGGAGTACAAGCCATGATTCAGGCTAAGTTAGTTGAACAAAGGGAAGAAATGAGGAGGATGTTGCATGAAAATAGGGACGAACCTACCATGTCCATTGAGCAACCTGAGTTGATTCCCGAGCAATCGGAGGAAGGGAACTATAGCCGCCCTGTGAGTCAAGTTGGGACTCAAGGAGAACGAAGGAATGACCCGGAGAGGGGAAACGACAAGGATGGACAAATGTATAAGAAATTCTTGGGTGCCAAGACACCAAGCCTTTCCGGAAGCCCGAAGCCGGTTGAGATTATGGACTGGATCTCCGAAATGGAGATGGTGTTTGAGAGCTGTGACTGTAGCGACAGGCAAAAGACTGTCTTTGCAGTCAGACAACTAAAGACTGGAGTGCTAAGTTGGTGGAAGTTGTTGGCAGATACAATGCCACGAGGAGAAGCCATGCGAATGTCTTGGGAAGCATTCATGGAGCAGTTGAAAATGCAGTACTACTCAGAGATAGATCTGATAGACCTAAACAACGAATTTCAGAACCTGAAGAAAGGAAAGATGAGTGTGGATGAGTATGCCACCGCATTCACCGAGAGGATGAAGCTATTCCCCTACTTGGTTCCTACTGAACTCTCCAAGATCGATAGGTTTGCTAACGGACTGCCCACAGACTTTGGCCCAACAGTCAAAATGGCAACTACCTTGAAAACAGTCGTTAGAGCAGCCAGGAATGTTGAGACCCAGATTAGAGAAAACGGTCTGGAGAGAGCTGAAGTTGGCGAGAAAAGGAAGTATGAAGGATCTTCAAAATCCAACAAAGAAAGGAAATTCTCAAAGACTGAAGGAGGAGGAGGAGGTGAAGCTAAGTGGTGTGAGAAGTGTGAAAAGAAACACTTCGGGAAATGTAGCGAGGAGGTGACTTGCTACAAATGTGGAAAGACAGGGCATTACGCTAGCAAGTGCACATCCAAAAAGAGGGTGTGTTATAGATGTAACAAAGAAGGACATGTTTCTAAAGACTGCCCCGAAGAAAAACGAGGCAGCAAGGCCAGAAACGCCACTAAGGCCAATGGCATTCCATATGATCCTCGACGAAGCAGAAAACAACGCAAGGAATTGAGGATGAGGAATTCATACCCAAAGATCGAGTTATGAAGTAGCCAAGGGGATAGAATCATATGATGTAGCCTATTAGAGGCATAGTATAGGGTGAACTTGAACACCTATGTAATAGTTTCAAGAAATAATAATAAAACCTTCGTTTTGTTATTTGGTGTGTTAAACTGTTATGTGATTTTCTCGTATGGTGACTTGGAAAACTGCAAGACAATACTTGGGACAAGTACGAGTAGGTGTGAATGGTAGTAGGGGCCTATACTACCGGAAGCACAGGACTCACACTTGGATCAGGGAAAGTCACAAGGTTACCAAGAAGCTAGTAATTGATTTTGTTTTATTCGAGTATGTCGTTACCATTGTTTCGGTAATGATTAAGAAGATGATTGTTATTCCGATCCTAGTGGTCATATCAAATTGAGTCTGACTACGATGAGTATGTTACGTGGTCCAGAGAACCAAGTTCGATGTAGCATCTGACTTAAACCAGAAGATTGAAATCAAAGTGATTAATAGAAGTATCGCGCTCGTTGTTAAAGAAGTTGATAACTAGAAATGCTACATGCTAAAATGTGATTATATCACATTAGAACATGAAGGAAGGTATATTCCATTCTGGAATCTAACTCCAAAACACCTGAGTCTAAACGTTGCGTTACACGATGATAGGTCATTAGAATATGACGCATCGGTCCATTGCAGTAATCAAAGAACCCATCTTGAGCTTGTTAAGAAGAAGAAGAAGGAGTCTCCGGTAAAGATCGAGATTGTGACATGAAGGTCACAATTGAAAGTCTAACGTAAGATAGAGAGCGGGTGCAAGATCGAGCACCGCCTGCAGTCAAGGAGTCCAAGAGTTAAATACTCGTTCGAAGCAACATAGAAGTTATGGTTATTACCTAGGATGAAGAGTTAACGTAGGGAGTCATTATACAAGCCCTGTTTCGTTGATGATTCCGGGACGTAATCATCCTAAGGGGGAGATAATTGTAACGCCCGTAGATCCGGGCTAGTCATTTTAAAGACAATAAGCGTCAAAAATGACTTTTTTATAGAATATTATTTATAAGGATTAATCTTAACCAAGCGGTAGTATATGTTACAAGGATTCCGTACATATAAAGAACGCTGGAATCCGAGTTATAACGACGAAGTTATGGCCCGTCGAAGTTTTACGGCAAAACCGGCACGACACCGAGAGACGTAAATAGTGAATTTACGATAGAGGAGTTTTTCGCCTTAGTAATCTAAACAAAAGTTGTAGTATACGTTAAACCAAGAACATACAAAAAAAAGAACGCCCAAATCTGACTTCGTATGAGGAAGTTATGATTTTTCGAAGTTTCAACTTAGTAGTGTACAACCCGAAGTTCGAATATTAGATCGAGCGGTTTTTAGCCGACACAACCTAAACGAGAATCGAATATCTCGTTAATAGTAGCGTAACAATAAAAAGACAGACGAAAACGGACGTCGGATGAAGAAGTTATGGATTTTTAACGGACCAATCTTATCCCGACCTGTTAAAAATATAACTTTAAAAATAGAGTCAAAATTAGCCGACAGAGTCTAAACAAAAGTTGTAGAGTACGGTCCCGCCCACGCGTGGATATAAAGAACGTTGAAAATGGAGCTCGTATGCGAGAGTTATGAAATTTTGAAGTTAAGGCTCGGATTTGCGAAACCTGGTGCGAACTAGATGACGTGGCAGTATCTGGGCCGTCGCTTGCTGATCACGGCTCGACCTTCGGATTCGGACACCTGGCTCGCAGGCACAGCGCGTACAAGTAGAACGCAGCGCCTTGCGACACGCGTCTCTACGTCCCACATAGATCAACCGAACGCAACGCGTTCAGCGAGGGCTCGCAGCTATAAATAGAAGGGCGAGGCCATCCGATTTTCCACACCTTTCTCACTTCTCTCTCTCACTACCTTCTCTCTCTAGCTTCCCTAACCCCCCCTAAAGTCTAGGTAAACCCCCTAGCACCCGAAGGAAGCCCCGAGGCTCCCGAAGCCCCGAGAAAAAGAGTCTTTCGGCTCTGAAACGCTGCTCCAAGCGAAGCCCGGTTTTCGAGAAAACCCGTTGTAAGTAAGCTACGCCTACGCTATTTTTAATATATATTTTATTTAAATATAGTAACGTTATTAGGACCTTATAATAATTATTTGAGCTATTATTATGGGTTATATAAGTGTCATTATAATATCTTTTTAACTACTCGCAGTACGAGGAATCTGGTTTAAAGGGCCACATAGGGTAAGCATAACTCACTTACAAGGGGGTTTTGCTAAAAAACGGGGCTCCGCTAGAGCAGAACTTCTGAGTCGAAAAGCTCTTTTTTTCTCGGAGCCTTCGGGCGCTCCGAGGCTTTCCTCTAGCACCTTGAGGTTACTAGGGCTTTAGAGGGGTTTTGGGAGTCTAGAGAAAAGTTAGAGAGAGAAAGAAATAAAGGCTTATGGTGTGAAGAAAATATGAAGAATTCATCCTTTATTTATAAGGGTTTGATCATAGAGTAGGCCCTAAGTTTCGTCCATATCTTCCGCGTACGAGATCCGTTTTCTACGTTCTTTATATCCACGCGTTGGTATTTACGAGTACTACAACTTTCATTTAGACCCCGTCGGCTAATTTTCATTCTATCTCCGATTTACAAAACTGTATCGAATTTATTGCGCTCGAAGAGTAAGGACTAAGTTTCGTCCATATCTTTAACATACGAGCTCTATTATCGACGTTCTTTATATCCACGCGTTTTTATTTACGATTACTACAACTTTCATTTTGACCCCGTCGGCTAATTCTCATTTTATCTCAGATTTACAATACTATATCGAATTCGTCGCGCTCGAAGAGTAGGGACTAAGTTTCGTCCATATCTTACGCATACGAGCTCCGTTTTCGACTGTCTTTTTATCTTTGAACTCCTATTAACGATATCTTCATTTCTCGTTTAGATTATTTTGGCTAAAAATCGACCGATCTAAAATTCGAATTCCGGGCTATTCATTGCTATGCTAAATCTTAGAAAAATCGTAACTTCCTCATACGAAGTCAGATCAGGACGTTCTCTTTATGAACGCTCTCGGTTTAACGTATACTACGACTTTTGTTTAGATCGCTAAGGCTAATAAGTATTTTTATCAAAAATTCACTTTTTACGTTACGCGGTGTCGTGTCAGTTTAGCCGTAAAACTTCGACGGACCATAACTTCTTCATTATAACTTGGATTTCGGCGTTATTTATATGTACGAAACCCTTGTGACATATACTATAACTTGGTTAAGATTATTTGCTCTAAATATTCTTCTATCAAAAAGTCGTTTTTGACGCTCATTGTCTCTAAATTGACTAGCCCGAATCTGCGGGCGTTACACATGAGCCTTATGGAAAAGGAAGTGGTGAAGGGTTTGTTTATTTTACTTCACCAACATCATTTCCTGGGAAAGTGCTTGGTTTTCATGGCAGGAGTGGTAATTTTCTATATGCAATCGGTGTTCATATGAAGTATTTCCGAAGATGATGATGGTGATGGATTAAAGGTAAGTGCATCAAACTTGGTGATTTTCTAACCACAATTGGTGATTTTCTAACCACAATTAGTGTTCATATGGTGTTTTTCTAACTACAACTTGTTGAGATGCATGAATTGATGGAACTTGCATCAAACTTGGTAGTGTAAATTTCTTATGGGTATATGGTATGCTATTTCGGAGTTTCTTTTGAACAACTCGTAGGGATGAAAATATTGACTAATAGTTTGTTTCATTTTAATCTTCAATATTAACCATGTAATTCCTAACAGTCATAAGATTTTAATCTTCAAAGCGCATCTTCATTATTGTGCGAGGAAAAAGTAAAAACGAAATATGGAATTTAGATTTAGTACTCAATGTTGCAAAAATAAAAACGAAATATGTTGTCAAGTCAAACTTTGAAAGAATAATGCTTTTAAAAATCACTATAAAAAGGTTCATCCTTGAACTGGAAAAAAACGTGACATGTACACGTTTAATCTAAAAATAATTGTTCAAAATTTTTAAATACTTATCCCAAATTACTTATATACGATATTTGGCTGAAAGTGATTTTTAATGTTTCCTATTATTTATTTCGTTATTATTGAGGGGTTTGTGGTAAATAGGCGTTTGCATTACAATATATAACAGTTGATCATCATATTGTTCTTTTATTAAAAGAAGTGTTTAACCATATTAGTTTGCCACTCTCAATTATTAATGTTCTGAAGTTAATGTATTCTCTTAGATATTTGCGATTAGTTAATATTTTCGCTACATATAAATGTTGTAAGATGTACAACAACGGGCTCATAACCCCATTAAAATAGTGTAGGACGAGGTAGATGTTGTCCTCTGTGTGTCTGGATAGATAGAGCGGTTGTGTCACATTGATGACTCTCGGCATGTGTAACTCGGTAACCGGTAAATTGTAACATCCCAAATTCAGGGATATAAGTTCGGGGTGCTATGTGTAAATAAAGGAGTAGACTCGACGAGTAGGTACCTTAACTCGTCGAGTCGGAGCGGGTTTTGGCCACGTGTTAAGTGACCAACTCGCCGAGTCGGCGGCGGGGCTCGACGAGTCGGTGCTGGGAGGAGAAAACCCTAAATCTTAGGGTTTGCACCCTATTTAAAGGACCTTACGTCCTCCCCTCAGCCTCCTTGTTACCCTTGAGAGTCAGTAAACCCTAAAATTGTGTGAGCTTCCATTGTTGAAGAGATTTGAGCTTTGGAGGAGGAATATAGAGAAGGAAGCTTGTAGATCAAGAGGCTAGCATCAAAGAATCCTTGTAGATCCGGAACCTACTTCATTTTGGGCACGTTTCTGAGGTAACAAGATGTTACCTTGAGCTTTTCCTTTTAGATCTATTCATGGTTAAGGTTTTGGGGCTTTTTAGCTTGATTGGGATCCATTTCGGGTGTAGGGACTAGATCTGAGGTTGCAACTTCAGATCTAGGCTGGTTTTGGTCCATGGAAGCATAAAGCATCAGCCTTTGTGCATGTATAAGAGCATTCTTGTCTTAAACCTTCTTTGTAGCTTGTGTTGAGCCTATATTGCCTTGCATGCACGTAAAGTTGGAAACTTTACGTGTGAAACTAGCCCTAGGAGTCCAGATCCATGAGTTGGAAGCAGTGTGATGGTCTAAAATCGTCTAAATAGAGATGACTTAAGTAGACTCGGCGAGTCTATTCTTGGACTCGACGAGTTGGGTCGCAAACCCTAACCCAACTGGTTATGATGCAAATCAGTGAGTTGAGTGGTGACTCAGTGAGTTGGACATGCTAGGACTCGGATTGAAGGACTCGACGAGTCATGGGGTGACTCGGCGAGTCCAGTCGCGAATTGTGGGGTTCTGAGTTCGTGAACTCGACGAGTCACTAGGATGACTCGGCGAGTAGGGTCAACCAGGAAGATTGACTTTGACCAGGACTGTGACTTTTGTTGGGTTATGAGCATTCTAACACTCCTAAGTGTACATGCAACCCTAAATACCTTGGATCTATGTTTTCTCTATTATACATACAATTATGAACATCCAAGGTATTATCCTAATCTAGCATACAAAATAATAAATATAACAAGATAGAATACATACCTCTTTGATGTAGAATGTCTTCATGAAGCTTGAGTGCCTAGTGCCCCAAGTGTGACACCTCAAATGGTTCACACAACACCAAATACACTTGGAATAACTTGAGAGAAACTTGAACACTCCTTGAAATCGTCTAGCCCTCACACTCACACATTAGTGCACGATTTCTTGAGCCATGGGATTCTTTTATATGGTGGCTATTAGGGTTACACCATGTAACTCATAACTTTACCCATTCCTTATGCTCCATGGATTTTAACCTCCATGGAGTATCCATGGGTCACCCCATGGACTTAGTCCAACATAAGGAATCTTGGATCACAAGCCCACATATATAAGAATGAATGATTTACACAATCAACCCATATATTTAATTAGTCTCCTTTTGATCACTTAATTAATTCCAAATTAATTCTTGATCAATACTAATTAAATAACCTTATTAATATATTAGAACTTATAATATATTAACCAACCTTAAGTGTTATTTCTCTCATTATAGTTTATCCAAATGCATGATGCCATGCAACCCAAATGGACCATGCCGGGTCGGGTCAAGTCTTACCAATTATAGTTATGGACTTAGACATTAATCCATGAAGTGATTCAAATGAGCGCGGGTTGAATCCAATACTCAGAACTTATGAGCACTCATGAGTGTTGTAGCACCACTTTGTCCACCAACTTGGACCTCTACAAACCAACCCATGACAGTCTTGATTCATATCTACTTCCAACATATGACCGACTGTGGATGGTTTGAATAACTTAATCATTCAGGAAGAGCGACTTAGTTATTCTGGAAGTCAAAACATGCAAACTGAAACACAAGAATAAATGAATCAAATATGGTATCAAACCCTATGAATATAAATAAACACTTTTATTTATCACCATACTGATTACTCATTATTCATTGTTTCAGTTTTATCAACTTTATACTTGAATTTAAAACAATAGTTGTCCCATGCTCCAAGCATGTACACTATGTTTTCTAAATACTAGTCATGCCATACACCAAGTATGCATACTATGTTTGTCTATGATCTTTACTTTGTAAAATAGATCAATTGAACATCACTCCAATGATCCTCTTTTCACAGTCCCAAATCCTTACTGCAAATGCAAGAATTCCAAATTCATGCCATTTACTGAAATCTGTTAGATTCTAAACTTATATGCATTGATCCTCTTAATGATTATGCACAAAGTCAGAAAGACTTGACAACAATCATTACAGAGCATTCCAAAGGAGATCAGCTCCTTGGAAACATCCTTCTTTCATTAAGTTTCCTAATCTTACATAGATTGAATAATTTCTAACTTTGAAACATTTCCATATTCCATTTTGACTATCACTTCTGAACAAGAGTTGCCTCCTTACAGATTATGTCAATATGGTCCTTCCAGAATTAACATTATACTTCCAACTGTCCTTGAGCAACCAATCTTTGGTAAACCTTAGATTGTCCTCGACAATTGCTTAATCATTTTACTCATATCCAATTCTAGACCTTTTCCCTTCATAATGCCCCAGGCATTTGGAAAATTTTAGAAAGGATGAATATAGCACATGTAATCGATCCTATATCCGAAGCATATGGGACACGATTCATGATGTCTCACATAAAGACTAAACCAGTCTTTTGCTATAATATTTCCATTTCAATTTGCCAAGTTCTCAAAATTCAGATTATGAAAAGGGATGTCGTAATCATAATCGAATTTTAGAACGCAAATAATGGACCCATATATAGAATTTCCTTATGTTGAGCCATTCCAACATGAATTCATATATATATCCTTGATTAAATACGATTAAAATCTCAATCTAAGCTTTTAGAATTGAAATGAAGTATAATTTCCTCTCCCTTAATTATAGCAAAACAACTTTTTCAACCCCTGCAACCTCACGAATTGAAACTTTTGTTTTCTATAATTAACATTGCTAACTTGCAACCTTTGTCATAATTATCATGCTCCCACTAATATGATGATTATTAGCATAACACTTATGCTCCCACTAGCTTTGACATGTACTCAGAAATCAGCTGACTTTCTTACCAAAGTTCAGATTTCTGATACTAGATTGTTTTGATAAAACTTTATCAAAATCATACACCTCTCTTAGATAGCTCACATGTGTGTCTAAACAATTTTAGAACTATGAAAAGGGATGCCGTAATCATAGTCTCAATTGTTTAGACCTTTGCCACTTCTCACAAGTCCATGTTAGTGTGCCGGTAAACCACACACGCTCCACTAACGACTTTGAGAATGCAAATATCACAATTGCTATCTAGCTAAAAATCTACTTAGTGAAAGTGTTTCCTCACCATCATTTTCATGAATCGGAGAGAAACCTTATGACACTTAGATTTAATAGTGTATGTGTTCTTATCCATGTGAATTTGTCAAAACCATAATCACAAGACAAGGTTAGTGACAAATCCAAACTCATATTTATTAAACTTGTGCAATCTTAAATTCTTGCCATTTGGCAGCTCAGGTGCCTGCCATTGCTTCCAAGTAGTTGTGCAACCAATTGAGAACTCTCAGAACTCCTATGCAAAGCCAACTTGAATAGGCACAAAAATTTCAACTCGATAGGTTATAAACCTCAAGTCGTGTGCTAGTGAAGGACTTTAGGTTTTATTCTTGATTAAGTCTTGAAACTTTCAAGAGCTTTAAGACTCCCACTGTCCTCTTGACATATAAGACTCCCTTGTCAAATATTCAAGAGATAGTGCGGATTCTTTATCAAGACTAACACTTTACACAATTGGCCTAAGTTGGTCTCTGTTTTATCCAAAACATCACAACTTACAAATTTCAAATGTACAAGAGTAGATAACCTTTTACTCTTACATTTGACTAGTGTTAACAAACCCTCTTTAAGATATGTCACTCAAGTTACAATCTTGGAGTATGACTCTAAGAATTGTTTTGGAACGAAGTATGACTCATCTTTTTGATTTAACCATTTCAACAATTCATGACTCCTCTTCTTAGTCATAAGAATGCACTAAGATGACTTTAGAGGACCAATTGTGATATGGTATCTTAATCATTAAGATGATCATAAACATGATACTAAAGTACTCTCCCATCTTTTCAGATTTGAGAAACTTTTATCTTTCCGCCATACTTTGATTCTTCTTATTCGTTCTGTCTCACATTGAAACTTCTCAAATGCTACAGACTTATACTTAAACTTATAAGTATAACCATATTTACTGAACTTAAGTAAATCATGACGAATAGTCTTCTTGATCTTTTGTGGTGGACTTGACCAGTGCACAAGAATGTGTACTCGATCCCTTAGTCCTTTCCTTATTCACATAAGGAATTAGTCTTAATTTTCCAAGCTGAAAGTTCTCATTCATCATACTATACAACTTGCATGATTCCAAGTTTCGGTCCAATTGAACCTTGGGTGATGAGAATCTTTCCTTATTTGGTCATATTAGACACTACCACAACCGAAAGAATCAAATCCATTTTTCCAATATTGCTATCAATGGAATCTTATAAGCAACAACTTTTCACAAATGCCATTGTAAGGATACTTAAAATAAATAAAATCAAAACTTTTTTCTTTTATTTTAAAACTTTGCGGAAAAACTTATCCTTACAATCCATATGAAAACCTTGTTGTTATCTATTCCTAAGCAATATAAATATCATAACTCTTAAGTAATAGCCCAAAATTCTGATCACCGAACCATGCGATTGAAATCCATCTTCGCGATCAGAATCAACATGTACTTAATAGAGTTAGACAATGGACTTTACCTGAAGTAGAGCCAAACTTATTGACTTTAACATCCTTAGGTAAATTTGGCAGCTTCGTAACCAATGCCCCTTCCTTTGGCAATAGTTACCTATGGACCCTTGATAATGGGACTATCTCAGACTTCGCCTCTCTCTTTACCATTGGGTCAACCGAGTTGACTATGGCCGATCCCTTTCCATTGGGAAGAGAGAGCTTTACTGGATATCCAATGTCATCATTGTCAATGTCCATAGCGTTTTAGGAAGTTGATCTTAGCAAATAGATAAGATCATTAAGGGTCTTGTCTTAGTCTGTTTCATAGGATTCCCAAAAGAACTCACTATGTGACTTAGAAAGTAGTTGAGCCACCAACTTTCTCAAGACTTTGACACCCAACTCTCCCGGCTTGTCAATATGTGACTACATCTCCAAGATGTGATCACACCTAGACCTTGCATTGCCAATAGGGCTTGAGTGACCTTAAACTTTTTAGGAACTTGTGGGTTAGGGAGAATAATTGGAGGAGGTGAAAGAAGTATGATATCCATGGGACATCATCTTCATTTAGGAAAGCTTATTTCAAGAGATTTGGGAAGATCATAAATGTCTAGACCAGACATCTTTTTGGGAGATATTCAAGATAGTTGATTTAAAGTCCTTAATATGACACCCAATATGAAATATTAAGGCTAGGACCCAACAAACTATTTTATAACTTAGAAGAGGGATGCCGTAATC
The DNA here is from genome assembly GCF_052849685.1 of Lactuca virosa. Taxonomy (NCBI): domain Eukaryota; kingdom Viridiplantae; phylum Streptophyta; class Magnoliopsida; order Asterales; family Asteraceae; genus Lactuca; species Lactuca virosa. The sequence goes on along the minus strand of NC_136426.1, from coordinate 34,031,748 downwards.
CAAGCTATAAAATATTTGAAGGTAGGTGAATGACGATTCACCAATTTCCACCATGAAAAACGAAATAATTTATTAGGTTTTAATTGGATTTGAAAGTCCTAGATCTTTGAGATTCATTGAACTGTTCAAAGGCATGTTTCAATCTCGAGTGTGCCCTTCAGGTTTTGTGACTGGGATGCTGAGGATCACAAAACAAGGTGTTAATAACCATGCAAATATACTTGGTACCCTTAATATTTACCCCTTAATCAGTGTGCCGGTTAACCACACACGCTCCACCGATACTATGATAAATATTAAGTTACCCTTTGCCTACCTTGTTAAGTCCAGGTTAGTGTGCCGGTTAACCACACACGCTCCACTAATGACTTAAGCAAAGTGCAAAGTGTAATTTCATGGGTTAGCACTAAATTCACATTTTCCTAAGTAACTAAGATTGGGTATTAATAAGAGTTTAGTTACTTAGTATTTATCATTAATACTTTTAATGAAAGGAGAATTATAGTCCTTGTCCTACCCGTTCGGCTAACGACCCTCCACCAGTCAAGGAAGCGGTGGGTGAGAGTGGACACCCATTAAACTACCATTTTATAGGCAGTAACCTTATACCCCCCTTATAGATCGGCTTCGTGAATGAGGCCTACTAACGGTAAGACTGACTTTACTCTTATACATATATATATATATAAATATTATTAACTTATAATATTATAAAGTATAAGGGTTGAATTTTAACTTTTAAAATTCTAAGGGCTAACTTGGAATTAAAGTATTCATAAGTGAAAACTTTTCAAATTCCAAAACTTGAGGGCAAGTTTTGAAACTATTCAAAACTAATTATTTCCATAACTTATGAGTTTAAAGTAGTTTTAATTAAAAAAAAAAAAAAAAACTCTTCAAGTTCCATAACTTGAGGACAAGTTATGGAAGACTTTAAACTAATTAATAAAAAAAATAACTTTTTTTTTTATTGTAACTTATGGAACTAATTAAGGTTACACTTTTTTTAATTTAATGAAGAGACTCTTGAACCTCCATAACTTGAGGACAAGTTATGGAGTCATAAAACCATTTAATTAGAACTAGACTCTTCATTTTGTAACCTTTGCCAACTTTTATGAGTTTTATGATTCTTAAATGTGACTTTTCATATAACTTGAGGACAAGTTACAAAAACACACTTTGGAATCAACTCTTAGATTAAAATGGATTGAAAACAACTATTTCACACAACTTTTCTATTAATCTAAGAACCTCATAAGAACAAGATAATTCAAATCATCAATCTTCAAGAAATTAGCATGAACATACAAACTAATACAAATCTTGAAATTATGACAATTATCTTAGAAATTGGATTAGCATGAACATTACCACATCAAAAACAAGTTTATAAGTCCAAAAACATCTTAGGGTAATGTTCCTAGTCCAATTCCAGCCAAAACAATCGAATATATGCATCCAACTCGATTTTTCAGCTACTTTTGCAAGTATAACAAGAAAACAAGCCTAGGCTCTGATACCACTGTTGGGTTATGAGCATTCTAACACTCCTAAGTGTACATGCAACCCTAAATACCTTGGATCTATGTTTTCTCTATTATACATACAATTATGAACATCCAAGGTATTATCCTAATCTAGCATACAAAATAATAAATATAACAAGATAGAATACATACCTCTTTGATGTAGAATGTCTTCATGAAGCTTGAGTGCCTAGTGCCCTAAGTGTGACACCTCAAATGGTTCACACAACACCAAATACACTTGGAATAACTTGAGAGAAACTTGAACACTCCTTGAAATCGTCTAGCCCTCACACTCACACATTAGTGCACGATTTCTTGAGCCATGGGATTCTTTTATATGGTGGCTATTAGGGTTACACCATGTAACTCATAACTTTACCCATTCCTTATGCTCCATGGATTTTAACCTCCATGGAGTATCCATGGGTCACCCCATGGACTTAGTCCAACATAAGGAATCTTGGATCACAAGCCCACATATATAAGAATGAATGATTTACACAATCAACCCATATATTTAATTAGTCTCCTTTTGATCACTTAATTAATTCCAAATTAATTCTTGATCAATACTAATTAAATAACCTTATTAATATATTAGAACTTATAATATATTAACCAACCTTGAGTGTTATTTCTCTCATTATAGTTTATCCAAATGCATGATGCCATGCAACCCAAATGGACCATGCCGGGTCGGGTCAAGTCTTACCAATTATAGTTATGGACTTAGACATTAATCCAACAACTTTGACCAAGAGTTGACCAGTTTGACTTCAAAGGGGTATTTTGGTAATTTGGGCTCTGATGGTTATGGTTTCAATGGAGTTTTAGGCGGTGGTGTTCGTGGCGGTGATCAGGAGTTCGATCTCATCTTTTCAGTTCGGCAATTGCAAGGTGAGTTATCCTCACTATACTCAAGGGTCTAAGGCACCAAGGCCGGCCCTTTGAATTGTTATTTGAGATAGTTACTATTACGATATGTTAGCTCGACATCCTGGTAGATAGGATGGTCATATGCTTGAATGATCGGTTAGATCTGTATCCTGTTAGAGCGGATGTGTTTATGCTTAGTAACCTATGGTGGTCTGATTGTCTGTATGCTGGTAGGAGATTACCTGTTATATGTGCACATGATTGAGCAGTAGTGGAGGGTATCCTATCCCGAGGATGATAGGGCCCTAGTATGTTGTCTGGTAGACTGTTATATGGTTATCTGATATAGGTGCACATGTTTGATTGGTTATGTGGGCAATCCAACCCGATGGTTGTGGGCCGCGAGTATTCCATCCCGAGGATGATTGGACTCATAGTATGTGGGCAATCCAACCCGATGGTTGTAGGCCGAGAGTATTCCATCCCGAGGATGATTGGACTCATAGTAGGTTGGCATTCCAACCCGATGGTTGAGGGCCTGGGGTATCCCATCCTGATGGATGATTGGACCCATAGTAGTTGTTGTATGTGTAGGTGTGTGGGCATTCCAACCCGATGGTTGTGAGCCGAGAGTATTCTATCCCGATGATGATTGGACTCGTAGTATGTTGGCATTCCAACCCGATGGTTGAGGGCCAGGGGTATTCCAACCCGATGGTTGACTGGGCCCATAGTGTGTTGTTTGTTACTGTATGTGTATGGTTATGTGTGTATGGGTATTTTGGGGGTAACTCACTAAGCCTTCGAGCTTACATTTATCGATTATTGTTTCAGGTACATCAGGAGATCGTGGCAAGGCAAAGGCGTGATCGTACTGCTCCTCACTTTTTATGATTTTGTTTCTGGGATACTCTGATGATAAACCATTTGGAAACCTTTTTGTAATAACTAATGGAACTTGGGTTGTTTTTGAAAGTTTAAACTGGTTTGAAATTTATGGGTGTTACAAGTTGGTATCAGAGCCTTGCTTTAAGTGAATTGGAGGAACACTCGTGTAACTCCAGTCTCAAATCAAGGAAAGGATTTTTCAAAAGGTTTTCAAAATAAGTAAAGGAGGATGCAGGGTGTACGATCAGCCGGAGCCAGTAAGTAGACCCTAAAATACCATACAAGTTATTTGATATTATGTGATATGTCAGAACAGCATGCTAGTAACAAGATAGGGATCCTCAGGACTCGTATGATAGAATTGCCTGATCTTTGATGCCTTATCTTATGTAGAATACCTCAATTGATTTTTTGTGACTCTTTCGCGTGTGAACTAACTATTGGGTGAATACTCTAAGTCACATGCTACATGGGGTAAATGGTCTTAGGGTAAGGGATTTGGTCCTGCTGCGCATCTCTTGTCTGAGTCCAACCGTTGTGGGGTTAAATCTTTTAGTCTAAGATTGTTTAAGTCGTGTGGTATGTGATTGTATTCATGCAATAGTTAACTGGCACCAATGGAGGGTCGTGTGGCAGTTGGTGGATGGGTGGGTAGTGAGATGCCGGGAGGCCAGTTATGAGATATTTAGCATTCCTCTAGGAGTGAGGATTTATCGCTCGCTATGTATATGTTTATTGTAGGGTGTTGTGGTGATACTTGAGACAAATATGGGTAGGTGTGGAAGGTAGTATGGGCCCGTACTACTGAAAGCACAGGACCCATACGCGTGTCAAGGAAGTCACAACCCCTAGGGTTGGGTTGGGAGTAGGTTCCCCGTCGTGTATGCGGATTGTCTGATATCTTCCTCTTCTATTTTCAGTATGGTGGTTACGAGGCGTGTCGTGACTGGATCCGGATCGGGATCAGGACAGGGTGATCAGGGGGCCCCAGTGGCACCTGAGATTATCGGTCAGGAGGGGCCAATGTTGACAGAGGATCGGGTCAGGGAGATCATCCGCGAGGAGGTGGTCGAGATTGTACGGGGTCAGATTCTGGAGTTGTTCAGGACTATTAAGTCCGCTATGATGGAGTACTTCGATGATCGTTATGCAGCTCTTACTGAGACGGCTGCTGCGGTAGCAACAACGGCTATATCAGCGGTAGGAGGAGGAGCCGGACGGGGTTTCCAGTACCGGGACTTCGATAATACGAAGCCCCGTACCTTCGACGGGGTTCAGGATCCGATCGTTGCTATGAGATGGTTGTCGGATGTGGAGGGATGTTTCTTCACGTGTTCGTGCCCTGCCGAGCAGAGGGTGATGTGCGCTCTGAACCTTTTGAGGCTCGGGGAGAAGGATTGGTGGAGGTTGACTACGAGATCATACTCTGACGCGCAGCGAGCTGCGGTGACTTGGGATCAGTTTCGGGATATGTTCAGTACTCGTTATGTTCCGCGGGTAGAGCAGGAGAGATTGGCTCAGGAGTTTTTGGAGCTTAGACAGGATTCAGAGTCGGTGACGGAGATCACCAGGATTTTTACAGAGAGGGCGATGTTCTGCCCTGAGTTTGCTTCGGAGCAGGATCAGATGACCCGATATCTGAGCATGCTCAAGAGGGACATTAGACAGTTTGTGTCCACACAGAGATGTGATACTTTGTTGGAGTTGCAGGAGGCCGCCAGGCGGCGCGAGTTAGAGATTGAGCTTCAGCTGAGGGAGCAGAGACAGGCCCCGGTGCAGTCACAGCCTGCGCCGAAACGGTTGAGGGCCACTGATTATCGACAGGGGAGTTAGAGGGGTCGCACTTGTGGTAAGTGCGGCAAGGTGCATGATGGAGGTTGTCGGTTTTCTTCTGGGTGCCACAAGTGTGGCAAGGAGGGTCTACATAGCCAGGGACTGCAGACAGCAGACACCAGTGGCCGGAGTCCGACTTTGTTATCATTGCGAGCAGGTGGGCCATATGAAGGCCCAGTGTCCTCTTTTGGCTGCCAGGCCAGTGCAGGCCCCAGCACCAGCCACCTTGAGGCTTACTGACGGGGGTCAGGGTAGAGCAGAGCCTCCGAGGGCTCAAGGGCGTGCCTATCAGCTTATGGCCGAGGAGACCGGGACAACGCCAGAGGTGACGGCCGGTATGTCTTTCTTCCTATATTTTGTTCATATTTGTATTATGAGTTTCCGTTTCTTTCTGCATGAGTTATTAGGGCGTAGGAGATGCTAGGGAGGAATGTATTGTTAAGGGATCTTAGATGGGTAGGATCCAGTGATGCATTCAAGGGAAAGGGATAGGACAGAGAAATCGCCAGACCAGGACGAACAGTCGTGATTCAGGGATTCAGAAATCATCAGTAGGAGCTCGGGTTCTTTGAAGTTCGTTGCCCCGGATAGGGATAGTCGAGTCGCGTACCAGCTTCTCCACCGGTAGACAATAGCTGGTGCTCTAAGTGGGGGAGAATTGGAAATTCTCGGATGCGGTGTTTGCCCTGGAAGGTGCTGCCTGATGCAGTTTGGATGGCGGTTACTAGAGGGGTGCAATGAGGCGGTTCGGTATACTGAGGACTCCGGCGTATTTTGGCCGATTGGAAGCTGTTATTAGAGGCCGGACGGAGTTCAAAGGATCTTGGCGATCCCATCAGTTCGGAGTATCTCTGAGGCTTCATCTTCTTGGGTCAGGTAATACTCCAGTTGGGGACTGAGAGTGGATCCGAATGGGTATTAGTCAGTTTTGGGAAGGTTTGGGATTAGAATATCATGTCATTCAGGTTTTGGGAACCGGGTTAGGTCTTTTCTTGATCGATTATGGCATTGGATAGGGTTGAGGCGGTCCTTCTTTATGCAGTAGGAAAAGATACCCGGTGCGGGCCGACTGTAAGTCGTAGGCACGGAGGCTCGAAGGGAGCAGTAGGGTTGAGGCGGTAGGCCAACAAACCCTGAGAATTTTCGACTCGATAGTCGAATTGATTAGACATGTTAGTATGCTAACCCGAAGGGGTGGTATGGGTTAGATATGAGGGCCGTGCTGGTTGGCCGGTAGCGGGAGGTATGTTGTTGTTGGTTTGAGCCATTGTGATTCGCGTGTGGTAGTAGTTTTCGCATAGTATGTTGTGCGTTGATGAGAGGAGCGTCGATTAGGCCCTTCGAGTGGCGGAGGAAAGTGGATATCTATAAGGTCGAAGTCTTGGGAAACTGAAGTGACGACAATAGTGTCGATCGGTCATCGGGAGCAGTCCAGTCATGAGCTGAGGGCCGGGGAGGGGATACCAAACTCATGATGTGGGCTCAGAGGGAATCCAGACTTATGCTGAGGACCACGTAAGGGTATTCCAGTCATAGGTCGTGGGCGTAGAGATTGTGATAGTTGTATTCACTGCTGTGGCGGGTTTGAGGTAGACGTATTGTCGATATTTGGGCGAGCTGTGCTCGGTTGTGTCGAATCAGAGAAGTTTGAAGGAGATGCAAGGATAAATCCTTGGATTCCGAGTATGGTTATAGGCATGGGTTATGAATTTGGTGGTATTCTAATCTAGGGTATTCCATCATGGGGATGACCGGACCCTATGATTGATTGGACCTGATGTGTTTGGTATTCCAACCCGAGGGTTGATTGGACCAAACATGCATGAGGATACGAGGGTATACCATCCTAGGGATGACTGGACTCGTCGTAGGCGTACCTGGTATTCCAGCCCGAGGCTGATTGGGCCAGGTATGAGCGTTTATGTGATATAGCTGGTTGTTCATAGGAGTTGCCTGGAAGCTAAAGGATGCTTATCCTATCAGCGCGGAAAGGCACTAGATTCAGGAAGGGGACAAGATGAGTTTCCAATATTGCAAGTTACTTGGGTTATCCCCAGTTTAGGAAAGGGAAAGATAGAGTAGACCTGTGAGAGAGCCCAGTGAATTATAGTAGTATCTAACTTTCGCAAGTCACGAAAGTGTGTTCATGACAGGAAGGAGTTGTCCTTAGAAGGGACACGGTAGTAGCGCCTGAAGAGATTTGAACTGGTTTGGGAGACCGGAGGCTGCAATGTAGGAGTGTTATCTGGAATTGTGTGCTGCAGCAGGCTTCGAGGACGAAGCCTAATTTAAGTGTGGGAGAGTTGTAACATCCCAAATTCAGGGATATAAGTTCGGGGTGCTATGTGTAAATAAAGGAGTAGACTCGACGAGTAGGTACCTTAAATCGTTGAGTTGGAACGGGTTTTGGCCACGTGTTAAGTGACTAACTCGCCTAGTCAGCGGCGGGACTCGACGAGTCGGTGCTGGGAGGAAAAAAACCCTAAATCTTAGGGTTTGCACCCTATTTAAAGGACCTTATGTCCTCCCCTCAGCCTCCTTGTTACCCTTGAGAGTCAGTAAACCCTAAAATCGTGTGAGCTTCCATTGTTGAAGAGCTTTGAGCTTTGGATGAGGAATATAGAGAAGGAAGCTTGTAGATCAAGAGGCTAGCATCAAAGAATCCTTGTAGATCCGGAACCTACTTCATTTTGGGCACGTTTCTGAGGTAACAAGATGTTACCTTGAGCTTTTCCCTTTTAGATCTATTCATGGTTAAGGTTTTGGGGGTTTTAGCTTGATTGGGATCCATTTCGGGTGTAGGGACTAGATCTGAGGTTGCAACTTCAGATCTAGGCTGGTTTTGGTCCATGGAAGCATAAAGCATCAGTCTTTGTGCATGTATAAGAGCATTCTTGTCTTAAACCTTCTTTGTAGCTTGTGTTGAGCCTATATTGCCTTGCATACACGTAAAGTTGGAAACTTTACGTGTGAAACTAGCCCTAGGAGTCCAGATCCATGAGTTGGAAGCAGTGTGATGGTCTGAAATCGTCTAAATAGAGATGACTTAAGTAGACTCGGCGAGTCTATTCTTGGACTCGACGAGTTGGGTCGCAAACCCTAACCCAACTGGTTATGATGCAAATCAGTGAGTTGAGTGGTGACTCAGTGAGTTGGACAGGCTAGGACTCGGATTGAAGGACTCGACGAGTCATAGTTGGTCGTACTTTTGGAAGTAAGTAGTGAATTAAGACTGTCATGAATTGGATTGTAGATTATCTAAGGGATTTAGACATAACAATAGTACTGCTACAATATTCATGAGTATTTAGAAATGGAGATTTAAGTATTGGATAAACCCACGCTCAGAGAATTACTTTATGGATTCTATAACGAGTAATTCTGAGACGATAATATCTTATAATCTTGAAACGGAGATATATGAGTTGTAATTTACAAGTCTGTTGTACATTGGTAATGCGTAATCGTATCAGTAACTTGATGTTATAAAATGTATTGTCATGCATGATTTGATGAGTAAAGGATGCAAGCATATGAGTCAAAGTTTATCTGTTCCTTTTGCCCTAATGGGAAAAGCGATATCTTTGGGCACCTCGGTGATTTGGTGTTGACTTATAGTGTTGGGTCCATCCAAGACAAAATTGATGTGTTCGATTAGAAGTCATATATCATCACAAATCAGAAATCGGGAAACAAAGTCTTATACAATGAGATTGATTCTATTCTATGTCTCATGTCTGAATGATATCTTGTAGAATGGAGGATTATATGATCACTTATCTTAGGACGCGTAACTGACTGGGTCAGAGTTCGGCAGCGGCTTTTAGAAGCTAGAATTTGTTGATCGATTCAAAAGTTATTCTAGAAGTTATTGTTACAGACTTATCTAAGTGGGAGACTGTTGGATTAGGTGTCTAAGCCCATAACTATAACTGGTATATACTTGAATTGATACTAGCACACTCTTTTTGGGTTGCCCTCAAACATAGCAATTGGACATGATGACTTTTAGAGAGAGAGATTAATTTATTATGTTATTAATAAATTAAAATAAATAGTTTATTAATATATTATGAAAATAATGTAGTAATTAGAAAAGTTATTATTTAATTAATAACTAATCATAAATTAATTAGAATTAATTTTGGGATTAATGGAATTAATTAAAATTACAGGGTCTAAAGTACAATTGTTCAATAGTTGAGCAAAAGGCTCCAAAACCTTCCAAACCTAGGGGTGGATGGTTTTGGTAGGATATTTTAAGGTTTCTCGAATATCTCATGTGGATAAATAAGGAATGAGATAAATACTAGATTTGAAATATTAATTTAATATTCAAATCAGGGTTATCTAGGGTTTCATTGGACCACTATATAAGGACCCTTAATACTTGCATTTTCGGCCACTCATACTCCTTATCCTTAAGAGATAGCCAAAAATTCTAATCTTCCCTCTCCTATCTCTATAGTCTTCCTTCTTGCTAGTTTGGGCGTGAGCCATTAGAGGCACGACAATGGTGGTGCTTGCTTCCAAGACATCTACAAAGAAGGAATTCTTGTTATTTACTATAATAACAACATGATATGTAATCCTAAACCCTTTTATGATTTTTCGAAATATATATGACGCCCGTATATTTGGGCTAATGAATTTAGAGATAATAAGCACTAAAAATGACTTTTTGATAGAAGAATATTTAGGAAAAATAATCTTAACCAAAGTTATAGTATATGTCACAAGGATTTCGTATATATAAAGATGCTGAAATCCGACTTATAACGAAGAAGTTATGACCCGTTGAAGTCTCACGAATAAACCAGCACTACTTTGCCTAATGTAAAAAGTAAAATTTTGATAAAATACTTTTTATCCTTAGTGATCTAAACGAGAGTCATAGTATTCGTTAAACCGAGAGCATGCATATAGAGAATGTCAAAATCTAACTTCATTTGAGGAAGTTATGATTTTTCTAAGATTCAACATAGTAGTGTACAACTCAGAAATCGAATTTTAGATCGATCGTTAGCCGACACAATCTAAAGGAGAATTAATGATCTCGTTAATAGGATCTCAACAATATAAAGACAATCGAAAACGAACGTCGGATGACAAAGTTATCAATTTTTAATGGATTTTAATTGTCTAAGCATGTTAAAATATAACTTTAAAAATAAAGTCAAAAATTAGCTGACGGATTCTAAAAAAAAGTTGTAGATCTCATCGATAGCTACACATGGATATAAAGAACGTCAATAACGGAGTTCGTATGCAAAAGTTATGAATTTTACATGATAATTAATTTTCGGATTAACCTCGGTGCGACACGTGTTGCGATCTGGTGCACCCCCTTCCTCCCCACCGCTTGCCACCAGATGTCGATACATGACCCCTAGTACGCCAAGCGTAATTTGCGTACGCCTAGCATACTGAGTATGCTCAACGTAATTTGAGTACGCCCAGCGTACTGGGCCTCCTGGCAGCTTATAAATAGAACACGAATTTCACTATTTTCTTCACATATTTCCTTCCAATCTCTTCCAAAACCCTCCCATGGTCCCATGACCTTTATCTAGCGCTTCCTAAGTGCTAGTAGTGAAGCTCCGGAGCTCCATAAAGCCCTGAGAAATAGAGCTTTCGGTTTAAAAGTTTTGTCCGCGTAAAGTCCGGTTTCTCGCCAAACCACTTGTAAGTTGAGTTATGCTTACCATGCTTTAAGTATAACTTATGTTTAAGTTCGTTATCATTATTATGAACCTATAAACAAGATTTATTGGTGATTCCAAGTCGTTATATTGGTTGATCTACTTACAAGGGTGATGCCTAGGTTAGATTTAATGAGGTGTTTAAAGTGGGATTTCCAAACATTATACTTTATATACCAAACGGACCCTACCTCCGATATGATCCTACCTGGTTATCCCTTATCAGCAATAGATCAGTAGACTTTGAATTAATGATGAATCTAGACTTATAATTAGTCGCATATATTAGACTAAGACTTAATAATAATGATACTAGGTTACGTCAAAGGAAAAGACAGTTGCTAGAAACGAAGCGTTGTTCGAATTTTGAGCCATCGGTTTAACAAGTGAGTGCGTAGTCCATTTAATGAACATAATTTTAATACAATTATTAATTAAAGTATTAAATATATGTTAAAGAGTTTATGTGTGAGATATTTTCTATGGCTTGGAATACGTGTTAAGAACATATTTGATAATATATGATGATTTATGACTTACAGAATAGACCCAAATTAATTAAGATGAATATCGGGTAGTATCTCCTTAAGAACACGAGAGAGATATACACGGAGGGTAGAACTCTAACATTTGTCTTTGATCCGGGAGCATGAATTATATATATTCATTTCTCTTTGATCCGAGAGCATGGATTAAACATAGACATTCGTCCCTAATCCGCGAGAATAAATTGGGCATAGTCATTTGTCATTAATCCGAGAGCATGAATTAGACATAGCTAGCCATTCGTCCCTAGTTCGAGAGTATGGATTGGGCATAGTCATTTGTCATTTATCCAAGAGCATGGATTAGACATAGTCATTCATACCTAATCCGAGAGTATGGATTAGGTAAAGTTATTCATTTTAGATCCGAAAGTATGGATCGTGTCGTGAGAATCGACGGGGTATGGTAAATTTTTTATATGAGGTGAAATTGTATCTTGTGAGTTCTAATTTATATATATATATATATATATATATATATATATATATATATATATATATATATATATATATATATATATATGTGTGTGTGTGTGTGTGTGTGTGTGTGTGTGTGTGCGCGTGTGTGTGTGTTATATAACATTTTGGGATTGAAATCCCTATATACTCACCAGGTTTCTCAACCTGACTCACTCATTTTATTGTATCACAGGTAGCAATATAAAAGATACATTCTGCTGAGAGATTCTATGAGTATTAGGCCACTAGTTTATTTACTATAAGGCTTGTAATATTTCGTTATGCTTATGTTTCTGTATTGATGATGACACCCCGTCGTTTAAATATAAATAAAACACAATTTTTCGAAAATGCTTTGATAATATCATTATCATGTTTTTGGGAACAAATTCCGTAATATTATTCTTTAAAAATGATACCCTGATTTTAAATAAACATAAACAAATCGGTCTTTTCTGACCGTGAAATTGAGGATGTCACAATATACCTAAAGTTTCTTATTTGATGTTCTTAGTTATAGGTTCAATAGTGAAACCATAGATCCTTAGGTTGTATGTAAACTTAAGGGTTTTAAGTTTATTTGTTTTATCTAAATCCTATCATATTTTTCCATCTATAAAGTATAGATATCAAATTTGACTTAGACCGTTATACTAATTGTTAATTCTTGCTTACGATAAAAAAAAAAAAAAAAAAAAAAACCTATATTCTAAAAGATGTCATGTTTTCGAAATAAAACTATTAACCGTCAACAAAAAAAACATTTCATCCCTCCCCCGCTCCCAATAGTCCTGCCGCATTGCGCATATGCGCCATTAGTTGTATCAAATACAATGTTTGAGGACATTTCTTAGTATTAGCTTCTTTATGTTTTGTTGCTTTAGTATTAGCTTCTCTGTGGTTCTTTCGTGAGATTATAATTTTATATTTTTAAATATATTATTGTTTTGTATTATCATCTTACCAATTTAGAAAATATAATTATCATTGAGCTTTATTTTAAATTGGTTGATTCAGTTTTTATTGTGTACTAGCTGAAAAGTTAGCTGCTAGCTGAAAAATTAGCTGTTAAATAAAAAGCTAGTTGATAACTGAAAAATCAGCCGATAAAAAACAACGTTTGGTAAAACTAATTAAAAAACTAGCTAAAATATATAAAATGACATAAAAGAGCATTTTAAATGAATATGTTTCTATAATTAATTAAATGCATATTTGAAATTAAAAAAAAACTGTTAAAAATTTGTCTAAATAGCTTTTAAAAAAGCTAGCTTATACGCTAAACTTATAAATTATTTTTTGGCTTGCCATGACAACATAAAAAAAATAAATAAATAAATAAAAAAAAATTGAATAATAAGCTAACAGCCAAACATCTATCTAAACAAAAATCTATTTGAAAGAATCCGTACATAATTAAAATGGTTCATGCAAGTGGTGTATATTTATGTCATGTCACTAATCCATACTTCCCCCAATTAATTTTGTGTTCGTCAAAAACAAAACAATAAGACTACCAAAATTAATGGCATTACGGTCTCTTTAAAAATATTCCATATGCACACCAATTGAATTCAGAAACTTGCTGTGTGTCCCATGGAACCCTTTCAACTTCCCAGGTAATGGGGTTGATGAAAATGGAATATACCCAGGTAACCCATCATCACTTCTTTGTCTTCCATATGGCCCATACACTTTCTTGTTTGAATAAAAGGTTAATGACGTTATAGCTTTGGCACCTCCAATCTCCTCTACCGGTCCAACGAAGCCAGATATGCATGTGAGATACTCCTTCTCTACGTCCAACTCAACCTGTAAAGTCCATTATACCCCCATCATTACTGTTAAAATACAAAACAAAAACTAATGCGTGCGTGTGTGTGTGGAATATACATACATACCTGTTTAATCACATCACCAGCGGTTCCTCCCCCATGCACGGGTGAAATGACGATTTCACCATCTCTTTTGGTATATTCAAACTGGATGCCACAGATTACATCATTAGGCGCTCCCACATGAACACGTATACGTCTTATGTTAGAGAAAACGCCATCGTCCCATTGCTGGCCTAGAGATATCCCCCAGGGTCCTGCATCCTTGGGCATTATCATAGTGGAGATATGTCCCTGTAGTTAAAACATTATTCATATATGAATATCGTTTAACGCACGCTACACATGCCTAACTATTTTATAGAACTTATGCATTTAATTACCTTGGGTCTGTATTCACAACCAAGAGCTAGGGATTTATGCATCACATAAATACCAATAGCCGAGATGTAAGTGTTATCGTATCCATGGAATCCGACTATAACCCCACCTCCACCTTCGTATGAGAACCGATTGCCACTAACCGAACCATACGGACCATGTTGTTTCACATTTGTCCCAAAGCAAAGAGACGTCACTACTTTACCGGTTACACGGTCCTCACACGTACCACTAATTGAGGTCAAGTATTCTTTTGGAAAGTCGATCGAAATCTGCAGATTTAAAAACAATGCAGTTCGTAAAAATACTTTTGAATGTGTTTGTTGATCAATGACATCAAGAACCAGTATTTAGTTTTACCGTGTGCGTTTTGCCCATGGACGCACCAAAAGACTCTTGGGTTCGATCTTTAGTAGATGATATGCTCTGAAACATGAAGCCACATATGTCCATCGATGTAGCTGAAACAGTAATCTTGTTAATGTTGCCTTCAGCCATATAAATCCAGTGACGACTTGTCGTTGTTGCATCACCCCATGGCCCATACACTTTAACACCTCTTCTTTCTGCCTGCAATTCATAAAAGAGTAAAACAGGGAGTAACTACGTAAGGCATTCAGAAAATAGAAAGAGAAGAAAAGCAAATGCCAAAAAGTGAAACCCCCCAACCTACCATCAAACAGTATTGAGATCTTGATATATCCACAACCTGCAATAAATAAGCCGTAAAAGTACATTAACATAATGATGTTTTCACTGAAGTCAGAAAAAGAAGTTCAGATCAAGATGCTTGATCGAAGAAGAAGAATAAAAACTTGTTGGCAAATTTAAAATCGATTAACAATAAATCCAAAACAAACTACTCTGTTTATTCGTGGATAATGAACCTTAATATAGACTTACAGCAATGTTTTTTCGTCAATACAACTCGATCTAACGACGAATCCAAAACATACAAGTAATATGTTTGTGCATGAAGAATTAGATGTATTCAATAGCGAATATACAGAAAGTGAATATAGACTTACACCAATGGTTTTTCGTCAATGCAACGCAGAATGTAAACAAGAGTCTTTCAAAGATTGATGAAACACCACAACACCGATCTTCCTTATAAACAAGCAACAATAACAGCTTTATAAAGAAGCAACAATAACCGCGCGCTTTAACTTCAACTCTCGCATGTTGACACTTAGGCCCTTCCTGCGCTAACTTTAAATGTCCATGCCCTCTACTTTTATAAACTTTACACTTTCTTCGTATCTTTAAAATTTATTGAATATACTAATCGTACACTTAATCCAAATAAGTTAAAACTAGAACTAAGAGCGTCTACATTGATTTATCTCTTCTAGAATTTATTTAGTGTTTCACTAAAAGCAAATCGACCTTTAAATATCCTTTCCAGTAGATAACTTTTTCTTAATATTTTTTGCAATAATCAAATACTTACATATATCTGAAATATTTTATGTGAAAACTAAAAGAAAAGAAATTAATAATAAAATAAAATACATGTATTATGCAAAAGGTTAAAACTAATTCAAAATACATGTATTATGCAAAAGGTTAAAACTAATTCAAAATACATGTATTATGCAAAAGGTTAAAACTAATTCAAACAAAGGTGGAGGGGTTGAAACTGTTGCTTAGAGGTAGAAGAGGGGGCAAAACTGAAACTTGAGTTTTTTTAAACACAATCAAATACGTATTTGACTGGTCATAGAATCACCGCCATCAAACAAATCTACCATCGTAGTTATCGGCAACAAACAAACCGAGAATTGACGCAATTACCATTTGTTCGATGTATTTGAGTTGGTTTATAATGTTAGCACTAACTATTATAGGTTTATAGTAGCATGTGAAACATCATCACTATACTTTTTATCAAAATACCTATCACTAAACATATCATTCTGTCGTATATTTTCTAATTAAATTTAATTCAAAAATACATTAAATACATATAATTTTTTAAATATTAGTTTTTTATTGATTAAAATACAACCTTACATTAAAAAATGACATTAATTAAAATAAAAAATAAAAATAACACTAAAAATAAAAATAAAACATTTAAAAATACCAAGCATAACTAAAAAAAACTATCATTATTCCTATATCGGGATCGAACGGACTGTTTCTTTGCGAGAAAAATCTTCAATTTTTCGCCTTCGATATCGTCCGTTTTCATTTTCAAAATCTTAATATCGGTTTTTGTTTGAAGCGTTGTTTGCGCCTCTTTGAATGATGTTTGCGCTTCTATCATTTTTTGTTCTACCAGACTCAACATCTCGGCTTTGGTTTCTTGAATATGGACATATCGATCAAATTTCTCTCCAAATGATCGATAACACTAGAATCCGAAGCCGACGAACCCGCTTTTTTTGCTTTATTTCTTCAAACGGGCAGACGAAGAGGTTGTTCGTCTTCAAGATCGATCAGATCATTGTTGATGTCGATGTGTGTTCATCCGTCCGATTGTTGGGAAGTTGCATCGGGTTTATTGAACGCTTTGAACCGGAAGAGTTTTGTGAAGTTCCTTTTGTTTTCTCTTTCCATTATGGAGCATCTTTCAATTTTAGCCACGGTTTCACATACGGAAAAGCTTTGCGAGCCGGCCTTATTTTTTCAAATTGATCCAAGGCCGCCTTGAAGAAATTGAAATCGTTTGACCCACTTTTGCGTATGTTTTGGAGGTTGTTGTAAATTCTTCCAAATTTGTTGCATTTTAATCGAATATCGCGCCACTTCGACCTAATTTGATCAGAATTTTGAGTTTCACTTCCCGTTAAATGATAGAACATGCTTCAAACTTTCTCCCAAAAACAAGTGAAGGTTTGACTGTCTCCTTCAATGGGGTCTTGGGAAGCCGAAACTCACGCCTCTGCTAGCTTATCTTCTTCCTCTTTTGTCCATGGTACCTTTTCTTGGCCGGTAGTGGGTCGGGCCAGTTTTTTTCCTTTTTTTTGGTTGAAGTGGTGGTGGCGAAGGTTGTGTTTTCGAAACAAAATCTGGCAAATGAGGTGGTTATGATTGTTGTGGTTGTGAAAGTGGTGCTTGTGACGATAGTGGATGGAATTGTTGTTGAAAGGTCGGGAAATGTTGGAATTGTTCTTGGAAAAGTGGTGTTTGTTAGATAGAGAAACCGGTTTGTAGAAAATTCATAAAACCACCTTGAGGTGATTCCATGGTCGGGAAATTTTTTTTTTGTGGGGTGTATTTTAATTGTGATCCATGATTTTTGGTTGTAAAAAAGGTTGTGTGTATATTGTATAATATAGATAAAGAAAAGAATGGTGTAAAAAATGTGGGTGTATAGTATGGTATTTATAGGTAAAATTTGTGTGTGTGTATGTGTGTGTGTGTGTGTGTATATATATATATATATATATATATATATATATATATATATATATATATATTGAAATTTATCCGTTCAACGGCTCCTTGAACGGTCAAAATGAATCCAACCTTCCCATTCATCGTTGCACTCCTTCCTCCCCACCACAAAGCTCAACAAAAACGTTGCACCACGATCGACCGAGATGGTGTGCACGGACCACGATCGGGCCAGCTTGACCAAGAAGCCGGTCGTTATAGGTATATGTGATGGTCTTACTTCGTCTTCATCGCTCAAGCTTTAATCCAACCATATCAGCTACCTACGCTCTCACTTCTCTCACTTCTCGTCGGAAAGACAAGCATATTCTTGGACTCAGGTAAATCAAAAATATCACATTTAGAAATTTCAGTCTGGTGCTTATTTCATAACTTCATTCGACTATTTTATGTGTGCCTAATAGATCTGCCATGATTTCTTTGGTATGTACTTTTAATTTACCAATTTTGTTAGTTAGTTACAAGGAGGTTGAGATCTAGTTTTTTGAAAAGGAGAAGTGAGTTTGTCAGCATTCCTTTAGCTCTTGATTGGAATTTATTCAAAAGAATTCATTGATTCTTTTAGGTTTTCTTTTAGATTCGTTAGATTTTCATGTTATCTGACTGCATTTAGGTTTGCACGATACTTACCATGCTTGTTCTTGATCTAGTTAGGTAGAGTCTATACAACACTTCTGGTCATTATGAATTCACAAATTGGTATTGATTAGGACAACATTTGTTTATTACCAATATTTTTGCATTATTAAGTGTAGTTGATAAGCTATGTTGAACTAAATCTAGAACATTGAAGCTTTTGATCCTAGGATAGTTGAAGCACTAGAAAGAGGCATATTTGAGGATAAGACAAATTGATGAATTAAAGGACATATGGCTGAGAACATGCCCATGTAGCCATATGACATCTCTAACTACTTTTTTCATCCTAGTAGTTTTTGGATTGTTCAATCTCAATGTAAGTTTATCCCTGGAACATGACCTTTCTTTGATAAATGATTTGTGCTACCAAATAATGTAATGAATTTTTGAGTTATGTATCTTAGAGTATTACGATAAATGGCTTAATTACAACCATTAGAGATTTGTGGTTTGAATGTTTGATTTGAGTCTTGATTTTTAGGTCATTGATTTTGTTTTATGCTACATCTTTAGACATGTGTCATTTATTATATACTATGTTGTAGACACTTGAACTACTAGAAAAGAAAGAGTACTTATGAGAAGTCTTTGATAAAATTATATGTTTTATTCATACTAACAGTAACACACTGCTCTATTGACATGTCCATTGTTTTTTCAATGAAGCTTTCAATTAGAGATTAGTAAATTAGACACTAGAAGTTTTGTTATATCATTCTGTACTGTCATGACTCATGATTATGGTATGCATAAGATGATTAGAAACTATTTTGTATTTCTTTGTTAACGCATTAAACAACAAAAAGATTGAATTTAAGATATATGAAATTTTGGTTATGAACACTCCTGTTCCACTTCAAACCATGGTAGTTTAGTCATTTTTAATTGATTTGTTAGGTTTCAGAAGTTACAAACTTACAATAATGTTTTCTGCAACATCCTGAAAATTCCCATTCCTTCTCAGTATACCTTATTTTTGCAAAGATTTTTACCTTAAAGGGCTTTATTCCTTCTCGGTATACTTCATGAATAAAAACATTATTTGAAGGAATCTTTAATTAAATTTATCAGAATTTAATTAGTTTCAGTGTACAGTTGATGTGGACTTTTAATGCAAAATTAGATAATTTATACCCCTTTAGGGTGCGTGTTGGTGACTTCCCTCATTCCTTTAGAGCGCTCACCATTTTTTTGTCTTTGCCAAGTGTTAATGAATCATTGTAAAATGTTTATATATAGCATTAATTTGGTTCGGTACATTCCTTAATTTTTTTATTATTATTGATGATGATATATTAGAGTGTTGTTTTATTTATAAAAAAAACATTTTTTTTGCGACTTGCGAGTATCGGTTGATTATTTATGTTGTTCTAAAGTTAATGTATTTTCTTACATACTTTGATAAATTCTTCTTTTTCACTGCATAATTGGTGTAGGGTGTCTGCAATGGTAATGGAGAGGGATGCAGGAACTTGGGGGACTCGTAGAGGTCTACTGTTTAATGATGGAGTTTACTTGCATGTGAAACAAATACGTGTTGTTTTAGGGGAGTCTTTAAAAGTGATTTATGGCATCGAGTTTGAATATATTAGAATCAATGGTCAATTCATCTCATCCCCAAATTTATGGTAATGATGAATATTGAAAATAACATAAATAAAAGATAAACATTTGAAATATAAACTATAAGCCTATGTAACATCCCAAAATTCAAGACCAAAAATTTCATTTTTGGTATAGCGATTTATAGAACAATTTATAAGAAAACATCATCAAGTTAATTCATTTCATAAAAACCATAGATCACATGTCTCAAAACCATATCACATAATAGTAACAATGTCAGAGTACAAATCCCAAGAATCTCATGTGCGGAAAATCATGTGTGTGATGCACTGCTACCGTGCTGGCTCCTTTCCCTTTAATGAAGAAGGACCTGAAACAAAAACTGAAAACCGTAAGCACAAAGCTTAGTGAGTTCCCCCATCACACCACATACCATACAATAAACATACTGCCAGGCATATCTGGGTGCCCGGCCTACCCTGCTGAGCATATTTGGGTGCTCAACCTACCCTCGTCAGACATACCGGGGTACCCGACCTGCCCCTTGTCAAGCATATATGGGTGCTCGACCTTCCCTGCCAGGCATATCTGGGTGCCCGACCTACCCTCCGGCTATTTCAACCGGCTACGGGGACTATTTCACCCCCTACCACTACCTCATAATAACATAGCATATCATACTGTCAGACATATCTGGATGCTCGACCTACCCTGCCGGTATATCTCAACCGGGTCCGGGGACTAGTCCCCTATCTACCACTATCACATAATCACATAACATACTAGCACATAAAGCATAACAGATAGTGGCATACTAGACAATTATCACAAAGACAATCATCTCAACTATAATCACCTACTAGTGGGACGACCTTGGTGCCTTAGACCCACTTCTACTGGAAGGTAACTCACCTCAATGTCGTGAAGTAGCTGAACTGTCCTTGGTGCTGGGATCAACTCTCCTCAAACTCCTACACATAACATCTCTTTTAATTACTATTTCAAACTTATAACCCCTTTAAGGGTCAACTCTGGTCAATGGTCAGGTCAAAGGTCAACACTTCTGGTCAAAGTCAACTTTCTGGTCCATGTCAACATTCTGGTTGACTCAACTCGCTGAGTTGGTCCGTCAACTCGTCGAGTCCCATGATTCAGAGAATCTCTAACTTGTGATCTAACTCGTCGAGTTACCCTCTAACTTGCCGAGTTTCTCCTTATGACAGAATCGGGACTTTCCGTTTGAACTCGTCGAGTCCTTCCTTGGACTCGTCGAGTTCTCCTTCATACAAGTCAGGACATTTGCTATCAACTCGCCGAGTTCATCCTTGGACTCGTCAAGTTCTTTGATCTTCAAGTCCATAAACACGTCCAACTCGCTGAATCATCTTCTAGACTCAACAAGTTTGCTCAGTAACAGAAAAGGTTGGGGAACCACGGCCCAACTCGCCGAGTCCTAAGAACGACTCGTCGAGTCCCCTAAAGTCTAATTCCATACAGCCGATTTTAGTCGGGCTTAATTCATCCAAAACATAAATCTGGCCGTCCAGGGTCGATATAACACGTAAAGTTACAAACTTTACGTTCATGCATGGGTTGTTTAGCTCAAAAAGGCTCTAAAAGTGGTTCTTATGATGCATGGGACTCCCATGGCCATAAAGTTGGTTACCTTTATGCCATTAAGTCCCTCAAAGACCATGGATTTGAAGTCTTAACCCCAAACATGTTTGCATCCATGAATGGTTCCAAAAATGGCTCCTTAAAGTCCCAAACTACTCCATGAAGGGATCTAGTAGATGAATGGGCAAGGTATAGACTTTATACCTCAAATGAGCTGGAAATGGGGTTCTTCTTCTGGATCCAAAGCTCCTTCCTTCAACCAAGCACTTCTAGTTTTCCCTCCAGGAATCGGGCATTACAGCCTATCTTGAATTGTTTAGTGCAAATAAATTACAAAAAGGATATAATATGAAAAGATCTGGAAAGTTAAAGGTTGAAAGAGTTAAGTTGGAAGGACTAGAAGTTGTGGTTGCTAAAGATGGAGGAATGCGCCTCGTTTCCTATATAGTCTGTAACATCCCGTTTTAAGTAGGGACCCCGAGAAATAGTTATTATGATTATTTTATACTATTATAGTCCAAAATCAATTAATAATTATTGGAATGTTAGTTTCGGGGGTTAAAGAATAATATTGGACTTAATTTGAAAGGATCTTGAATGACTGGGGTTAAAAGAGTAAATTCTGGACTTATATTGAAAGGATTTTATGGAGTTAGGGGATAAAGTGTAAGTTCGTACCTGGTTTGAAAAGAATTATAGATGGTAGGGTTAGAAAGGTAAATTATGGGTTAGTTTTGAAAGAATTGGGGGAAGGAGGGGCTAATCCCGTCTGTTAGAACAAAGTTCTAGTAGGATCGATTGATTCTAAGCAGAAAAGCAATAAACAACGAAATAAAGAACACAGGAATGGTTTAACTGATGTCGAATGATTAAGCTTTAACACCTCAGAAGAGCTCGATTAAGAACTTCGACTGTAGAGGTGTTTAGGGTTACAAAGCAATAAATGATAATAATCACGACCGTATCTAAGGCATACATGCATGCACTATTTATAGCTTAACCCTAATTAATAATCACGGATGGACAGGCCCAATCCGGATATACAAAAACTAAGCCCATGACGCAACACATAATACCCAACAATCTCCCCCTTTGTGTCAATGGAGCCGAGAGCTCAGTTCGGTTGAGCTATAGAATACTTCTTGACAGTCTTGAACATCTTCGGTATAATGGCCAGTAGAGTATGACGAAAAGTGATATACCACCGAAGCATGTCAGTGAAGTTCTTCTTGTCTGACTCAGAGTTATGCTTGCATCGATGGATAATATTGATTATATGCTCTGAGCAGTCCGTTGAGAACAGATGCTTATCAACAAGAGCAAAAAGAAATCTGTTAGCTTCGCCTCTTGTGAACATCACTGTGAGATGTGTAGAATCAATTCGACCTATCTGCATCTTGTTTACATCTCCAGGCTTCGCAGTTGGCTTAACAGTTGGTTTCTTCTTCAAAACTTTAGCAATCTCCTGATCCGTTGCAGCAACTTCATGGACATAGGAAGCCAACATCCTCTTCAGATGATCCAGGATCGGCTTATACTCCTTCGTATTAGTGAGCAAAATGTTGAACAATAAGATCCAATCATGAGGATTCAAGTTAGGAAGATCTGCCAGAGAAATCACAGAAACCGAGTCGTCTGAACCTCGGGTTATCTTGAAATTAACATTAACAAACTTCCCTGCAGGCGAAGGTTTCAGCACCTTGACTGTGGTAATCTTCTGTGCACTCCAAGTCAGATACTGAGGTTGACCGAACTTGAGATAAAAATCGATAAGTTCACGATCAACTTGAGGGTGAGGTGAGGGAACTTGAACTGTTGAATCAAAGCAGTGAAAAGTAAATTCCTTTCGTGTTATAGGCATATCAAACTGTGAGTCCCTCGAATTCTCACAATCAAACGAAGCTACAGGTTCCAGCCAGTACATGCTAGGAAACTCTATCGCTTCTTTGATGAGCGTTGCCCTAGTCCAAGGAGGAAAAAAAGCCTTTTTGCAAATTAAGGCATCTTGCTCTTCCTTGTTCTTTCCCTCCCTCTCTTCTGCTTCCTTTGCAACCCGAAGGTTTTCATCTAACTCCTTATCCCTTTTCTTCCTTTTCAGGGCATCGGCAATAGTTTCTTCTTCATCACTATCATCAGCAAGTCCTTTCTTCTTTTCTTGATTCCCAAAACCCGAAGCTTCATTACCCTTCGGTTCTGTTTTGATAGTGACCTTCGGTTGAGTTTTCTGAGCACCTTCTCCCCCTTGTTTTGGAGGTACGAATCTCTCCGAAACACCCTTCATCTCATGTAGAAGTTCAAGGGCAGGAAGAAGCTTGGAGGTCAGGTGATTCCGGATAATCAGTGTAAGAATCGGATCATGAGCATTAAGAACAGTGTGCAACATATTCTGAACGTCACCAGCACAACTCCAGAAAACAACACGCTCAGTTTTCAACAAGGAAATCTCCCGCTCAGCTTGAGCCAATTGAACCTTCTGGACTTCAATGGTAGAGGTTTGACGAGCAAGATCCTACCTTAATGCGCTCTCCTTTGCTAAATCAGCATGGAGTGTTTCAAGATGAGAATCCACTAAGCTAAGAAGAGAAGTGTTCTCAGCGTGAATTTCAGAACGAACATTCTCGAATTTAGCTTGCTCCTCTTGAAGTGACTTGGAGAGAGAGTCAACCGAAGCATTTACCTTTGCTGCATTCGCATCAGCATGACCTTTAAGGGATTCAAGAAAAATCTTGGAACTATGAAGGAGTTCTGCAACTTCGGTTGTAGCCTTCTGGCAAGAAGATGTTGATGCTTCAACCGCCTTCGTTGATTTGTCAATTGCCCCTGTATACTGCTCAAAAGCAGTGTCCAGAAAATCCTTGAGCACAACATCGTTATACGTCTTAGTAGAGGCGAGCAATTGATCAAGCTTTTCATCGAGACTCTGCACTTGTTGTTTGGTTACAGGAGCCTCTTCATCGTCATCAGTGGGAAGTCTGTAAGGACTGTAATAGTTTGAGTCAAACTCAAGATTGTCACCACCGAGAGTATCACCGGAATCAGTTGAGGGTGAGGGTGAAAGAGGTTTGGATGTAACGGGAGGTTCGGTTTCAGTATTAGTCCCCGTATCAGATACGTTGACGTTTACTGGAGGTTCGGTTGTAGTGGTGGAGATAGGAGTAGTTGTGATAGTTGCTTGTGAAAAGATGGGAGGTGGGAAAGGAGTTGTAGAGATTGATACTGTACTAACTGGTGGTGGTGGTGGCACAGAAGAGACGGTTTGAGATGTAGAAGGCGGTGGAATTGGAGCAACCAAAACTGGAACAGTAGTTTTCGGTGGAGATGGAGGAGGAGTTGGAATCTTGTCATGAAGTTGTTCAGTAGGAGTTGGAGAACGAGGAGGTGTATCACCTCTTGGTGAACCGTGATGCTGAACTTCTTCTTCCTCATCTGCCGATTGCTCCTCATCATGTTCTGAACTTGAAGGAGAAGGACTTTTTGATTTCTTTGCCATCTTCTTAACTTTCTTTGGAGCCGAAGAACCAACCTTGTCAGCCTTTCGCTTGTTGGACTTGACAGGATTAGAAGAAGGACCTTCGGTTTCCACCTTCTTGGTATCTGCCCTCTTCCCTCGCTTGGCAGGCTTCTCCATAGCATCTAAGGCAACTTGCTGTTCAGGTGTCAGTTCTCTTGGGCCCTTGGGAGTAAGCTTTCGGTAGTCAGCCATCACTTTACTTTCGCTTGACACACACCTGTACATTGTTTCAGGGATCGAACCATTGTGAGAGAACTTGGTGGCATCTGAGAAGATAATCTTCTTCGTATGAAAAGTAGCCACAGAGGAGACCAAAGCATCTTTCATAATTGGAATCTGTAAAGTGTCAATGGCCCGGCGGGTGACGCTAGTCCAGAAACGACCACAAGAAATCTCTGAATGTCTCGTTGAGGTGTTGAGACTTTGCACCAGTTGCGACCAAATAATCGAGCCATAATCCAAGTTAATACCATTATAGAGACCATAGAGAATGGTCAAAAAGCCCTTACTCGTACCATCTGACCCAGCAACCCGTTCGGCCAAACCCTTGTTGATAAGAGTAAGTAACCCATTCCATTGCAGCGGCAAACACGATTTCTTAACCTTCGTCACTGTGGTAAGAACAGCAGTATACCCCCATCTCATAAAGCATTGTAAACAGCTGGGTTGTGGTGATGAAATCAGGAGAGATAACAGAAGCATCGACGGCAAGCCTTAACAGGGAACATAATCGCCCTTTCGAAATTGATGCCTTGTGAGTGAAGATTTGAAAATAGATCCTCTCCTTATTCTTGTCGTAAGACGCAGTAGAATACACTTGTGATAGCAGAGACATTGGAACAGATTCCATCTGCGTGAGTGCGATAACCATAGGAGAGTACTTGAGACATTCTACAACGTGGAGCATGTATGAATCATACAAAAAAGGGTTCAGTTGAATGATCATGTTCTGATTAGGTTTGATCAGAAGCAATGATGATGAAGCAGTTTAATCTTGAACAGATGATGATTCCGCCATTGTTGATGTAAGGAAGAAGATGAACAGTTGCAGATCGCCTTGTGTATTTGAGAGAGTTTGAAGAAGGTAAGAAGGTACAATTGGTGCAAGAAACCCTTTATATACCGTTGCCAGTAGAGAGAAAGAATCTTCGTGATGATGATACGATCACTGAAACGTCGCCTGAAAAAGCGTGATGTGACATGTTGGTTTCCCCAGATAGACGTCATCATGCGCGGGTTTAGGAACCGTTCAAATTCACGCGCCCAAAATCTTATCCATATATCGTCGTTTCAAATTCACTTTCGCTCCATATGTAAAAATAACCATTGTCGCGCCAAAAATAAAACCATCATAAGGATCATCAACCAGAATTTTGGAAAATCACAAAGAATTTTCATGTAAGAGTGTGCCAAAAAATAAAGAAATAAAGCAAAATATGTATAGGATGTGAGTGATGTCTTTAATAAGACTTAAAGCAGATGATTACGGGCAAGAATCTCTTCCTTCAAAGTCAAGAGAGACTTGAAGTGCTTGCGTGGTTCCCCGAAAAAATACGATCGAGTGTTTGTAAAGAAACACCGAAAGGCTTCTTTTTAAATAATAGTCTAAAGAGTGGCTTATCTTCAACCAAACATCGATACTTAACATAAGACCGAAAGTTGGATGAAGTACTTGTGAGACCGATGTGGTCTGTTGACCAAGTAGGTTGGATAGAATTTGGTGTGACTAATGATGTTATAAAAATCTCAAAAACAAAAACCAAACTGGATCTTCTTGGGAAGAAATGCCTTGGTGTAAGACAATTTCATAAAGACCACTCAAAATAAAATGAGATTTCGTTAGGTAACAAGTGAAATCTTGAATATAAATATTCACCGTCAATTCATTATGGGTGTTGGATTTTGGGTCTCACTTAGCATGTGGTGTACGCATCCAAGATCATAAACACAGATTTTGTGTAACCATAAACCTCAGTGGTAATATCTGAGAGTCTCAAGGGTTACCTTGGTGAAACGAAAGTTGATGGAGAATATAGAGGAGGTGGTTAAGGAACCGAAAGTACCCCTGCTATATAAAAGTGACAAAGCAGAAAACTCTTAACTCATTTGAGAAGAGTAAGGTAGCTCAAGACCGAAGTTAAATTAGCAGCCTGATTGTGAAGAGACGATAGGTATAGATCGAATCATTAAGGCCGTACTCATAGTCTTAGAGGCTTCGGTCTACATGCATCAGCATGCTTCTAGGGACACTTAACTAGTTCAAATTAAAATAGTCATACCTGCCCTAGCTCCAATATATGTAGCAATAATGTACTTGGAACCTAGTAAAGAGAATAAGCAAACAAACAAACCACACAAACAAAACAAACAAAAAAAATAATTAAGAGAAAAATAAAAGATAAAATTCTTTTGAATTTTTGAATTTTCTGAAAAATAAAAATAATAAAAAACAGAAAATATTTTTGGATTTTTGAAGTTTCTGAAAAAGAATAAAAACAGAAAAATAAACAAAATGAAATTTATACTAAACACTCTTGGAATAAAAATAAAAGAGAAAATAGAGCAAGAAAAGATTTAAAAGAGAGTATACATAGAATACAACCGAAATCAAACCTTAAAGGAATGAAGCGAAATAAGCCGAGCGTTCGGTTCATTTTGGTTCCCTAAAATTCCGGAGCCGAAATAGACCGAACGTTCGGTTCATTTCGGTTCCCGAAAATTATGGAGCCGAAATAGACCAAGCGTTCGGTTCATTTCGGTTCCCGATAAATCTGGAACCGAAATAGACCGAGCGTTCGCTCTATTTCGCTTGTCTAATTTTTAAAGAGAGGTTTGAGGGTTCGGTACCGACTCAGCTTTCATCATTCCCAAACCTTGTAGAATTTTATTGAAGCTCACTTCTGGTAAGGCTTTAGTGAAGATGTCAGCCAGTTGATCAGAGGACCGAACGAAATGTACTTCCACGTTTCCATCTTCAACATGGTCCTTGATGAAATGGTATCTTAGTGCAATATGCTTTGTCTTTGAGTGTTGCACTGGATTGTGACATATTCTTATCGTACTTTTTGAGTCACAATAGAGAGGAATTTTCTTCATACTCAGTCTGTAGTCTCTTAGTTGGCTTTGTATCCATATCACTTGTGAGGTACAGGATGCTGCAGCTATGTACTCAGCTTCGGCTGTTGAAAGAGACACACAGGTTTGCTTCTTGGACTGCCAGCTAACAAGTTTACCGTCAAGGAATTGGCATCCTCCAGTTGTGCTCTTTCGGTCCAGACCACATCCTCCAAGATCGGCGTCAGAAAAGGCTTGAACAAAGAATCCGGATCTAGCAGGGTACCAAAGACCGAGAGAAGAGGTTCGCTTCAGATAACGAAAAATATTTTTCATTGCCACCATGTGAGGTTCTCTTGGATTTGCTTGAAACCTGGCATAATAACAAACAGAGAACATAATGTCTGGTCTACTAGCTGTTAGATACATAAGAGACCCTATCATTTGACGATAGAGTGTTACGTCAACACCAGGTTTTTCCAGAGATGGTGTTAACTTTGTGCCAAACGCCATGGGAACCTTCACCTTCGAATCTCCCGTCATACCGAACTTCGCCAGCAAGTTCTTCGTGTAAGCCTCCTGGTTGATAAATATGCCTTCCGGTCCCTGTCTTATATTCAATCCAAGGAAAAAGTTAATTGGACCCATTGCGCTCATTTCAAATTTAGTCTCCATCAACTTCCTGAATTCAACCGTTAAGCTAGGATTCGTGGAGCCGAAGATGATGTCATCGACATAAATCTGAACTATCATTAGATGTTCGCCTTCTTTCTTTCGAAAGAAGGTTGGGTCAACCGAACCTTGCTTGAATTTCGACATTTTAAGAAAGCGAGTTAATGTTTCATACCAGGCCCTTGGCGCTTGCTTTAGACTATACACAACTTTATCCAACACATAGCAGTGATCAAGGTATTTCTCGTTCACGAACCCAGGTGGTTGTTCAACATACACCGTTTCTTCTAGTTCTCCATTTAAGAAAGCACATTTCACATCCATCTGGAAAACTTCGAAGTTTTTATGTGCAGCATATGCCAGAAAGATTCTAACGGATTCCAACCTTGCTACAGGAGCGAAGGTCTCCTCATAGTCTATCCCTTCTTCTTGGCAATATCCCTTTACCACCAACCGAGCTTTATTGCGAATTACGTTTCCCTCTTTATCCAACTTATTCCTGAAGACCCATTTTAAGCCGACCACTGAAGCATCCTTTGGAGTGGGAATCAGTCTCCAAACTCGATTAGGTTCAAACTCATGGAGTTCATCTTGCATAGCTTGTACCCAATCAGCGTGATCAAGTGCAGCATTAACCGTCTTTGGTTCGATTTTGGAGACAAACGAATTAAACATATAGAATTCAACATGAGAGAATAATGCAGTTTGTTTCGCTTTCAATTGAGAACGTATGAGAACTCGCTCAGATGATTCACCAATAATTTGTGCTTTGGGATGATCCTTAGTCCATTTCGTTAGAGGAGGGTAATTAGGGTCATAGGCAGGATCCAACTCTGCATTTACCTCTTCTTCAAATTCTGATTGATCACCTTCGTCATTTGTATTCTTATTCTCCCCCTCAAATGGCGAAGCATATCCCATGTCAGGTTCAGGATTCTCCCCCTCGGTTGGACTATCATGTGTTGGGATTGGAGTTGGATTCTCCCCCTCAAGTGGACTGTCATGGGATGTTTTTGGTGCAGATGAACTCTCCCCCTTGAACGTTGAGCTGTTGTTTGGAGGATCAGTTGAGGGTTGACCACCAGTCGGTTTAGGAGGTTCATTTTCCATATCTTTTACAGCTTCATCGATGATCTTTTTCAGATTGTCGATTTTGTTGTCTGCTGCTTTCGCCTCTGAATATACAACCTTTTCTGGTTCATCAAATAGCCTTATGTACTCTTCAAACAAGTTGGAAATGGGAACCGAGACTTGTCCTGATTCAGAAAATATTTCCCCCAAGGTACTTTCGCTTCTTTGAACTTTCTTCATGTAGTTGTCATCAAAGGTTACATAGTAGGTTTCTTCAATACGTTTGGAGTGTTTATTCAAAACCCTATATGCCTTTGAAGTAAGTGAATAACCAAGAAAAATTCCTTCATCGGCTTTAACATCGAACTTGTTTCGGTTCTCTTTGGAGTTAAAAATAAAGCATCTTGAACCGAACACGTGGAAAAACTTAACGTTGGGCTTCCGATTGTTCAGAATCTCATACGGAGTGATGGAGAATCGTTTGTTAAGTAAGGATCGGTTCTTAGTGTAGCACACGGTTGCAACTGCATCGGCCCAGAAGTATAGCGGAAGAGAAGCAAAGCTTAGCATGGTTCGTGCTGCCTCACACAAGGAACAGTTTCGTCTTTGTGTATGATTCAACAAGTAGCACGAAAACGCATTTGGTAACTCGATGTTATAAAACGTGCCTTTGTGTATGATTCAACAAGTAGTAGAACAAGCCATATGAGTCGAAGTTTATCCATTCCTTTTACCTTCGGGATAAAAGCGATATCTGTGGGCCCCTCGATGATTTAGCGATGACACATGTGAGTGCTTGGCCAAGCCAGGATTGATTTGATTTGTTCAATCAGTCAGTCATCATAAATCGAAAATCGGGAAACAACAAATGGACAGAGAGAATGATTATAATCCATGTCTCAGTCCATATTATATCTAGAATGGAGGAATATATGATCCCTTATCTAATGGACAAGTCGTTGACAAGGTCAGAGTTCGACAGCGGCTTTAAGAGCTACGATTGCCAGTTAGGTTTTGAAGTCATACTCAATAATAGTTTTAGACTTATCCAAGTGGGAGACTGTTGGATTAATGTCTAAGTCCATAACTATATTTGGTATGTACTTGACCCGACCCGGCATGGTCCATTTGGGTTGCACTTCACCGGCACAATTTATATGGATAGTCTTTTGAGAATAGTATATTTATGATTTATATTAATATATTATAAGTTCTAATATATTAATATGGAATCATATTATTTAATTAGTATTGATCAAGAATTAATTTAGAATTAATTAAGTGATCAAAAAGAACTAATTAAATATGGACTCTTATATATATATATATATATATATATATATATATATATATATATATATATATATATATATATATATATATATATATATATATATATATATATATATATATGGAATGGGCCAAGTTCATTTAGGTTGGGCTAAGCTTTCATGGATGGTCCATGGAGCTTTTAACCCATGGATCCTATGTAAATGAAAGGTCATGGGTATTAGGGTTTACATGGATGTAACCCTAATCCTCCATAATATATAAAGGGGTCCTTGGCTCACAAAATTGGCACAAGTGTGTGAAAATAAGAGTGGGCCGATTTTAGTGTGCATACATATTCTCTCAAGTTCTTCCAAGGTGTTTTGGTGATTTGTGATTCCATTTGAGGCTTCCACACTATTGGGGCTAAGCTCTTAAAGCTTGAAGACATCAAGCTACATCAAAAGGTATGTCATCTAACTAGAACTTTGTAGTATAGGTGCTTCATAATATGCTAGTTAGGATGAAACCTTGGAATAGTTAATATTTGCATGTATAATAGAGAAAACATAGATCCAAGGTTTATAGGGTTGCATGTACACCATAGGAGTGTTAGAATGCTCAAAACCCAACAGTGGTATCAGAGCCATGGGTTGTTTTCTGTTATATTGATGCAAATGTTTTATTTTCAAGTTAGAAAAAAAGGAAAAAAAACATGACGTTTGTCAAATTTTAAGATAATTACTTGTTTTGTGAAAAACGAATTATTTGTAAAATTTGAATCATTTGTTATATGAGTTGAATTAGTTCCAATTTAGTAAAAGATAAAATGATATGATTATTTTATTAGTTTTAAAAGTTTGATCTAAATGTTTTAAGGAGTTACAAATTTTGTCATAAAATTTTGGAGCTCAAAAGTTTTTTTTAAAGTTGTGATCTTAAGGGTTTTTGAAACTTCCATAAGTTATGGATATGAAAGTTTTTTTTTTAAAAAAAAAAAATTGATTCAAAGTTTTTATGGAGTTACAAAATTTGGTGTTAATGTTTTAAAGAATTCCATAACTTGTTCTTAAGTTATGGAACATGGAAAGTTTCATCATAAAACATCATTAATTCCGTAAGTTATGGAATCCAAATGTTTTCAAGAATTACAAAACTTGCCCTCAAGTTTTGGAATTTGAGAAAAGTTTTTTATGAAAAAAAGAATTGAATTCTAAAACTCTTGGGTTCATAACTTAAACAATTAATTAAATGGTTTTAATTTTGAGTTTAATAATTGGAATTATGATGTTTTGTTGAATAGTTCAAATTAACTCTTATGGACTTTATTAATAGTTAATTAAAGCGTTTAATTAAAAGAGTATTATTAAATCCATAAATATA
The DNA here is from genome assembly GCF_052849685.1 of Lactuca virosa. Taxonomy (NCBI): domain Eukaryota; kingdom Viridiplantae; phylum Streptophyta; class Magnoliopsida; order Asterales; family Asteraceae; genus Lactuca; species Lactuca virosa. The sequence goes on along the minus strand of NC_136426.1, from coordinate 33,999,510 downwards.
TGGTTTGAGTTTAATTAAATGAAAAGTCTAGTTTAATTAATAGATTAAACCACCAAGCATTTTAAATGTCTAAAATACACCCTTATACTATTATAATATTAAAAGTTTAATATATTATATGTATAAGAGCAAGTCGTCTTAACATTAGTAGGCCTCATTCACGAAGCCGGTCTATAAGGGGGGTATAAGGTTACTGCCTATAAAATGACAGTTTAATGGGTGTCCACTCTCACTCACCGCTTCCTTGACCGGTGGAGGGTCGTTAGCCGAACAGGTAGGACAAGGACTATAATTCTACCTTCATTATAAGTATAATGATAAATACTAAGTAACTAAACACTTATAAATTCTCAATCTTAGTTACTTAGGAAAATGTGAATAAGGTGCTAATCCATGAAATTACACTTTGCACTTTGTTTAAGCTGTTAGTGGAGCGTGTGTGGTTAACCGGCACACTAACCTGGACTTAACAAGGTAGGAAAAGGGTAACTTAATGTTTATCATAGTATCGTTGGAGCGTGCGTGGTTAACCGGCACATCGATTGAGGGGTAAATATTAAGGGTACCAAGTATATTTGCATGGTTACTTCACACCTTGTTTTGTGATCCTCGGCATCCGAGTCACAAAACCTGAAGGGCACACTCGAGATTGAAACATGCCATTGAAAAGTTCAATGAATCTCAAAAGAATCTAGGAGTTTCAAAACCAATTAAAACCTAATAATACATTTCGTTTATCTTGGTGGAAATTGGTGAATCGTCATTCACCTACCTTCAAATATTTTATAGCTTGGATTACGGCATCCCTCTTCCAAGTTATAAAATAGTTTGTTGGGTCCTAGCCTTAATATATCATATTGGGTGTTATATTAAGGACTTAAGTCAACTTTACGTGAATTTCTCCCATTGTTGATGTCTGGTTTAGACAACAATGATCTTCCCAAACCAAGCTTTCCTAATGAATATGACTTCCCGAGTTTGGCTCATGGAAGTCATACTTCTCTTCCTCCACCTCCTCCAATTATTCTCCCTGACCCACAAGCTTAAAGACTTGAAAAGTTCAAGATCACTCAATCCCTACTCACAATAAAACATCAAATTGGAAGTCATGTGTGCACTCATGTCTTAGGACTGAAGTCACACAGTGACAGGTTAAGAATGTTGGGTGTCGTTGTCCCAAGGAAGTTGGCTATTGACTGGGTGTTTCAGTCACTTCCTGAGTCATATAGAAAGACTACTATGTGACAGATCACGACATGACCCTAATGGATCTTTCTTATTTTCTTATTGCTGCTGAATCAGAAATGATTTGGTGCAATAGTCAAGCAAATATGGATGGAAGGTCTATTTCTCGAACTTCCATGGACATGGACAATGGTAACATTGGAAGTCCAGAAAAGCTTTCTCTTCCCAATGGAAAGGGCTCGGCCTTGGTCAACCCGGTTGACCGGAAGGTAAAGTGAAAGTCTAAGTCTGGAATAGCCTTTTGTACCATTCCCAAAGAGTCTATATGTTTTCAGTGTGAAGAAAAGGGGCATTGGAAGCGAAGCTGCCCAAGCTACCTGAAAGAAAGAAGAATCAACAGTTTGACTTGGCTTCAGGTAGGTCCACTATCTAACTCTATTAAGTTACCAGTTGATGATTCTTAATACAAAATGTGACTCGGTTGCATTTTGATATTTAGTAGGATCAAGCAAAGGGAAGGAAACTTAAAGAAAAGAGTATGCTGAATCTGATCGCGAATATGGATTTCTATCGCTTGGTTGAAGATCGGATTCTTGAGCTACTTCTTAGGAGTTATGATAAATTGCTAGGAAACATGTAATAGCATAGTTTTCATTTCAAGTTGCATTATAAGGAAAAGTTTTTCCGCATTTTTATAAATAAATAAAAGTTTTACTTTATTTTATATCTCCTTGCAATGGCATTTATGAAAACTTGATGTTTGTATGTTTCTAGCAACATTGGAAAAATGAATTTGATTCTTTCATTTATGGTAGTGTCTAAATTTACCAAGTAAGGAAAGATTCTCATCACCCAAGTTTCAATTAGACCGAAACTTGGAATCATGCAAGTTGTATAGTATGATGAATGAGAAGTTTCATTTTTGGAAAAATTTAAGACTAGTTCCTTGTTCACATGTATATGTGAGTCAAGTGAAGGACTAAGGGATCAAGTACACATCCTTGTGCACTGATCAGAGTCCACCACAAAAGATCGATAAGACTACTCGTCATGATTTACTAAATTTTAGTAAATATGGTTATACTTACAAGCTTAAGTATAAGTCTGAGACATTGGAAAAGTTCCAATGTATAGCAGAACGAATAAGAAGAATCAAATTAGGCAGAAGGATAAAAGTTTCTCAAATCTGAAAAGATGGGAGAGTACTTTAGTATCATGTTTAATGGTCATCTTAAAGATTATGAGACCATATCACAATTCATCCTCTAAGTGCATTCTGATAGCTAAGAAGAAAAGTCATGAATTGTTGAAGTGGTCAAATCAAGAAGATGAGTCATACTTCGTTCCAAAACAAATCTTAGAGACATACTCCAAGATTGTAATTTGAGTGATACATCTTAAAGAAGGTTTATAACACTTGTCAAATGTAAGAGTAAAAGTTTTTTACTCTTGTACATTTGAAATTGGTAAGTTGTGATGTTTTGGATAAAACAAAGACCAACTAAGGCCAATTGTGTGAAGTGTTTGTCTTGATAAAGAATCTGCACTATCTCTTGAATATTTGGCAAGATAGTCTTATATGTCAAGAGGACAGTGGGAGTCTTAAAGATCCTAAAAAGAATTTCAAGAACTAATCAAGAATAAAACCTGAGGTACTTCACTAGCACACGACTTGAGGTTTATAACCTATCGTGTTGACATATTCTGTGCCCATTCCAGTTAAAGTTGGCTTTGCATAGGAGTTCTGAAAGTTCTCAATTGTTTGCATAACTACTTGGAAGCAATGGAAGGCCCTTGTGCTGCCAGGTGGCAAGAGGTTAAGATTGCACAAGTTCAATCCATATGAGTTAGGATTTGTCACTAACCTAGTCTTGTGATTATGGTTTTGAAAAATTCACGTGGATAAGAACACATACACCATAAAATCTAAGGGTCATAAGGTTTCTCTCCGATTCATGAAAATGATGGTGAGGAAACACTTCCACCAAGTAGATTTTAAGTAAGATAGCAATTGTAATCTTTGCATTCTCAAAGTCGTTAAGTGGAGCGTGCATGGTTATCCGGCACACTAACATGGACTTATGAGAAATGGCAAAAATATAAACAATTGAGACTATGATTACGGCATCCCTTTTCATAGTTCTGAAATTGTTTAGACACACCTGTGAGCTGTCTAAAATAAGGTTTATGATTTTGATAAAGTCTTATCAAAGCAATCTAGTATCAGAAATCTGAACTTTGGTAAGAAAGTCAATAAAGTATTGACTTCTAGAAGTCCAGCTGTTTTCTGGATACATGTCAAAGCTAGTGGGAGCATGAGTGTTATGCTAATAATCATCATGTTAGTGGGAGCATGATAATTATGATAAGTATTGCAAGTTAGCAATGTTAATTATAGAAAACAAAAGTTTCAATTCGTGAGGTTGCAGGGGTTGAAAAAGTTGTTTTGCTATAATTAAGGGAGAGGATATTATACTTCATGTCAATTCTAAAAGGCTTAGAGTGAGATTTTAAGCTTAGATTGAGATTTTAATCATCTTTAGTCAAGAATATATATATGAATTTCATGTTGGATTGGTTCAACTTAAGGAAATTCTATATATTGCGTTCTCAAAATTCGATTATGATTACGACATCCCTGTTCATAGTCAAATCTTGAGAACATGGCAAATAAAAAATATTGTAGCAAAAGACTGGTCTAGAATCATGTCTTTGTGTGAGACATCATGAATCGTGTCCCATTTGCTTTGGGTACAGGAACGATTGCATGTGCTATAATATTCATCCTTTCTAAATTTTCCAAATGCCCGGGGGCATTAAGAGGAAAATATCTAGAATTGGATATGACTAAAGTGATTAAGCAATTGTCGAGGACAATCTAAGGCTTTACCAAAGATTGGTCGCTCAAGGACAGTTGGATGTATAGTGTTAACTTTGGAAGGACCATATTGACCTAATCTGAAAAGAGGCAACTCTTGTTCAGAAGGGGTAGTCAAAATGGGAATATGGAGTTGTCTCCATAGGTGGAAGTTATCTGTGTAAGATTAGAAAAACTTAATGCAAGAAGCATGTTCAAAGCTATGTACTTTGAATATGAGACTTAATTTCCATGCAGTTGATCTTCATTGGAATGCCCTGTAATGACTGTTGACAAGTTTTGTGACTTTGTACACATTCATTACAAGAGGATCGGTGCATATAAGTTTAAAATCTAAATAGATTTCGATAAATGATAGGAATTTGGAATTCTTACATTTTTTCGATAACGATTTGGGAGTGTGAAAAGATAATCATTGAAATTATGTTCAATCGATCTAGTTCACAAAGTAAGGATCATAGACAAACATAGAGTGCATACTTGGTGTATGGCAAAGCTATTGTTTAAGAAAAACATAGTGTACATGCTTGGAGCATGGGACAACTAGTGTTTTTAATTCAAGTATAAAGTTGATAAAACCGAAACAATGAATAATGAGTAATCAGTATGGTGATAAATAAAAGTGTTTATTTATATTCATAGGGTTTGATACCATATTTGATTCATTTATTCTTGTGTTTCACTTTGCATGTTTTGACTTCCAGAATAACTAAGTCGCTCTTCCTGAATGATTAAGTTATTCAAACCATCCACAGTCGGTCATATGTTGGAAGTAGATATGAATCAAGACTGTCATGAGTTGGTTTGTAGAGGTCCAAGTTGGTGGACAAAGTGGTGCTACAACACTCATGAGTGCTCATAAGTTCTGAGTATTGGATTCAACCAACGCTCATTTGAATCACTTCATGGATTTTATCACGAGTGATCATGAGACGATAATATCTTATATTCTTCAAACCTAGAGATATGAGTTGTTACTATGAGTTGGTTATACATTGATTGCACGAAAACGCATTTGGTAACTCGATGTTATAAAACGTGCCTTTGTGTATGATTCAACAAGTAGTAGAACAAGCCATATGAGTCGAAGTTTATCCATTCCTTTTACCTTCGGGATAAAAGCGATATCTGTGGGCCCCTCGATGATTTAGCGATGACACATGTGAGTGCTTGGCCAAGCCAGGACTGATTTGATTTGTTCAATCAGTCAGTCATCATAAATCGAAAATCGGGAAACAACAAATGGACAGAGAGAATGATTATAATCCATGTCTCAGTCCATATGATATCTAGAATGGAGGAATATATGATCCCTTATCTAATGGACAAGTCGTTGACAAGGTCAGTGTTCGACAGCGGCTTTAAGAGCTGCGATTGCCAGTTAGGTTTTGAAGTCATACTCAATAATAGTTTTAGACTTATCCAAGTGGGAGACTGTTGGATTAATGTCTAAGTCCATAACTATATTTGGTATGTACTTGACCCGACCCGGCATGGTCCATTTGGGTTGCACTTCACCGGCACAATTTATATGGATAGTCTTTTGAGAATAGTATATTTATGATTTATATTAATATATTATAAGTTCTAATATATTAATATGGAATCATATTATTTAATTAGTATTGATCAAGAATTAATTTAGAATTAATTAAGTGATCAAAAAGAACTAATTAAATATGGACTCTTATATATATGGAATGGGCCAAGTTCATTTAGGTTGGGCTAAGCTTTCATGGATGGTCCATGGAGCTTTTAACCCATGGATCCTATGTAAATGAAAGGTCATGGGTATTAGGGTTTACATGGATGTAACCCTAATCCTCCATAATATATAAAGGGGTCCTTGGCTCACAAAATTGGCACAAGTGTGTGAAAATAAGAGTGGGCCGATTTTAGTGTGCATACATATTCTCTCAAGTTCTTCCAAGGTGTTTTGGTGATTTGTGATTCCATTTGAGGCTTCCACACTATTGGGGCTAAGCTCTTAAAGCTTGAAGACATCAAGCTACATCAAAAGGTATGTCATCTAACTAGAACTTTGTAGTATAGGTGCTTCATAATATGCTAGTTAGGATGAAACCTTGGAATAGTTAATATTTGCATGTATAATAGAGAAAACATAGATCCAAGGTTTATAGGGTTGCATTTACACCATAGGAGTGTTAGAATGCTCAAAACCCAACACATAGGTGTTCCTTATCAAACTTGAGAAGAGGAAGGCCTCAAACATGATCACCAAGCACCAACTTATTAATGTCTTTAAAGTTCAGGTGTGATAGGCGTCGATGCCATAACCAACTTTCATCAGAGTTCGCCTTTGACAGCAGGCATGTTGCTGGTTTTCCTCGAATTGGGTTGAGATTTAAAGGATACATCTCTCCCTTGCATTCAGACTTCAACGGAACTCTTTTGGATTGCTTCGCAATTATTTCTGATCCCTCTTCATCGAATGAAACTTTCAAACCGGTTCCCACAACCAATTAAGATACACTGATAAGGTTGTGTGGCAACCCTTCCACGTAAGCCACTTTTCGAATCGTGAATTCTTCGTTGGTTATCATTCCATATCCTTTGATTGTGCCAACGGAATTATTTCCATACTTCACACATCCACCATCCTTAAGGGACCGAAACTCCCACAGCTCTTCCCTCCTTCCTGTCATGTGACGCGAGCAGCCACAGTCTATGTACCATTCGTCATCGAACTGCTCGTCACTTATAACCTGCAAATTCAACCAGATTTAGGAACCCAAAGTCTCTTGGGCCCTGGTGAGTCTTTTACAGAAAAGGGAATAGCAGTAGAAATATCAACCAAATAAGTTCTTTTTATTAGAGTGGTTTTGTCTTTTCTTTTGATGGTATACACCTTGATTTTTTTTATCTTGTTTAAATTGTGGTGTATTCAATGGTGTGTTGTTAGATGGTTTTGGAATATGCTTTTGAATCCTAGGGTTAGCTGACTTTTTCTTATTATTGATATCAGAATTCGAATCTTGCTTTCCCTTTCCTTTGATGTCATTCACTGAATTCGGTTTTCTTTAGTAGTAGGAAGGACCGAAGCTAGACTTTCGGTTGTTATCCTTGACGTTATGACCGAAACTCGATGTTCGGTTCTGAGCTCTGGTGTTGGAACCGAAACTAAATGTTCAGTTCTGAGCTTTGGAATAATAGGAGCTTGGACTAAAATTTTCTTTTCCGTTTGGCTTGTCTTTTTCTTTGACATTTGACTCTTTCTTGGAAGGAACGAAATTAGGGTTTTGAGACTGCCAAAACCTTTTTCGCTCATTCAGATTCTTCATGTACCTCTGATTTCTTTGGCGTTTTTGTTCAGCCAGCTGCTTTTGAGATTTATGAATATTGAAGCTTGATTTCGGCTTCTCCTTTTGAGTTTCGGTTGTCTTGGAAGATACAATGGATGCTTTCTTTGGTTCTTCCGGTATCACTTTTGTTCCACTTGTTCTTGGTTTATCATAACTTGATGGTTTGTTGATGGGTTCAGCAACGTATCTACCTTTTACCCTCCACGAGGTTCGCTCCGACAAGCCGACGGTTTCATCTGCATTATCGATAGGGGCAGACCAAAAGTAATCGTCGCATCCTTCAGCATTGTCCGTATCGACCAAGATTTTCAATTCTGTTGTTTGTTTTTCAGTGACCCCTTTAACAGCATACACTTGATTTGGCAATGTTTGAACTTTCTGATAGACCATTGCTTTCTCTTTGAGTTTCTGCGGCTTGTCCTTTGACAGGCGAGCATACTCAACCGAGTTCTCAGATATGAGTGGTTTTTCATTCTCGGTTTTGCTCTTCATAAATTCAGAGCAATCAACCACATCTTCCACTGAGATTTCGCTCATCTCACTTTCCTCATCAAATTCAGACGTGTTTTCTATATTCATTTTCTGTTCTGAAATTAATTTGGCGTTAGATAAGTCAAATGTTTGAATGGTCTCGGACTTAATTTTCAACCTATCATTCTCATCTAAAAGATTTTTGAGCATACATTTATGTTCCTTACAGTCAATAAAGGTCTCTATCTTGTCTAGTCCAATTTTATAAGTGATGGAAGTCTCTTCTGAGGACATTATGGATTCGCACTCAGCTATGACCTCATCCTCCTTAAATTCAAGGAAGGGTAAGATCATCTTGTGAATCTTTTTCCCTATTTCACAATTTAAGTGCAACTGAGTAATATTCGTATATAAGCGTTTAGCAACCAAGCAAAAAACATTCCGTTGTTTCAAAAACTTTAAATTGTCTCGTTGCAAATAAATAATATCATCCCTAGCCCTAGTTAACTCCGTCTCCTTCAGCTCAATCCACATCCTTCTCTCCTTACTCTTCGAAGGCACCCTGCTGAGTTGGTCAGTTAGGTTAGAATTCGCTAAGCGAGTTTGCATGAGACTACCACTTAAGTTAGAGAATTTAAATTTTAGTTCATTTAACTCTTCTTTATAATTTGTTACGGGAACTTTAAGTGATTCAAGGATGGATTGTACCTTTTTGATCAACCGATCACAGTCGTTGATCTTCTCACTCACGGGCTTGGCCGCAAAACACTTGTCCTCTGTCAGGTTTGGCTCCTTAAGCTCTACTTCGGTTGGTCTTCCAGCAGTAACCATCAAACATTTTCCAGCCGAACCAGTATCTCTCGCCACGTAAGCTCTTCCATGTGTGGTTTTTCTCACTTCTTCATCCTCAGAATCGGTTGACCAGACTTCAACGCCACCAAACTCATCTTCATCCACATTTTCCTGCACAATCAAGGCATTCATTGAACTATTAGTTGCCTTCTTTTTCTTTATCTCTTCCAACTTTCGCATGTAATACACCTCATCATCTTCACCATCCCTTTTCTTAGCCATCTTCCTCAACATGCAATCTTTGGCAAAGTGGTTTTTGCCATGACAATAATTGCGGTCGAATCCAGAGTCTCCTGCAAGCTTGCTTTCTTTCTTGTCGTCATCCTTTTGAGAGGTGTTCTTCGTTTCTTCTTTCACCTTCTCAGAGCTGTAACTTCCTTGCCAGTTTCTATTCTTATTGACAGGGAACTTCTTTTGTGCAAACTTCTTTGGATTGGTGACCATCATTGCATATTCTTCGCCTGTAAGGTCACACTCAGACATATCTGAATCGTCCTCTTCTTCTACAACACTTTTGCCTTTTGAGACAAGGGCCAGCGATCCCACACCCGAAACTATCTTCGCCTCCTTGGTTACCACGCTTTCATGGGATTTAAGAATACCCACCAGTTTTGCTAGCGAGTATGATTTAAATTGTTCATGAGCTTTCACTGTTGAAACCACTGCCATCCATTCTGGTCTTAATCCATTCATGAAGGTTACCTTTTGCTCAATCAATTTTCTTTCAATACCATGCTTGATCATCTTGCTAAGGAGATGATTGAAGCGATCGAAGGTTTGTATCAGTTTCTCTTCAGGTTTCTGTTCGAAAACTCCAAATTCTGAGAGCAACAAGGTTTGGATCGAATGTTCTAGATCCTCATCGGTTGAGTACAGTTCTTTTAACCTATCCCAGATTTCTTTAGCCGTCGTGCATGAACCGACTAAACGAAAAGTGTCAGATTGCAATGCGAATCTGATCATTCTCATGGCTTTCACATTACATAGCACCTTGTCCTTTTCATCCTGTGGCATCTTATCTACGTCCGCCACGAGCTGATTATATTCTTTTTGAGTCTTCACTATCCTGTTCGTTCCAGAGTGAACAAACGGCCCAAGTGTGATAGCTTCCCAGATGAGATAACCATTATCTTCAGATCCAACTATGTAATCTTCAAAGTGATGCGCCCACACTTCATAGTCTTGAGTGTAAAGAATGGGAACCCTTGTAGTGGATCCAATGCTGTTGGAGATGTTGATGGGATTAGTTTGAGAATCGCCGTGAGACATGATGAGCCTTTCCTTAGAACTGCTAGAATCAGACGCGTAAACTTGAGATTAGGGTTTTATCAAACGCAAGAGTTACCGTCCACAGGAAGAAGACGGCTTCTTTATATTCGATAAAAGCGGAAACCCTAAAGAATTCTTCAAACAGAAGGAATGTGTATTGATCACACAGTCTCCTGCTCTGATACCAATTGTTAGAACAAAGTTCTAGTAGGATCGATTGATTCTAAGCAGAAAAGCAATAAACAACAAAATAAAGAACACAGGAATGGTTTAACTGATGTCGAATGATTATGCTTTAACACCTTACAAGAGCTCGATTAAGAACTTCGATTGTAGAGGTGTTTAGGGTTACAAAGCAATAAATGATAATAATCACGACCGTATCTAAGGCATACATGCATGCACTATTTATAGCTTAACCCTAATTAATAATCACGGATGGACAGGCCCAATCCGGATATACAAAAACTAAGCCCATGACGCAACACATAATACCCAACACCGTCAATATGGGATAAACTTGTATGGGACTCGGGGTATAAAACCCATCATCCCGATGAACCCTAACCCTAGTGATGAGCAACCGCCAACTTCACCTTCACTCTCCTTCAACTCCAGCGCCACTACCCCCCTTTCTCTGCCGAGTTACCTTGCACCACCATTGCTGGAGTCGTCAAGCATCACCACCGCAACCCATGTCGGCTGTGTCGTCGTGTATGGTCGAAGGAAATTCCCCGAGAGCGAATCTGCCACAATGCCGTCATCGGAGATGCCGTGTGCAGCTCCCATGTCCGTGGGAGGCCGAAGATCAGAACTGTTCGCTGATAGGTGGTCGTGAGCGACCGGAAATCTCCAGGAAAAAACCAACTTGCGTTGGATGCTGCTGCCCGTCTCGTGAGGTTACGTTCCAGCCAACCGCCGCCACCTCCCTTCCGTGTTCTTCTCCTCCTCTCTCTTCTCCGCTCCTTGCCGTTGTTGCTGTCAATTCGAAGCGACCATCGACGCGGGGGAATTCTGCCACCAAGGGCCACCGTTGCTGTCGTTTTCTATGCTGTTGCCGCCTTCGCCACCCACCTCAGTGGGTGTTGGGTTTATTTCCAGGGCATTAAGGGCGTATGTGTGTGTAATGGGTGTGTGTGCGTATGTTTCACAGTGTCTCGCAAACTTGGGTGTCTCGGTTTGCTGCTGCCGGAGAGAAGTCAAGGAAAAACCACCATGGTCGCCGGCCATGGTGGCTGCCGCCTCAAGACCGCCGTGGAGGGTGCGTATGTTGTTGTGTGTGTCTATTAGGGTTTGTGTGTGTGTTAATTGGATGATATTGTAATTTGTAACAAAATGGAATAATGAAAAGAAGATCCCTCACCACCACCGTGAGGTGGTGGCTGCCGCCTCCTGCCGCCACTGGCTGCCGTGTCGAGTGGCGGTGTGCTTGCCTTGTTGTGTTTAACTAGTTTGGGGAATGCTTGGCCAAAGTGGGCCCAATAAAACCCTAATGGGCTAGTATTGGGTTGGAAAAACCTTAATTAGGGTTTGGAAAACCCTAATGGTATAAGACCCTAATTTTGATTATTTATCGGGACACACACGAGATTATTTAATAACTTGAAATATTAAATAATAATCACTGACAAAATTAACCTAAAAGCAATATTGGACTTAATGGATTAAGTCCTTAGTAGATTAAGTCCTTAATGGGTTAAGTAGGAACACTTAACCCTAATCATCATTTCATGTGAAAGCCCTAACCTCACTCGGGCCTTGAATTGGGCCTTCCTAGTGGGCTTTGGTGATTGGACTATTGATGGGTTGTCCAAGAACAAGTTAATGGACCAAAATAAGTAGATGGGCTTTAGGATAAGGCCCATGTGAGGACTTGGGCCCAATTTGGAAAATTGGGCCAGATGTTGGGCTTTGGACCATTACTTGACTATTGGGTTTTTGTAGTACGAGTTGGACCTTGGGCTTGGAACCCAATTGTTAATTGGGTGATGTTTTGATATTGACAGTTCGGGAATCTGTCATCCAGCATCTGGGATTGTGTCTACGGGACTTCAGCATTTTGAGGTGAGTTATCCTCACTATACTCAAGGGTCTAAGGCACCAAGGCCGACCCTTTGAATTGTTATATGGTTATGTTATGCTAGTATGATCTGTTAGGTCGGTATCCTAAAGGGTAGGATAATATTATATGATATGTAGTATGATCTGTTAGATCGGTATCCTGGTAGATGGGATGGTGTTATGTGCTATGTGGTATGATCCGTTAGATCAAGTATTGTCTATAGACTGTTATGTGATTATCTGTTATACGTGCACATGTTTGTTTGGCGGTTGAGGCTTATCTGCTTCGCGCGAAAGCCAATAGACCTGGACATTCCAACCTGTTGGTTGAGGGCCGTGAGTATTCCATCCCGAGGATGATTGGACTCATAGTGTGTTGGCATTCCAACCTGTTGGTTGAGGGCATGGGGTATTCCAACCTGATGGTTGATTGGACCCATAGTGTGTTGGCATTCCAACCTGTTGGGTGAGGGCCTGGGGTATTCCAACCTGATGGTTGATTGGACCCATAGTGTGTTGGCATTCCAACCTGTTGGTTGAGGGCCTGGGGTATTCCAACCTGATGGTTGATTGGACCCATAGTATGTTGGCATTCCAACCTGTTGGTTGAGGGCCTGGGGTATTCCAACCTGATGGTTGATTGGACCCATAGTGTGTTGGCATTCCAACCTGTTGGTTGAGGGCCTGGGATATTCCAACCCGATGGTTGATTGGACCCATAGTGTGTTGGCATTCCAACCTGTTGGTTGAGGGCCTGGGGTATTCCAACCTGATGGTTGATTGGACCCATAGTATGTTGTTATGATTATATGTGTATTGTTGTGGGTATGGGTATTTTGGGGGAACTCACTAAGCTTTCGGGCTTACAGTTTCAGTTTATTGTTTCAGGTGCATCAGGGGATCGTGGCAAGGCAAAGGCGTGATCGTACAGCTCCTCATAGTTCATGATTTTATGATTTGATTCTGGGGATACTCTGATGATTAAACTATTTTGAAAACAATTTGTAATAACTTAATGGTTTTAAATGTCCTAAAAAGTTTTAAATTGGCTTGAATTTTATGGGTGTTATAAGTTGGTATCAGAGCCTTGGTTTGAGTGAATTGGAGGAACATTCGTGTGACTCCAGTCTCAAATCAAGGAAAAGATTTTCAAATGGTTTTCAAAATAAGTAAAGGAGGATGCAGGGCGTACGATCAGCTGAAGCCAATAAGTAGACCCCAAAATACCATACAGTTATTTGATTATGTGATATGTCAGAACAACATGCTAGTGCTAGGTTAGGGATCTTCAGGAATTGCATGATAGAATTGCCTAATTACATGATGCCTGTTAGCCTAGGGTTTCCTTTATATGAGATTGAGATCATTACTACAGTTGCTTAGTGTATGCATCACGGTTATACATAATTAAGATCTTATAGCCTAAGAATGTTTGATTTGGCCTTATGTTCTATTCTTGTTTGATTGGGAGCTTAGGGTAGGATTGGATATTCGAATGTCTATAGGGTCCAGCGTTATGTATGGCTAGCATACACTAGTGCTGCAGGGTTGGTGGAAGTCTCATGGATGGGTGAGTTGTATGGGACCGGTAGGTCCGTTGTGAGACAGTTAGCTTTCCTCGAGGAGTGGGGATCGAATGCTCGCTATGCTTATGTATATTGTTAGGGTGTTGTTGTCATACTTGAGACAAATATGGGTAGGTGTGGAAGGTAGTATGGGCCCGTACTAACTTCCACAGGAAGAAGACGGCTTCTTTATATTCGATAAAAGCGGAAACCCTAAAGAATTCTTCAAACAGAAGGAATGTGTATTGATCACACAGTCTCCTGCTCTGATACCAATTGTTAGAACAAAGTTCTAGTAGGATCGATTGATTCTAAGCAGAAAAGCAATAAACAACAAAATAAAGAACACAGGAATGGTTTAACTGATGTCGAATGATTATGCTTTAACACCTTACAAGAGCTCGATTAAGAACTTCGATTGTAGAGGTGTTTAGGGTTACAAAGCAATAACTGATAATAATCATGACCGTATCTAAGGCATACATGCATGCACTATTTATAGCTTAACCCTAATTAATAATCACGGATGGACAGGCCCAATCCGGATATACAAAAACTAAGCCCATGACGCAACACATAATACCCAACACCGTCAATATGGGATAAACTTGTATGGGACTCGGGGTATAAAACCCATCATCCCGATGAACCCTAACCCTAGTGATGAGCAACCGCCAACTTCACCTTCACTCTCCTTCAACTCCAGCGCCACTACCCCCCTTTCTCTGCCGAGTTACCTTGCACCACCATTGCTGGAGTCGTCAAGCATCACCACCGCAACCCATGTCGGCTGTGTCGTCGTGTATGGTCGAAGGAAATTCCCCGAGAGCGAATCTGCCACAATGCCGTCATCGGAGATGCCGTGTGCAGCTCCCATGTCCGTGGGAGGCCGAAGATCAGAACTGTTCGCTGATAGGTGGTCGTGAGCGACCGGAAATCTCCGGGAAAAAACCAACTTGCGTTGGATGCTGCTGCCCGTCTCGTGAGGTTACGTTCCAGCCAACCGCCGCCACCTCCCTTCCGTGTTCTTCTCCTCCTCTCTCTTCTCCGCTCCTTGCCGTTGTTGCTGTCAATTCGAAGCGACCATCGACGCGGGGGAATTCTGCCACCAAGGGCCACCGTTGCTGTCGTTTTCTATGCTGCTGCCGCCTTCGCCACCCACCTCAGTGGGTGTTGGGTTTATTTCCAGGGCATTAAGGGCGTATGTGTGTGTAATGGGTGTGTGTGCGTATGTTTCACCGTGTCTCGCAAACTTGGGTGTCTCGGTTTGCTGCTGCCGGAGAGAAGTCAAGGAAAAACCACCATGGTCGCCGGCCATGGTGGCTGCCACCTCAAGACCGCCATGGAGGGTGCGTATGTTGTTGTGTGTGTCTATTAGGGTTTGTGTGTGTGTTAATTGGATGATATTGTAATTTGTAACAAAATGGAATAATGAAAAGAAGATCCCTCACCACCACCGTGAGGTGGTGGCTGCCGCCTCCTGCCGCCACTGGCTGCCGTGTCGAGTGGCGGTGTGCTTGCCTTGTTGTGTTTAACTAGTTTGGGGAATGCTTGGCCAAAGTGGGCCCAATAAAACCCTAATGGGCTAGTATTGGGTTGGAAAAACCTTAATTAGGGTTTGGAAAACCCTAATGGTATAAGACCCTAATTTTGATTATTTATCGGGACACACACGAGATTATTTAATAACTTGAAATATTAAATAATAATCACTGACAAAATTAACCTAAAAGCAATATTGGACTTAATGGATTAAGTCCTTAGTAGATTAAGTCCTTAATGGGTTAAGTAGGAACACTTAACCCTAATCATCATTTCATGTGAAAGCCCTAACCTCACTCGGGCCTTGAATTGGGCCTTCCTAGTGGGCTTTGGTGATTGGACTATTGATGGGTTGTCCAAGAACAAGTTAATGGACCAAAATAAGTAGATGGGCTTTAGGATAAGGCCCATGTGAGGACTTGGGCCCAATTTGGAAAATTGGGCCAGATGTTGGGCTTTGGACCATTACTTGACTATTGGGTTTTTGTAGTATGAGTTGGACCTTGGGCTTGGAACCCAATTGTTAATTGGGTGATGTTTTGATATTGACAGTTCGGGAATCTGTCATCCAGCATCTGGGATTGTGTCTACGGGACTTCAGCATTTTGAGGTGAGTTATCCTCACTATACTCAAGGGTCTAAGGCACCAAGGCCGACCCTTTGAATTGTTATATGGTTACGTTATGCTAGTATGATCTGTTAGGTTGGTATCCTAAAGGGTAGGATAATATTATATGATATGTAGTATGATCTGTTAGATCGGTATCCTGGTAGATGGGATGGTGTTATGTGCTATGTGGTATGATCCGTTAGATCAAGTATTGTCTATAGACTGTTATGTGATTATCTGTTATACGTGCACATGTTTGTTTGGCGGTTGAGGCTTATCTGCTTCGCGCGAAAGCCAATAGACCTGGACATTCCAACCTGTTGGTTGAGGGCCGTGAGTATTCCATCCCGAGGATGATTGGACTCATAGTGTGTTGGCATTCCAACCTGTTGGTTGAGGGCATGGGGTATTCCAACCTGATGGTTGATTGGACCCATAGTGTGTTGGCATTCCAACCTGTTGGGTGAGGGCCTGGGGTATTCCAACCTGATGGTTGATTGGACCCATAGTGTGTTGGCATTCCAACCTGTTGGTTGAGGGCCTGGGATATTCCAACCTGATGGTTGATTGGACCCATAGTATGTTGGCATTCCAACCTGTTGGTTGAGGGCCTGGGGTATTCCAACCTGATGGTTGATTGGACCCATAGTGTGTTGGCATTCCAACCTGTTGGTTGAGGGCCTGGGATATTCCAACCCGATGGTTGATTGGACCCATAGTGTGTTGGCATTCCAACCTGTTGGTTGAGGGCCTGGGGTATTCCAACCTGATGGTTGATTGGACCCATAGTATGTTGTTATGATTATATGTGTATTGTTGTGGGTATGGGTATTTTGGGGGAACTCACTAAGCTTTCGGGCTTACAGTTTCAGTTTATTGTTTCAGGTGCATCAGGGGATCGTGGCAAGGCAAAGGCGTGATCGTACAGCTCCTCATAGTTCATGATTTTATGATTTGATTCTGGGGATACTCTGATGATTAAACTATTTTGAAAACAATTTGTAATAACTTAATGGTTTTAAATGTCCTAAAAAGTTTTAAATTGGCTTGAATTTTATGGGTGTTATAAGTTGGTATCAGAGCCTTGGTTTGAGTGAATTGGAGGAACATTCGTGTGACTCCAGTCTCAAATCAAGGAAAAGATTTTCAAAATGATTTTCAAATGGTTTTCAAAATAAGTAAAGGAGGATGCAGGACGTACGATCAGCTGAAGCCAATAAGTAGACCCCAAAATACCATACAGTTATTTGATTATGTGATATGTTAGAACAACATGCTAGTGCTAGGTTAGGGATCTTCAGGAATTGCATGATAGAATTGCCTAATTACATGATGCCTGTTAGCCTAGGGTTTCCTTTATATGAGATTGAGATCATTACTACAGTTGCTTAGTGTATGCATCACGGTTATACATAATTAAGATCTTATAGCCTGAGAATGTTTGATTTGGCCTTATGTTCTGTTCTTGTTTGATTGGGAGCTTAGGGTAGGATTGGATATTCGAAAGTCTATAGGGTCCAGCGTTATGTATGGCTAGCATACACTAGTGCTGCAGGGTTGGTGGAAGTCTCATGGATGGGTGAGTTGTATGGGACCGGTAGGTCCGTTGTGAGACAGTTAGCTTTCCTCGAGGAGTGGGGATCGAATGCTCGCTATGCTTATGTATATTGTTAGGGTGTTGTTGTCATACTTGAGACAAATATGGGTAGGTGTGGAAGGTAGTATGGGCCCGTACTACTGAAAGCACAGGACCCATACGCGTAGCAAGGAAGTCACAACCCCTAGGGTTTGGTTGAGAGTTGGTTTCATGGCATTGTATGGGTTATCAGAGATCTCTCTGGTGTGTTACTAGAATGGTGGTTACGAGACGTCTTGAGACCGGATCCGAGTTAGGATCGGGAGTTGACAGCCAGGATAGGCCAGCAGTGTCAGTGGATGGTGTCGGTGAGATCATCCGGGAGGAGGTGATCGAGATTTGTCTGGGGTCAGGTTACGGAGATGTTTGGGTCTATCAAGACCGCCATGGTTGAGTACTTTGATGAGCGCCATGTAGCCATTGCTGAGACGGTTGCCGTAGCAGCTTCAACAGCTGTAACGACGGCAGGGGGAGGAGCTGGTCGAGCTTTTCAGTATCGGGACTTGTTACTGGGACATATTCTGACGAGCAGAGGGCTGCAGTTACTTGGGACCAGGGAGATATTCTGTACTTGTTACATTCTGCGGGTTGAGCGGGAGAGAGTCTAGCACATGAGTTTCTAGATTTGAGGCTTTAGGGGTTTTGCTTGAGGCTGGAATGTGAGTCACGAGGACTCCGGAAAGGAGTACTGATCATGTTCAGCTGGAGTTATGCAGCTGGAATTAGAATGGTTAATTGATAGGATTGGAATGTTTTTTTCTAGGGCAAGGAATGTGCCCTTTCAGTTTACAAGCTCGAAGGATTGAGCAGACTTGTGACCCAAGGATCAGGTTGTATTCTAGCTCGGGGTTAGTTGGTCGCCGAGATTGGCGACAGTAGTTTAGCGCTGGTAAGTGTGGGTGGCTCGATGTGGCATGAGTAATTATGAGGTCCGGTTTGCCTTGGATCTCTTGTATCGGACGATAAGGATTGATTGTGCGATCTATTGCACTTTCGGGATTGTAGACTATGTCTTGGGAGTGGTTGTAGCCTGGTTTAGGGCAAAGGTTGTTTCAGCTACTGCAGTTCAGCTGTGGATGATTGAGCTGGTGAGTGAGTCAGGGTGCGAGGCCCTGAATGATATGAGTTCTAGAGTCAAGAGCGGGAGGATTGTTGGAAAACTTTGGGAAGAAGGGTATTATGTGGGCGGTCTGCGGACAGGGTCCCCCAGGATGGTTATTCAGCATTGTCAGGAATAAGTGGTTTTAGTAACCGTTATTGATTGGCGAATGAAAGCGCCAAAGGAAGTAGCTCGTTGCTGAAGTATTAGTTGGAGTATCTGTCTTTTGGGCTTCAAGATTTGAGTGTGGGATCATTAGAGCATTAGGGACTGTTGGTGTCCTGGGATTTAGAAAGTGTTCATCTAGTTAATAGAAGAGTGCGATCATATGGCGTTAGCTAGTAAAGGAGTACTAGTTGGGAAGGTCTAGTTGTCATCAGATCGATCGTTGGGAGGTGAGAAGGATTGGAAATTTCTCAAATTTTCATGTACTGGGAAGACTTAGTTGAATCTAAGTGGGGGAGAATCGTCCCGGAATGCAGAAGCAGGATCGGTTTTGAAATGGGATAAGTTTCGCATCGTTGTCAGGAAGGAAGACAACCCAAGTGGCTGTTTGGTTTGAGGGTTGTGTGAGTTGGGAGTTCGGTAAAAACTCCCCAACATGGGAATCGTGTCTTCTCGGTGCTGGATAGCAGAATTTGGGAAATCAGGTTGGGATTCTAGCCCTGAATTAAGTTCAGTTGTGTGTTAGGTCGAGTGTGTGTCGACCGGTATGGAAAGTGTTGTAAGACTGCGGGGGATAGTCGTAGCATTCACTAGCGATCAGGTAGTATGGAAAGTGTTGTAAGACTGCGGGGGTAGCCGTAGCATTCACTAGAAGCAGATAGTGCTAGAGTGATGTAAGTTTGGGGGCGTAGCCGCCACATTCACTAGGTTGGTAGATAGCATGAGCGCGTTGTTAGGACGCGGAAGGGACAGTAGTAACCACCAGTTCGGGTGTAGCAGTGAGGATATGGAAATCCACAGATGGGTTTATGGGTTTCCCCAGAGGGATTAGACCTGGTTAAGCCAGCGATAAGACTGTAGGAACGCCACTATAGTTGAGAGATCAAGGAAGCAAGGAATTGCTTAAGGTCGTTTGTGATATAAGTCTACTGTTGGTTAGGTAGCAATCACTTTTAGCCTTGGATTTGATGACGTCAGGATTTAACGCATGGATCCGATCGGTTGGATCAAAAAGTTGTTAGAGACGCAGTGGCATGATAACTAGTGGCAATTAGTTCCAGGGAAGGATTTCGTTCGGAAGTCGTGTGAGGCAACTATGTGGGAGTCATTTAGCTCCGCGACCAGGCCGGAACCTGGTATTTCAGATGAGTGTTACTCGGTTGTGACGAATCAGAGGATTTTGGATGAGATGCAAGGATAGGTCCCTGGATTTCAAGATATGGGTTAGACCAAGTTATGTATATAGTGGTATTCCAGTCTAGGGTATTCCATCGTGAGGATGACCGGACCCTACGATTGAGTGGACCTGATGTGTTTGGTATTCCAACCCGAGGGTTGATTGGACCAAACGTGTGTGTGATACGAGGGTATTCCATCCTGAGGATGACTGGACCCGTCGTGGTCATGCCTGGTATTCCAGCCCAAGGCTGATTGGGCCAGGTATGAGTTTTTGTGCTTATGAGCGGATTATTATATGTATGTGGTTCGGGAATGAAAGGAAACATTGTCTTGTTCATCTAAAGAGGGTTCATCACCTAGTTTGCATCTCGTTGTTCATTATATCGCTAGGAATGGGTTATCAGAACGAACTTCTCTTGAAGGAGTACCTAATCTCTTGTCAAGAAGAGAATTACAGGTAGTAGTGTGGGATTTGTGATTCTGTTATCGAGTGGGAATCCCAGGTTCTTAGCAGTTGAGTAGCCAATTGGGAGTTAAGTGCAAGGAATTCCATCTCAAGAATTCAGATTTCGGATTGAGTACATGTGATTATAGTGCAAGGGATTCGTTTATTTCTAGGTTTTAGAACCCTGCAAGGGTTGGTTGCGGTTGCCTTGGAAAGGCTGAGGTCATGCTCGGGATTGTAGCCAAGTAGTTCAAGTGTTTGCCGTATAAGGAATGGTAAGAAACGATTTCGAGGACGAAATCAAATTTAAGTGGGGGAGAGTTATAACATCCCGTTTTAAGTAGGGACCCCGGGAAATAGTTATTATGATTATTTTATACTATTATAGTCCAAAATCAATTAATAATTATTGGAATGTTAGTTTCGGGGGTTAAAGAATAATATTGGACTTAATTTGAAAGGATCTTGAATGACTGGGGTTAAAAGAGTAAATTTGGGACTTATATTGAAAGGATTTTATGGAGTTAGGGGATAAAGTGTAAGTTGGGACCTGGTTTGAAAAGAATTATAGAGGGCAGGGTTAGAAAGGTAAATCATGGGTTAGTTTTGAAAGAATTGGGGGAATGAGGGGCTAATCTCGTCAATATGGGATAAACTTGTATGGGACTCGGGGTATAAAACCCATCATCCCGGTGAACCCTAACCCTAGTGATGAGTAGCCGCCAACTTCACCTTCACCCTCCTTCAACTCCAGCGCCGCTACCCCCTTTCTCTGCCGAGTTACCTTGCACCACCATTGCTGGAGTCGTCAAGCATCACCACCGCAACCCATGTCGGCTGTGTCGTCGTGTATGGTCGAAGGAAATTCCCCGAGAGCGAATCCGCCACAGTGCCGTCACCGGAGATGTCGTGTGCAGCTCCCATGACGATGGGAGGCCGACGATCGGAACTGTTCGCTGATAGGTGGTCGTGAGCGACCATAAATCTCCGGGAAAACACCAATTTGCGTTGGATGCTGCTGCCCGTCTCGTGAGGTTACGTTCCAGCCAACCGCCGCCACCTCCCTTCCGTGTTCTTCTCCTCCTCTCTCTTCTCCACTCCTTGTCGTTGTTGCTGTCAATTTGAACCAACCATCGACACGGGGGAATTATGCCACCAAGGGCTGCCGCTGCTGCCGTTTTCTATGCTGCTGCCGCTTTCGCCACCCACCTCAATGGGTGTTGGGTTTATTTCCCGAGCATTAAGGGCGTATGTGCGTGTAATGGGTGTGTGTGCGTGTGTTTCACCGTGTCTCCCAAGCTTGGGTGTCTCGGTTTGCTGCTGCCGGAGAGAAGTCAAAGAACAACCACCATGGCCGCCGGCCATGGTGGCTGCCGCCTCAAGACCTCCATGGAGGGTGAGTATGTTGTTGTGTGTGTCTATTAGGGTTTGTGTGTGTGTGTGTGTGTTAAGTGGATAATATTGTAATTTGTAAGAAAATGGAATAATGAAAAGAAGATCCCTCATCACCACCGTGAGGTGGTGGCTGCCGCCTCCTGCCACTACCGGCCGCCGTGTCGAGTGGCGGTGTGCTTGCCTTGTTGTGTTTGACTAGTTTGGGGAATGCTTGGCCAAAGTGGGCCCAATAAAACCCTAATGGGCTAGTATTGGGTTGGAAAAACCT
Organism: Lactuca virosa; assembly: GCF_052849685.1. Taxonomy (NCBI): domain Eukaryota; kingdom Viridiplantae; phylum Streptophyta; class Magnoliopsida; order Asterales; family Asteraceae; genus Lactuca; species Lactuca virosa. The sequence goes on along the minus strand of NC_136426.1, from coordinate 33,977,567 downwards.
TAATTAGGGTTTGGAAAACCCTAATGGTATAAGACCCTAATTTTGAGAATTTATCGGGACACACACGAGATTATTTAATAACTTGAAATATAAAATAATAATCATTGACAAAATTAACCTAAAAGCAATATTGGACTTAATGGATTAAGTCCTTAGTAGATTAAGTCCTTAATGGGTTAAGTAGGAACACTTAACCCTAATCATCATTTCATGTGAAAGCCCTAACCTCACTCGAGCCTTGAATTGGGCCTTCCTAGTGGGCTTTGGTGATTGGACTATTGATGGGTTGTCCAAGAACAAGTTAATGGACCAAAATAAGTAGATGGGCTTTAGGATAAGGCCCATGTGAGGACTTGGGCCCAATTTGGAAAATTGGGCCATATGTTGGGCTTTGGCCCATTACTTGACTATTGGGTTTTTGTAGTATGAGTTGGACCTTGGGCTTGGAACCCAATTATTAATTGGGTGATGTTTTGATATTGACAGTTCGGGAATCTGTCATCCAGCAGCTGGGATTGTGTCTACGGGACTTCAGCATTTTGAGGTGAGTTATCTTCACTATACTCAAGGGTCTAAGGCACCAAGGCCGGCCCTTTGAATTGTTATATGGTTACGTTATGCTAGTAGTATGATAATATTATATGATATGTAGTATGATCTGTTAGATCGGTATCCTGGTAGATGGGATGGTGTTATGTGTTATGTGGTATGATCCGTTAGATCAAGTATTGTCTATAGACTGTTATGTGATTATATGTTATACGTGCACATGTTTGTTTGGCGGTTGACGCTTATCTGCTTCGCGCGAAAGCCAATAGACCTAGGCATTCCAACCTGTTGGTTGAGGGCCGTGAGTATTCCATCCCGAGGATGATTGGACTCATAGTGTGTTGGCATTCCAACCTGTTGGTTGACGGCTTGGGGTATTCCAACCTGATGGTTGATTGGACCCATAGTGTGTTGGCATTCCAACGTGTTGGTTGAGGACCTAGGGTATTCCAACCTGATGGTTGATTGGACCCATAGTGTGTTGGCATTCCAACCTGTTGGTTGAGGGCCTGGGGTATTCCAACCCGATCGTTGATTGGACCCATAGTGTGTTGGCATTCCAACCTGTTGGTTGAGGGCCTGGGGTATTCCAACCTGATGGTTGATTGGACCCATAGTATGCTGTTATGATTATATGTGTATTGTTGTGGGTATGGGTATTTTAGGGGAACTCACTAAGCTTTCGGGCTTACAGTTTCAGTTTATTGTTTCAGGTGCATCAGGGGATCGTGGCAAGGCAAAGGCGTGATCGTACAGCTCCTCATAGTTCATGATTTTATGATTTGATTATGGGGATACTCTGATGATTAAAATATTTTGAAAACAATTTGTAATAACTTAATGGTTTTAAATGTCCTAAAAAGTTTTAAATTGGCTTGAATTTTATGGGTGTTATAAGTTGGTATCAGAGCCTTGGTTTGAGTGAATTGGAGGAACATTCGTGTGACTCCAGTCTCAAATCAAGGAAAAGATTTTCAAAATGATTTTCAAATGGTTTTCAAAATAAGTAAAGGAGGATGCAGGGTGTACGATCAGCTGAAACCAGTAAGTAGACCCCAAAATACCATACAGTTATTTGATTATGTGATATGTTAGAACAACATGCTAGTGCTAGGTTAGGGATCTTCAGGAATTGCATGATAGAATTTCCTGATTACATGATGCCTGCTAGCCTAGGGTTTCCTTTATATGAGATTGAGATCATTACTGCAGTTGCTTAGTGTATGCATCACGATTATACATAATTAAGATCTTATAGCCTGAGAATGTTTGATTTGGCCTTATGTTCTGTTCTTGTTTGATTGGGAGCTTAGGGTAGGATTGGATATTCGAAAGTCTATAGGGTCCAGTGTTAATCTCTCATACCACACTCTCCAGCTTTCTATCACCCTCTTAAAACTCTCTCGTCTTCATTCTTGTGTGTATAAGAGTTTTTATTAGGCTTTGTACATTTAGTTTGGTTCAGGTTGTAATCTTTGTGTGTTTATCTTCTATAATTTGTTGTTTATTAGTGTGAGTGATTTTTGTAGTAGATTTCCTCTGTAAATTGTATATGGTTAATAATTAAGTATAGTTTATGAGTTTTTCACATGGTATCAAAGCAACACAAGCCATTTTGAATCATTTAACTTGTAAATTTTTTGGTTTCTAAAAACTGAGTGTTGGAGAAACACCATTTGCTTTTGGAAAACACTCTTCTAAACATTATGACCTTGATGATTATTTATATTTTCATCCATCTGATAATAATGTTATATCTATAATAAGTATTAAACTCGTTGAAACTTAAATTGTTCGAATAAACTAGGGTTTGTTAATAATTCGTTTCCTAAACCTAAAGAAGACAAAGTTAAAATTAGAAAGCGGGAACGTGTAAATGCTAGTATGTTCTTGGTTACTTGGATCTATTTCTGAATTAATTTATGCAAGTCATGTATGTTTAGAAATTGCATCTAATATCTAGGATAAGTTGTATAAACCCTATCATAAGGAAGATGACTTTGTAGTATTCAATCTTCATCAAAAAAAATAACTCAGTTAATCAAAATGGCATATCTATGACTACTATAGTAAGCTACATGCCTTGTGGAAGGAGTTCGATGGTTTGGCCAATTTAACTGAATGTGTATTGAATGTGTCTATGAAGCCTCTATTCAATTTAATGATCATTCAAAATTAAATGAAACTTATAAATTTCTTATAGGTTTAGATGACACATTTAGTCAAGTTAAAAGTCATATACTTCTATGGAACCCCTTACAAATGTTAATGTTGCTTTCTCTATTGTTTCTTGAGAGGAGTCTAACCAAAAATGTGGTTATGTTTCTAATTCCTCAAGTAAATCACAAATCTCAGTTTTTTTGATGGTAAATTTACTGATTCTAAAAGAAATAAAACTCGTGGAAATCCATATTTACAATGTAAAAATTATGGTCTGAAAGGCCATACAATTGAACAGAACTTATAAACATTATGGTCTGAAAGGCCATACAATTGAATAATGTTTTAAATTGATTGGTTTTCCAAAGGACTTCAAATTCAGAAATGATACTCCCAATTGAGATTCAGAAATGATACTCCCAATTCAAAATTTGTTTCTAGGAACAATGCACTTCATGCTGCATTTCCTGGTGTTTTTGTGTTCGATTCATAATTTGCTAATTGTTCTAATAAGTTTTATCTTACAAATGACAGTATTCCAAATTTCTTATACTAAATATATAGAAAATGAAAATTATATTACCTTATTAAATCATTTCCCCTTTATAAATTAAAACTATTTTGATGTTAGTAAAAAAAGGAAACTATATAGACTACTTTTACGATTTTGTATATAATATGGTATAAATTAGATTTGAATAATATACAATTTTATAGAAAAATGAGATATGAGGTGGCGATCTATGTAGCATTTCAGAAAAGATCCGTCGTTTTTGATATCGACACATATTTGAAGATTCAGCCTTTTATATAGTAGTTTGTCCCTTTCGCTATCACATTATTTCTGGATATTTTACCTGATCACACTTATAAGAGAGAGAAATGAGATTTGACTTTTAGGGTATCGACTCTGAATTTGATGTGGCGATGGCTTCTTGCTCATCAAACAAGGGCAAGGTGAAATTTTCTTAATCTTCTATGGTTTATTCGTCAAACAAAATTTGTCAAATGAGTTTTGTTCTAAGTTGTTTTTGCATTCAGATTTTAGGTCAAGATCTGATATATCTGACTGTTTTCTGATTCGTGATTCCTCATAAAAATTTGTAAATAAGTTCTGGTTCGATGTTGTTGTGTGTTTGTAGAGTTTATTTGCTCAACGAACTTTCTCCTTTATTGTTCTTTATTGTTCCTGGTCGATTTTAGTCTAGATCTGATATATATGAACCTTTCTTTTACTTTATGTTAGATAAAAAGGTTTTCCAAAAAAAGTATTATGTTTCGATTCGTGATTCCTTAGCAAATTTTGCAAATAAGTTCTTGTTCGATGTTTTGTTTGTGGATTTGAATTTATTTGCTTAACGAAATTTCTTCTTTGTTGTTCTTGATTGATTTTAGTCCAACTCTAGTATATCAGAACCTTAGATCTCATCCCAAGTTAATTCAGTGTATATTGTTTATCTAATCTAGGTAGTATTGTATTAATTTTTGATATCATGCTTAGAATTTCTAGATTTTACTATCGCATTGATTTTTTGTTAAGATATTGTTTGTTTGAGTAAACTATTTTTGTTAATATATTGCTTGTTGGTAAAATGGCCTCAACGATCCCCAACAATCCACCCAATAACAATAATAGAGAAAAATAATTGGACATAAGAATATACATGAAAACTTCAAAACCGGAGAAAAACCATGGGTTTCCAGAGAGAAAGATCCACTATATGATAAATTGTTACAATCACACATATTAATCTCTCAAGCCTCCCTAAAAAAATACTCAAACTCTTCCGAAGTTGTTAACGGAGACTTTCTATACTCAAACAATATAAGGAACTCTAAAATAAGAGAAGAAAGAAAGAACCAAACACTTCAAGTGTATTTTGGTTGGGATGCATTGAAACCAAAGCATTGGCCTTTTTTATAAGCTTGGAGACCTACCAAGCTTTCGTCCTTCTAGCAATGTGGAATGGTAAAACACTATTCATTCTTTAGCCAAAACTCAACAATCTCCACCTTGGATAAACGAATGAAAATCGCAACCACATAAAAGGAAACATTACCTTCAACCGACTATCATAATTCTAAAGATATAGAATTATCATACTCCACCATAAAAGTGTATCTCCACATATAATAGACCATTCTAAGAATTTCATCTTGGCACATGTTGAAAAACTTTCTTAAAAATTATGGTGAACTTCCTCGCTTGGTAATAGGGTATAGACTAGCGTGAAGCTACGTGTATACCCTCACTACACGGAACAAGGTATATACCGAACCACATGCATACCGAACTAATAAAATATATCGAACCATAGAAAATAACGAACAAAGTACAAAATAACGTTACGACAGTATCATAATATATGGGAACTCAAAGAAAACAGCCTGTATCACGATATCTGACTGATGGATCCTTTACCAACGAGAAACAACAATTAATCGGCTAGAAAGTAGTTAAGAATGTACCTTCGTGTATATTTCCATTAAATGCGACAAGATGGAAAACCTGCTCGGTACATGAAAAGGTCGCAACCTCTAAATGTCGACTATAAATAAGTGACAAAACCCACTTCACAAGGTACGCAAGACACATACACTATTCTCTTAAGCTCTACTCGATTTTTGATGTAATTTTTTAAGGTCTTTTCTGAGTTTATCATCGAAGCGTTGGTCTGGGATCCCCTCTTGGCCAATCAGCTTAAGTGTTGTTTGTTGTCTCCAGGTTAATTGAACTGTGAAGGAATCGCTAACTCTCACAAACGTTGGAAGGTTATTAATTTAATTAGCACTTGAATTATTTGATCTAAACCATTCTCGTTCCGTGTGTTTGACACCCTTTTTTACCTTAAACTATATTACTTCACGATTAGGTACACTGCCTATTTGTGTTTAAGACTAGTTGAGATTTGATAGGACTTTATAAATAAAAAAGTAGTGCAAATAAAATACATCAAGTTTTTGGTGTCGCTGCTGCGGAACAATTGCATTTAGTTCGGATTTTTTATTTGTTGATTAAATTTCTTATTTAATTTAATTTCTATTTTTTAAATTTTTTTATATTATGTATTTTCCAAACCTCGATGCTATTGATGCTTTTCTTGAGGAAGTGGAACATGGATTAGAGCGAGAAGATGAGGAATATTACTCAGATGAAGATATGAAGAAGTTGGGAAGATGGTTAGATAACATCTTGCATAACAAACAAGAACAAACTGAGTTACGGGGGCTAGAGATAAATGATGAGGAATTTAATCCATAAAGATATTTGGTGGAGCCAGAGAGGTTGCTAGTAGAAGACTGCAAGAACAATCTGAATTACAGGATCCACGCCATGGTGTGATCATTACCACGATGTGGAGGCCAGTTTTTCCGGTTTGTGGTTCGAAGCATGGGGTGACAATTTCCAACTTTGGAGAAAGTTCTAATGTACGATCCATTTCTCATGAGTGTCCAACAGGTTCCAACACTTGCTAAGATTCTTGGATTTTATGGATTCAAGCTCGTTTGGCCAATTTTAGAAGTAAGGCATCAAATTTTACGAATTTGTTCAAAATGAGTATTAAGTGCAGCGAATGGATTGGCAATGAGCAAATTAATATTAAATTGGGAGTCCAACTCAAGACTCGAAAAAAATAGCGCTTATCATGAGGCAACCTGACTTTTAAATTAGGTTGCATTTTCTTTTTTTTTTTTTTTGTTTTTTCTTTAGTTTTATTTTGAATAAAAGTTCTTTTGATGATTCTTATTTTTTGTTGCAAGCAAATTTTCAGCTAAGGAATTGGTGATGGGCAAAAATGCAAGAGTGGGGTGGATTATTACGAGAAGAGAGTGAGAGACGTGACACACAAATAAATATGAGGTATACATTCCATATGGAGCAAATTGAGGAGTCTACGAAGCTATCATTGTTATAAGGGAAGATGCGTGTACGAGAGACTATTTGAGAGCTTAATCACCTTCCGATTGGTCGATTTTTTTAGCAAAGAAGAATTTAGATTTTCATGAAGACGCGACGCGAGCCTAGCTACCTCGAGACACGACTTTTTATTCCATCGCAACTACTTTCCTGACATTTGAAGACCGTGATGCGCTAATTCTCATTGTGCATCGTAACATTAATTTTCTCGTGAGTTTCAAATGTTATAGGGACCACGATGTGGCCAACAACTTGCCACAACATGGAAATGCCCAACAAAAAGTACGAATTTCGAGCTATGAAGTTTAGCGGTTCGCCTCTTATTTTGTTGCCAAGAGTCCATTATTTTCAGCAAGGATGTTCAGATTCCAGAGTGTTCCAGCAGACTAAGAGTAACATCCGAATTTTTAGATATATCATTGTAAGAGTAAATTCTGAGATTTATGGAGCGACTCGACGAGTTGTGAGTCCAACTCGTTGAGTAGAGTCGAGTCATCCGCGTGGGTTTAATGAGCGGACTCGACGAGTCAGTGTGCCGACTCGCCGAGTTGGTGCTGTGCGAGGAAACCCTAAATTCCTGGGGTTGGGGCCTATTTAAGGAAACTTATAACCTCAAATGCGCCTCACCAGCTGCCCAACTCTCCTGTGTGAAACCCTGAGCGGCCATTGAAGATAAGAGAGAGTGCTTGAGCTAATATCAAGTGTTTTTTATGAATCTTTGAAAGGAAAGGAGTGAGCAACAAGCAAGGAACAAGAAGAGGCTATGGGATCTAGCATTTCTTCACCTGGAGCTTCTGTAGAAGGTATAAAGTCTACACCTTTCTCATCTTATTAGTTGGATCTCATGAGTTTGAGAAGTTAGGGTTTTCATCACATATTATTTGGGACTTTGAGAATACTAAGTTATCAGTAGGTTTAAACCTCATATCTGGACCTTGTGAGGTCCTTAGAGCCCAAAGGTCCCAACTTTATTCGTCCATGAGAGGAGTATTGTGTTTAACACCTTGTGAGAACATGTATTGATAGTAGATCTAGTGTTTGGAGCGACAGATCTGCCTTAAATTGTCTGAATGAGGAATCAGATCGAAGGGACTCGTCGAGTCCATGAACTGACTCGACGAGTCGGTTAGGGTTTGTCCTGATGAGCTGGACCGTGCAATAGCTCGGCAAGTTAGGGGTTAACTCGAAGAGCTAGACCTTCATGAGACTTATGAAGAACGAGTGGACTCGACGAGTCGCCTTAGTGCACTCGGCGAGTCGGGTCAAACATGGACTGTTGACTTGAGTTTGACTTCTGTTGACTTTAGGGTTTGGTCAACATGAGTAATGGAGACCATGGAGGGGTAAAATGGTCTTTTACCCAATTCAAGAGTTAGAGAGAGAAGAATAACATTTGGTTATTGAGAATCGAGAATCGAGTATTAATTAGAGATATTTACCCTATGTGTTAGGCAGTGGCTAGTTCGAGATTCGAGTTCGAGGATGATTGCTTGCTACTCGCAAGGTGAGTCTTCTCACTATACTTTACCTAGAGTGGTACTTATGTGTGACCTGAGGGTCTTATGTGCTTACATTGAGTATTATGTTATCCTGCCTTATGTTTGATGTTGTGCATTATATCTTTGTGATTTATGCTATGCGGAGCTTTACAGACCGGACCCGAGGGTCCAGCGAACCGTGGGACTGGAGGGTCCCACTGAGACACATTGATGGGAGGGTCTTACAGTGATATAGCCTCGAGTGGCTAATGAGCTGTGTGTGTGGTATTTTGGGGAACTCACTAAGCTTCGTGCTTACCGTGTTATGTGTTATGTGTTTCAGGTTTCTTAGGATCGCGGGAAGGCACTGACTTGATTGTACACACCAGAGAAAGAGTCATGTTTTGAGGATCCTGGATTATCAATCAAACAAATTATGGAGTTGTGTTTCGTAAATTAAACCAATGAGATTTTTATGAAATGTGTTATGAGAATCAAGTGATTTTAAAACGAAAAATTTGTTTGAAAATTTACGGTGTTACAAGTTGGTATCAGAGCCTTGGTTTGAGGGATTCGGATGCACCTTCGGGTAAGTCTGGACTCAAATTGAGGATTTGAGAAAAGTTTTCAAAAAGAAAATATTTTTCTATAACGAGTAAGAGATTCTAAGAGAAAACGAGAAGGAGCAGTGTGTGCAATCAGCCAGAGCCCGAACGCTGATTTCCCAAAGTACCCTTACTTGTTTGTGTTATAAGTTATGATTGAGATATTGGTAATGCATGCTAGAAGGTAGGCTAGGTATTTCATATTTTAGGGGTAGAGATGCCTGATTTGTGATGCCTTAGCCTAGAAATTGTTGCGATCTGTGATGTGCTTTGAGTATGTGAGGAGTAAGAGTAGCCAGCAGGAATCTTTTAGAGAGAACTTTGAGTAGAGGAGTAATCTAGGAGAGATACCTAGATGAGCAACTGAGGATTCTATTGAGGGAGTAGTGAGATACCTGTGAAAGGTAGGGTTGCTTGAGTTCAGTGATACCTTTTGAGTGTGAGTAGGGCAAGTGGGTTTGTAGCCTAGAATGGTTTTGCGTGTTGGTGGAGATTATTCGATGCCCGAATGTTGCTTGCTTTGTGCTTTGTGGAACTCTTGATGATAGGAGTCAGCTACCGAGTGAATATGACGATACTCAGGAGGTAGATGGTTGGCATCATTAGGAGTTCTTCAGCAGCTGATGGCGGAGAAGTGTGAGAACTTAGGAAGAGCCTGAGAAGTGACTTTAGTCAGAAGAGTACGTCGATAGAGGAAAGTATTCGCTGTATAGCGACCATACATATCGGGATTGGTGATCGAGGGGGGTTGAGCAGCTACTTAGGAAATCTGGGACTATCCGTGTGGAAAGTATGTGTAGATGTGGCAGGTAGTATGGGCCCGTACTACTGAAAGCATAGGACCCGTACTCGAAACAGGAAGAATCCCAGAGGTTCTAAATAGCAGATTGAGAAGTGATTCGTAGAAGATTGAGAAGTGATTCGTAGCAGATTGAGAAGTGATAACGTGGTTCAAGTACCATGATTCGTAGTAGATTGAGAGGAGATCGCATGGTACGAGTACCATGATTCGTGGCTGCTAGTGCTTCTGGTTTAACCAGTTATCCCGTTGTGATTGATTAAACTGAGAAAAGATATGATAACGTGTGGGGCCAGAGGGCCATGTCGAGCGAGTTTAATGAAGCATACCTGGAGAGGGAAATCGAGTTAGTTTCGAAGAGATTTTCTTTGGTAAAATGCCAGTTGGAGTCGCAAGACACAGGGATGAGTAGAAATGAGATTTCATGGAGAGTTGCGGCCTGAGTTGAACAATCGGCAAATAGTTGAGATGTCAGTTTCTGTGACGAGAGTTGTGCTGTTTCCGCTTCCTGGGAGAAGCAAAATGAGATATTGAGTTCCAGTTCCAGATTTGGAGGTAAACTCTGTGGGGTAGCATAGGGTTGCAACCTTTTGACCAGAGTATTTGGGCAGCATGGTTGTTGCGAGGTATTCCATATACCACGAGAGATCTATTAGTGGAGACTGAGATGAGGACAAGGAGATGCCTTAGTCGAGTCAGGCATACTTTTAGCAGCTGTTTCAAGTGATCAAGAGGAGTATACTGGGGTGGTGGCCCTCGTTGTCTACATTGTGTATCAACTGTGAGAGTAAAGTCTCTTGCTTTTATGATTGCTTCTGCGATGAGATACATTGTTGAGGAATCAGAGGCGATGTGCGTGATAGTGTATTATTTCCAGATTGAGAGTCACGACTGTTTGGAACAGTTGGGGTGTCCGGTGGTGTGTCGGTTTGAGGCTTCGAGATGACTAGAGGCAGTCACGTTGAGGGGATTCTAAGATTTTTTTCTGAGCTACGAGATATTTGGAGTTGTCTGGTTTGCATCGGAAGATCATCGAATGTTGCGTTGTACGAATCCAAGAGTCGAGTGTAATGTACCTGGCGAGACAGTCTATAGAATAAATGGTTGGCGTGCCAAATGGTAATGGTTCGAGCCCTGAGTGGGGGAGAACCGGGCATTGTATTGAGAATATCATGGGTTTGTTCAAGAGCGGTTAGAGGTCTGGATATAGTGACCTGCGGTGCGGATACAGGAGACCGGGGTTATTGGTGATCAAGGCGAGGTGCAGAGCGAGATAATTCATGTTGTACATGTTCAGGAAGGGATGTGTGTCTCCACGGTAGGTGGCCGTTGGTCGGAGACCTTGTGGTGGTTAGGAATTCTTCGAGGTTGCAATGGTAAATTCGAGGTGGGTGGCTCGTAAGGATAGTTTCGGCGGTGGAGAATTTCTGGTTCAATGTATGGGTTGTTATATGCACTCTGGGAAGGGTAAATGTTGATTGGGCAGTCAACTTTAGAGTCGGTATGAGTATTCTCGCATGGGTTTGAGCCATAGAGGATGGGATTTCGGATGGTCGTCAACGGGTTCTTGACATTGACAATTCCTCCGTGTGTCAAGTTGTGAATTGGATTATTTCGAGGTTGCGAGCTGTGCAAGTGGAAGATCAGTGGATGAGACAGGACATTGTGAGATTCTAAAAAAGTGTATTGTGATATCCGAGTATGATGTCGTGAGTGGAAGATCAGTGTATGAGACAAGACATCATGAAAATTGGTGATGGTGTACCGGGGTATCTGAGTATGACGCCCTAAAATTTGGGATTATTTTGAGATTTGAGTTTGCAGGTGGAGTACCGAGTGACTATTGTTCCAGTGGGCACCCATCAGTTAGTTGTCGCCAGAACGATACTATCTAAGGGTGTACATGTGTTGAGAAAAGTGTCTTGCTTACGAGAATTTTACATGAGGAGCGGTGGTGCATAAGCTGAGTAGGTGGGTGCACCTATCAATCTTGGGGTTGTGGGCATGAGTCAGTGAACTCAGTGTAGTGATGATATGATGATGAGATTATGATGTGATAAGAGAGCGAGTGGATCCGAGTCGGGGTGATCACTTAGGATTATCAGGGAAAACCATGGAGTGATCCCATGGCGAGTCAGTGAGTGAGAAAGTGTTGCAAGACTACGGGGAGCCGTAGCATCCATGAGTCAGTGAGAGAAAAGGGATCGTATGACTGCGGAGAGCCGCATCATACGTGAGTCAGAGAAAAGGGTATCGTGTGACTGCGGAGAGTCGTAGCATACGTGAGTCAGAGAGAGTATTGTGAGACTGCAGGGAGCCGAATCATTCATGAGCTGGCGAGAGAGAAAGAGAGAATATCGCAAGACTGCCGGGGGGGGAGCGTAGCTGTCGTGAGGCAATGAGAGAGTGTCATTGGACTACGGAGAGCCGTAGCACGTGTTAGTTAGTGAGAGAAAGTGTTGTATAACTGCGGGGGGAGGGCCGCAGCCTTATTAGTCAGGGAATGATGCAGAGCGGCTCTTAGGCGTGGATAGCCTTACCAGAAGAGTCTGTGAGAACCTAGGGGCCGAACCAAAGGCGAGACTAGGGATCTCGACGGTGGTCGAAAACCGTCGTGTCTTGAGTTAGATCGGGGTTGTCACGAATCGGACGGATTGAGGTGTAATACATGCGTATAATCGTGGAGCATGGGTCATGAGTGGAGTGCTAGATTGGGACGAGTGGTTCCAATTCTGTGTCGGATCAGACTCTGGTGGATGAATTTAGTTCTATCTGTGTGGAGTACGAGCAGTTTGAGATTTCGGGTGGATCTCATTCTGAGGGAGATGTGTTTCCGTCCGATGTTTTAGACTCGAGTGAGATAGTTCGTTGGGTTGGGAAGGACCACGGGGCACACAGAACTAGTGGGTAGTAGACGACAGAGGCTGGAAGATAGGCGACTTCAGATAGTGTTGTAGTATTCGCTTGAGGTGAGGCAAACTTCATGACTTGTGCGTCACGACGGGCCAAGATGGTCACTGTGAGAAGGAAGTTGGTAAGTCGTCTTATTGGGTGTATAGTGGGTAACCTTTGGAGGTTCAACTATTGGGTCGAGAGTCGATCTAGTGCTCAGTGTTGAAAGTGATATGTGAGAGGGAGACGGGGCTTATACTCATAGAGGTCCGAGGACACCTCTGAGCGAGCATGATATTTTTCTTGTATTAAGAACAGAGTATTGGGGTACGTTTTGTTCATATGGGTTCTGATTGCAGTTCAATGGGCGGGTCCCTGGTGTGATGTGACCCTTTCGTCCCTTGGAGTATGATCTGGATTGTTTAATGTGTCTGGTATGAGTGATCGGTAGCCAATTCTTGGGCATTGAGTTGTTTCTATCAGTCGTAACAAGAGACTCAGAGGGGCAGTGAGTTATCGAGGACTGTTATTCGAGGAGTGAATAACATGGTGATGTCTTGAGAGGGCGGTTTGGCAGTGAGACAGGCCACTAGAGTTTCCAGATTCTGGAGAGACAGAAGGGGGTTTTGTAGTGGCAGAAGGGTGTGTCCTTTTCCGGGATGGGAGTTCCTGTTGGATTCAGGTGTCCATGGAGGAACTTAGCTGTGTGGTATGAGATCCTTTCGGTGGTGCTTTCAGATTTTTGGGTTCGATCTATGTGTTGTGGAGGAGCGATTTCGAGGGCGAAATCTAATTCAAGTGGGGGAGAATTGTAACATCCGTATTTTTAGATATATCATTGTAAGAGTAAATTCTGAGATTACTGGAGCGACTCGACGAGTTGTGAGTCCAACACGTTGAGTAGAGTCGAGTCATCCATGTGGGTTTAATGAGCAGACTCGATGAGTCAGTGTGCTGACTCGCCGAGTTGGTGCTGTGCGAGGAAAACCTAAATTCCCGGGGTTGGGGCCTATTTAAGGAAACCTATAACCTCAAATGCGCCTCACCAACTGCCCAACTCTCCTGTGTGAAACCCTGAGCGGCCATTGAAGATAAGAGAGAGTGCTTGAGCTAATATCAAGTGTTTTTGGTGAATCTTTGAAAGGAAAGGAGTGAGCAACAAGCAAGGAACAAGAAGAGGCTATGGGATCTATCATTTCTTCACCTGGAGCTTCTGTAGAAGGTATAAAGTCTACACCTTTCTCATCTTATTAGTTGGATCTCATGAGTTTGAGAAGTTAGGGTTTTCATCACATATTATTTGGGACTTCGAGAATACTAAGTTATCAATAGGTTTAAACCTCAGATCTGGACCTAGTGAGGTCCCTAGAGCCCAAAGGTCCCAACTTTATTCATCCATGAGAGGAGTATTGTGTTTAACACCTTGTGAGAACATGTATTGATAGATTGGAGCAAAACCACCATGCATGAGTGTAAAGATCGAAGCTTTACGTGACAACCGAGCCTTAGGATAGTAGATCTAGTGTTTGGAGCGACAGATCTGCCTTAAATTGTCTGAATGAGGAATCAGATCGAAGGGACTCGCCGAGTCCATGAACTGACTCGACGAGTCGGTTAGGGTTTGTCCCGATGAGCTGGACCGTGCAATAGCTCGGCGAGTTAGGGGTTAACTCGACGAGCTAGACCTTCACGAGACTTATGAGGAACCAGTGGACTCGACGAGTCGCCTTAGTGCACTCGGCGAGTCGGATCAAACATGGACTGTTGACTTGAGTTTGACTTCTGTTGACTTTAGGGTTTGGTCAACATGAGTAATGGAGACCATGGAGGGGTAAAATGGTCTTTTAACCAATTCAAGAGTTAGAGAGAGAAGAATAACATTTGGTTATTGAGAATCGAGAATCGAGTATTAATTAGAGATATTTACCCTATGTGTTAGGCAGTGGCTAGTTCGAGATTCGAGTTCGAGGATGATTGCTTCCTACTCGCAAGGTGAGTCATCTCACTATACTTTACCTAGAGTGGTACTTATGTGTGACTTGAGGGTCTTATGTGCTTACATTGAGTATTATGTTATCCTGCCTTATGTTTGATGTTGTGCATTATGTCTTTGTGATTTATGCTATGCGGAGCTTTACAGACCGGACCAGAGGGTCCAACGAACCGTGGGACTGGAGGGTCCCACTGAGACACATTGACGGGAGGGTCTTACAGTGATATAGCCTCGAGTGGCTAATGAGCTGTGTGTGTGGTATTTTGGGGAACTCACTAAGCTTCGTGCTTACCGTGTTATGTGTTATGTGTTTCAGGTTTCTCAGGATCGCAGGAAGGCACCGGCTTGATTGTACACACCAGAGAAAGAGTCATGTTTTGAGGATCCTGGATTATCAATCAAACAAATTATGGAGTTGTGTTTTGTAAAGTAAACCAATGAGATTTTTATGAAATGTGTTATGAGAATCAAGTGATTTTAAAACGAAAAATTTGTTTGAAAATTTACGGTGTTACAAGTTGGTATCAGAGCCTTGGTTTGAGGGATTCGGATGCACCTTCGGGTAAGTCTGGACTCAAATTGAGGATTTGAGAAAAGTTTTCAAAAAGAAAATATTTTTCTATAACGAGTAAGAGATTCTAAGAGAAAACGAGAAGGAGCAGTGTGTGCAATCAGCCAGAGCCCGAACGCTGATTTCCCAAAGTACCCTTACTTGTTTGTGTTATAAGTTATGATTGTGATATTGGTAATGCATGCTAGAAGGCAGGCTAGATATTTCATATTTTAGGGCTAGAGATGCCTGATTTGTGATGCCTTAGCCTAGAAATTGTTGCTATCTGTGATGTGCTTTGAGTATGTGAGGAGTAAGAGTAGCCAGCAAGAATCTTCTAGAGAGAACTTTGAGTAGAGGAGTAATCTAGGAGAGATACCTAGATGAGCAACTGAGGATTCTATTGAGGGAGTAGTGAGATGCCCGTGAAAGGTAGGTTTGCTTGAGTTCAGTTGTGACATCCCCAATTTCACGGCCAGAAAAGACCGATTTAATTTATTCTTTTTAAAATAAAGTCAGAGAATCTTTTTAAAAGATGTTGCAGAATTGGTCCCCAAAAAAACAAAGCATGATAAAAGTTTGTCAAAACCTTTCTTTAAGAAATATATAATTTCCATTTATATCAAAGCCTCGGGATGACATGTTCCGATACAGATCAAAAGCATAAACAAGACATTATAAGCCTTACATCACTTATTTACAACTACTGGCCTATAATCAAAAAATCACTCATCGTCATCATCCGACTATGCTCGGGGTCCACTACCTGTAATATAAAAAGCTGAGTGGGTCAGGCTTGGAAGCCTGGTGAGCATATAGGGTTTTCAACCCACAATAAATAATAAACTTATTAAGTTCTCAATCAACAATAAATTTATTATTTTCATCAACCAAAAATAACCCTAATTACCCATTCCCATTATCCTCACTTTACGTCCCTAAAACAACTATCACAAGGGACCTAGCCTAAGGATTTTCACTAGGGGTGACAACATTGCTTCGGGAGTTCCTCAGCAATTTATGTTAAATAAGGCAACCAACGGGGTGACAACATTGCTTTCCTCAGCAATTTATGCCAAACAAGACAACCTAACATAAAACAATCAATAAGGTGACAATATTGCTTTCCTCTGCAATTTATGTCAAATAGGCACGAAGTCACATCGTCGCCATGAGCTAAGTCCATAGCTCTTATTTATCGACAGTATTTCCCACGGGAATCCCTCCCGCAATACATGTCAATGGGTTTTTAGAGTACAGCTGATGAACATACTAAGGGGTTTCCTCAGCCATACATGTCCTAAAGGCAACCATGAGGGGGATAGAGTACAGCGAATGAACACTCAAGTTCATTAACACCTACAGGTTGCAAGCCTGCTAGTGTTCCACAGACCGTCTAGAATAGT
This sequence comes from Lactuca virosa, assembly GCF_052849685.1. Lineage (NCBI taxonomy): Eukaryota > Viridiplantae > Streptophyta > Magnoliopsida > Asterales > Asteraceae > Lactuca > Lactuca virosa. The sequence continues at coordinate 33,961,216 of NC_136426.1, read as the reverse complement.
CCATGGTTGTCATCCATACTCTGCTGAATGACGGGGGGTCAACGTTTGGGTAAGGGCTTTTCTCATATTGCACCACTCACGACAACGTTTAGGTAAGGGCTTTTCTCATATTTCACCACTCACTCTCAGCTCATAATCTATATCACTGATCATCTCATCTATTCAACTCACCTTTCATCACACACCCACTGTTTAACTCATGATCTATATCACTGACTCATGAAGCTCGTTCGATCACTTCATAAAAGAAACAAAGACTCCAAAGCTCTTCAAAATAAAAGTATAGGGAAAATACTAATAAAGTACTCCCGTACGCTCCCGTATCCCGACACGTAATGGTATCAAAAAGAAGAACTAACGGATGAACATATAGTTAAAAAAAACACCTAATGAACATATAGTTTGAGAACATCTTATGAACATATAGTTCAAACATACCTACCGATTACAAGTCTGCTATCGTTCCACTGGACTATCTAAAATAGTCTGTGGCCGTTGTCTATACTCTACTAGATGACTAGATCATCTTAAACATCGATATTTCTCATCACTTTTATTTCATCACACATCATCTAATTTATCTACCCATGTTCTACCCAACATATTTGTAGATAAAAATACATACACAGTTTAAAACTTGTATAAAACATCTATTCAACAGTCACCTTAATTAAACAATTAATATAATTACACATAGCACGTATTTTAAAGAAAATACTTCATATATATGTGTAAGGTGAAAGTGACTATACACTCACCTGATTTGATGAAAATCGGGCAGCAATTCGTTTCCTAAAACGTTCGTTTCTAATAAAACCGGGAGTTTTATTCAGAAACCGGGCTCTACGAAGGTCGGGCTTCGAAACCGAAACGATAAATTTTCCGGGCTTCGCGGGCTCTTCGTGGCGTATTCCGGGGGTTATAATCGATATCGGGGCTTTGGGGGATGTTAATATGAAGAAAATATGGAAAAAGGGGCTAAAAGTGGCAAATTACCAAAACTACCCGAGAAGGCTCGCAAGCTCTCTATTTATAGGGGGTCCGAAGTCGGTTTAGAAAGGAGGAGTCAGCAGGCGAGACACGCGGAAGCAGCTAGGCGAGGGTGCGCAGGTGGCTCGCACATGGTCTGCGCATGCGAGGGGCTCGGTGTCGCCTCATGATTGGACCGCGGTCTAGTCCGAGGCTTCGGACGTGGCACCTCCTGCGAGACTCGGACACGCCATAAGGGACACGCGTCGGACTCCTAGTGGACCACTTCGGATGGCTCTCCGGCTCGGATGACTCAGCATAATTTCGGACACGTGTTGGATGCGAGGCGAGGACACGTGGCCGAAGTCCACGTATGTGAAAATTCCCGGTTTTGACATTATTTCTCTATTTTCGCGCCAAAACTTCTAAAATCCATAACTTTCGCATACGAGCTCCGTTTTTGACATTATTTATATGCACGCGTAGGTAAAATTACGCTCTACAACTTTCGTTTAGACTTCGTCGGCTAATTTTGACTTTAGTTTTTATATTATTATTTTTAACAGACCGGGACAGGAAATCCGTTAAAAAATCATAACTTCTTCATTCGACGTCCGTTTTCGTCTGTCTTTTTACCGTTGTGCTACTATTGACGAGACCTTCGATTCTCTTTTAGGTCGTGTCGGCTAAAAATCAATCGATCTAAAATTCGAATTTTTAGCTGTCTACTGCTAAGCTGAAACTTCGAAAAATCATAACTTCCTCATACGAAGTCAGATTTGGGCGTTCTTTTTATACCTACTCTCGGTTTAACGAACACTACGAGTTTCGTTTAGATCACTAAGGCCAAAAAGTAGTTTATCAAAAACTCAATTTTTACGACATTCGGCACCGTGTCGGTTTTGTCGTGAAACTTCGACAGGTCATAACTTCTTCGTTATAATTCGGATTTCGGCATTCTTTATATATCCGTAATCCTTGTCACACCCACTACAAGTTTCTTAATAGATATCGGCTTTATCTAATATTTAATTTTGACGCTCATTTTTATTCTTAATTAATTAAACCCTAATAATTAAGCATAAAACACATAATTCACATAATTCCTTTTCATTTCTTCAAAATGAGTTACAAAGGTTAACCTAGACTATAATGTCAATATTAATGCCTATCCTAGAAACACGGGCGTTACAATTCTCTCCCCCTTAGGATGATTCCGTCCCCGGAATCACGCATCAGCAAACAAATACGGGTAGCGACTCATCATGTCACTCTCCGTTTACCAGGTGATATTTGGCCTATTCGTATGTTTCCAACGCACAAGCACTAAATCGACCATTTTGTGTCACAACTTCTTAGTCTTACGGTCAACGATTGCCTCATGTTCTTCAATCAACCTCTTGTTTTCATCCAACCTTAATTCAGAAATGGGAATTATGTCGGGCACATCTCCCGTGAACTTCCTCAAATAACACACATGAAAGGTATTATGAATACCCTCTAGTTCTTCCGGTAATTCTAGCTTGTAAGCTTGATTCCCGATCCTCTGAAGAACTTTAAATGGTCCAATAAACCTTGGACTCAATTTTTCCCTCTTACCAAATCTTATAAGTCCCTTCCACGGCGAGACTTTAAGTAAAACCGAATCTCCAACTTCGAATGATATCGGTTGTCTTTTATTGTCATCATAACTCTCTTGAGCAGCTAACACCTTTTCCCTAATCACTTTCAACTTTTCAGCAGTCTGATGGACTATTTCAGGTCCCACAAACTGCTTTTCCCCAGCTTCCAGTCAACATGACGGCGTTTGACACTTTTCTCCGTACAAAGCGTGATACGGTTCCATCTTGATGTTCGAGTGGAAACTATCATTATAGGAAAATTCTACTAGAGGTAAGTGTTCATCCCAGTTACCTTGGAATTCTAGGGTACATGCTCTCAGCATATCCTCCAATGTTTGAATTGTTCATTCGCTCTGACCATCGGTTTGCGGATGGTAAGCTGTATTCAAACACAACTTGGTACCCAATTCCTCTTACAGACTCCTCCAAAACATTGAGGTAAAACGGCTGTCACGATCGGATACAATCGTTAACAAAACACCGTGAAGCCTCACAATTTCCTTCACGTAAGAATTCGCAAGTTTATCCATAGACCATTTCTCGTTGGCTGCTATGAAATGCGCACTCTTAGTGAAGCGATCAACGACCACCCAAATCATGTCGTGACCGTTCCTTGTTTTGGGCAGTTTAGTCACAAAATCCATAGTGATATCTTCCCATTTACCCATGGGTACAGGCAAAGGTTCTAAACTCCCATATGGTTTCTGATGTTGTGCCTTAACCCTAGCACAAGTTACACACTCGGTCATAGCAACATCGAACTTCATCGTCGGCTACCAGTAATAGGGTTTTAGATCCCTATACATTTTTATACTGTCGGGATGAATCGAGTACATGGTCTTGTGAGCTTCTTCCATCAGAAGATCTCTTACTCCTCCCATCTTAGGTACCCAAATCCTACCTTTGAATACCTTCAGTCCTTGACCGTTTGTATCAAACACCAACGTTTTATCCCAAACGTTCTTCCTTTCGGTCATTTTTCTCTAAAGCTTCCTCTTGAGCTTTCTTTATACTTTCCACAATTGTCAAGACAACTTCAATTCTCAACGCTCTTGGCCTTTTCTTTTCAAGATTTACCTTCCGACTGAGAGCATCAGCAACAACATTTGCTTTACCAGGGTGGTAAACTATCTCACAGTCGTAGTCCTTGAGTAACTCTAGCCAGCGCCATTGCATCATGTTCAATTCCTTCTGATTAAAGAGATATTGAAGACTCTTATGATCAGTGAAAAGTTTGCATTTAGTACCATAAAGATAGTGCCTCCCTATCTTTAAGGCGAATACTACCACTGCCAACTCCAGATCATGAGTGGGGTAGTTCTTTTCATGCTCCTTCAATTGCCTCAATGCATACGCTATCACTTTATCCCTTTGGGTCGGAACACAACCTAACCCAACTTCTTTAACAACGAACGCGATACTTCTATTGATCGCTTTGATCATCCTTTACTTCAATTCGGCTTAAGTTAACTACTACATAGAACTTGGTTCTCTAAACCACGTAACAAACTCATCGTAGTCGGACTCAATTTGATATGACCACTAGGGTCGGAATAACAATTTTCTTAGTCATTACCGAAACGATGGTAACGACAGACTAGAATAAGACGGAATCAATTACTAATTCCTTGGTAACCTTGTGACTTTCCCTGATCCAAGTGTGAGTCCTGTGCTTCCAGTAGTATAGATCTCTACTACTATTCACACCTACTCATACTCGTCCCAATTACTGTCTCGCAGTCCCCAAGTCCTAAAATCACAAAACAATTTAACACATACGAATGTGTCCAATTAATCATAAAATTTTCCTAGACTTTACTAGGACTTCTTCCATGCGTATCTTCAATCATCAATTCTACTTCAACTTGGTTGGTGATGGAAATTCCAGACGATGGGACAACTTCAAGAATTACACCAATCATTCCACCATCCTGCCAATCGAAGGTGTACTTCCGACGTACCATACTCCTCTAAACGTTTCATTATTTCATCAAACATATTCTAAAGACAAGATACCACTCTTACGATATCTTCTGATAGGTATCATTCACTATCATAAGCTTTTCATTTCCTCCATCTACTCAATTCTCTACTAGTCTTCACCATAATGTTTTGTACACCCAAGCAGACGTTCGGTGTACTGGGCGAGAACTTAAGATAGGAAAGCTTTATTTATGATAGACGTATAAATCTCCTTATCACTTCGAAACGCTTACATGTTAGTTCTAATCTCGTAGTCATACGCTTAGAATCCTACACACATAAGGTTTCCAGACCCGGTCGGCAACAGACCATAGATCTGAACAAATAATGGCATATATGGCAAACATATAACATTTAGTACATAAAAGCATTTTAGGCATCTTTCCTAAAATAAACTAGTGCTCGTGTCTAAAATATGGTAGACACTAATCTCACAATCATCACTTAGCATTCTAAGTTTAAGTCTAGAAATCCTACAAATTCCTAGTTCGCTTAAACTAATGCTCTGATACCAACTGTGACATCCCCAATTTCACGGCCAGAAAAGACCGATTTAATTTATGCTTTTTAAAATAAAGTCAGAGAATCTTTTTAAAAGATGTTGCGGAATTGGTCCCCAACAAAAACAAAACATGATAAAAGTTTGTCAAAACTTTTCTTTAAGAAATATATAATTTCCTTTTATATCAAAGCCTCGGGATGTCATGTTCCGATACAGATCAAAAGCATAAACAAGACATTATAAGCCTTACATCAGTTATTTACAACTACTGGCCTATAATCAAAAAATCACTCATCGTCATCATCCGACTATGCTCGGGGTCCACTACCTGTAATATAAAAAGCTGAGTGGGTCAGGCTTGGAAGCCTGGTAAGCATATAGGGTTTTCAACCCACAATAAATAATAAACTTACTAAGTTCTCAATCAACAATAAATTTATTATTTTCATCAACCAAAAATAACCCTAATTACCCATTCCCATTATCCTCACTTTAGGTCCCTAAAACAACTATCACAAGGGACCTAGCCTAAGGATTTTCACTAGGGGTGACAACATTGCTTCGGGAGTTCCTCAGCAATTTATGTTAAATAAGGCAACCAACGGGGTGACAACATTGCTTTCCTCAGCAATTTAAGTCAAACAAGACAACCTAACATAAAACAATCAATAAGGTGACAATATTGCTTTCCTCTGCAATTTATGTCAAATAGGCACGAAGTCACATCGTCGCCATGAGCTAAGTCCATAGCTCTTATTTATCGACAGTATTTCCCACGGGAATCCCTCCCGCAATACATGTCAATGGGTTTTTAGAGTACAACTGATGAACATACTAAGGGGTTTCCTCAGCCATACATGTCCTAAAGGCAACCATGAGGGGGATAGAGTACATCGAATGAACACTCAAGTTCATTAACACCTACAGGTTGCAAGCCTGCTAGTGTTCCACAGACCGTCTAGAATAGTCCATGGTTGTCATCCATACTCTGCTGAATGACGGGGGGTCAACGTTTGGGTAAGGGCTTTTCTCATATTGCACCACTTACGACAACGTTTAGGTAAGGGCTTTTCTCATATTTCACCACTCACTCTCAGCTCATGATCTATATCACTGATCATCTCATCTATTCAACTCACCTTTCATCACACACCCACTGTTTAACTCATGATCTATATCACTGACTCATGAAGCTCGTTCGATCACTTCATAAAAGAAACAAAGACTCCAAATCTCTTCAAAATAAAAGTATAGGGAAAATACTAATAAAGTACTCCCGTACGCTCCCGTACCCCGACACGTAATAGTGTCAAAAAGAAGAACTAACGGATGAACATATAGTTCAAAAAAAACACCTAATGAACATATAGTTCGAGAACACCTTATGAACATATAGTTCAAACATACCTACCGATTACAAGTCTGCTATCGTTCCACTGGACTATCTAAAATAGTCTGTGGCCGTTGTCTATACTCTGCTAGATGACTAGATCATCTTAAACATCGATATCTCTCATCACTTTTATTTCATCACACATCATCTAATTTATCCACCCATGTTTTACCCAACATATTTGTAGATAAAAATACATACACAGTTTAAAACTTATATAAAACATCTATTCAACAGTCACCTTAATTAAACAATTAATATAATTACACATAGCACATATTTTAAAGAAAATACTTCATATATATGTGTAAGGTGAAAGTGAATATACACTCACCTGATTTGATGAAAATCGGGCAGCAATTCGTTTCCTAAAACGTTCGTTTCTAATAAAACCGGGAGTTTTATTCAGAAACCGGGCTCTGCGAAGGTCGGGCTTCGAAACCGAAACGATAAATTTTTCGGGCTTCTCGGGCTCTTCGTGGCGTATTCCGGGGGTTATAATCGATACCGGGGCTTTGGGGGATGTTAATATGAAGAAAATACGGAAAAAGGGGCTAAAAGTGGCAAATTACCAAAACTACCCGAGAAGGCTCGCAAGCCCTCTATTTATAGGGGGTACGAAGTCGGTTTAGAAAGGAGGAGTTAGCAGGCGAGACACGCGGAAGTAGCTGGGCGAGGGTGCGCAGGTGGCTCGCACATGGTCTGCGCATGCGAAAATTCCCGGTTTTGACATTATTTCTCGATTTTCGCGCCAAAACTTCTAAAATCCATAACTTTCGCATACGAGCTCCGTTTTTGACGTTCTTTATATGCACGCGTAGGTAAAATTGCGCTCTACAACTTTTGTTTAGACTTCGTCGGCTAATTTTGACTTTAGTTTTTATATTATTATTTTTAACAGACCGGGACAGGAAATCCGTTAAAAAATCATAACTTCTTCATCCGACGTCCGTTTTCGTCTGTCTTTTTACCGTTGTGCTACTATTGACGAGACCTTCGATTCTCGTTTAGTTCATGTCGGCTAAAAATCACTCGATCTAAAATTCGAGTTTTTAGCTGTCTACTGCTAAGCTGAAACTTCGAAAAATCATAACTTCCTCATATGAAGTCAGATTTGGGCGTTCTTTTTATACCTACTCTCGGTTTAACGAACACTATGAGTTTCGTTTAGATCACTAAGGCCAAAAAGTAGTTTATCAAAAACTCACTTTTTACGACATTCGGCACCGTGCCGGTTTTGTCGTGAAACTTCGACAGGTCATAACTTCTTCGTTATAACTCAGATTTCGGCATTCTTTATATATCCGTAATCCTTGTCACACCCACTATAAGTTTCTTAATAGATATCGGCTTTATCTAATATTTAATTTTGACGCTCATTTTTATTCTTAATTAATTAAACCATAATAATTAAGCATAAAACACATAATTCACATAATATTCCCATAATTCCTTTTCATTTCTTCAAAATGAGTTACAAAGGTTAACCTAGACTATAATGTCAATATTAATGCCTATCCTAGAAACACGGGCGTTACATCAGTGATACCTTTTGAGTGTGAGTAGGGCAAGTGGGGCTGTAGCGTAGAATGGTTTTGCGTGTTGGTGGAGATTATTCGATGCCCGAATGCTGCTTGCTTTGTGCTTTGTGGAACTCTTGATGACGGGAGTCAGCTACCGAGTGAATATGATGATATTTAGGAGGTAGATGGTTGGAATCATTAGGAGTTCTTCAGTAGCTGATGGAGGAGAAGTGTGAGAACTTAGGAAGAGCCTGAGAAGTGACTTTAGTCAGAAGAGTACGTTGATAGAGGAGAGTATTCGCTGTATAGCGATCATACATATCGGGATTGGTGATCGAGGGGGGTTGAGCAGCTACTTAGGAAATCTGGGACTATCTGTGTGGAAAGTATGGGTAGATGTGGCAGGTAGTATGGGCCCATACTACTGAAAGCATAGAACCCGTACTCGAAACAGGAAGAATCCCAGAGGTTCTAAATCGCAGATTGAGAAGAGATTCGTAGAAGATTGTGAAGTGGTTCGTAGCAGATTGAGAAGTGATTCGTAGCAGATTGAGAAGTGATAACATGGTTTGAGTACCATGATTCATAGCTTTATATTTTCGGTTGATATTCAATACGAGCCCAACATTCCTTTTCTTTTCACCCCCATCTCCATTCTCGGCTATATATATATATATATATATATATATATATATATATATATATATATATATATATATATATATATATATATATATATATATATATATATATATATATATATATATATATATATATATAAGGAAAATGCTGTACTAATCCTAATACTTGACACCTCATTAATGCATGGAGGTTATCCATGCAATTTAACCATCAAACATCTATGCACTTAGAGTCTAACCTCCATGTAATACCCATTTAACCCTCTTTCTTCTCTCTCCCTCTACTTATGGCAGAAGACCCTCACATCCTCCTTACTTCATTCATCTTTCAATGACAAAATCCTCTCAACTCTTTATCTCTCTAAGGACATTAAGAACCCTCTTATCTCTCTTCAAAACTCGTGAGTTAGTGTGTGTGTAATCAAGAAGGTTCTTCAAACTCACATACTAGGTAAGTTACTTCACACTTAAGTTGTTTAACTCCATCTTATGTTAAGATTTTTCCTCAAAACAACATCATTCTCGTGTTTATGCTCCTAGAATCATCTTGTTTTTGAAGATCTTCCCAAAGGAGCTAGCTAGGCCAAAAACACCTTCACTCTCTTTCATTTCTTCATTAAAACTGATCCATCACCCAAGGTGAGCTTCATACCCCCTTGTTTTCGGTTTTACTATGTTTCAGGGAGAATACAAGTTGGTTTTGTGCTAGATCTAAGTATTTATGAATGTATGTGTGTATTTTCATGTTATATGGTGTGAATATGTCATGAAAGCTTGTTAAACTTTCATAAAACTCGAAATATCTACCAAATCATGTTGATGTTAGTAAACTAAGATACTCGAAGTGACTCTACATAATGTTGAAAAGTCTTAACATGCAAAAGTTACTAGAAAAACAAGAAATAATGTAAAAAGGGCCATTTTTGACAAATAAACAAAACGTGAGCCTTTTATGATAACTCACGGTTTTAAGAGGACCAAAAGAGTCATTTTGGATAAAAATGGGTTTCTATGACATTCACGGTTTTGTAGGGATCAAAAGTGTTATTTTTGACAAAATTGGGTTTCTTTTGGGCCTTCACGGTTTTAATGGGCTAAAATGGTCATTTTTCATAAAAAGGGGCTTTATTTGGAAATACACGATTTCATGGGCTTAAAATGTAAATTTTTGGCCTTAATGGACTTAAAATGTCATTTTTATCAAAATGGGCCTTATTTACAAATTTTCGGTTTTTTATTGGGCCTAAAATGTCATTTGAAATGAAAATGGGCCCTTATTGTAAAATTTTGCTTTAGTGGGCCAATATATTAAATTTTGACAAAAGTGGGCCTTTATTGAAGATTTTCGATTTCTTCGGCTAAAAAGGTCATTTCTAAGAAGAGTGGGCTGTTTATGTCATTTTTAGCACAAATCGGACTAAAACGATCATTTTCATAATAAATGGGCTTTTTACGACAATTTTACTCGAATTGGGCTTGTCACACCCATAACATGCTTATTGGGTTTCGTATACTCATTTCATGTTTATTGGGCTTTATAGGCCCATTGATTTTCTTATTGGGCCTCACGACACGTTATATGTTAATCGGACTAATAACAAACAATACTTGACACTTTGATAAAAACAAATGGTATTTTCATCACCAATGTTTTGTAATCAAATGCATACTCGAAACATTATTTTAAAGTGGTAAAAAAATGCGATACACTGTTCGCGTAAACTTAGTTAAGGTTCTTGTGAGACGCGCCTTCACCCGTACCTACCTAGTGTACAACCGTAAGTCCTGTAGTTATAACCAGAGTCTTCTGGAGGGAGAGTGAAAGTTTGTGTATAGATTTATACGGGATTGACAGCCCCACACCTGAGCTGTTCGCTACAGCTAGACTAGGCCAGTCTAAGGTGACAAATGTCTTACCTTAAACAAGCGACGCCTGAAGAACGTCATGACAAGCATATCAGTCATATCAAGTATGGTTATAATGACTCACATAAAGATTAATAAACATAATAAGTTTATGGAATACCTATACTATATTTTTGATACATGTACGAACTATTCATTTCTACAATACTCGGGTCTTATGGTTTGAAGACTACAACTCTTTCACAAGCAGAATATATCGGATTTTCTGGGAAATACATTATACATTACCATTTACTTACTACAGAAAATATAAGATTTTCTAGAACTCTCTCTCTCTTTATACATTTTCAAAAACATGAACACACATGCTATAATACAAGATTTGAAACAAAACACTTAAACCATTTTTACGGAAGATATCGGATTTTCTGGTGTTTACAAATGATACAAAACTTTTCATACAAACATGCTTATGAACTCACCAATATTATATATGTTGACGTTTTTCAAAATAACTTGTATTCTCAGGGACTCGTTAAGCAGGCCGGTCATCAAGAACATGTGGACTTTTGTTGTATTTATTTTTCCATCATACATTTAATATTTCAGCATGTAACTTTTGTGAACAAATACAATGATGTAAAACCATGTATGATGTATTATTGAATGTGTAATGATGATGTTGTCCTTTGATTCAATTATATACGTTGTGATGATATTACAAGATGAAGTCACTCGCCCCCGGACGTTTCCGCCGTCTGGTTCGGGGGTGTGACAGATTGGTATCAAAGCAATGTTTATAGTGAACTGGCATATCTAATCATACAAGATATGCAACTATAAATATATTGGGACTAAAATACTCAGAACAAAATAAAATACGTACCTATGTGTGCATTATTACAATAAGAAGAACTAAAAGTCTTTGGAGGAATTGGACATCGCGGTTAAACTCGGGCAGTTATGTAGTCGTATTGGTGGTAAATATAGCCTGATCAACTATATTTATTCAAAATACGACCAACATGTGCTTGGGAGTGATCATGGTGGGTAATGAATCTAGAAACTTACCAACCTCGTATCCAAAAGTTTGAAGGAACTCAAACATAAACAATTTAAAATACTATAGGAGCATTTGGGATATCATATAACCGTCGCACATACACTTTCTACACGCTTCTCACGCCTCCATGTTCGTACAGGCACCATGGATGAAATTCCCCAAGGCGACCTCTACTACCAGGCCTTGTGGCCAATGGATAGATTGAAGGAGGACCAGAAATGGTTCAAGAAGAAAATCCAGAAGCGAGACCCGAAGAGTATATGGAACTGGACTATGAGGATAGTGAATCTGACGAGGAGTCAGATAAAGGAGAAGACATTAGGGAAACCCCTAGTGAACCCCACCTTTCGGAGACCCTACCAGACCAGCACACGGTGCAGGAGAGCACTACTGACCGTATACGCTCTCTAGAGGAAGAAGTAGCCAACCTAAAGCAACACCTATTTGCGGCCGAAGCTAGGGCAGTGCGAGCAGAGCAAAAGGAGGATGAGATCACTCGCGAGATGAGTGAATTGGACGAGCTTCTGGTGTGTCACTTCGGTATCTGAGTACCACCACCACTATCGTTAGGACCTGTTCTTTTATGTACTATTGTATGTAGGACCGACTTTATGATTAAGTGACCACACTACTCATAAAGTTATTATGCTGGCAAACTTTCTTTTCTTTATGTACTGTACGCCTTCCTAAAGGCAAATTTTCATGCATTGTACAACGGAGATTATATCACTAGTGTAACAATTATGTGCTCTTATTGTGATGTTGTTATCTGTTATGTGTTGTATTTTCCTTATTTCATGATGTATATGATTGCACTTATAAGCATAACCGAAACACCGTAACCTCTAGACAAGAACAATGCACTCATTGTCCTTCTGTTCTGTGACAGAAGATGCCTAGACGATCCGATCGCAGAACTAACAACACAACTACACCACCGCCGCCTCCGCCGGAGGTAAACTCTGCTGCATTCCAGGCAGCAGTATCGGTTGTGGTCACCGCTGCATTGTCTCATATTCATAATGGAAACAATGGTGGCGGAAATGGTCAAGGAACAGGAAGCTCAAACCAAGGAATGAACCAAGGGCCTGCAAAAGTCTGCACTTACAAAGATTTTACTAATGCAAAACCCCGAACGTTTAATGGAACCGGTGGAATAATAACGTTGAAGCGCTGGATTGAGAAGGTCGAATTGGTCTTTGAGATATGCGGATGTCCAGAAGAACATAAGGTGAAATTTGCAGCTTGTACGTTTGTCGACCAAGCACTATCGTTGAAGCCTTGACACTCCCAGTGGCAAATGCCATGCCATGGGAGGAACTCAAAGAAATGTTGATGGCAGAGTACTGTCCCCGTGGGAAAGTACAGAAGTTAGAGCAGGAATTATGGAACCTCACAGTGCAAAACTCGGATATCGAGGCTTACATATCCAGATTTAGTGAATTGGCACTTTTGTGCCCGTGTATGATCACATCAGAAGGGAAGAAAATTGAGTGTTTCATTTGGAGGTTAACGCCTCCAATTCAAGGAAACGTGATTGCAGCAAACCCTGAGACTTTTGACAATGCAAAACGGCTAGCTCAGAAGCTTTATGATCATGGCAACAAGAAAGGTACCAAAAGTGTTGAGACTGAGGGCAAGAAGGAAGGGAATAACAAGAAGAATGGGGAAAATAAACGAAAGGGGAGACAGAACCAGGGATCCTCTAAAAAGCAGCAAACTGTAGCAGTCCACGCTGCTACCGCTCAAGTTATACCAGCCCCAGCTTCCCCAGCCTCATCCTCGCAGACTACTACCAAGCCTTACGCAGGAACCTTACCGAAATGTAACAAATGAAACTACCACCACCATGGCGAGTGCAGAGAAATGCAGTGTACCAACTGCAACCGCAAGGGGCACACCGCCCGGTACTGCAGATCTCAACCCCAACCGAACCAACAACAACAACAACAACAATAACGTCGGGGCCAGTCATACTTGTTATGGATGTGGAGGAACTGGCCATTTTAGGCGAAACTGCCCCAAGGCCAACAACCAAGGAGCAGGAGGATCAGTCAGGGTCCTGACATTGGGTCAAGGAGAGGCAGTTCAAGACCCGATGGTTGTTACTGGTACGTTTCCCCTCAACAACACTTACGCATGCATTCTATTTGATAGTGGGGCTGAGCGGAGTTTCGTGAGTAATAATTTCAAACACTTACTAAACCAACAACCCCAAAAGCTAAGCGAAGCCTTCACGGTGGAGATGGCTAATGGGAAAAATGAAACAACCAAAGACGTTTACGTAGGATGCACGTTAACATTAAACAACCACTCATTTCAAGTAAATTTCATGCCAGTTAATATTAGGAGTTTTGATGTGATAATTGGCATGGCTTGGTTGAGCCCCCACCATTTTGATATTATGTTCCACGAGAAGGCCGTTCGCCTTCACCTCCCCAACCAGGAAACCCTAATAATCTACGATGATAAACATGGCGCCAATATTCGTCTTATCTCATGCATCAAGGCACAAAAATGCCTGCATAAGAAAAATTATGCCTTCCTCGCCCATGTTGTGGATAAAACAAAAGCGGAAATAAACATCAAAGATATCCCAGTGGCATGTGACTTTACGGATGTATTTCCCGAAGACCTTTCGAGAATACCCCCAGAAAGACAGGTCGAATTTCGAATTGACCTAATACTGGGAGCCACATCAATTGCCAAATCACCCTACAGGTTAGCTCCTGCCGAAATGCAGGAGTTGTCAAGTCAATTAAGCGAACTCATAGACAAAGGATTCATCAGGCCGAGCTTCTCACCCTGGGGAGCTCTGGTCTTGTTTGTCAAGAAGAAGGACGAATCCTTCAAAATGTACATCGACTATCGGGAGCTGAACAAACTCACCGTCAAGAACCGATATCCACTCCCTCGGATTGACGATCTATTCGACCAGCTTCAAGGAGCTAGTTAGTTTTCAAAAATAGATCTAAGGTCTGGTTACCATCATCTTCGAGTCCGGGAAGAAGATATTCCAAAACCTGCTTTCAGAACCCGATATGGTCATTATGAATTCGTTGTTATGCCCTTCGGTCTGACGAATGCCCCTGCGACATTTATGGACCTCATGAATCGATTCTGCCACCCATTCCTCGAAAATTTTGTAATCGTTTTCATTGATGACATACTCATATACTCTCGAAGTAAGGAGGAGCACGGTCAGCATCTACGTCAGATCTTGGAAACTCTTAGAGCTGAAAAGTTATATGCAAAACTCTCCAAATGCGAGTTCTGAATTCGCAGTGTAAATTTCTTGGGTCATGTAGTTAGTGAGGAAGGAATTCACGTGGATCCATCCAAGATCAAAGCTAATGAAGGTTGGGCAATTCCGAAATCGCCAATGGAGATCTGGAAATTCTTGGGCCTTGCTGGTTATTATAGAAGGTTCATTCAGAATTTCTCCAAGATTGCCAAGCCTCTCACCACTCTAACCCAGAAGGGCGTACCCTTAAACTACAGTGACAAACAGGAAGTTGCTTTTCAAACCCTGAAGCGAGCCCTCTGCAGTGCTCCGGTGTTGTCTACGCCAAAGGGAACAAAAGATTTTGTGGTGTATAGTGACACATCAAACCAAGGGTTAGGTTGTGTGCTAATGCAGCGTGGAAAAGTGATAGCTTACGCGTCCAGACAATTAAAGGCCCCCGAAGTAAATTACACCACCCATGATCTCGAGCTGGGAGTTGTGGTCTTCACCCTGAAGATTTGGAGACACTACCTCTACGCTACAAAGTGCACCATCTTCACGGACCACAAAAGCCTCCAGCACATTCTAAATCAAAAGGAGCTAAATATGAGGCAGCGAAGATGGGTTGAGCTGCTAAATGACTATGAATGCGAGATCAAGTATATCCAGGCAAGGCTAATGTGGTGGCTGATGCTCTGAGCCGGAAGGAATACATGAGTCGATGAACGAAGACCCTAACATTGACTATCCAATCCCACTTGTCTAGACAAATAAGGGATGCTCAATTGGAGGCCCTGAAGCCAGAAAACGTTACGAACGAAGTATTACGTGGGATGGACAAGAATCTCAAAATCAAAGAGGATGGAGCTTATTACCTCATGAACTGAATCTGGATTCCAAAGTTTGGAGGGTTCAGAGACGTGGTCATTAACGAAACGCAAAAGACAAGATATTCAGTCCATCCCGGTGCTGATAAAATGTACTTGGATCTGAAGCAACAATATTGGTGGCCAAACAGGAAAGCAGAAATTGCCACTTACGTGAGCAAGTGCCTCACTTGCGCCAAGGTTAAAGTGGAATATCAGAAGCCCTCGGGATTACTGCAACAATCTGAAATCCCCGAGTGGAAATGGAAAAGGATTACAATGGATTTCATAACCAAATTACCTAAGGCAGGGGACGGGTTGGATGCTATCTAGGTGATTGTAGATAGGTTAACCAAATCTGCCCATTTCCTGCCAATAAAGGAGACGTACAAAATGGACAAGCTAACACGAATCTATATAAAGGACATGGTGAGATTACATGGGGTACCAATATCTATTATCTCCGATCGAGATAATATATTTACCTCTCGATTTTGGCAGTCGCTCCTGAAGGAATTGGGAACACAACTGGATATGAGCACTGCCTATCACCCTCAAACTGACGGCCAAAGCAAGCGAACCATCCAAACGCTTGAAGACATGCTCCAAGCCTGTGTGATTGATTTTGTCAAGGCATGGGATACCCATTTTCCCTTAATCGAATTATCGTACAACAACAGCTATCACACAAGCATTAAGGTTGCTCCTTTCGAGGCCTTGTATGGTAGGAAATGCAGATCACCTTTTTGCTGGGCTGAGGTGGGAGACACACAGCTAGCAATAGGACAAACACCAAACATCACTCTTACAGTCCCCGAGATCATTCGGGAAACGATAGAGAAAATAGTCCAAATCAAGGCACGACTCCAAGCATCGCGAAACCGACAAAAGAGCTATGTTGATAAACAACGAAAGCCTCTAGAATTTCAAGTCGGGGATCGGGTGCTACTAAAAGTCTCTCCCTGGAAGGGTATGTTATGATTCAGAAAGCGGGGCAAGCTAAATCCATGATACATCGGACCATTCGAGATCCTTGCCCGGATTGGTCCGGTGGCATACAGACTACAACTAACCTCAGAACTTAACAACGTACATCCTGTATTCCACGTGTCCAATTTGAAAAAGTGCCTATCAGATGAAACCCTCGTTGTTCCCCTGGATGAGATCGCGATGAACGAGAATCTCCTGTTCGTCAAAGAGCCGGTTGAAATCATGGACAGGGAAGTGAAGCGTACAAAACAAAGTCGCATTCCGATTATGAAGGTTCGATGGAAAGCTAAACACGGACCGGAATTCACATGGGAACGCGAAGATCAAATGATGCAAAAGTACCCTCACCTTTTCTCTAGCTCTTAGGATTGACTATCAAAAGAATTTCGGGACGAAATTCCCTCTAACAGGTGGATGATGTCACAACTAGTATTTTAAGGCTAGGAAATTCTATCCATGTGTAATTACTTTTGGTGAATTCTTGTAACCCTAAGTACTATGTTATACATGTTATTCATTCAACAACAACATTTTGAATCAACACTCATACGTGAAGCCCTAAACCTAATTCAATGCACTACATTCACTCAACTTTGGATTGAAACCCTAACTTCCCGGTTCAAACTTTTATTGGACCACGATCCTCTTATTGGGCCTAATGGACCAATAAACCCTCAACTTGATTCTTTTGGGCTAAGAAACCTCATTTGGGCCCTAGTTGGACCCACATTCAATAAGCAATAGCATTTTGGGCCATAAGACTCATCATGGGCCTTATTGGGCCGAAAACAATCTTCTTTAATGATATGGGCCGAAAACTCATTCCTTCTATCATTTTGGGCCGTAAACACAAATGTAAGCCTAATGGGCCGAAAATTTCCTTATTGGGCTTTATATTTTCGATTGATATTGAATACTAGCCCAACATTCCTTTTCTTTTCATCCCCATCTCCATTCTCGGCTATATATATATATATATATATATATATATATATATATATATATATATATATATATATATATATATATATATATATATATATATATATATATATATATATATATATAAGGAAAATGTTGTACTAATCCTAATACTTGACACCTCATTAATGCATGGAGGTTATCCGTGCAATTTAACCATCAAACATTTATGCACTCAGAGTCTAACCTCCATGTAATACCCATTTAACCCTCTTTCTTCTCTCTCCCTCTACTTACGGCAGAAGAACCTCACACCCTCCTCACTTCATTCATCTTTCAATCAGAAAATCCTCTCAACTCTTTATCTCTCTAAGGACATCAAGAACCCTCTTGTCTCTCTTCAAAACTCATGAGTTAGTGTGTGTGTGTAATCGAGAAGGTTCCTCAAACTCACATACTAGGTAAGTTAGTTCACACTTAAGTTGTTTAACTCCGTCTTATGTTAAGATTTTTCCTCATAACAACACCATTCTTGTGTTTATGCTCCTAGAATCATCTTGTTTTCGAAGATCTTCCCAAAGGAGCTAGCTAGGCCGAAAACACCTTCACTCTCTTTCATTTCTTCATCAAAACCGATCCATCACCCAAGGTGAGCTTCATACCCTCTTGTTTTCGGTTTTACTATGTTTTGGGGGAGAATACAAGTTGGTTTTGTGTTAGATCTAAGTATTTATGCATGTATGTGTGTATTTTCATGTTATATGGTGTGAATATGTCATGAAAGCTTGTTAAACTTTCATAAAACTCGAAATACCTACCAAATCATGTTGATGTTAGTAAACTAAGATACTCGAAGTGACTCTACATAATGTTGAAAAGTCTTAACATGCAAAAGTTACTAGAAAAACAAGAAATAATGCAAAAGGGCCATTTTTGACAAATAAACAAAAAGTGAGCCTTTTATGATAACTCACGGTTTTGAGAGGACCAAAAGAGTCATTTTGGATAAAAATGGGTTTCTATGACATTCACGGTTTTGTAGGGATCAAAAGTGTTATTTTTGTCAAAAATGGGCTTCTTTTGGGCCTTCACTGTTTTAATGGGCTAAAATGGTCATTTTTCATAAAAAAAGGGGGGCTTTATTTGGAAATACACGATTTCATGGGCTTAAAATGTAAATTTTTGGCCTTAATGGACTTAAAATGTCATTTTTATCAAAATGGGCCTTATTTACAAACTTTCAGTTTTTGTTGGGCCTAAAATGTCATTTGAAATGAAAATGGGCCCTTATTGTAAAATTTTGGCTTTAGTGGGCCAATTTATTAAATTTTGACAAAAGTAGGCCTTTATTGAAGATTTTCGATTTCTTGGGCCAAAAAGGTCATTTCTAAGAAGAGTGGGTTGTTTATGTCATTTTTAGCACAAATCGGACTAAAAAGATCATTTTCATAATAAATGGGCTCTTTACGACATTTTTCTCGAATTGGGCTTGTCACACCCATAACATGCTTATTGGGCTTGTTATACCCAATACATGCTTATTGGGTCTGTTATACTCAAATATATGTTTATTGGGCTTCGTATACTCATTTCATGTTTATTGGGCCTTATAGGCCCATTGATTTTCTTATTGAGCCCCACGACACGATATATGTTAATCGGACTAATTACAAACAATACTTGACACTTTGATAAAAACAAATTGTATTTTCATCACCAATGTTTTGTAATCAAATGCATACTCGACACATTATTTTAAAGCGGTAAAAAAATGCGATACACTGTTCGCGAAAACTTAGTTAAGGTTCTTGTGAAACGCGCCTTCACACATACCTACCTAGTGTACAATCATAAGTCCTGTAGTTATAACCAGAGTCTCCTGGAGAGAGAGCGAGAGTTTGTGTATAGATCTATACAGGGTTGACAGCCCCACACCTGAGTTGTTCGCTACAGCTAGACTAGGCCAGTCTAGGGTGACAAATGTCTTACCTTAAACAAGCGACGCCTGAAGAACGTCATAACAGACATATCAGTCATATCAAGTATGGTTATAACGACTCACATAGAGATTAATAAACATAATAAGTTTACGGAATACCTATACTATATTTTTGATACATGTACAAACTATTCTTTTCTACAATACTCGGGTCTTATGGTTTGAAGACTGCAAGTCTTTTACAAGCAAAAAATATCGGATTTTCTGGGAAATACATTATACATTACCATTTACTTACTACATAAAATATAAGATTTTCTGGAACTCTCTCTCTCTTTATACATTTTCAAAAACATGAACACACATGTTATAATACAAGATTTGAAACAAAACTCTTAAACCATTTTTACGGAAGATATCGGATTTTCTGGTGTTTACAAATGATACAAAACTTTTCATACAAACATGCTTATGAACTCACCAACATTATATATGTTGACGTTTTTCAAAATAACTTGTATTCTCAGGGACTCGTTAAGCAGGTCGGTCATCAAGAACATGTGGACTTTTGTTGTATTTATTTTTCCATCGTACATTTAATATCTCGGCATGTAACTTATGTGAACAAATACAATGATGTAAAACCATGTATGTTGTATTATTGAATGTGTGATGATGATGATGTTGTCTTTGATTCAATTATATACACTATGATGATATTACAAGATGAAGTCACTCGCCCCCGGACGTTTCCGCCGTCTGGTTCGGGGGTGTGACATATCAAAGTATGAAGATCTTGAAGAAGTGAAGAATAAGGCAAATTGCT
The DNA here is from genome assembly GCF_052849685.1 of Lactuca virosa. NCBI lineage: Eukaryota > Viridiplantae > Streptophyta > Magnoliopsida > Asterales > Asteraceae > Lactuca > Lactuca virosa. The sequence goes on along the minus strand of NC_136426.1, from coordinate 33,940,886 downwards.
AAAGGATTGTTTGTTATAACTTTTCTTTCTAGGTTATTTTTACTATATGTATGCTTGGGAATTTAACAAAAATACCTTGAGGTTAAGAAAGTTTTCTGAGGATGTATTCGGAAGGATGCAGAAATGAATGTTGTTCAAAATAAGTAGGGATCGTTTATGATGATTGTGAGTATTTAGGATGTTTTGATATAGCATAATAACAATGTTTTGATATAGCATAATTTGCGAATTCAAATTGTGTTATTTTATGTGATGTTGGTGAGAAATATTTTGGATATAGCATAATAACAACCTAGTTTGCTCAAGAACTAGCAAAAGATAAGTGTGGGGTATTTTGATATGACCTTATTTAAGTATATATTTTAGGCCATTATATTAATATATTTGATTAAAATGTTATATTTTTAGATATATGATACTTAATATGCTTTGAAATGTTCAATTACAGTTAAATCGGAGTTGGGATGCAAAAGGAGGAGAGCATTGTCGAGAAAGATGCAAAAAGGATGTTGTTGGTAACTTGACCTCTCTTTAGTGTTTTGGCCATATCTCATGACTCGTAACTCCGATTGAAAAGATTCAAGATGTTCTGAAAACTAGACAAATTTTTGGACGAATTTCATATTTATGCTAAGTTCTGATTCTCAGTTCCCACACCGTGGAAAAGCTTCACACCCCCGGCCGACGGAGGAAACGTCGGGTTGTGCGACGTTAGAATGTTGGATTTCAGGCCACATACATACATTAAATAATACACTGAGATATTGTGACATCCCCATTTTCACGGCCAGAAAAGACTGATTTTGTTTATGCTTGTTTAAAAACCAGAGTAACATTTTAAATAAAAGTGTTGCGGAATTTGTTCCCAAAAGAAAATATCATAAAGATTTATCAAAGCATTTCCGAAGAAATGTATTTCATTAAAACCTCGGGATGTCATGTTCGATACAGATCAAAAGCATAAATAGTACAACATAATCCTTACAACATTTATTCATATCTACAGGCCTATAATCTGTAATCCCTCATCCAAAACAGCACATCTATGCTCGAGTGCCACTACCTGTAATACAAGAAACTAACTGGGTCAAGCTTGGGAGCCTGGTGGGCACATAGGATTTTCAACCCACAATAAATAAGTTTATTAATTTCATCAACCAACAATAACCCTATTACCCGTTCCCGTTATCCTCACTTTACGTCCCTAAACACCTATCATAAGGGACCTAGCCTAAGGATCATCATCGGGATGGACATTTATTCTAAGGGGGTTCCGCAACAATAAATGTCCTAAAGGCAACCATGAGGGGGATGGAGTACACCAGTGAACACATCGTTCACAAACACCTACAGGTTGCGAGCCTGCTAGCGTTCCACTGGATTGTCTAGAAAAGTATGTGGTCTTCATCTATACTCCGCTAGATGATTGGAAACATCGTCAACATTGAGGCCTCTCATCATTTTATTTCATCACACCCAACTATTACATCTACCCATGTTTTACCCAACACATTTTGTAGATATAAAATATATATACAGTTTAAATCATTTAAAACATGTATAAAATCTTTCATCCAGCATAGACAGCAAGTATTCAGATAATATGCACACATAACACATAATTTATATAAAATACTTCATATATATGTGTAAGATGAAACTAATTATGCACTCACCTGTTAAGGTGGTGATTCCGAACTCAGACAGCGCTTCGCTTCTATTAATTTATTTTCTTTCGACGAAACCTAGTATCATTACCACTAGATTTTAGTCTAATATTCATTGCGACTAATTATTAGTCTAGATTCGTAATTAACTCAAAGTCTACTTCATGATCAATCAAGTAAGGAACAACCAGGTAGGATCATATCGGAGGTAGCGTCCGTTTGGTATACGAAGTATACTGTTTGGAAATCCCACTTTAAACACCTCACTAAATCACAGCCTAGACATCATTCCCGTAAGTAGATCAATCGGTATAACGACTTTGAATCACTGATAAATCTTATTTATAGGTTCATAATAACGATATTACATTTATATATAAGCTATATTTAAAGTACGGTAGGCGTATCTCACTTACAGCGGGTTTTTATTAAAAATCGGGTTTCGCTGGAGCAGCGTTTCTAAGCTGAAAAGCTCTTTTCTAGGAGCCTTCCGGAGCTCCGGGGCTTCCTTCGGATGCTAGGGGGGTTACCCTAGGCTTTGGGGGGTTTAGGAGGCTAGAGAGAGAGTTTGGAGAGAGAAAGAGAAGGTGGAAGGTGTGAGTTTGAAGCTTCACCCGAGACCTCTATTTATAGGTTGGAAAACAGCTCTACTCGACGAGTTGGTACTTCTACTCGTCAAGTCCATGTCAGGTGTCACCATCTGGTGGCTAGCCTTAGAGAGAGAAAGCAACGGCTAAGATTTCACCACGTCACCCGATTTCGCACAGCTCATTCCCGACTTAGAAAAATCATAACATTCGTATACGAGCTCCGTTTTTGACGTTCTTTATGTCCACGCATAGGTGGGATCATAGTCTACAACTTTCGTTTAGACTCCGTCGGCTAATTTTGACTTAATTTTTACAGTTATATTTTTAACAGGCCGGGATAGGAAAAGTCCGTTAAAAATTCATAACTTTTTCATCCGACGTCCATTTTCGTCTATCTTTTTACCGTTGCACTGCTAATAATGAGATCTTCAATTCTCATTTAGGTTGCGTTTCCCAAAAACCGATCAATCTAAAATTCGAATTTCAGGCTGTGCACTGCTATGCCAAATCTTAGAAAAATCATAACTTCCTCATACGAAGTCAGATTTGGGCGTTCTTTTTATGAATCTTCTCGGTTTAACGTATGCTACAACTTTAATTTAGATCTCTAAGGCTAAAAAGTAGTTTATCAAAAAATCACTTTTTACGATTCCCGGTGCCGTGCTGGTTTTGCCGTAAAACTTTAACAGGTCATAACTTCTTCGTTATAACTCGGATTTCGGCGTTCTTTATATATATGGAATCCTTGTTTCGACCACTACAAATTTATGTATAAATATTGGGTTTATCTAACACTTTATTTTTTACGCTTATTTTTATCCTTTATTTATTTCATCATTATAAACAAATATAAAGCACATAAATTCACATAATACTCAAATAATTCATCTTTATTACCTCAAAATGAGTTACAATGGTTGACCTGACTATTACATCAGTACACTAATGCTTAGCCCAGGAACACGGGCGTTACAATTCTCTCCCCATTATGATGATTCCGTCCCGGAATCATGCATCAGCAAACAGATGTGGATAGCGACTCATCATGTCACTCTCTGTTTCCCAGGTGAGATTCGACCCATTCGTATGTTTCCAGCAGACAAGCACTAAGTCGACCATCTTGCGTCGCAACTTCTTAGTCTTACAGTCAACGATTGCCTCGGGCTCTTCGATTAGCCTCTTATTCTCATGCATTATTAACTCTGAGATTGGAATTATGTCGGGAACTTCTCCCGTAAATTTCCTCAAATAACACACACGGAAAGTGTTATGAATACCATCTAGTTCTTCGGGTAATTTGAGCTTGTAAGCTTGGTTCCCGATCTTCTGAAGAACTTTGAACGGTCCAATAAACCTTCGACTCAACTTTCCTCGTTTCCCAAATCTTATAAGTCACTTCCACGGTGAGACTTTGAGCAAAACTGAATCCCCAACTTCGAATGTCATCGGTCATCTCTTCTTATCAGCATAGCTCTTCTGACGATCCTGAGCTGCTAACATCCTTTCCCTGGTCACCTTTAACTTCTCAGCAGTCTGATGGACTATCTCGGGGCCCATAAACTGCTTTTTCCCATCCTCAATCCAACAAGACGGCGTACGACACTTCTGTCCATACAAAGCTTGATAAGGTGCCATCTTGATGCTCGATTGGAAACTATTTTTGTAGGAAAACTCTACCAAAGGTAAGTACTCATCCCAGTTACCTTGGAATTCCAGGGTACATGCTCTCAGCATATCTTCAAGTGTTTGTATCATTCTTTCGCTCTGACCATCAGTCTGCGGATGGTAAGTTGTACTCAAACACAGCTTCGTACCCAATTCCACTTGTAGACTTCTCTAAAACCTTGACGTGAAACGACTATCACGATCTGATACAATCGCTAGAGTAACACCATGAAGTCTTACCACTTCCTTCACGTAAGCATTTGCAAGCTTATTCATAGACCACCTCTCGTTGGCTACTATGAAGTGTGCACTCTTGGTGAAACGATCCACGACTACCCAAATCATGTCGTGATCGTTCTTTGTTCTGGGCAGTTTAGTCACAAAATCCATGGTGATGTCTTCCCATTTACCCATGGGTACAGGTAAAGGTTCTAAACTCCCATACGGTTTTTGATGTTGCGCCTTAACTCTTGCACAGGTTACACACTCGGCCACATACTTTGCAACATCGAGCTTCATCGTCGGCCACCAGTAGTAAGGTTTCAGATCCCTATACATTTTAGTGCTACTTGGATGAATCGAGTACATGGTCTTGTGAGCTTCTTCCATCAGAAGATCTCTTACTCCTCCTGTCTTAGGTATCCAAATCCTATCTTCGAATACCTTCAATCCTTGATTGTTTGTACCGAACACTAACGTTTTGCCTAAACATTCTTCCTTTTGGTCATTTTTCTCTGAAGCTTCTTCCTGAGCTTTCTTGATACTTTCCACAATAATCAAGACAACTTTTTTTCTCAACGCTCTTGGCCTTTTTTTTCAAGGTTCACTTTTCGACTTAGAGCATCAGCGACAACATTTGCTTTACCAGGGTGGTAAAGTATCTCACAGTCGTAGTCCTTGAGTAACTCTAGCCAGCATCGTTGCCTCATATTCAATTCCTTCTGATTAAAGAGATACCGAAGACTCTTATGATCAGTGAAAACTTTGCACTTCGTGCCATAGAGATAATGCCTCCATATCTTTAGGGCGAATACTACCGCTGCCAACTTCAAATCATGAGTGGGGTAGTTCTTTTCATGCACTTTCAATTGTCTTGATGCATATGCTATCACCTTTTCTCTTTGAGTTAGAACACATCCGAACCCGACTCCCGACGCATCGCTATATACTGCGAAGTCTTCAATTCCATCGGGTAGAGAAAGAATTGGTGCTTAACATAAATTCTTCTTTAGCTTCTCGAATGCTTCTTAGTGCTTCTCACTCCATGTATAAGTAGCTCCCTTATGGGTCAAAGCTGTTAATGGAGCACCTATCGAAGAAAATCCTTAGATAAATCTTCGGTAATATCCAGCTAATCCCAGAACGCTTCGAATCTCCGTGGGACTTTTCGGTCGTTCCCACTTCATCACAGCTTCGATCTTTGTTGGGTCAACCATTATCCCTTATTGGTTAACCACATGACCCAAGAATTGGACTTCTCGGATCCAAAAATCACATTTGGAGAACTTTGCATAAAGCTTTTCCTTCTTCAATACTTCTAACACTTCTCGCAAGTGTCTGCCATGCTCCTCCTGGCTTTTCAAGTAAATCAGAATGTCATATATGAACACTATCATAGATTTATCGAGGAATGGTTTACAAACCCTGTTCATCAAATCCATGAATGCTGTTGGAGCATTGGTTAGTCCAAATGACATAACCAAGAACTCATAGTGTCCATATCTAGTTCTGAACGTAGTTTTCTCAATATCCTGCTCTCTCACCTTCAGATGATGATATCCTGACCTAAGATCGATCTTTGAGAAATAGCTCGAACCTTGCAGCTGATCGAACAGGTCATCAATCCTTGGTAATGGGTACTTGTTCTTTACCGTTGCCTTGTTCAGCTCTCTGTAATCTATGCACATTCTCATGCTTCCGTCCTTCTTTTTCACGAATAACACCGGAGCTCCCCAGGGTGATGAACTAGGTCAAATGAAACCGTTGTCCAAAAACTTCTGAAGTTGCGTCATGAGCTCCTTCATCTCCGTCGGTGCTAATCGGTATGGTGCTTTCACTATTGGTGTCGTTCCTGGTAACAAGTCTATTCGGAACTCCACTTGTCTATCAGGCGGTAATCCGGGAAGATTTTCGGGAAAGACTTTCGGATAATCACACACCACTGGTATACTCTGCACCTCCTTATTCTCCTTATTTGCATCAATCACGAATGCCAAATATGATGTGCATCCAGACAAACATTTCCTGGCCTTCATCAGGGAGATGATTCTAGAATTAACTCTGCGTTTGTCCCCGTACACCATAAATGCCTCTCTTCCGGCTGGGTTTACTCTAACTATCTTCTTTCTGCAAAGTATCTCGGCATCGTTGGCGCTAAGCCAATCCATTCCCAGAACGATGTCGAAACCGTTCAACTCTATGGATAACAGTTCTTCATGGAATTCGTTTTTGTTTAAGTCCATGACGATGTTCTTAATATAATCACTAACAATTAGGAATTTGCCACTGGCAACTTCCACAATTAGGGCATTATCAAATTTTTCTACAGGTAATGCTAATTTCTTACCAAATTTATACGATACAAAGGAGTAGTTCGCTCCCGAATCAAATAGTATATTGGCAGGTAATCCATTTACAATAAAGGTACCTGAAGTGACATCTGCTGCCTCCTTTGTAGCTTCAACCGTCATTTGGAAGGCTCTCGCCTTCGGCTTCGATGGAATGTTGGGTCTTGCTGCCTCCTTCTTCTTCGGGCAGTCCCTCGAGATTTGCCCTTCTTCATTACACCCATAACAGACTTTCTGGGTGAAGGTGCATTCATTGGCATAGTGCCCAGGCTTTCCACACTTAAAACATGTGATCTCCCCGTCACATTTCCCATGGTGCATCTTCTTGCATTTGTTGCACCATTTGGCTTCACCTCCTCCAGACTTCTTCGTACCAGACTTTGAGAACTTGCTCTTCTTGCTTAATTTCGACGACCCATCAAATTTCCTTTTCTCACCAACCTCCGCTCTCTCCAGACCCTTCTCTCGTATCTGGGTCTCCACATTCTTAGTAGCCCAGATGGCGGCTTTTAGAGTGGTTGCTTGCTTGACCATCGTACCAAAGTCCGCTGGTAATCCGTGGGCAAACTTGTTAACCTTGGAGAGTTCGGTTGGAACTAGGTACGGAACAAGCTTCATTTTCTCTGTAAAACTTGCAGCGTATTCAGTGACGCTCATTCTTCCCTTCTTCAGATTCTGGAACTCATTGTTGATTTCCAGAAGATCCTGCTTCGAGCAGTATTGCATCTTCAGTTGCACCAGAAAATCCTCCCAAGACATCTTGCTCGCTTCACCCTTGGGCATTGAATCAGCTAGTATCTTCCACCAGCTCAGTACTCCAGATTTTAATAGGGGAACCGCGAGAGCGGTCTTCTGTTTGTTGCTACACTCGCAACTCTCAAACATTGTCTCCATCTCGGAGATCCAGTTCAAGACTTCCACCGGTTTCGGGCTTCCAGATAGACACGATGGTTTGGATGCCATGAAATCCTTGTACTTGCATCCACGTCCGTCATTTCCTCCATCCTGGTTGTTTCGTCGAACTATCGGTGGATTGGCTTGACCAACAGTCCCACTGTAGTTCCCTCCTTTTGACTGCCCATCATTCAATTCAGACTGTTCGACCAGTATTGTAGCTTCCTCTCGATTCTGTTGAAGTAAACGTCTGGTCTCCTCCATTTGACGATCCAACATCATTTGGATCATCGCTTGTACTCCGGCCATCGTGATTGGCTCAGGAGCGGCTGCTACAACAGGTATTTGCTCCATCACCGGGGGTTGAGGCTGTTGATTCCTATTTCCATTCGCATTCCCGACTCTACTTCGGGTTCTTTCCATTTTGATCTATACACCAAAATAGGTGAATTTAGATATTTGTTTTTGATAGACGTTTAAATCATCCTTATCACTCCGAAACATTTACATGTTAGTTCTAATATCGTAGCCGTACGTTTAGAATCCTAAACACATAAGGTTTCCAGATCCAGTCGGCAACAGACCATAGATCCGAACAAATAATACCATATAGCACATAAAAGCATTTTAGGCATCTTTCCTAAAATGAACTAGTGCTTGTGTCTAAAATATAGTAGACACTCATCTCACAATCATCGCTTAGCATTCTAAGTTTAAGTCTAGAAATCCTAAAAATTCCTAGTTCGCTTAAACTAATGCCCTGATACCAACTGTGACATCCCCATTTTCACGGCCAGAAAAGACCGATTTTGTTTATGCTTGTTTAAAAATCAGAGTAACATTTTAAAGAAAAGTGTTGCGGAATTTGTTCCCAAAAGAAAATATGAAAAAGATTTATCAAAGCATTTCCGAAGAAATGTATTTCATTAAAACCTCGGGATGTAATGTTTGATACAGATCAAAAGCATAAACAGTACAATATAAGTCTTACAACATTTATTCATATCTACAGGCCTATAATCCGTAATCCCTCATCCAAAACATCACATCCATGCTCGAGTGCCACTACCTGTAATACAAGAAACTGAGTGGGTTAGGCTTGGGATCCTGGTGAGCACATAGGGTTTTCAACCCACAATAAATAAGTTTATTAATTTCATCAACCAACAATAACCCGATTACCCGTTCCCGTTATCCTCACTTTACGTCCCTAAACACCTATCATAAGGGACCTAGCCTAAGGATCATCATCGGGATGGACATTACTGCAAAGGGGGTTCCTCAACAATAAATGACCTAAAGGCAACCATAAGGGGGATGGAGTACACCGGTGAACACATCGTTCACAAACACCTACAGGTTGCGAGCCTGCTAGCGTTCCACTGGACTGTCTAGAAAACTTTGTGGCCGTCATATATACTCTGCTAGATGACTGGAAACATCGTCAACATTAAGGCCTCTCATCATTTTATTTCATCACACCCAACTATTACATCTACCCATGTTTTACCCAACACATTTTGTAGATATAAAATACATATACAGTTTAAATCATTTAAAACATGTATAAAATCTTTCATCCAGCATAGACAGCAAGTATTCAGACAATATGCACACATAGCACGTAATTTATATAAAATACTTCATATCTATGTGTAAGATGAAAGTAACTATGCACTCACCTGTTAAGGTGGTGATTCCGAACTCAGACAGCGCTTCGCTTCTATTAATTTATTTTATTTCGACGAAACCTAGTATCATTACCACTGATTTTAGTCTAATATTCATTGCGACTAATTATTAGTCTAGATTCGTCATTAACTCAGAGTCTACTTCATGATCTATCAAGTAAGGAACAACCAGGTAGGATCATATCGGAGGTAGGGTCCGTTTGGTATACGAAGTATACTGTTTGGAAATCCCACTTTAAACATCTCACTAAATCATAGCCTAGACATCATTCCTGTAAGTAAATCAATCAGTATAACGACTTTGAATCACTGATAAATCTTATTTATAGGTTCATAATAATGATATTACATTTATATATAAGCTATATTTAAAGTACGGTACGCGTATCTCACTTACAGCATGTTTTTATTAAAAATCGGGTTTCGCTGGAGCAGCGTTTCTGAGCCGAAAATCTCTTTTCTAGGAGCCTTCCGGAGCTCCGGGGCTTCCTTCGGATGCTAGGGGGTACCCTAGGCTTTGGGGGGTTTAGGAGGCTAGAGAGAGAAAGTGAAGGTTGAAGGTGTGAGTTTGAAGCTTCACCTGACACCTCTATTTATAGGTTGGAAAACAGCTCTACTCGACGAGTTGGTACCTCTACTTGTCGAGTCCATGCCAGGTGTCACCATCTGGTGGCAAGCCTTGGGGAGAAAGCAACGGCCAGGATTTCGCCACGTCACCCAATTTCGCACAGCTCATTCCCGACTTAGAAAAATCATAACTATCGCATACGAGCTCCATTTTTGACGTTCATTATATCCACGCGTAATTTGGGATCATACTCTACAGCTTTCGTTTAGACTCCGTAGGCTAATTTTGACTTAATTTTTACAGTTATATTTTTAACAGGCCGGGACAGGAAAAGTCCGTTAAAAATTCATAACTTTTTCATCCGACGTCCATTTTCGTCTGTCTTTTTACCGTTGCGCTAATAATAATGAGATATTCAATTCTAATTTAGGTTGTGTTGGCCAAAAACCGATCAATCTAAAATTCGAATTTCAGGTTATGCACTGCTATGCCAAATCTTAGAAAAATCATAACTTCCTCATACGAAGTCAGATTTGGGCGTTCTTTTTATGTAACACCCTGTTTATTTATTAGTTAAATAAAAAAATTAATGAATGAATAGTAGCTCTATAATTTATAATTATATAGCAAGGTGTGGGTTTCGAGGAGTTAGTTGGCATAATTTAGAAGTTGAGGGTTAAAAGTAGTTTATAATTATTTATGAAGATAGGGGCTTCGTAGTGATTATTGGGACTTAATTTGAAAAAGATTTGAAGGCTTAGGGGGGCTGATTGGTAATTTCGGGACCTATTATGAAGGGATTCTTGAAGTCAGGGGCTGTTTGGAATATGTTGGATTTAAATTGAAAGAGATTTCCAAAGCCAGGGTTAAATGGGTAAATTATGGACTCATTTTGAGAGAAAAGAGGGAAGGAGGGGCCGATTATGTCATTATGGAAAGGAGTTTAGAGGGGCACCGGGTATATAACACTTACGGGAACCCTAACCCTAACGAGAGAGTTCAGCCGCCATGTGTGGAGTCAGCCGCCCCTCCCTTCGTTTATTGTACCGATCGGTGAGGGTAGTCGTTGCTGCCGCTCCTTCGCCGTCCAAACACCACAACAGCGCCACTCTCGTAGACCAGTCGAAGTCGTGAGCCACCAGAAATGTTCCCCCAAAGAGTACCGATGAATCTGAAACATGCTGAGACCGACGTTGCTCTTAGGAAGGACCGATCGAAGGGCTGCGGTTGGGTCTCGGTGTTGTAACTGCCGCCATGCGACTGTTTCATCAAGGGTGTCGCCGCTCCACCGCCGATGTCAAGCAGAAGACCACCGCGCGCTCACTCCATTGAAGATGAGGGTTGTTTCTGGACATCGGGGCTGTGGAGGAACACGATGTACTGCTGCTGCCGTTCGCCAGTCGGGATCCCAAGCCCTAGTCTCCATCCCTGCTGTTCGGGGTTCTACCGTTCGATGAGCGCCACCAGGTGGATGGCTGCCTCCGGATCTCGAGAATGGTGTGTGTGTGTGGTCGCTATCTCGCTGCCGCCGCTATCTTCTGCCGCTACGCCGCCGTGGCTGCCATTTCTACCTTATTCCGCCGCCACTAGGCACCGTAATAGGTGGCTATGGGGGTATTTTTGGGTGTGTTCATGTGTTATTACTGTTTCCGGTTGTTATGAGATTGTATGTGTGTTTTGTTTAGCCGAGGTTCACGGAAAAGCCACCGCCACCACCGTGAGATGGTGGCTGCCACCGCCGGCCGCCACTAGGGTGGCTGTGTGTGTGTGTTTAGCTTAATGTGTGTGTGGGTTATTTGAGTTTGAGCATTGTAAATTGTAACCGAAAAGTAGAATAATGGAAAGAAAGTCAAAACCATCACCGTGAGGTGGTGGCTGCCGCCTCCGGCCGCCGTGTCGGGTGGCGGTGTGCTTAGTTGTGTTGGGATTGCTTTTTGGATGTTTGGACAAAGGACTAAAACCCTAATGGGCCTATCAAACCCTAATGGGCCCAATGAAGCCCTAATGGACCCAAAAGCTCAAACATGAGACTAATGGGATTAATGGACCCTAATAGATCTAAGGATTTAGCTATTGGGCCTATTGGGCTAAGATGGGTTGGAAAACCCTACTGCCATGAAACCCTAAATTGGGATTTATCGAGACACACACGGGAATTATTTAATAACTTGAAATATTAAATAATAATCATTGGCAGAAATTAATCTAAGCAATATTGGACTTAATGGATTAAGTCCTTAGTGGATTAAGTCCTTAGTGGGTTAAGTCCTTAATGGGTTAAGTGAGAAACACTTAACCCTAATCGTCATTTTATGTGAAACCCTAATTTCACATGGGTGTATTGTTGGGCCTTCTATTGGGCCTTGATGACTGCGTTATTAATGGGCCTAGGGTAAGGCCCATGTAAGGGGTTTGGGCCCAATTTGGAAACTTGGGCCATAGTTTGGGCCTTAATGATTATGTGATATTGGGCCATTAGAATGTTGAATGTTGGACTGGACTAAATGGTTGGGCCTTATGGTAAGACCTTGTAAGGGTTTGGGTCCAATTTGGAAAATTGGGCCATATGATGGGCTTTGACTCATAGTTGACTTTTGGGCCTATGGATTGGGCCTTGGGCTTGAATAAAGCCAAGCATGGGGTAATGTAGTAATGACCCCAAGTACGTACTTATGGTTATGTGGTGGAACCCAATTATTAATTGGGTGTTATCTTGGTATTGACAGTTCGGGAATCTGTCAGCCAGCAGCTGGGGTTGAGTCTGCGAGACTTCAGCAGTGTGGGATTGTGTCTACGGTACTTCAGCAGTGTGAGGTGAGTTACCTTCCAGTAGCGGTGGGTCTACGGCCACAATGCCGGCCCACCAGTAGGAGTTGTATGTTCGATGATTGTCTTTGTGATATTCATCTAGGTTTGCTACTACCTGATATGTTATATGCTGGCATGATATGTTATATGTAATAGTGGTAGTAGGAGGGAATAGTCCCCAAGTTCAGTTGTTAGGACCGACGGGTAGGTCGGACACCCCAGATGTGTCTGACAGTATGTTATGATATGGTTATATGCTGGCATGATATGTTATATGTGATAGTGGTAGTAGGAGGGAATAGTCCCCAAGTTCGGTTGTTAGGACCGAAGGGTAGGTCGGACACCCCAGATATGTCTGATAATATGTTTATGTTATGATATATGTGATAGTAGCTGTAAGGGGTGGAATAGTCCCCGAGGTTCGGTTGTTAGGACCGATGGGTAGGTCAGCACCCCAGAACGGCTTGACATGGGTAGGTCAGCACCCCAAAATGGCTCGACATGGGTTTGTCAGCACCCCAGAATGGCTTGACATGGGAAGGTCGGCACCCCAGAATGGCCGGACCGGGTAGGTCGGGCACCCTAGAATTGTCCGGCAGTATGTATGCTATGTGATTGTATGGTATGTGGTATGATGGGGGAACTCACTAAGCTTCGTGCTTACGGTTACAGTTTTGGTTTCAGGTACTCGTTTCAAAGGAAAGGAGTCGGCTTGATCGCAGCGCATCACACTATGTTTTCCGCACATGAGATCTTTGGGAGTACACTCTGATATGGTTTTATGATAATATGTTTTGATTACTGACATTTTGGTTGACACGAGATGTTATTATGAATGTTTTTATACTGATGGTTTTATGTAATAACTTATTTAAAAATGAAATTTTTGGCCTTGAATTTTGGGATGTTACAAGTTGGTATCAGAGCCTTGGTTTGAGGGATTCGGACATACTCTCGGGTGTGTCTGAACTCAAACTAAGGGCTTGGTATGAAAATTTTCAAAAGTAAAACCATTTTGTAAAAAAAGAGTTGAAAAGAATCTGAAAAAGAAAAGAACTTTGAGAAGAACAAAGTGTGTGATGCGTGCAATCAGCCGAGCTCAAGTAAGTTTTCCCCAAGATACCCATACATGTTATGTTATGGTATGATACGATTATGAGAATTGCATGCTAGATTAGGGCTAAGGATCTAGGAGGATTCCTTATATGCCTATGGTATGTGCTTGTAGACTTGCATGCTAGTACTGACCAGTCAGTAATAGGATAGCCTGTTTAGGTTATGCCTGATTGTATGAGCCTTTGAAGTGCATGTACAGATTCCTGATTAGAGGATAGAATGATTTGATTGGAATATGATGGTTAGATTTTCTATTGTCTGAATGCTGCTTGCTTTGTGCTATGTGGGACTCTTAGTAATGTGAGCTAGTTATGTTCATGAGGTAGCTAGTTGACATTACTGGGAATCTTTCAGCAGCTGAGGACTGGGTGAGTACGGGAACCTAGGAAAGCCTAGGATATGTTTCAGTGGGTTAGTAGTGAGGCTCAATTAGACTTGGGTTTACCAGTTTGAGGAAGTAACTTGGAGGATTCGGGAGGATTGCTGAGGAAAGTATGGATAGGTGTGGAAGGTAGTATTGGGCCCGTACTACTGAAAGCACAGGATCCATACTCGAATCAGTGAGAGTCTTGGAGAATCTAAGAAGCTTCACGGAAGAGTTTGTGACCCAGTTTGGGGACAGAGGATGTTCCAGTTGTTGCAGCTTAGCCATTGGCAAGCAAGCTAGTGAGCGTGACAGGGTGTCAGACCCTGAAGGGTATGATTTCCAAGAGTTGCAGATGCGGGATCGATTTGGGAGCACCTTGGAAAGAGAGGTGCGTGCCAGGTGCATATAGTAGAGGGTCCCGGGAAGAGACCCATGACTTCTGATCATCGGGTGAAAGGCCAGCAGGGCCTGAGTCAGTGCAGCGCGTACGAGAAAGTACACGAGGGAGTTTGTCACTCCAAGGGTTTAGGCTGCTACAGGGTAGCGGGGTTGGTCATGTCAGGAGAAGGGGATCAGTATTCCTCCAGATGTTGCGGGTATGTCATCTTCTATACTATTAGATGGATGTTGGGAATACGTATCGCTTTGGGATTGCGAGTGAGATTGGATAAGTCGGATCTCGGGTCGGTTTTCTGCTAGTGTTTGGGTTATCAAGGATCATATATGCCATCCTGCATGCCGAAAGGTCCTTGACGAACCCACAGAGGGACGCATCTTGCAGAGTGGGTTCCGCGCGTACCGTTATCATTTCGGATCTTTGTCGGGATCTATGCAGGAGTATTATTTAGAGGATACTCGGTCAGGGTTGGTGTGATAGTTCTCCAGTGAAGTCAGCGTTCAGGGGTTCTATCATTTTTCAGGTATGGTTGGTAATTTTCTATGGACGAACTTTGGAGTTTAAGGCACTACCGTTGCTAGGACAGAGCTGGTGACATGAAAAGGGTAGTGTCAGTCGCGGGTGTTAGAAGCATAAGTGTTTGGTCATCGCATGTTCAAGAGAATTGTATTTTTCGCATGGGTTGGGTTCGGTTAGAGTTCGGTGGTACTGCAAGATTGAAAGTAGGGGTGAGGATTCGTCAGCTAGAGTGAAGATTAAGGTCTTCAGGGGACAGCATGGGAGATGGTCTGAGGTGTCAGATTGTACCAGATTCAAGAGTACTTTTCAAGATTTCAGAGGATGGGCGATCTTAAGGTTTGATTGGTGATGGATCGCTAGCACTGGTAAGTACAGGTTATCGTCAGTGGACTATTAGGAAGTAAGAAGGATTGGGAATCCTTCAATTCTCATGTACAGTGAAGACTTAGTCGAACCTAAGTGGGGGAGAGACTTTTCGTAAAGTTCTCCGAATGTGAGTTCTGGTTGCGCGAGGTGCAATCTCTTGGGCACCTTGTCAACCAGAAGGGCATTCTGGTCGATCCGGCCAAGATAGAGGTTATGATGCAGGGGGAGATTCCGAGATCTCCAGCTGAGATTCGGAGTTTCCTGGGTCTAGCAGGTTATTATCGGAGATTTATATGGGCTTTCTCCGAGATTGCGGTTCCTTTTATCCGACTGACCAAGGAGTCGGTGGCCTTTCGTTGGGGGACTGAGCAGCAGGCAGCCTTCGAGACTCTCAGACATCGGTGGTGTGAGGCACCGATTCTCACCCTGCCAGAGGGTGTAGATGATTTTGTGGTTTTAATGTGACGCTTTGATCACGGGCATGGGTACGGTACTGATACAATGGGGTCATGTGATAGCAGGTTTCGAGAACCAGATTAGAGTTCCGGTTAGGACTCAAGTTCAGTTGTGTGTTAGGTCGAGTGCGTGTTCGACCCAGTATGGAAAGTGTTGTGAGACTAAGGGGGTAGCCGTAGCATTCACTAGCAGTCAGATAGTTTGGAAAGTGTTGTAATACTACGGGAGTAGCCGTAGCATTCACTAGCAGTCAGATAGTTTGGAAAGTGTTGTAAGACTACGGGGGTAGCTGTAGCATTCACTAGCAGTCAGATAGTTTGGAAAGTGTTGTAAGACTACGGGGGTAGCCGTAGCATTCACTAGCAGTCAGATAGTTTGGAAAGTGTTGTAAGACTACGGGGGTAGCCGTAGCATTCACTAGCAGTCAGATAGTTTGGAAAGTGTTGTAAGACTACGGGGTAGCCGTAGCATTCACTAGTGGTCAGTTAGTATGGAAAGTGTTGTAAGACTACGGGGGTAGCCGTAGCATTCATTAGTGGTCAGTTAGCATGGGAAGTGTTGTAAGTCTGCGGGTGTAGCCGTAGCATTCACTAGCAGCCAGATAGTATTAAAGTGGTGTAAGTCTGCGGGTGTAGCCGTAGCATTCACTAGCAGCCTGATAGTGATAGAGTGTGGTAAGTCTGCCGGTGTAGCCGTAGCATTCACTAGGTCGGTAGATAGCATGAGTGCGTTGTGATGGGTTTTGAGCACTACAACATTCCTATGGTGTACATGCAAACCCTAAAGCTTTGGATCTAGTTTTTCTAATGAACATGCAATAATCATCCAAATCCATAAACCCTAGATCTAGCATGTGATAATCAATATAAACATAAGAATAGGGTTTAGATCTTACCTTGATTGTTATATAGCAATAACAATCTATTCCTTGTAGTAATTGGCTTCTGAAAAGCTTAGAGTCACAAATGTCACTCCTCTAATGGCTCACAAACACCAAGTGCAAGAGGATGAAGAAGGAGAAGAGGGGAGGCACTCAAAAACATCTAGAAACCCTAAGGAATTAGTTCCCCACGTTTGTGGTGCCCTAGGGGTGCTTAAATAGTGAGGCTATTAGGGTTATCTAACAAGGAAACCCTAATTTGACTGTTTAGGCCCTAAGCAACCCATGGACTCCACTTTTAGAGGCCTTGGACGATTTCTAAGGGGTTTCCCAATAGATTTCGTCCACTCCTTTAATATGGAGTCCATTAGCCCAATATTCAACTATCACACAATTGACAGTTTTAGTCCCCTTTATTTAATTAATGTCTTTTAGCCACAAAATTAATTCTGATTAATTCTTGACTACTATTAATTAAACAATATGATTTCTCCTTTAATATATTATTCATATAATATATTAATAGATCATAATTAATCCTTTCTCTCCATAATTCATCCTATCAAGTTGCTTTGGTGAAGGCAAGCCAAAAGGACCATGCACCATCGGGTCAAGTACATACCAAAATAGTTATGGACTTAGACACTAATCCAGCAGTCTCCCACTTGGAAAAGTCTAATAACTATTCTGTGTATGACTTCAGATCCTGATCCGTAATCGTAGCTTTCAAAAGCCACTGTCAACTCTGAACTTATCACATACGCGTCCTTTAGATAAGGGATCGTATATTCCTCCATTCTAGATATCGTATAGACGTGAGACATGGATTGAAATCATTCTCTCAGTCTATGTGTCGTTTCCCGATTTCTGATTTATGACAACTGACTAATTGAACAAATCAAATCAGTCCTGGCCCGACCGAGCACTTTCCTTTGTCATCACTAAATCATCGAGGGGCCCACGGATATCACTTTTATCCTACATTGGGTAAAAGGAACGGATAAACTTTGACTCAATGCTTGCTTGTACTCACTCACCGAATCACACAAAACAATATGTTTTATAACACCAAGTTACTGGTGCGTTTACATATTATCAATGTGTAACAGACTCGCAAGATACAACTCACACATCTCGGTTTCAAGAATATAAGATATTATCGTCTCACCAATCACTCGTGATAAAATCCATGAAGCGATCCAAGTGAGCGTGGGTTTGATCCAATGCTCAAATCATATTCATAAGCACTCATGAACGTTGTAGCAAACTTTTGCTATGTCTAATACACTTTAGACAATCTACACACCAATTCATGACAATCTTCTTTCATACCTACTCCTAAAGTATGAGCGACTATGGAACGTTCAAATAATTCTATTATTCTCAAATAACTTAATTATTTAGGAAGTCAAAACATGCAAATTGAAACACAAGAATAATACTAATCTTATATGGCCCCAAACTTTTGAGTATAAATAAAACACACTTATTTAATCACCATATGGATTACTCATTATTTTGTTGTTTCGGTTAATCAACTTCTTACTTAAATTATAACGACAATTGTCCCATGCTCTTAGCATGCACACTATGTTTACTTATGGTCCTTGCTCTGTGAAATAGTATAATTGAATAACATTTTCAATCACACTTATTTTACAATTCCCAATCCTTACCACAAGTGTAAGAATACCAAATTCTTGCCACTTATAGAATATGTTAGATTCTAACACTTTATGCAACAGTTCTTTCGTAATGTCATGGTACAAAAGTCACAAAGACTATTGCCAATTAAATTACAAAGTCTTCTATTGGAGATTGTTGCAAGACAATTCCATAGATACGAAGTCTCACATTCAAAGTACATTCCTTTGAATATCCTTCTTGCATAAAAGTTTCTAATCTAGACATATAGATTCTTAACGTCCAACTCCCAATAAGGAAACATTTCCATATTTGCCATATGACAACTCATTATTAATAGAATCATATCTAATAATAATAATGTCAATATGGTCCTTCCATTACTATACTTCCAACTGTTCACAAGCGACCAATCCTTGGCGAACTTTAGATTATCCTTGACAGTTGTTTAACTAATTCAGTCAAATCTGATTCTAGTCCTCTTTCCCTCTTAATGCCCTAGGCATTCGAAAATTTTTAGAACGGTCGAATATTACAATGACATGATACTTTACCAGTCTTTTGCTATAATATTTCTATTTGCCATGTTCTCACAATTCGAACTATGAAAAGGGATGTCGTAATCATAATCGAGTGTGAGAACGCAACAAATATTTCCATATATATAGAATTCTCTTATGTTGAATCCTTTCAACATAACATTCATATATCCTTTTGACTAAATTTGATTAAAATTTCTCGATCTAAACCTTTAGATTTGAAACTAAGTATACTATTCTCTCCCTTAATTATAGCAAAACAGCTTTTCAACCTATGCAACTTTGCAAAGTGAAACTTTTGTTTTCTATAATTACCATTGCTAACTTGCAATAATAATCATGCTCCCACTAACATGATGATTATACCAGCATAACATTTATGCTCCCACTAGCTTTGACACGTATTCAGAAACCAGCTAAACTTCTAGAAAACAATACTTATTGACTTCCAAAGTTCATTGTTTCTAATACGATATGCTTTGATAAGCTTTTATCTAAGCATCTCAAACTCATACACCCTACTTTAGACAACTCACATGTGTGTCTAAACAATTCCAGAACTTATAGCAATAAGTCTCGATTGTTCAAACTAAGTGTCAAATCTCACAATTCGAACTATGAAAAGGGATGTCGTAATCATAATCGAATTTGAGAATGCAATTTACATAATCGCTATCTCCTTAAAATTTCTCTTAGTGAAAGCGTTTCCTCACAATCATTTTCATGAAGGAGAGAAACCATATGACACTTAGATTTTATGGTGCATGTGTTCCTATCCATGCAAATTTGTCATAAGCATAATTGTAAGATAATGTTTGTGACAAATTCAACCTCTTATGGACAGAACTTGTTCATTCTTAATTTCTTGCCATCAAGGGTCCCACCATTGCTTCCAAGTTATTTAGCAGCTCACCTATGCCAGTCAATGTACTTTCATTGATCAAGGTGTTTGCCCTTATGCATTCAATTGAGAACTCATATAACTCATATGCATAATCACTCAACTGGATTGGCACAGAAATAAAATTTTGTCAACACGATAGGTTACAATCCTCAAGTCGTGTGCTAGTGTTTAATAGTTTTACTTCTTGATTTGTTCTTGAAACTTTTCAAGATCTTTAGACTCCCACTGACCTCTTGACATATAAGATTCTCTATCAAGAACCATTTCTTGACAAAACAAATATTCAAGAGTCAGTGTGTGTCTATGCCAAGACAAAACTACGCGCAATCTGGTACTAGTTGGTCTTTGTCTTATTCAATACATCACAACTTACCAAAATGCGCAAGTGTAAGAACATTTCTACTTAAGATTATCTCACTCAATTCACAATCTTGGAGTATGACTCTAAGACTTGATATTGGAACGAAGTACGATACATCTTATTGACTTAACCATTTCTACAATTCACCATTCCTCTTCTTAGCCAAACTAGTGCACTAAGGTATCCTTAGAGGATGAATTGTAATATGGTTCCTACAATAACCAAGACGATCATAAAACACGATATAAAAGTACTCTCCCTTCTTCTTAGATTGGAGAACCTTTTATCTTTCTGCCTTCATTGATTCTTCTTATTCGTTCTGCCATTCATTGAAACTTTTCATTGATTCAGAATTACACTTAATCTTGTAGGCATAATCACGTTTACTAGACTTTTAGTAAATCATGACGAATAATCTTATCGTTCTTTGTGGTGGACCTGACCAGTGCACAACATTATGTACCAGATCTCCTAGTCCTTCACTTGACTCACATACTTATGTGAACAAGGAATTAGTCTTAATTTCCCAAATACGAAGGTTCTCATTCATCATACAATACCAGTTGCATGATTCCAAGTTTCTGTCCAATTGAAACTTGGGTGATGAGAAACTTTCCTCATTTGGTAAATTTCAGACATTACCACAAATAACATAACTAAGAGTCAAATCCATTCACAATATTGCTAATAATAGAACCATTCAAACACCAATTTTTCATAAAATCCATCGCAAGGAAACATAAATAAGATAAATCAAAAATTATTTTATTGCAGAAAAATATTTTCCTTACGATGCGATTACAAATGAAAACTATGTAAATATTACTTAGCAATCTATCCTAACTCTAAAGTAGTAGCTTAAATATCTGATTCTTGAATCATGCGATCGAAATCCATTTCTTCGCGATCAGACTCAACTTGCTCCTTCCTTTAAGCTTCCTTTCCTTTCTTTGATCCTTCAAAACATCGAAATGTAATCTTATCACATCATGTATTAAGAATCTCCAAATAGGAACTTAATAGAGTTAGATAGTGGATATTTCCTGAAGCAGAGTCATACATCTTAACTCTCCCATCTCTTAGATCTCTCAGGTAGTCAGGGCAGCTTCGTAACCAATGCCCCTTCTTTTGGCAGTAGAAACACATGGACTCTTATGGAATGGTACACAGGACTATCTCAGACTCAGCCTTTCTCTTGAATAGAGAAAACTTTTCTAGACTTCCAATGTTACCATTGCCCATAGAGGTTTGGGATATTGATTTACCAGACAGATTTGCTGACCAGTGCGCCAAATCATTTCTGATTTAGTAGCAATAAGCAAATAAGTCAAATCAATAAGGGTCATGTTGTGGTCTATCATATAGTACTCTCTAACGAACTTACCATATGATTCGGGAATTGACTGAAGAACCAAGTCAACAGCCAACTTCCTTTAAACATCGACACCTAACAATCCCAATCTATCAATATGTAACCTTTTATCCAAGACATGAGCACATATAGACTTTCCATTTTCATGTCTTTTGCCAATAGGGCTTGAGTGACCTTGAACTTTTCAAGTCTTCGAACACGTGGGTCAGGGAGAATTATTAGAGGAGGTGGAGGAAGAGAAGCATGATTTCTATTCCACAATCCAATCGTGGAACATCATCTTCATTTGGAAACCTTTTCCAACGGATTTAAGAAGACCATAGTTGTCAGACTTTGACATCTATGAACCGGGAGAAAATTCAAGTTTAGTTGATTGAGTCCTTAATAAAACACCCAAATGAGATATTAAGGCTAGGACCCAACACAATATCCTACAAATTGGAAGAGGGATGCCGTAATCCAACTCGCAGAACATTTGAAGGTAGGTAAATGACGATTTACCAATTTCCACCATGAAAAACGAAAAGAAGGTTAAGTTTTAAATGAATAGAAACTCCTAGATCTTTTGAGATTCATTGAACTTTTCAATGTCATGTTTAATCTCGATTATCCCCTTCATTTGTGACTGGGATGCCGAGGATCACAAATAAGGTGTGAACAACCATGCGAATGTACGTGGTGCCCTCAATGTTACAGTCACCTAATCGACGTGCCGGTTAACCACACACGCTCCATCGATCTATGACAAACATCGAGTCATCCTTCGCTACCAATGCCAAACCCAACTTAGTGTGCCGGTTAACCACACACGCTCCACTAATTGTCTCGACAAGGGTACAAAGTGTAATTCCATGGAATTGCATCGATTTCACTTTTTCCCAAAGTAACTAAGATTTGGGAATTTAGTAAAAACATTTAGTTACTTTATTCATTATACTTTTAATGAGGAGAGGGGTTTGCCCTATCTTACCCATTCGGCTAACGACCCTCCACTAGTCAAGAGTGCGGTGGGTAAGAGTGGATACCCATTCAATCGCCATTTTATAGGCAATTTCCTTAAACACCCCTTATAGACCAGCTTCGTGAATGAGGCCTACTAACGGTAAGACTAGCAGTTTAAGTTATACATATATAATATTAGACTTTTAATGTTATATATAGTATAGGGTGTATTTTACACTTTTAAAATACTAGGTGGTTTAATTTTATAATTACACTTTTAATTTAATTAAATATAAACCATATCATTATGGATTTTTTAACTCTCTTTTAATTATACTATTAATTAACTTAATAAAACCATAAGGGTGTAATTCGAACTTTTTCAAAACTAGGGTTTAGAATTTAAAATTTCAAAAATTAAACTTTTAATTAAAAATTTAAATTCCAAAACTTGAGGGCAAGTTTTGAAACATTTCAAAAACATTAGGGTTTAGAATTTAAATATTTCCAAATTAACCTTTTAATCAAAATTTTAAATTCCAAAACTTAAGGACAAATTTTTGAAACCTTTCAAAAATATTAGGGTTTAACTATTTAAATTTCAAAACTAAAACTTTTAAAGTTCAAATTTAAACTATAAAATCTAAGGGGTGAAAATTGAAACTTTTCCAAACTTACTAGGTCAAATATTTACTAATAATAATCCTATATTATCCATATTTAACCAAATCCATCAATTTTGACAAGGATAATCATTCCAAACATAAAAAATCGATTTTAGGCAATAAAAACGAGTTTTGGCAATTATCCTCAACAAAATCTGGTGGAAAAATCGAAAAATCCGGCAACAGATCCTTGGACTCGTCGAGTCCACAATGGAACTAGTCGAGTAGGACCTACTCGTCGAGTCCATTTATGGACTCGGCGAGTCTGCCAGTCAGAACCCAAAAAAATTCGATTTTTCAAGCAAACAATGAACAATTAAGCATCAATTCATCATACAAACAGCCTAGTCTCTGATACCACTGATGGGTTTTGAGCACTACAACATTCCTATGGTGTACATGCAAACCCTAAAGCTTTGGATCTAGTTTGTCTAATGAACATGCAATAATCATCCAAAGCCATAAACCCTAGATCTAGCATGTGATAATCAATATAAACATAAGAATAGGGTTTAGATCTTACCTTGATTGTTATATAGCAATAACAATCTATTCCTTGTAGTAATTGGCTTCTGAAAAGCTTAGAGTCACAAATGTCACTCCTCTAATGGCTCACAAACACCAAGTGCTAGAGGATGAAGAAGGAGAAGAGGAGAGGCACTCAAAAACATCTAGAAACCCTAAGGAATTAGTTCCCCACGTTTTTGGTGCCCTAGGGGTGCTTAAATAGTGAGGCTATTAGGGTTATCTAACAAGGAAACCCTAATTTGACTGCTTAGGCCCTAAGCAACCCATGGACTCCTCCTTTAGAGGCCTTGGACGATTTCTAAGGGGTTTCCCAATAGATTTCGTCCACTCCTTTAATATGGAGTCCATTAGCCCAATATTCAACTATCACACAATTGACACTTCTAGTCCCCTTTATTTAATTAATGTCTTTTAGACACAAAATTAATTCTGATTAATTCTTGACTAATATTAATTAAACAATATGATTTCTCCTTTAATATATTATTCATATAATATATTAATAAATCATAATTAATCCTTTCTCTCCATAATTCATCCTATCAAGTTGCTTTGGTGAAGGCAACCCAAAAGGACCATGCACCATCGGGTCAAGTACATACCAAAATAGTTATGGACTTAGACACTAATCCAACACGTTGTTAGGACGCGAAAGGAACAGTATTAACCACCAGTTCGGGTGCAGCAGTGAGGATATGGAAATCCACATATTGGATTTCGGGATTACCCAGATGGATTAGATTTGGTTGAGCCAGTGATAAGACTGTAGGAACGCCACTACAGTTATGAGATTAGGGAAGCAATGGATCGTATGAGGTTAATTGTGATATAAGTATACCATTGGTCAGGTGGCAATCACTTTTAGTTTTGGATTTGATTATGTCAGGATTCGACGCATGGACTCGATCGGTTAGATCAGAAAGTAGTAGAGATGCAGTGGCATGATAACTAGTGGCAAATAGTTCCAGAGAAGGATATCGTTCGGAAGTCGTGTGAGGCGACTAAGTGGGAGCCCTTTGGCTCCGCAGCCGGGCTAGAACCCGGTAAACTCAGATGACTGACGGATGAATTGAGACCAGGAAGGTCTCGATAGATTTTGGAAAGCAGCCATGTGGCAACATACTACTTCAGGCAGTTCATTGTTCGGGAAGTTTCTGCATTTGGGCAGTGTTAGTATTTGCGTTTCAGGTTGCAAATACGGACGAAATAGCTGGTTGATTGGGAAGTGGCAAGTCACTCACAGCGGGATTATTTGAGCCTTAGCCGAGTATAAGTGACCTGCAGAGATAATTGGGCTTGTGGTCCCGATTTTTAGTGGGAACCTCGAGTTATCAGGAACTTAGTAATCGGATGAAAGATAAGTGGGCTAGATTCGACGATGATGATTCAGTAAGAGTGGTCTGTCAGGGATTCAGATCATCTCGAGACAGCAGATTTCAGACGGAGTAAACGAGATCTGGTTGCGAGGAATCCGTTCACCTGCGGATTTTAGGGCTTTACGAGCATTGGTCATGGCTACCCTGGGAAGGCTAGGGCGTGCCCAGGTTGGTGACCATGCTACTAGAGTAGCTGGGCGAGTAAGGAATGGTAAGGAATGATTTCGAGGACGAAATCTAAATTAAGTGGGGGAGAGTTGTAACACCCTGTTTATTTATTAGTTAAATAAACAAATTAATGAATGAATAGTAGCCCTATAATTTATAATTATATAGCAAGGTGTGGGTTTCGAGGAGTTAGTTGGCATAATTTAGAAGTTAAGGGTTAAAAGTGTAAGTTCCGGACTCAGTTTATAATTATTTATGAAGACAGGGGCTTCGTAGTAATTATTGGGACTTAATTTGAAAAAGATTTGAAGGCTTAGGGGGGCTGATTGGTAATTTCGGGACCTATTATGAAGAGATTCTTGAAGTCAGGGACTGTTTGGAATATGTTGGATTTAAATTTAAAGAGATTTCCAAATCTAGGGTTAAATGGGTAAATTATGGACTCATTTTGAGAGAAAAGAGGGAAGGAGGGGCCGATTATGTCATTATGGAAAGGAGTTTATGTAACGCCCGTAGATCCGGGCTAGTCAATTTAGAGATAATAGGGGTCGGAAACGACTTTTCGACAAAAGATTATTTAGAATAAATAATCTTAACCAAGTTGTAGAATATGTCACAAGGTTTCCGTACATATAAAGAACGTCGAAATCCGAGTTATAACGAAGAAGTTATGACCCGTCGAAGTTTTACAGCAAAACCGGCACGGCACCGGCAGACGTAAATAGTGAATTTACGATAGAGCGACTTTTAGCCTTAGCAATCTAAATGAAAGTTGTAGAAAACGTTAAACCGAGAGCGTCCATAAAAAGAACACCCAAATCTGACTTCGTATGAGGAAGTTATAATTTTTTGAAGTTTCGGCTTAGCAGTGTACAGCTCGAAGTTCGAATATTAGATCGAGCGGTTTTTAGCCGACGCAACCTAAACGAGAATGGAAGATCTCGTTAATAGTAGTGTATCGATAAAAAGACAGACGAAAACGGGCGTCGGATGAAGAAGTTATGAATTTTTAACGGATCAATCCTGTCCCGGCCTATTAAAAATATAACCTTTAAAATAAATTCGAAATTAGCCGACGGAGTCTAAACGAAAGTTGTAGATCATGTTTCCGCCTACGCGTGGATATAAAGAATGCCAAAAACGGAGCTTGTACGTGAGAGTTACGAATTTTTAAAGATTTCACTTGAATTTACGAAGCTGATGATAGAAGTGCTGACGTGGCGCATTTCCAGCCGTCAGATGATGAATCTAGCCTCGCTTCAGATTTCGACGCGTCACCCTTCGCTACGCCCCGCGTCCGAGGCCAAGTACGCCCAGCGTACTTCGGTTCTTATCCGGTTCCGAGAGTGGGCGCGTGCGAAACAGCTGGAAGCCATATCCGAAGTTACGCCCAGCGTAACCAAAGGCTACGCCCAGCGTAGTCTGAAGGTTCAGGCCTATAAATAGAAGGTCGAGGCTGCCTTCTTTTTCACACCAAAACTCACTCTCTCTCTAACTTCTTTCTCTCTTTAGACTACCCTAAACCCCTCCTAAACCCTAGATAAAACCCCTAGCACCCAAAGGAAGCCCCGAGGCTCCCGGAGTCCCGAGAAAAAGGGTCTTTCGGTTCGGAAACGCTGCTCCGAACAAAGCCCGGTTTTCTTTAAAATCCGCTGTTTTGTCGAGGGAAAATTTTTTAAGAAGTAACGAAGCGTTGTCCGAATTCAGAATCACCACCTTATCAGGTGAGTGCATAGTTACTTTCATCTTACACATAGATACAAAGTATTTTATATAAATTACGTGCTATGTGTGCATATTATCTGAACACTTGCTGTCTATGTTGGATGAATGATTTTATACAAGTTTCAAATGATTTAAACTGTATATGTATTTTATATCTACAAAATGTGTTGGGTAAAACATGGGTAGATGAAATAGTTGTTGTGTGACAAAATAAAATGATGAGAGGTGAAATAGACCACGAGATAAGGGTGAGAGGTGAACCATGAGAGAAGCCTTTTACCCAAGTGATGGCCCCGTCATTCAGCAGAGTATGGATGACAACCACGGACTATTCTAGACAGTCTAGTGGACACTAGCAGGCTCGCAACCTGTAGGTGTTTTGAACTATGTATTCACCAGGTGTACTCTAAAAACCCATTGACATGTATTGTGAGTGGATTCTCGGAAACGATACGGTCGATAAACAAACCCTGGCGACTATGAGACGTAGTGCCTAAACCCTGGCGACTATGCGACTTAGTGCATGTTGTATAAACCCTGGTGACTATGAGACTTAGTGCCTAAACCCTGGCGACTATGCGACGTAGTGCCAATTGAGTAGACTCTAGCAACGATGGATTTCGTGCCAATTCCTTAGGATAATCCTTACGAATAAATGAATGAGGAATAGTTGATTCTTAGGGTAGAATAAAGAAGATAATGGGAATGGGTAATTGGGTTGATTGTTTAATTGTTTAAACATAATAATTATATTATTGTGGGTTGAAAACCCTATGTACTCATCAGGTTTCCCAACCTGACCCACTCAAGCTTATTTGTATCACAGGTGTCGATATGAAGCCACTTTACACTGAGGGATTTAAAAGAGATATAGATCACTAGTGTAAATGAATGTAAGTTCTGTTTATGCTAATGTTTCTGTATTGACGATGACATCCCAAATGTTTTAAAATGAATAAAAATACATTTCTTCGGAAATGCTTTGATAATGTATTTATCCTGTTTTTCTGGGAACAAATTCCGCAACATTTTTTTTAAAGAAGTACTCTGATTTTTATAAAGCATAAACAAAATCGGTCTTTTTTGGCCGTGAAAATGGGGATGTCACAGTTGGTATCAGAGCATTAGTTTAAGCGAACTAGGAATAAGGATTTATTTCTAGACTTAAACTTAGAATGCTAAGCAATGATTGTGAGGAATGTGTCTAATAAAATTTAGGTAATACACCTGAATAGACACAAGCACTAGCTTATTTAGAGAAGATGTCTAACATGCTTTTATGTGCTAAATGATTTATGATATGCATTATATGATCGGATCTATGGTC
This sequence comes from Lactuca virosa, assembly GCF_052849685.1. NCBI lineage: Eukaryota > Viridiplantae > Streptophyta > Magnoliopsida > Asterales > Asteraceae > Lactuca > Lactuca virosa. The sequence goes on along the minus strand of NC_136426.1, from coordinate 33,912,784 downwards.
TGTTGCCGACCGGATCTGGAAACTTTATGTGTTCAGATTTCTAAACGTTTAAATACGGTATTAGAACTGACATGTAACTTTTCGGAGTAATAAGAGGATTATGCGTCTAAATCTTCTCTATCTATATTCTCGTCTCGATGCGCTGAATGCATGCTTCCGTGAACGTAACGTCATTGTGAAGGCTCGTAGCAAATTGAGTCAATGAAGGAAATGAGAAGGCTTGCGATATTGAATGATACCTATCGGAAGATATTTTAAGAGTGATATTTTGCCTTTAGAATGCGTCTAAGAAATAATATGTCTAGTATGGGAGAAGTACACTTTCGATTAGCAGAAAGAAATATTTTTTTTGTATAATCCATGAAGTTGTCCCATCGTCTGACATTTCCACCACCAACCAAGTTGAAGTAGAATTGATGATTGAAGATACGCATGGAAGAAGTCCTAGTAGAGTCTAGGGAAAATTATATGATTGTTTTGACACATTTGTATGTGTTAAAATTGTTTTTGTGATAATGACTTGGAAAACTGCGAGACAATACTTGGGACAAGTATGAGTAGGTGTGAATGGTAGTAGAGGCCTATACTACCGGAAGCACAGGACTCGCACTTGGATCAGGGAAAGTCACAAGGTTACCAAGAAGCTAGTAATTGATTTCGTTTTATTCAAGTATGTCGTTACCATTGTTTCGGTAATGACTAAGAAGATGATTTTTTGTTTCGACCCTAGTGGTCATATCAAATTGAGTCCGACTACGCTGAAGATGTCACGTGGTTCAGAGAACCAAGTTCGATGTAGCATTTGACTTAAGCCGGAAGATTGAAATAAAAGATAATCAAAGTGATCATTAGAGGTATCGCGAAAAGTTGCTTGTAGCTAGAAATGCTACATTTTAAGATGTGATTATATCACATTAGAACATGAAGGAAGGTATAGTCTGTTCCGAAATTTGACTCTAAAAGACCTGAGTCTAAGCGTTGCAATATACGATGATAGGTCATTATAATATGACACACCAGTCCATGGTAGTAATCCTAAGATTGTTAAGAAGAAGAAGTGGTCTCCAGTAAGGATCGAGATTGTGACTTGAAAGTCATAATTTGGAGTCCAACGGGAGATAGGGAGCAGGTGCAAGATCGAGATCCGCCTGCAGTCAGGAAGTCTTAGAGTTAGATACTCGTTCGAAGAAACATAAAAGTTACGGTTACTACTTAGGATGAATAGATAACATATGGAGTCATCATGTGAGCCCTGTTTCGTTGATGATTCCGGGACGTAATCATCCTAAGGGGGAGATAATTGTAATGCCCGTAGATCCGGGCTAATTAATTTAGAGATAATAGGGGTCGAAAACGACCTTTCGACAAAAGATTATTTAGAATAAATAATCTTAACCAAGTTGTAGAATATGTCTCAAGGTTTCCGTACATATAAAGAACGCCGAAATCCGAGTTATAACGAAGAAGTTATGACTCGTCGAAGTTTTACGGCAAAACCGGCACGGCACCGGCAGACGTAAATAGTGAATTTACGATAGAGCGACTTTTAGCCTTAGCAATCTAAACGAAAGTCGTAGAAAACGTTAAACCGAGAGCGTCCATAAAAAGAACGCCCAAATCTGACTTCGTATGAGGAAGTTATGATTTTTCGAAGTTTCGGCTTAGCAGTGTACAGCCCGAAGTTCGAATATTAGATCGAGCGGTTTTGAGCCGACGCAACCTAAACGAGAATCGAAGATCTCGTTAATAGTAGCGTATTGATAAAAAGACAAATGAAAACGGACGTCGGATGAAGAAGTTATGTATTTTTAACGGATCAATCCTGTCCCGGCCTGTTAAAAATATAACCTTTGAAATAAAGTCGAAATTAGCCGATGGAGTCTAAACGAAAGTTGTAGATCATGTTGCCGCCTACGCGTGGATATAAAGAACGCCAAAAGCGGAGCTTGTACGCTAGAGTTACGAATTTTTAAAGATTTCACTTGAATTTACGAAGCTGGTGATAGAAGTGCTGACGTGGCGCATTTCCAGCCGTCCGATGATGAATCTAGCCTCGCTTCAGATTTCGACGCGTCACCCTTCGCTACGCCCCGCGTCCGAGGCCAAGTACGCCCATCGTACTTCGGTTCTTATCCGGTTCCGAAAGTGGGCGTGTGCGAGACAGCTGGAAGCCATATCCGAAGTTACACCCAGCGTAACCAAAGGCTACGCCCAGCATAGTCCGAAGGTTCAGGCCTATAAATAGAAGGTCGAGGCTGCCTTCTTTTTCACACCAAAACTCACTCTCTCTCTAACTTCTATCTCTCTAGACTACCCTAAACCCTCCTAAACCTTAGATAAAACCCCTAGCACCCAAAGGAAGCCCTGAGGCTCCCGGAGTCCCGAGAAAACGGGTCTTTCGGTTCGGAAACGCTGCTCCGAACAAACCCCGATTTTCTTTGAAATCCGCTGTTTTATCGAGGGAAATTTTTTTAAGAAGTAACGAAGCGTTGTCCGAATTCAGAATCACCACCTTATCAGGTGAGTGCATAGTTACTTTCATATTACACATAGATACAAAGTATTTTATATAAATTACGTGCTATGTGTGCATATTATCTGAACACTTGTCATCTATGTTGGATGAACGATTTTATACAAGTTTCAAATGATTTAAACTGTATATGTATTTTATATCTACAAAATGTGTTGGGTAAAACATGGGTAGATGAAATAGTTGTTGTGTGACAAAATAAAATGATGAAAGGTGAAATAGACCACGAGATAAGGGTGAGAGGTGAACCATGAGAGAAGACTTTTACCCAAGTGATGGCCCCGTCATTCAGCAGAGTATGGATGACAACCACGGACTATTCTAGACAGTCCAGTGGACACTAGCAGGCTCGCAACCTGTAGGTGTTTTGAACTATGTATTCACCAGGTGTACTCTAAAAACCCATTGACATGTATTGCGAGTGGATTCTCGGAAACGATACTGTCGATAAACAAACTCTGGCGACTATGAGACGTAGTGCCTAAACCCTGGCGACTATGCGACTTAGTGTCTGTTGTATAAACCCTGGCGACTATGAGACTTAGTGCCTAAACCCTGGGGACTATGCGACTTAGTGCCTGTTGTATAAACCCTGGCGACTATGCGACGTAGTGCCAATTGAGTAGACTCTGGCAACGATGGATTTCGTGCCGATTCCTTAGGATAATCCTTAGGAATAAATGAACGATGAATAGTTGATTCTTAGGGTAGAATAAAGAAGATAATGGGAATGGGTAATTGGGTTGATTGTTTAATTGTTTAAACATAATAATTATATTATTGTGGGTTGAAAACCCTATGTACTCACCAGGTTTCCCAACCTGACCCACTCAAGCTTATTTGTATCACAGGTGTCGATATGAAGCCACTTTACACTGAGGGATTTAAAAGAGATATAGATCACTAGTGTAAATGAATCTAAGTTATGTTTATGTTTATGTTTCTGTATTGACGATGACATCCCAAATGTTTTAAAATGAATAAAAATACATTTATTCGGAAATGCTTTGATAATGTATTTATCCTATTTTTCTGGGAACAAATTCCGCAACATTTTTTTTAAAGAAGTACTCTGATTTTCATAAAGCATAAACAAAATCGGTCTTTTCTTGGCCGTGAAAATGGGGATGTCACAGTTTAGAGGGGCACCGGGTATATAACACTTATGGGAACCCTAACCCTAACGAGAGAGTTCAGCCGCCATGTGTGGAGTCAGCCTCCCCTTCCCTTCGTTCATTGTTCCGATCGGTGAGGGTAGCCGTTGCTGCCGCTCCTTCGCAGTCCAAACACCACAACAGCGCCACTCTCGTAGACCAGCGAAGTCGTGAGTCACCAGAAATGTTCCCCCGAAGAGTACCGATGAATCTGAAACATGCTGAGACCGACGCTGCTCTTGGGAAGGACCGATCGAAGGGCTGCGGTTGGGTCTCGGTGTTGTAACCGCTGCCATGCGACTATTTCATTAAGGGTGTCGCCGCTCCACCGCCGATGTCAAGCAGAGGACCACCGCGCGCTCACTCCATTGAAGATGAGGGTTGTTTCTGGACATCAGGGCTGTGGAGGAACACGATGTACTGCTGTTGTCGTTCGCCAGTCGGGATCCCAAGCCCTAGTCGCCATCCCCGTTGTTGGGGGTTCTACCGTTCGATGAGCGCCACCAGGTGGGTGGCTGCCTCCGGATCTCGAGAATGGTGTGTGTGTGTGGTCGCTATCTCGCTGCCGCCGCTATCTTCTGCCGCTAGGCCAACGTGGCTGTCGTTTCTACCTTATTCCGCCGCCACTAGGCACCGTAATAGGTGGCTGTGGGTGTATTTTTGGGTGTGTTCATGTGTTATTACTGTTTCCGGTTGTTATGAGATTGTATGTGTGTTTTGTTTAGCCGAGGTTCACGGAAAAGCCACCGCCACCACCGTGAGGCCGCCACTAGGGTGGCTGTGTGTGTGTGTTTAGCTTAATGTGTGTGTGGGTTATTTGAGTTTGAGCATTGTAAATTGTAACCGAAAAGTATAATAATGGAAAGAAAGTCAAAACCACCACCGTGAGGTGGTGGCTGCCGCCTCCTGCCGCCGTGTCGGGTGGCGGTGTGCTTAGTTGTGTTGGGATTGCTTTTTGGATGTTTGGACAAAGGACTAAAACCCTAATGGGCCTATCAAACCCTAATAGGCCTATCAAACCCTAATGGGCCCAATGAAGCCCTAATGGACCCAAAAGCTCAAACATGAGACTAATGGGATTAATGGACCCTAATGGATCTAAGGATTTAGCTATTGGGCCTATTGGGCTAAGATGGGTTGGAAAACCCTAATGCCATGAAACCCTAAATTGGGATTTATCGAGACACACACGGGAATTATTTAATAACTTGAAATATTAAATAATAATCATTAGCAGAAATTAATCTAAGCAATATTGGACTTAATGGATTAAGTCCTTAGTGGATTAAGTCCTTAGTGGGTTAAGTCCTTAATGGGTTGAGTGAGAAACACTTAACCCTAATCGTCATTTTATATGAAACCCTAATTTCACATGGGTGTATTGTTGGGCCTTCTATTGGGCCTTGATGACTGCATTATTAATGGGCCTAGCGTAAGGCCCATGTAAGGGGTTTGGGCCCAATTTGGAAACTTGGGCCATAGTTTGGGCCTTAATGATTATGTGATATTGGGCCATTAGAATGTTGAATGTTGGACTGGACTAAATGGTTGGGCCTTATGGTAAGACCTTGTAAGGGTTTGGGCCCAATTTGGAAAATTGGGCCATATGATGGGATTTGACTCATAGTTGACTTTTGGGCCGATGGATTGGGCCTTGGGCTTGAATAAAGCCAAGCATGGGGTAATGTAGTAATGACCCCAATTACGTACTTATGGTTATGTGGTGGAACCCGATAATTAATTGGGTGTTATCTTGGTATTGACAGTTCGGGAATCTGTCAGCCAGCAGCTGGGGTTGAGTCTGCGGGACTTCAGTAGTGTGGGATTGTGTCTACGGGACTTCAGCAGTGTGAGTTGAGTTACCTTCCAGTAGCGGTGGGTCTACGGCCACAATGCCGGTCCACCAGTAGGAGTTGTATGTTAGATGATTGTCTTTGTGATATTCATCTAGGTTTGCTACTACCTGATATGTTATATGTTGGCATGATATGTTATATGTAATAGTGGTAGTATGAGGGAATAGTCCCCAAGTTCGGTTGTTAGGACCGAAGGGTAGGTCGGACACCCCAGATGTGTCTGACAGTATGTTATGATATGGTTATATGCTGGCATGATATGTTATATGTGATAGTGGTAGTAGGAGGGAATAGTCCCCAAGTTCGGTTGTTAGGACCGAAGGGTAGGTCGGACACCCCAGATATGTCTGATAATATGTTTATCTTATGATATATGTGATAGTAGCTGTAAGGGGTGGAATAGTCCCCGAGGTTCGGTTGTTAGGACCGATGGGTAGGTCAGCACCCCAGAACAGCTTGACACGGGTAGGTCAGCACCCCAGACTGGCTTGACATGGGTAGGTCGGCACCCCAGAATGGTCGGACCGGGTAGGTCGGGCACCCCAGAATTGCCCGGCAGTATGTATGCTATGTGATTGTATGGTATGTGGTATGATGGGGGAACTCACTAAGCTTCGTGCTTACGGTTACAGTTTTGGTTTCAGGTACTCGTTTCAAAGGAAAGGAGCCGGCTTGATCGCAGCGCATCACACTGTGTTTTCCGCACATTAGATCTTTGGGAGTACACTCTGATATGGTTTTATGATAATATGTTTTGATTACTGACATTTTGGTTGACACGAGATGTTATTACTGACATTTGGGTTTATCTAACACTTTATTTTTTACGCTTATTTTTATCCTTTATTTATTTCATCATTATAAACAAATATAAAGCACATAAATTCACATAATACTCAAATAATTCATCTTTATTACCTCAAAATGAGTTACAATGGTTGACCTGACTATTACATCACTACACTAATACTTAGCCCAGGAACACGGGCGTTACAGATATTAAACAATGTTGCTTTTTATTCGTTAAATAAAAAACATTACAAAGCTATTCAAGGTACAAATATGTCACAAAATCAAAGTACAATAGTAAAGTATATAGGCTTCAAACTGCATTATCGGGGTTACCTCCCTCTTCATCCAGGCTCATTCTCCTGAGAATACATGTGGTTTTTGAAAGATCAACATAATGTCGGTGAGTCTACAGGTTTTATTATTGTAAAAATTTGTGTGGTTGTTTTATTTATCTTGTTTATTCTAAACTCACTTCCTCGAGTTTATGTTTACTATCACTATTTTCTTAGTTTGTTTCCTAGTAGTAGTCTAAGATAGTTAGTTTTAGTTTAACAATGTTACGATGGATTCCTATAATCGAGATATGGTTGTTGAGTGTTCCCCGAAAGATCACGACGATTCATCGGACGTCCCAAATATGTTTAGAAAGTTATGCCTGCTTCGACTTACTGTCAGGTTGTAGCTAGCAACCATAGGTAGGAGTGTCAATCTTATATAGATCTACACATATATTTCCCTCTCACTTTAGAAATAATGATTATAAGTCGGGGGCTAGCTGAAATTTTTTTCAGCGTGTTGATGAATTGTGTCTCATCTAACTCTTGTTGTGGGGGCCTCCCCTGGTCGGCCGTGTTGTTAATCAATTTAGTATGTTTTGCGTAGCCGAGTATATGGACAAAGTAACCACTCAGTACTAAGCTTATCCAAAGGGTAGCTATAATAACGACTAGAGTATCGATGTTTCATGGCAACTGGCCAGCGTAACAACTAGATTTGATATTTTTCTATCAGTGCGAATCAATATAACAACTAGGCATAATATTAACTTTAAAAGTTGAGAAGAGTATCTACCGGCATAATATCATCCTAAAGTTATGAGCATAATTATCTGACTAATCTTATACAATTAGTAATAACTATGTAATAGTTGTATCTTAACATGTATCCCCCCCCCAAAAAAAAAGGTTTAGAAAATGGGTACATGAACTCACATGTGAGTTATGATACCGTTGTTGTAGGGTGGAAACCGAAAGTCTAACCTTTGAGATGCACTTGGGGGTAGTGGCACACAGATCGAGAGAGTGAGGGAGAGTGTTTGAGATGTGTGGAAATGAGACTGTTGAAGCGTGCTAATTATAGCAAGTTTTGGCTTGTACGTCGCGCAATACGCGTCGCACATTTTCACGTGAGCCACAAAGGGTTGTCATGTGTCATCCTCTCCTTGTACCACGTCACCCCGTATCCTGGTGGATCAAGTGTCAGATTGCACGCGGGTGCACGCGACGGTAAAAATCAAAATTTGAAATTTTGTAACTCTCGCATACGAACTCCATTTTCAATGACTCTTATATATCCGTGTAGGTCTCGACGTTCCCTACAACTTTCCTTTCGGTCGTTTTGACTAATTCTAACTTTCGTTTTTCGACTAGTTTTTATTACCGTTAGGATTTTATAAAAATCATAACTCTCTCATGCGGTTTCCGTTTTATGCGTTATTCATCTCAAAATTCCTACTTTGAGTAGTACTGCGATTTTCCTTTTGTTGAATTTTTCCAAAAGTCAACCATTCTCCTTGTAGTTTTCGTCGTTGTAAATTCTTACGTACGGTAGATATTTATTTACTACAAAAGTCATATCTCACCCATACTGATTCGAATTTTTGCGAAATTTATATTTCTGGGAACGTGGTACCTTATAATATCTAAAAATGCTAACCTGCTCTCAAAGTGACGTGACTTTTTGTGCACCTATTTTTTAGCCTAAAGGTTTACGTAATTAAGGACGCAAAGTTTGAATCTATTGAAATATATTGGGTGGTTACAAGATTGTCCTTATTAAATTTTCATTTTTTATCGTTAAAGACTAACGGCGGTCGATGACGTATTATCCAGGTTGTCACACAAATCCATACTAACTGGGAAAAGTGGTGTTTCAGACTTATTTTATGAGTTAAGGATTTTACTTTGATGTGTTTTAAGTTAAAAGTAATTAGATATGGTTGTAGAGCTCCTCGGTACCTTCCCGTGGATATAAATATCGTCAAAATTAGAGTTGAAACGAAGAAGTGATGACCGTTTGAAGTTAGGTCGGTTTTGGATTAAGTCGCGTACATTGGGCATAAGGGGAAGTACGATGGGCGTACTAGGATATCCCTAAATACGCTAGGCATACCAGGAGTACGTTGGGCATACGCGATCAGTGCCCAAACCTTATTTTTGTGGTTTGATCCCTATTTAAGCTCCTTAACTTCCCCAAACCCATTCCATTCTAAGCCTCCACCTCTCCAACACCCTCCCTTGAAAACCCTAACCCTAGTTTGAGCCTTTTGAGAAAAATAAGGTGATATTGAATGCTTTGGAGTGTTCCTAGTGCATCTTGGAGAAGAATGAGCTCTGTGGATAAGTGTTAGTTGCATTGGAGCTTGTAGATCTAGATTTTGTTCACCTTGATCTTTCTTCGAGGGGTATAAAGCTTGAATCTTGATGTCGCATTTGTTAGATCTAGCTAGTGTTGGGTGTTATGAGTTTTTGGTCACTTTAGTGCATAAAGTTTAGATCTTGAAGGTTTGTGACCTTATTATGTATAAAGTTGGAAACTTTATCCATCTAAACATCATATTGATTGAGATCTGAAGGTTAGAGACTTGGACTTAATAGATTAAGTTGAAAAAGATGCACTGTTGGTCCCTTTTAAGACTTAAAGACTAGATCTTGGTTGTTTGGACCATTCTAATGGATAAAGTTGGAAACTGTATCCATTATGGAGTTATTAGGAACCATAAAAATGTGATATTGGACCTCATATCCCTTCCGTGCAAGAGTTAAGATGTCTTAATGGATAGATAAGTTAGGGTTTTACATTTTGGACCTTTTCTAACAATGGAAAGACATAAAGGTGGAAACTTTATGACTGAAGTCGATGTTTTGAGATTAGATCTAATTGTGGACGTTTTGATCTTAATCATTAAGTCCTAAAATGAGAAAATGGTCACCAAAGGGGTACGTTGGGCTTACATATGCGTACGCTCAGCGTAATGCATGTTTTCCCCAGTATCATGATGTGACGGATTGTACATTAGGCATCAGCATGTAGTACATGGGGCGTACGAGTCCTATATGTGGGGCGTACTCATGAAACCCTCTTTTTGGGCCTTTTAGGCCTTGGGTCTTTTGGGAGTTGGGCCATGAGTTATTGGGTCAGATATGGGAATGGTAAAATGGTCTTTTACCCATTAGAAGGATATAATATGGACTGGACCTTGGATTTTAGGAAATGACCTTAATTACTGATTAGGATATTTGATTATGTTCAGGGTGAGGTTTTCGGTAACAGCAACGCGTGTATCTCAGTTATCTCGGATTGAGGTGAGTCTCCTCCCAGTGTTTGGCGGGTCGACGGCGCCAATGTCTGCCCATAGATTGTTGTTATTTGTATGCTAGTTGTTTGTGTAACTCTTGCATGTGTTGTATGTGTTTGTATGTATATCGGGCGGGGCCCGATGCCAAGCGGGGCCTAATGAGTGTGTTGGGCGGGGCCCATAGCATGTTACTGACAGATTTGTTCCGGGCGGGGCCCGATGATTTTCGGGCAAGGCCCATTGTATGTATGGTATGAGTTATTTTTGGGAACTCACTACGCTTTTTGCTTACAGTTTATGGTTATGGTTTCAGGTATTTCCGATTTGAAAGGGAAAGGCTCGGCTTGATCACAATGCATCCACCCATGTTTCCACAACTTTATGATTTTAGGATTGTACTCTGATAACTATTTTTACTCTGATATACTTTTGAATGATTGAAAAGGATAAATGGTTTTTATGGTTGATTTAAAAATGAAATATTTACCTTATAATTTTTGGGATGTTACGTTTTCATTGACTATCCAGACGAATATTTTACTTCAATAAGTGGAACAACTAGATTTTTAATGACGTTATGTTTCCACACAAATCGGAATTATTATGGGCCATATGGTAATTCTGAAAACGACACTCCATTCTTATATGTGGGTAAAGGTGGGGTGATTGTTGGATTTCATGGACATGTTGATGGATACATCAGATCTATTGGGTTTTATGTGATCGGAGCTCTACACTAGAAGAAAATTCCAGATTTGAGGTGAGGTTCACTCTATCGTCTTTTCCATCTCCTTCAACTTTATTTCCAAATGTTTATCACTATAAAATATCTATAACATTCACTTAGCTTAATAGGTTCTTATATTTTGTTTGATTGTTATTCTCTTTCACATCTGTTATTAATCTTCTCATTACATAAATGTTGTAGGATGTCTAGACTTGGAAGTCCCAGGGATGTAGGACCATGGGGTGCTTCTGGAGGTAAACCACGGGATGATGGGGTTTTCCAAAATATCAAGCAAGTTCGGGTTCAAGTAGGATATCTTTCAAAAGTGATTTTTGGCATTCAATTCAACTATGTTAAAAAGGATGGTAAATTCATTTTGTCACAGTTTCATGGAGGAACATATCATGATGAAGATATATCAGAAGTGGAGATTAATTTGGATGGTATGCAAGAGTATTTGACTGGAATATCAGGTTATTATGGACTTGTTGAGGGCTATGGTGGAGTAGAAGGTATAATCTCCCTCACTTTTCACACAAACAAGGGGAAACATGGTCCTTATGGACAGGAAAATGGAGGTGCGAGTTATGTTTATTTTACATCAACCACATCTTCTGGGAAAATAGTGGGTTTTCATGGGAGGAATGGTGGTTTTCTTACTGCAATTGGTGTTCATACAGAGTATTTCTGAAGATGATGGAAGAGTTTTTACTTGCAATGCATCCTAGACATTTTGCTTAAGATACATGAATGGATGATTTTTACATCAAGCTATGTAGTCATTTGCCTCAGATGTGGCTTACTGATATTTTTGCCTCAGGTGTTTGGTAGTCTAAACTTTTTATGTACATATAATATGTCGATTTGGTGGGGTTTCTTTTGAAGAACCTATAGGGGTGATAGGGGTGAAACTCTTACATAGGTATCTACCTTGTGGTTCAAAATAAGATTCAAAAAATTGATTTTAGCAATGAAAACATTTTAAAATGAATATCATAAACTAGTTTATTTTCCACCAATGATCATCTTGCAATCCATGGAAAGATAAAACAACCATAGATGGAAAAGATGAACAACCTTTATTGATTTTGAATCATCAAGGAGGCTAGGAAGTTGATGAAGGCAAATACTTAAAGTAGAGCTTCTCCACTTAAGACGGTAGTCTTCACTTGTAATTACTGTTTCTTAAACCTTAAAGAACTTATATCAAGTAAGCCTCAAAAGGAGAAGCAATTAAAGAACTCAATATTACATAACAATTGCAAGAGAGAGAGAGAGGGGAAACAATATTGTTCTCGAATTTCATGCAAAGAAGAAGAATAAGTAAGATGGTGAAATGACAAACACATGAAATAAGGTTTACTTGCAAATCAACGACATTAAATAACAAAATAGAAATTTCAAACCGAAAATCAAAAGAAAACAGAAGAGAATCGACTAGTAAAGGATTATAAGAAATGGTATATAGAGAAAATGGGGTTTACCAAACCAATTTGATTGATACCAGGAGTAGAGATAAAGGCAATTTCAAAAAAAAATCCTTTTATCCTGAAATCACATTAATTAAATACAATCAATTTCAAATTTCAATTATGAATTTCATAAATGAAATTGGAGTAAGTAGGAAACCAAAATATAAGGGAGTATGAGGAAGCCATATGACAAAATAGATGTAGAGAAGGAGGCAATGTGGTCGGTTTAGGTTTGGTTTATTAGAGAATGTAAAGGTAACCATTAGAATTAGTTATGCTCTTAAAACTCTATTTTTCCCTTAAATTTATGGGTTAATCTCTTTTGGCCTAGCGGTAAAGAATGACTTTCTCAAATGAGAGGTCATGGAATTAAGTCTCTTAGGAGACATAAATGGTATTTAAACATAGATTAGTTAGTTTGCCATTTAAAAAGAAAATCGTTAGAATAGTATTTTAAAAAACAAAATAATAGTCTGAATGGTATGTTATAAACAAAACAATAATTCTTTATCTTTTATGATATATGTTTTGGGTTAATTACATGAATGGTCCTTGTGGTTTGAGGTAATCTGTGTGTTTGGTCCCTAAAACTTTTTTTTAACTCAGACCGTCCCTATATTTTATTTTTGTTTGGGATTTAGTCACTGATCAAAATAAAATGACTAATTTACCCTTAATAATATTTTTTATTTCTTTTATAATTTGATTTTAATTATTATATAAATTAAATAAATAAATAAACGCACCCCTACAATCCTCCATTTACCTTTTCTTAAACTATTCTCCTAGACCTCCTTCTTAAAAGCCATCGTCGGCCTCAACCACCACCACCACCACCGTTCATCGTTGGAGTTAAAGCAGTTATGGTATTGTTGATTCTTGTTGACCACCACCTATTCATGTAAGAAATCACCAGTATTTCACGTCCTTCGTCTGGTATCTGGTGAGCAAAACAACCCTAGATCCCGTTACTGCCTTGGTTGTTTCAGACCAAACCCCCACCTCCACATAAAACCCTGGTCGATTAAGGTTCAAATTAACCGAAAATCTTGAAGAATCAATTGTGTTTATGCTCTTGTTAGACAAATCGAGTCCAGGTCCACTCGATTAGGCTTCAAATCAAAAGAAATCAAAGCTTCTGCATCAGATCGGTTCTTTGCTACATCATATGGTTTTTTTGTTGCATCAGATGTTTTTTTAATGAATTTGATTTATTGAATGGCTTTGATCTCTTGAATGGATTTCTAGGTTAGCGTATTTTTTTGGATCTGAACACCGATGTTATTTTTTCTGGTGAAGAGGTAGTGGTGGTGGTGTCGGAGGTTAGTGGTGGTGATGTTGTCCAGAGGTCGTCATGCCCATCAGAATACATTCCCCCTCTCTTTCTTCTTTCTCTCGCCGGTCACCACTGGATCGTCGACTTGAAGCATCAAATTTTATGCAAAATCTTTATGATGTTTATGAAAACATATTTTATAAATTGCTCTGACATTTGTTTCAGATTCGTTTCAGGTTTCTGAAGAAAAAAAGTGGTTTGTTTTAGTAATGGGTTTAGGTTTTTATTTCATCTCATTTGGTTTTGGTTTCTAGGATATTAGATTTCATTGTGGCTAACTGTGATTTTGGTTTCAAGTTGGATTTTAGGTTTGATTTAGGATAACTTTGGTTTTGGTTTTCAGAAATCAATTCAATCTTACCGGAGGAGGAGCTATGGGTGTTCTTTGGAGAAGACGTAGGTTGTTTATAGGAGAGAAGAGGGTGAGAGGTGGGTGGAGTAGTAATGGGGTGGTAGGTCCCATCAGATTTTAATATCCAATTAATTTCTTTTCCAAATTTAATTAATTGATAAATTGAAAAATGTAAAAGAAATCAGTAAAGGTAAATAAGTGTTTCTAAAATGGACGGAGACCAAGCGTGCAACAAAAATATAATACAAGGACGGTTCGAGTTAAAAAAAAGTTGTCAGGGAACATGCAGATTATCCTAAATCACAGGGACCATCTGTGTAATTTACCCCAATTTTTTTTATTGAATACTTAAATGGTGTTTTAAAACATAAAATAAGTTGGTTAACTTTTGAGTGTGTTCGGTACGCAGCGTTAGAGAACTTTTGACTTCTAGCTTTTAAAAAAACGTTAGTAAAAAAGAAAAAACTTCGTCCGATGATAGCAGCGTTTAACTTTTAACCTAAACAAAACGTTACAAAATCAAAAGCTATATGGGGAAGGTTTCAACGAAACGTTCCAAAATCAAAACCCACTAACCGCTACCGGCCAGAAAACGCCATTTATCACGTTAACCCTAATTTATCATTGTGCCACAGTAAGCTGGATCACGAGATATGGCTGTGGCTTTTTGCAATTTTTTACGAGAGCTGGCTGTGGCCTTTGTAATTTTTCTGCTCGTTTCGCTTCTCAAGTCTGAACACAGATGAGTTAGAGAGTCGCTTGCGCTAGTTTACGAGAGAGGAATTAAAGAGTCGCTGAGCCCTACTCCCCTTTTCTTTTTCTATTTCTTCAGCATTCCCTGTTAATGAATGTTCGTGCTTCCAACTTCGAGACGTTCATTTGAAGAAGGTAATTAGAGATTATACTTTCAACCTTTCTTATTAGTTTGTTTCCGTGTAAAAACAGTATTTGCGCGTTTGACTTTGATGAATGGATACATATTCAAACTATATTTGATAGCCATCTTATTAGAAAGTTTTCAAGATAGTAATTTCACTACCGACTGATGGATTGTTCTTTTCATTTAGTGTGTAATTTCCATCTAATTTAGGTGGCGCTTAATTAATATGTGTAATTCCAATGACATTATTTTGTATCAGAGAATTATTATTATTATTATTATTATTATTATTATTATTATTATTATTATTATTATTATTATTTTGTAAAGAAAGGGCTATGCCAGAATATTAGTTTTCTTATCAACATTAAGCACATTGTTCTAATCTGTTAATAATTTACTTACGATTTACTATGATGTATTGGTGCAGGCGGGGGGATATCCACTTATAGTGATTTCAATAGGCCGATGGTAGTGGTTCACTTTTTTGGCATTTTTATTGATTATGTTTAATCTTATGCGCTAATTAGTTGTGAAGTTATTTAAGGCATTTGTATGCTTTGCAGGCAGATACAACCATTTTAGAAAAATGCATAACGTTTGGACCATGGGGCATGAGCATCTCAGCCAGTGGCGGACGCAGAATATTTTAGTAGGGGTTTCCCACGTACTTCAAGCGGGTGCACCTAATAGAAAAAACCAAAAAAAAAAAAAAGAAAAAAAAAAAATTTTACACTGCGTGCTGGAAATTGAGCAGTGGCCCGGGACCCCAAATGCCCCACTAAGGTCCGCCACTGATCTCAGCAGGGAACGAGTGGATTTATATACCAGATGGGTTTATTAAAAAGATTCGTATTTTACATGGAGTGTGTATTGATGGCATTGAATTCCAAAGCGACAGTAGCACAGGTGCACGACAAAATCCTATTTTGGTAGCCAGTGTGGCAAACGAACGGACATGGTAACCGCTCTTATCTGAATATGTCTCGATGCATGTCATTGTATATGTCAATGCACATTATGAACTACACTTCTCATTTTTTGCACATCTGCATCGACTATCCAGATGAATATTTAACTTCAATAAGTGGGACAACTACTTGTTATTTAGTGACGTCATTATGTTTCCACACAAATCAGAATCGTTATGGTCCATATGGTAATTCTCAAGACGGCACTCGTTTCTCATACGAGGGTAAAGGTGGGGTGCTTGTTGGATTTCATGGACGTTTTAGCACATGCATCACGTCTATTGGGTTTTACGTGATGCCAAAATCACTAGCAATGGGCCGGAACTCTTCATTTGAAGAAAATCCCAGATCTGAGGTTCATTCTAATCTTTCTAACTGCATCATTTCCATTGACAACAACCCTTTTGCCAAGTTTTAATCACTGTAAAGTGTTTATAGCATTCAATTGGTTGAATGCAATCATATATTTTTTTAATATTGACCGCTACTTGGTTTGCTATGCCTTAAACTTTATTCCCAGTCAAACATGAGAGTATTCTTTATATTGTTGTTTAACAACATTTTTGTTGTTCTAAAGTAATTTTTTTATATGCATTATCATTTTTCATTTGCAGAAATGTTGTAGGATGTCGTCACTTGGAATTCCAAGGGATGTAGGACCTTGGGGGGCTTCAGGAGGTAAAGCATGGGATGATGGGGTATTCAACATTATCAAGCAAGTTAGGGTTCAAATAGGAGAGCCTTCAAAAGTGATTTTTGGTATCCAATTCAAATATGTTAAAAAGGATAGTAATTTCATTTTGTCACGGTTTCATGGAGGAACAGATCATGATGGGGATATATCAGAAGTGGAGATTAATTTGGATGGTGTGCAAGAGTATTTGACTGGAATATCGGGGTATTATGGACCTGTTGAAGGCTATGATGGATTGGAAGGTATAACTTCCCTCGCTTTTCACACAAACAAGGGGAAACATGGGCCTTATGGACAGGAAAGTGGAGGTGCCGGGTATGTTTATTTTACATCAACCACATCTTCTGGGAAAATAGTTGGTTTCCATGGTAGGAATGGTGATTTTCTTACTGCAATTGGTGTTCATATGGAGTATCTCTGAAGATAATGGAAGAAGCGTAGACCTTTTGCTAATATTTCATGTTTTAATGGTAATTGCATCGAATTTGCTACTCTTCACTTTTGATAATATAAGATTGCCATGTTCGGGTTTTTTTTTTTTTTTTTTTTTTTTTTTTGAGTAACTCGTGTATGTAAAAATTATTTGGCACTTCTAATTAAGCGATCATGCCCTACCATGTTTGTTTCGAATTGATTCATGAAGGTTATTTTTCTCTTCGATGTACAATATTTAAAACACACTTGTGTTATTGTGCCTCTATTAAGAACATGAGATTAACAATTTATTAATTCTATTATAATACTTCAACCTGGGCAAAACTAAGGAAGTTCAACTTTTACAATCATGTGTGATTAAGCTCTTTTACCTTCTTTTTTATCAAACTTTCACGCCATCATTGTTTGTTTCACCAAGATCAAAAGCAATTTGAGTTTGAACCTAACTTTTATTTTGCCAAGGTTTGCACTCTAAAAGACGATTTTGAGATTTTTAACATCAACATTTTTTGAATAACAGAGGTCATTTGAACTGGAATGTAATAATCCCTTCTAGTCTCTTTCGAAAAAAAAAATCCCTTCTAGCATGGGTTCATCTTCATAGTCCCTTCGTGTCTTTTTTAAGGCATTGATCATTTCACACACAAATAGGTTTCATTGTTTTTATTGTTTCATCATCAATTTCTATCGACTCTGACATCTTATACGAAAAGAAATTCAAAAATCATAAACATAAGCAAAAATAAGTGTAACATTTTCATATATTTTCTTTCACATAAACCTAATCAATAAAGAACTCAAGTTCCCAACATAAATTTGATCAACAAAGAACTCAAAATAGTAAACAAGTTGTCACATGTTTGACAAACCTGGTCATTGTTTCTACATATATGTACATATTTGACAAAACATGATCACTGTGACAACCCGAAATTTCTATTCTGTACAATCATTCACTTCAATAGAAGTCAGAACAGTTTTTGCTAACTTTTGAGCTGTGTAGAGTCAGTTTGAGTATTCTAAAGCCTAGTACTTCAGGAGAGAGGATGCCCTAGGGTTTATTGTGTAGCAATAATGTCCCAAAACTCCAAGAGTTTGGAGTTTACGGCCTAAACAAGGTGTTTACGGCCGTAAACTCCAAGGGTATAAATATGGCACTTAGCCATTTTAATCACTTTTTAACTTTTCAAGATCCAAAACTCAAATCCTCTCAAGTATCATCCGAATTTCCTTCTTGATCTTCAACTTTGTAAGTGTTTCTATCCCTAATAAGTTGATATCTTACTTAATCTAGTGATCTTACATGATTCCATCCGTGAAATCATTCCAAATGTGTAGATCTTCAAGTTTCACCAAGAACACCAAGAACACACACTAGTGTTCTTGGACTTTTAGCACCTTTTCAAGCTTCTACATAGTAAGTACTCTTACCTAGGCTTGCTATAAGACTTATTACACTTCTAATCATCAAGAAAACACCAAGGAAACACAAGATCAAAGGTGTTGACGGTCCAAGATGTTCTTGGACCGTAAACCCTAATAAGGGTACCAAAGTGTGCCCTAGTCCCTTACTAAGCCTTGGATACTAGTGTAGAACATAACCTTGATGTGCTTAGGACTTAAAACATCAAGAAGACCATAAACCATTTGGGTTTACGGCCGTAAACCCAAGGAGAAATGGTCCAAGGACCGTAAACTCCACAAAGGAGTGAAATGGTGCCCTAAACACTTCCTAAGGCTTAAACCTGAAGTAGGAATGCTTCTTATGATCTTTAAAGCTTCAAAACACAAAATGGTAGATGTACCATGAGTTTACGGCCATAAACTCAGGAGTTTACGACCGTAAACTCAATGAGTGATGGTCACAAAACCGTAAACTCCAAAAGAGTTTACCCTTGGACCCCAAACTCAATAGCCAAGTCCTACAACCCTTAGATGCAATCCTTAGTACTTATAACACTTAAACAAGGTGTTTTACATGTCCTAGGATGTCTAAACTTGGTTAACTAGTTGTTTAAATGACTAATTGGATACATATATGTGTTATTATATGTTAACTAGGATCCTTGTGTGTGTTCAAGTCTTCACTTGACACTTAGCATCCTATACTATCAGTTCATCCAAACCACTCACTACAGGTGAGTTCTTACCCCTTAATTAACCTTTTAAATGTTTTTAAATGCTTTTATGGGGGGGATACAAGTTGAACTATTATAGTTATTATATCAATCATATGTGATTAATAACTACCAAACAAGTGGATTTCTTACTTTTCAAACTGCGTTACCAAACTGTTTTATTTCAAACTGTTTTACAAACTCTTTTACATGTCAAATACTTTTACTTAAACTCTTTTACACTTATATTCTGTTGTGGACTTAGGGTATCGGTTATTTGTCCGAAGGTCGTTTGAATCCTAGTTATATATCAGGTATATGTATATAGGTATAAAGGTTCCTTCTTTCATTCAGTTCAATACCTTTGGGTAGCAAGGGTATACACACATGCTCAAACATTCAAACAACATTACTAGTAAGCTACGATAGGCGTAGTTTAGGAAGTTACTAATACTATTACTAGAACAATGAAACATACAATGAGTCATTTCATACATGAGTCAATACAGCTAGTACATACAATACATTACAAAACAGTTAGTACATACTATACATTTTACAAAAGAACATACATGCTGGACAGAGAGAGAACATATAATACAGCTAGTACATACAGTACATATACAAGAATACGATTTCAGTTATGTGAGCCACGTAATGGGGCATGGCATCACCTGTCATGACCGTTTTGTATCCAGAATCTCCTTAAGTGGGGAGCGTATGAGTTTGCGTATAGATCTATACTGGATTGACTATCCTACACATCGCTGCTCGCTACAGTGGGCCTTGCAAGTCTACGGGTGCCAAACGTCATTTTCTCCGACGTCTTACATCGTCGCGTTCTATAGTCGGTAGCAGGATACAGGCCGATCACATGGTACTTTAAATTACAATTGGTTTAAGGTAGTTAGTACAGTGGTAGTTACTTAATACAAAACTACAATACTATTTCATTTTCCCATTACATTCACTTTGTGATCTTCACACAATATACAGTAATGTAAAACTATATTTTTGGTAAATGATAGTCAGATTTGGGAAAATACATACTCTTACAAGAGACACACACACAGACACTCGATGCCTTGGTAGAAGGCTACTTTTAGTAGGAAACATAGGGTTTTCTAGGAGAGTCAAACCTTTTACAAACATTCACAAACTTTTGCATACTTACACATCACATTCTTACAAGTACTTTCATACAAATACAGACACTAAAATACTTATGATCTCACCAGCTTTAAAGCTGATAAACTCTTTCAAAATAACTTGTATTCTTAGGTCACCAGTAGACAGGTACCGGTGCCAGGTTTTTGAGAAGATGGAGCTCGTTCAAGACTCATCTTTTATTTTGATGTATATTTTTGGTGTCTATTTAACTTGACAGAACACACTTGTATTAAAATTATATTACTAATGCAATGGATGATGTTGTTGCTTGTTTACTACTATTCATTGTTGTGATATTGTACATGACGTCTTCCGCCCCCGAACGTTTCCGTCGTTCTTGGTTTTGGGGTGTGACAATCACATTATCATATACTTTCACGACCTGATCAGCAAAGATGTCGTTTTCCTCTTGTCAAGAGGAATTGAAGCAACAATGTGTGCGGCAATCGAGAAGGTTGTAGAACGGTAATTGGGGTCATAATCGGTTGGGTTAACTTGCTTTTCCTTTTAGACCCTATTAAACCCGACCTATTTCTCTAATTCTGGTTTAACTCGGTTGGGTTAACCGGGTCCGTTGACCATCTTTTACACTCATATGTGTGTATGTGTTTATTCATTTGGTTGTTAAAAATGATTACTCTATAGTTTTTGGTGTTATGTGCTTATTGAAAGAGGCATGCTTATTTTGCCTCTTTAAAGAACCATTTTGCCCAATATGCCTAGAGAATTTGAAACCCAACATCATCTTTAGCTAACACCTAACAAATCCAGATAAATAATTGTAAATTGTGTACTCAACACTCCCACATCTGCTATTATTATTAAAGTTAAACTGACCATGGACTCCTCAAGGCCATCTTGATCATCACACTAGATGATATGACTACATAAAAAACCATCAACGATCCTCTCCTATTCTAGCCGGCTGTAATCATTTTGGTTCGGATTCAACCAATTTATTAATTGGCTTGTAAACCCAATCTACTACATAATTGATTAAACTTGGATTAACACATTTAAAATAAAAAATTTAAATAAATTAATCAAAGATTACACCATTTAAGTTAGTTCCAAACCTAAATAAAATTTCTAAGTATGAGAAAAGCACAATCATAATTCAGAAATACATATAAATTGTTCATACAAATGTTTAATTTCAATGTGATTTGGGAGAGTGACTAATATCATTGGTGCTAAGAATAATGATGAGAATTAGGATTGCGTTTTTTTTTAAAACATAAATAATAATGTATAACCATCAAACGTAAGAGTTCCACAAAAAAGAAAAAACCCAAATACGGCAATCATGTATTATCAAAAGTGAGGACTGGACTGGCAAATTTGATTAAATTACCATTAATACATCCATCTTAGCAAAAAAAAAAAAAAAAGTCAAAGCTTCTTCTTCTATCATCATCTTCAGAAATACTCCATATGAACACCAATTGCGATTAGAAAGTCACCATTCCTCCCATGAAACCCAACCACTTTCCCGGGCGATGATGATGATGATGTTGAAGTAAAACAAACAAACCCTTCTCCACTTTCTTGTCCGTAAGGCCCATACATCTTCTTGTTTGTGTGAAATGAAATTGAAGTTATGCCTTCCAACCCATTAACTTCAACAGGTCCGTAAAAGCCCGATATCCCAGTCAAATACTCTTTCTCACCATCAAAATTAACCTATTAAGATTAAGGTTTACCCATTAGATTACACCGGTAATGCCACTCACAAATAGCAAACAAAAAAAGTGTATTTTTTTGCACATTACCACTTCTGTTTTATCGCCACGTGTTCCTCCATGCATTTGTGACAAAACGGAATTACCATCCCTCTTAACATATTCAAATTGGACGCCACAAAAGACCTTCAAAGACACTCCTAAATAAACACGTATTTGTTTGACATGTGAGAAAACTCCATCATCCCATGGCTTACCTCCAGCAGCCCCCCAAGGTCCTGCCCCACTCGCCATTCCTAGTGCAGACATCTTACAGCACAGCTGCAGTGAAATGAAATTAAATTAGTCACAAGTATCTAACACTTGTTAAACGCTAAAAGCATAAAAGAATAGACAATGAAATTCAGAGACCATAGAACGAACCCCATGTGAAGATTTGTCTCTACAAGCAAAGTTGGGATATAATGCTAGTGATTTAGGAATCACATAAATCCCAACAGAATCAATGTATTTTCCAGCACGACCATAAAATCCAACTATCATCCCATCTTTACCATCATATGAGAAAGGGGTGCCTTTATCTGAATTACCATACGGACCATAACGAATCTGATTTGTTCGAAAGCATAAAGACATGACTACAGTAGAACCTCCAAATTGACCAATTGTCCCACTTATATTAGTCAAATATTCGTCTGGGTAGTCAATTAAAATCTGCAGAATTGAGGAAATGTCATCGACAAATGTGTTTGATGAGATCAAAGAGGTATTGAAATAACATCAATTACCATGTCAGTTTTGTTGCCACCATCTCCACCAAAAATGGAGGTTTCAGTTTTACCCGTATGACAATCACTTTGAAATCTAATGCGATCGATAACCCCTGCATGTACGATTGTGATCTTTTTAAGAAAGCCGCCTTCAGGCATAATTACCCAGTCTTCACCCTGTGAACCACCCCATGGTCCAAGAGTTATGCACCCTTCATTACTTCTTGTACCTCCCTGTAACCCATTAAAAATCATTGTAGCTTCATAAAGCATTAAAGTAGTATTTTTGTTTTTTCATAGAATAAGAATGGAAAAATAAAAAATTGAAAGTCTACCATATCTGGCTACTGAAACAGGATGAAAGGATAAACTCTAATTGCCTTCTTCAGTTGTATGCTCCGGTGAATATACTGAAACTGGAATAAGGAACATGCAGAAAATGCTGAAGAAATAGAAAAAAAAAAAAAAAAAAAAGAAGGCCTAGTGTGTAGAGTGTAGGGATCATCAACCGACTCCATCTTCAGAAACGAAACGAGCGGACAAATTGCAATAAATTACGTTTTCTTCGATTTAAAGGTAAATTACAAAGACTTTATGCTTAATTTTTACAACTATTCATTAATTAAAATGATTAGGGTCTAAGGAGAATACATCTCAAAATGATCATCTTTTAAATCTCTAATACAAAAATGATTACCAAACTTGCAATAAAAACACGTTATAGATTAGTGAAGCAGTATTATTTAAAGATATTGAAATCCTCTATTAGTTTATTTTTTATGATTTCCATGTTTATTAAATTACACGAAATACAACAGTGAACTTCTTTAATTATATTATAACCTTGTAACCCGGTTTCTTTTTCTTGAAATACTCAGAGTATGTTGTTCATTTTCTCAAACAATATATAGATATTTTGTAAGGCTGGAGGGAGTGGAAATTACATGTTATGATGTCACATCATTTGTTTGTCATGTCAATTTTTGCTATATAGCATAAATGGCATGTAATTTTCAAAGGTAGGTCAAGATATTTTTTTGTTTTTTATATTTTATATTAAATTAAATGTTTAAAAAAAACATTTCATTACAAAAAAAAAAACTACAACATTTGAAATATTACTTAAAACTTGACTTAAACTAGACTTATAACTACTCAATACTAGACTTAAAATTAAACGCTTAAAAACTTGACTTAAAACGTGACTTAATACTACTTGTGAAACTTATATTTTTTTCATAAGCTTCTCTTGCATTTTCTCTAGGAATGAAAGTGGATCCAAACCCGGATCGGTTTACCTGGACCCGGAAACCGGAATTGACAATTTAAAAGAACCGGGAACCGGACCGGTATATAGGAACCGGTTCCGGTTCGGTTCCGGGTAACAAACCGTGTAAAGTGGGTATAGAACCGGTTGGAACCAGAAATTGATAATTGGAACCGAATTCGTATATTAGACCCGAAATAACTGGAAACCCGAAAATTGAACCGGAAACCCGAAATTTTGGAACAAAAGAAAAAAATAATATGTTAGAAAAAAATAGGACAAGGTATTTATTACGAGACTTTATGTTAATATTAATATATTTTTTCTTTTACTAACATTATACACATGCAATGCAACAGGATATAATTTTTCATAGTAATTGAATGGTTCCATCAATTTACCGAAAGTCGACCTTAAAAGTCCAATCTTCAACCGAAATAAAATATCAACACTATTAGATGGAAAGGTAAAAAATTTCAAATGATAGTTTGTGGTGGCGGTGACATATCAAGTTATCAAAGATGAGCAACGAAATATTGAATAATAAGTTAATAACCACTACCTTTATTTCTTTCTGTTTTGTTCCAAGGATTGTAGCTTTTAATAATAATAATAATAATAATAATAATAAATAGAAGTATAAAATTCGGGTAAAAATGCAAAATAGTAATTTGACAGAGAATTACTAGATTCCAAATAATGTTGTTAAAGGGAAGAGGGCAAATTTAGAACAAGCATGACAACAAAAACAATTTTAATGATTATATTTATTTCGAAATTTGTTTTGGATACAAAACTTTGTGATTAAAGTGTTTAACTATGAAATGAAAACTCTAAATTATAGAACTCATTTTTGAGTGGTCGATCTGTTGTAATTCATCAGTAGGCATATTGTTTGAATAATCTTTTAAATTCCGGTTCAAGGCCCACTAAATCGGTTCCGGTTCATTTAACTTGGTTCCGGTTTTTTTACAAATCCGGTTCTAAAACCCGGAATACCCGGATCCATTGGACCCGGACCCGGAATACCCGGAACCCGGATAAGGCTGATTTTTAGACCCAATACCCTGACCGTTTAAGCATTTTCCGGTTATACCGGTTCCGATTTCGGTTCGGTTCTGGTTCCAGTCCGGTTTTCCGGTTTTATAACTCATCCCTAATTTTCTCCACAACTCGACGTTGACGCTCGGGTAATTTTGAAACGTCTTTCATCATTAGCTCCCACTCACGATTTCTTTGTTTTTGTTTTGCAAGTTGCAACATTCTTTGGATGTGCTCATTTAACTCCATTAGCCCCTCTCTTTTCTCCTCACTCGAAGAAACTTCGACACCCTTGAGCTTTCTCTTTGCTTTATCTCTTCCTATAGGACAACTCCACCTCGGAATATCATACACTACAAGAATAAGCACCTATAGAGACGAGATCTATAGGGACAACATATGTCATCGCAATAGTCGCCCTATAGGGACGACATGTTGTTGCCATAGAGTTGACTAATTATTTTTGACTTTTGAAGCTACAACGACGACCTCTCGTCTCAACATGTTAGGCGGGAACGGAAGTGAATTTGGCGCGTTCTTGAAACACCTATGGGGACGAATTCTCGCTCCAATAAAAAAAATAAAAAATAAATAACATATTTTTTAAATCCTTTGACGGAAATAATGGGGAAGGTCGTTTTGGGGATAGCTATAGGGACGACTTGTCGTCCTCACAGCTCTCTACGGCCAAAATTGGAACAGCCCCTTCGTTTCATTCACGCACGCTAAGTAATCAATCATCGGTCTCTCTCGATCGATCGGTCAAAGATTCTCCGCTGACGACTTCCACACCTCCCACCACCGGCAAATCTTTTTCCTCTCTCCACCGATCATCATGCTAGTTGCCGAAGACCACCGACGATCAGCTTCAACACCGACGATTCCAACTATCGGCTTCCTTTTCATCCCCGGTTACGAGTTCTAACTATTACAAGCCCCACTCTGGCGACCTAGGTTAGTAATTCTCGGTTAGAAACTGGAATTGGGGTTTATGTTAGCAATTATGTGTTTGAAACTGGAATTGTGATTTTCTATGGTTTCATAGCTCTCACAGGAATCATCGACGGAGAGGAATGTCGAACACCGTCGTGAATGGCCTTGTCGGAGCTGGCGGAGGTATCATTGCTCAAATCATCACGTATCCTCTCCAATCGGTACTTATCCTTCCCTTTTACTTTCTCTGTCTACTTCCTATTCGTCTGAAGAAGATGCTGATATGACTGACAATGCTGATCTAGATACAACATACCTTCATACTAATGGAAATGCTGTAAGCTTTTGATACATTATTAGATCTCCGTGTGTGTTTGTAACTGATACCTGATATTCCATCTTGAAACACACGCTTTTTAACATCTGTTTGGCATCTACCAAACAGGGTCATGGGAGCTTACCAGAACATAATAATGCAAATGGAGAGCATAGTGTATCTGGAGACCTGCATGGTGTTCAACCAGATCCTGTAGCTGCTGATATTCTTAGGAAAGAACCAGAGCACGAGACCTTTGTAAGGCTGAGAATCAGCCCATTTGGTAATCTTCTCTCTTTCTTTTTGTTTGTAATTTCATCTATGCAGGAAAAGACATACATACACAAGTATTTGAAAATTGAATAATCTTCTTTCTTTCCAACTCCTCTTATTGCAGAGACACCATCTTCTGATGAAGCAGAGGTTTATAGAGCATTACAAGGTTGTCTTGAGATGCGAAAGAGCTATGTGTTCAGAGAAAGCATTGCTCCATGGGAGAAACAAGTTATATCTGATCTTAGTTCTCCAAAGCGTAATCCAAATCCTTTTGAGTATACCCCTGAGACAAAATATGATGTAGGTTTGAAGTTTCTGACACAAGTTTGTTCTTGATGCTTATTTTCTTGAATCTTGACTTGATATTCAAATGGTTGCAGCATTATTTTCAAATGGAAGATGGCGTGGTTCATGTTTATGCAGATAAAGATTGTAAGATAGCATGAATCAAAAGCATCTGTTGAGGTTCATTAAGTCCAAGTTCAAAAAGAAACCAGATGAGGTAATGCTTCATATCTATTTCTTGATCATTTAAAAATGTGTTTCTCTTTTGCATGAATCAAAGTTTCCTTTTTCCTGTTTCAGGTTGTAATATTTTGTGATGGGACATATCTGACCTTAAAAGAGGTTTTTGAGAGCTTGGATTTAACCGGGTAACTTTACTATCTGTAGAACAATTATATCTTCTTGTGTGAATGTTTTTTTTTTTCTAATCATAAGTCTTAAATGTAGATACGACCTGAATGTTGATCAATTAGATGTGCACATTTCATCATTTTGATAAATTCAATCTGAAATACAACCCCTGTGGTCAAAGTAGGCTTCGGGAGATTTTCTTGAAACAGGACAATCTTATTCAGGGTAAGTTTCACTACTTTTTCAGGTCGTTTTCTTGTTGAGGTAACAAGCCAAGTGTTTGCAGATCTTGAAGCGAGTAAATATCTATATATGGAAGAAAGCAAAGTGAATGGGACAAGTGAGTTTTGAAATCCATGTTATTTATTTATTCCTTTTATTTGTTTTGATCCATGCATGACACTTACACTTACACTTAAAGCTTTTGCCTTTTGACAGATGGCTGAATACAGAATATCTATATATGGAAGAAAGCAAAGTGAATGGGACAATTTAGCTAGTTGGATTGTAAACAATGAATTATACAGTGAGAATGTTGTCTGGTTGATTCGGGTGATCTCTTACTACAATACTTTAAAAGACACCAAATGTTTATACTTTAATATCAACTAACATTATAATTTATATGCATACTTGTGTTGTTCAGCTACCCCGACTTTACAACATATACAAAGAAATGGGAATTGTGACATCATTTCAGACAATTTTGGATAATGTTTTAATCGATCAAGATTCACATCCCCAGTTGCATGTTTTCTTGAAACAGGTACCAATTAAATTGTACACATTACATCATTTGAATTTGATTTATTTCATAAAAATTTCTGTTTATTAGGCCTCGATTAGTGAATATGTGCAAATATATGGGAATCCAACCTATTTGGAACAGATGCTTACCTTTGTTACATCAGAAAAAAAAAACTTCAATGGTATATAAATTTATTCATCTTTTATTTATAAAAATCATTAAAATGTGGTCATTTTACTTACAATTTACACTTTTTTATTTTTTGCAGAAGGTGGTTTGGATTATGTTCAGTTGAAATCCGTTTAGCACTGAATGAGATTGCATTCTGGATGGACATCTTCGGATGATGAAGATGAAATAGATGGACATCAAGATCAAGGTTCCTTCTTCTCCTAGTTCCTTCATCCTTTTTTTTTCAGATAATGAAAGTGGGAAGAGTGCAAGAAGCTTTAGGGAGCAAAAAAGGGCACACTATGATGAGAAGCAATCAATTGTTGATGGTGTTTTTATAAACCATGTAGAATGTAGTGTTATGTACACAAATGATAAGGCATGTGATGATTATGCAAATTTCCTCAAGTTAATAATTTTGTTCTTCATATGAATTATATTTAATAATGTAGTGTTTTGAGATTGTATCAAATATTAATGTTTTGCAATTAAATTTACCGTTTTATCTATTTTGTAAATGTACTGCTTTAGTAATTTTGTGACGTGAAAACTGGGAAATTATAGAGAAAAAAGAGCAGCTGTATGGGCATACATATAGAGACGACATGTCGTTTCTATAGGTGGATCTATAGAGACGACATGTCGTCTCTACAGGTTCATCTACCACGACGATATATTGTTGCTAAAGGGTAGGGCGAGTCGACTACATCTCTATCTATGGAGACGACGTATTGTGTTTATAGATATACCTATAGAGGCGACATGTCGTCTCTATAGCTTCATCTATGGAGACCAGCAATGTATAGCGACGAACCAGAACAGGACGACGTGTCGTCTCTAAAGGATAGCTATTGCGACGATATTTATAGCGACGACCAAAAAGATCTATTGCGACGGGGCTATGAGGACGAGAGCTACAGGGACGACATGTCATCCCGGACACGTATAGGGACGACTTTTTTAACCTATAGAGACGACATTTGTCGTCCCGATAGGTCCCGTTTCTTGTAGTGATATGGTTTGTCATCGCTGAGGTATATTCCAACATGTGCATCCGAAGATTGACTATGGGAGTTTTTGAATGTTTTTGTTCTTTTTGAACTACCTGTGAAGTCTTCCGACTTGTATTGTTTAGCCATTTTTCTTTGTCCTTCACAACATTCCAAAAACTAATATTTTTTAATGTTTTCTTCTTTTCCTTACAGTACACTTCTTGAGCTTTGGATATTATTTGTGCATCATTAGCACCTTCACGTTGACGAAGATACCATTGAAATTTCTTGCATATTTGCTTGTATTCCTCCGTTTTGAATATATTTATCTTTTGTTCGGTATGAACCTCTCTTCATGCGCTTAATAAAAATTTCCACACTTTTACATCAAAAAGTTTCTCCATCTTAGTCATCACCAATGATAGGATCCTCTGATACGTCAACTCATGCTTCCGCTAACGCCTTTTCTTCATCCGTTGACCAATTTTATTGTTTGCCCTCTTTTCTTCTTTTTGTCGACTCGAGGGTTGTGTGGTAGAGGGCGGGATGGAGTGAATGGTGGATTATCGGATTCGATTGAATTCGATTCAGAAGATTGAAAGATATTTTATTGCATTTTTTTCAAACGTGTTAAATTCAAGTTGTGAATTTAGGGTTGGGATGGAATTTGAGATGAGGATTGGAATTGGGGTCTAGATGTAATTTATGTTGGAGATTGGAATTGGGGTTGGAATGGAATTTGGGTTGGAGATTGAAATTGGGTTTGGTTTGCATCATGTGTAATATGAAACATTTTCGGGATAATGAATCATTGGTGGTGAGTATATGGGTGCTTCAAGTTGAGGTCGATATACCGAAGAAGACAATTTGTTTGGTGAAGTGTTTGAAACATTTTTCTTATTTCTTCTAGGGGTTTTTTTTTGTTGGCTATGAGAATACATTTTTGAATTTGAGAGATTTAAAGAAATTTGATGTTTTGTAGGTTGGTGTGGAATAAGTTGGAAAATATAGATGTATGGTCCTACTATACACACACCATTCTACTATATTATACTAAATTTCATGCTACTTTTTTTTATCATTATTATCATATGATTTAGCCTAATCATTATATTTAATAATAATTATCTTACAACCTAATTATTTCATAAACTTTATTATTTAATTTTTTTATTATTATTATTATTATTATTATTAATTTTATTATTTAATAATTATATTTTTATTACCAATTAATTAATTATATTTACTTTTTCCTATTTAAATATTTTATTTCAAACTTATTTTTTTTAAATAAGTTAAAAAGAACAAATATATAAATATATTATATTTTACAAACTATGTATACTACGACGTTAAATCATTAAATCATCATATAGTAAATTACAAAATGCATCGCAATGTATTTTTATATTTACTGAAAAATACTCAAAAAATTTATGGATTTAATTTATGATTTTGCACTTTATATATAATTAAAAATTGATTAAAAAATAAAAATAATAAAAAAATTGATTAAATATTTCAGCGGCGATAACGTTGAAATAGGAGGCATTGGGTACATCAAATAACTATACATATAAAAATGAAATATTATAAGTTATATTTCATCGTCGCTTCGCCAGACCACAGAACCACCAAGTTGTCGTCGTTGGACCACCAAATCGTCGGACCATCAGGCGTTACGTCGACACTATCGTCATATTGTTTATAATTTTTTCTTACTTTTTCAACTTTTCTTTAAACTTTTTACAACGTTTGAACATATATTTTTTACAATTTTTTCACAAAAGAAAACTTTATAAAAACATTTCATGAGTTGTAAAAAAAACTTTCAGATTCAGATGATTTGATTTTGTTAAAAGCGGGTTTCGGATAAACGGAAAAAACGTCAAAAAGTTAAAATTAAATAATATAAACGAACAATAACATCAAAAAGTTTAAAAAAAATAAACAAACAAAACGACAAAAAATAAATAAAAAAACAACATTAAATCTACATATTCGAATGAAACTACAAGAAAATTAAAAAAAATATAAATAAATAAATATAAATAAAATAATAAATCATAATATTAATAAATAAAGATTTTAAATAATTTAGGTAATTAATTTAATATTATTAAATAAGTTGATCCTTTATATTTTCCTAATTAAAATTTAATATTATTAAATAAATTGATCATTTATATTTTTCTAATTAAAATCTCAAAATATAAAAGGATATATAACAAACAATAAAAATAAGACATATCTTATAAAGAAAAAAAAATTGAAAACGACAAAGAAACAAGGAACTGTGGTTTAGCAAAGAAAAAAAGTAAATGGTTATTTGTACAAGTAGAAAGTAATAATGGTGCACACAATTTCCAAGATTTAATTGTTTAAAAAAATTAGATTGGTTTGTGATAAGTATAGGATAGACTGGTGTGTCAAAAAAAATTCCCTAGATGTATTTATAGAGGATGAATGCCATTTTTTAAATTTTGTATTTTAAAACTCTAAGAGCTAGCTTAAAGCAAAAAAAAAAAAAAAAAAAAAAGTGGGTGAATTTGAATTGTAAAGAGTGGTTACATAAAATTTGAATATATGGGTTAAAAAGGTAAATTTTTATTAAAGAAAAAAAATAAATACAAAATAATTGTTGGCTCCTCTCCCTCCTCCGCACATTTATGCTGTCGACCCATGCTACCATTGGCATGCCGAGGGATGTTGTATGCTGAGCTCGCCGAGTAAAATGTCGACCACTCTCCAAAGCCTAAAGAAAAACCCAACCATGAATATGATTATCAACCAAATAGACCAAAATATGCAAGTCCCGAAACCAATTTAATGTTCAAAATACTTTTCACAAAATTGTTTTAAGTTATGTATATCAACTGTACATTTGAATTTAATCTAGATATATATACCTTGGATATTTACTTGTGGTGTTATTTTGCAGAGATCTTTTTGCAAACTATTTTAAGAGATTTTATAAGCCTTTTTATGTTAGTTAATTATTTGTATATAATTTCATAATTAAGACAGTCAAAAACTTCAAATGACCGTACAATTTTACTTTTGACTTTATTTCATGATTTTCTATACATTTCGTGAAATACTTTATTTGTTTTGCAAATCGATTACTATGTGGTTGTTGATATTATGGGGGTGTTTTGTTTAACTTTTGAGAGGCCAAAAGTCCTTTTAGGAAAAGATAAAAGCTAAAAGATGTTTGGTAAAAACATTTTAAAAGCTACTTTTGGATTTTGGATATAAGGAAAACTGACTTTTTGGAAAAGTCAGAAAACCTGATTTTTTGTAATTTTTCCAAAAAGGACTTTTGGCCTCTCAAAAGATAAACCAAACACCCCCTATAAGATCCCATTTAACGAAATCATTTACGACTTGACAAACTAGTATGTAATATTCAAATTCGTCAATTCAGACTTTCTTTCTTGTTTGTTTAGGGAGAAAGAGAAAGACAACAAACAACTTAAAATATCTAAAGAAATAGGTAGATAAATTGAGAAATCAAAACAATTTAATGTTGCAATACTATACAAACAAACAAATTATCAGGAAAAATATGTAACACCCGGTTCCCGGTACGTATTTAAATTTAATTAATTGTATGTTTTTACACTGGGACTCGGCGAGTTGGAGGCCCAACTCGTCGAGTAGACTAGGCTCTTGGTTGCGGGTTTTAAGTAACCTACTCGACGAGTCGGGAGCCCGACTCGGCGAGTAGGTCTGTCCTGATGAAACCCTAATATTTAGGTTTTGCACCCTAATTAAACGTCTTATCTTGTTCCAACCCAGCCTCCATCGTCCCTCCTAGTCCAGAAAAGCCCTAACTCGAAAGCCTAATCATTTATTGAGTGTTCTTTAGCTTTTTTGTGCCATTTGTGTGTATTCGATCCGATCCAATTAAGTAAATCCAAATTGATTTCGGTTTTCAAAGTATGGATCCGAATTGTCCAAACTAAATTCAAATCTGATCCGGTCCAATCCAATTACAATTTAGTTGGACCGGTTTTTATAATTCGGTTTTCAAAAGGCATAACACTTTAGAACGATATATAATTATAATATTATCCAATTTTTACAGAAAAAGCAAAAGCAAATTATTTAGTTGCAATTTAAAATTTATAAACAACTATTAAGAAGGTAAATTATAATTTAATATTTAATAGATAAAACATTTTTGAGAGAAAATACATATTAATTTTTTTTTATTAGGAGAAACCTTTTGAACTTTTTTGAAAAAAATAATTTATAAAACTAATAAATAATAAATAATTATAGATATATTGAAAATAAATAAATAATAAATTGTTTTTCGGTTTTTTTGGACTATTCGGTTCTTGTTTTATAAACCAAAACCAATCCGAAATCCAAAAATAATAATTCAGTTTTGGTGAAATCCAATCAAAAAATATGAATATCCGAACTAAATAATCCAATCCAAATTGTCCAATTGGATAATTCGGTTTTATCTAAATACTGAACAGTCCTACTTCAGGGGATGTGGTTCACCAGACTTCCACGTGGTAAAGGACCCCATTGTTGCCAGGAGATGGATTGTAGACATGGAGTCTGCTCAGTTGACTAGCTTCTGCCCTGAGGGGTCGAAGGTTCGATATGCTGCTGGATGTTTGAGGGATAGGGCTAGAGATTGGTGGGAGTCAGTGGGTGATTCTTTGGGAGCCTCAACCATTGAGGCTATGACCTGGTCTGACTTCGTGACCAGGTTTAGGGCTGAGTTTGCGTCGGCTGTGGAGCTTCAACAGCTGGCCAGTGAGTTTCTTGACATGAGACAGACTACAGAGTCGGTGGCGGAGATTACCGCCAAGTTTCGGGAGAGGGCCTTATTGGTGCCTCGGTATGTAGGAGATGAGGAGATGCGGAAGACCCGCTATCATGACATGTTGAGGGCAGATATTTGGGAGCATGTCAGCTACTCAGCATGTCCGACCATGGATTCCATGATTGCCAGGGCGAGGGAGAGGGAGATCGATTTAGAGCACCTCAGGAAGAGGAAGGAAGAGACGGAGCAGGTTACTGGGGTTTCGGGGAAGAAACCCAAGGGATCCGACGCTAGGTCGAACGGCCATCAGGGCCGGAGCCGCTGTGGAAAATGCGGCAAGCCACACGAGGGGGTGTGCAGGGCGGGGGTACCGGGCTGCTACAAGTGCGGCAAGACCGGGCATTTCAGTAAGGATTGTACCGCTCCCACCCCCACTATCCAAACATCTGAGTTGCTGTGTTTCCACTGCAACCAGCGAGGCCATAAAAAGGCCACTTGCCCGAGTTTGTCAGCAGCAACAGCGCCAGTGGCGGCACCAGCTCCAGCGACTCTGCGGATCACGGATGACCGGCATGTCAAGTCAGAGGCTCCAGTGGTGAGGAGCCGAGCCTTCCAGTTGACTACCGAGGAGGCACGCGCCGCACCCAATGTGGTGACGGGTATGATTTTTTCTCCCTAGCTTTTATTATATGTTGATTATGATATTTATGTGTCATGTTATGTGTTTTGTTTAGGATTGTTCCATGTGAACGGTATTCCAGTTCAAGTGTTGTTCGATTCGGGTGCTACCCGATCATTTGTCTCTCTTGCACTTAGCAAGAGGTTCCCTGAGTCTTCGGGCATGTTGGATTGCCCTCTAGAGGTCGAGATTGCTGACGACCGATCAGTACGAGCAGCAGAGGTTTTCAGGGAATGTGTTTTGAGACTATATGAAGAGCGCTACCTGGTAGATTTGGTTCTTATTCCAATGGGGCGGTGATCGACTGCGCTCAACAGTTAGTACGGTTCAGGACCCCCAGTGGGGGAGAGCTGGTGATTCAGGGAGAGAGGTCACAGCGCGGACCAGCTTTATGTTCAGCAGGGAGAGTTAGGCGCTATCTTCAGCAGGGTTGCACAGGGTATGTCGCCTATGTTATGGACACCCGAGACGCGGGTAGGGCGACGGTGAGTGATGTACCAGTGGTCCGAGAGTACGCGGATGTATTCCCAGAAGAGCTGACTGGGATACCTCCGGAGAGACAGGTAGAGTTCAGGATTGACCTGGTCCCTGGTGCGGCCCCGATAGCCAAGGCACTGTATCGGTTGGCTCCTCCCGAGATGCAGGAATTGTCTACGCAGCTGCAGGAGCTGTTAGACAAGGGATTCATCAGACCGAGCAGTTCACCCTGGGGAGCCCCGATCCTGTTTGTGAAGAAGAAGGACGGGTCACATCGCATATGTATAGACTATCAGGAGCTGAATAAGATAACGGTGAAGAACCGTTACCCACTCCCGAGGATTGATGATCTTTTCGATCAGCTTCAGGGGGCATCTTGGTTTTCCAAGATAGATTTACGTTCAGGCTACCATCAGATGAGGGTCAAAGACGAGGATGTGCAGAAGACTGCGTTCCGGACTCGTTATGGCCACTACGAGTTCGTGGTGATGCCCTTCGGGCTTACCAATGCCCCTGCAGCGTTCATGGACCTCATGAACCGCGTATGCAGACCGATGTTGAATCGGTCCGTGATAGTTTTCATAGATGACATCTTGGTTTACTCCAAGAAGCAGGAGTAGCATGAGGAGTACTTGCGGGAGCTGTTGGATACCCTGAGGAGGGAGAGCTTGTATGTCAAGTTCTCCAAGTGTGAGTTCTGGTTACGCGAGGTGCAGTTTCTTGGGCACCTTGTCAACCAGAATGGTATTTTGGTCGACCCGGCCAAGGTGGAGGCCATGATGAGATGGGAGGTTCCAAAGTCTCCATCTGAGATTCGGAGTTTCCTGGGATTGGCGGGCTATTAACGGAGATTCATTCAGGATTTCTCCAAGATATGCGTACCCTTGACCCAGCTGACGAAGAAATCCGTTGTATTTCGTTGGGGCCTGAGCAGCAGGCAGTGTTTGATACATTGAGGCAGATATTATGCGAGGCGCCGATCCTCGCCCTGCCAGAGGGTGTGGAGGATTTTGTGCTATACTATGATGCGTCCATCTCAGGGCTAGGCGTGGTATTGATGCAGAGAGGGCATGTCACCGCATATGCTTCGAGGCAGTTAAAGCCTCATGAGGTGAACTACCCGACACACGATTTGGAGTTGGGGGCAGTTGTCTTCTCCCTCAAGATTTGGCGACACTACCTCTATGGAGTCCGATGTACCATTTTCACGGACCACAAGAGTTTGAGGTACCTCATGGATCAGCCGAATCTGAACATGAGGCAGCGTCGGTGGCTAGACGTGGTAAGGATTACGACTGTGAGATCCTCTACCACCCAGGGAAGGCCA
This sequence comes from Lactuca virosa, assembly GCF_052849685.1. NCBI lineage: Eukaryota > Viridiplantae > Streptophyta > Magnoliopsida > Asterales > Asteraceae > Lactuca > Lactuca virosa. The sequence continues at coordinate 33,876,611 of NC_136426.1, read as the reverse complement.
ACGTTATGGCCGATGCGCTTAGCCGCAAGGCAGCTCCGATTAGAGATATATGCTTGAGGATGACAGTAGTGACTCCACTGTTGGAGCAGATCCAAGAGGCCCAGCAGGAGGCTATGAAGGAGGAACATCGGAAGAGTGAGCGTCTTGTGGGGCAAGTTTCCTCCTTCGACTATGATAGTCGTGGTTTATTGACCCTACACCGTAGGGTGTCGGTTCCGTATCATGGAGGTGTGCACCAGGTGCTGATGGAGGAGGCGCAGAAGTCCGGGTTTTCTATTCATCCCGGGGCGACGAAGATGTATAGAGATCTTCGTCCTGATTACTGGTGGCCCTGCATGAAGCGGGGTGTAGCCTGGTACTTCGAGAGATGCCTGACCTGCAGGAATGTTAAGGACGAGCACCAGAGGCCTCACGGCAAGACGCAACCGTTGGACATCCCCATGTGGAAATGGGAAGACATTACCATGGATTTCATCACCAAGCTTCCCAGGACTGCACGGGGAGTGGATTCCATATGGGTCATTGTGGATCGGTTGACCAAGAGTGCCCATTTCATACCGATCCAGGAGAGCATCTCGGCCGAGAAGCTGGCCGATATCTACATTCGGGAGGTTGTAGCACGACACGGAGTGCCAATCTCCATGATTTCAGACAGAGACGCGCGATTTACTTCCAGATTTTGGAAGAAATTTCACGACGAGCTGGGGACTCGTCTGCACTTTAGCACTGCTTTTCACCCACAAACAGATGGTCAGAGCGAGCGGACCATCCAGACATTGGAGGATATACTGCGGGCATGCGTATTAGACTTCAGTGGTAGCTGGGATACCTATCTTCCATTGGCTGAGTTCTCCTACAACAACAGCTACCACGCGAGCATCGATCGTCCTCCCTTCGAGATGTTGTACGGGAGGAAGTGCAGGACCCCGATATGCTGGGGTGAGGTTGGGCAGAGAGTCATGGGGAGTACCGAAGTGGTACTCAAGACGAAGGAGAGGATCCAGCAGGTCAGGAGCAGGCTTCAGACTGCTCAGAGTCGGTAGAAAAGTTATGCCGACAAGCGTCGTTCGGACCTGGAATTCCAGGTCGGGGATATGGTTCTCCTGAAGGTGTCACCTTGGAAAGGTGTCATCTGGTTCAAGAAGCGGGGCAAGTTGGGCCCCAGATACATTGGGCCTTTCAGAGTCACAGTCTGGGTGGGCAAGGTGGCATATAAGCTGGATCTGTCAGCCAAACTTAGTCAGATTCATAGCACCTTTCACGTCTCTCAGCTACGGAAGTGTCTGGTAGACGACTCAGCGGTGGTACCACTAGAGGACATTCAGGTGGATGACAGCCTGAACTACATTGATCAACCAGTAGCCATCCTCGACAGGAAGTCGAAGGATCTGAGGAACAAGAGGGTCGAACTGGTAAAGGTGTAATGGCAGCACCGCAAGGGATCATAATGGACTTGGGAGCCGGAGGACGAGATGAGAGAGCACTACCCCGAGCTTTTTCCGGATGCAGCAGCCGACTTCAAGGACGAACTCTGAAATAAGTGGGGGAGAGTTGTAACACCCGGTTCCCGGTACGTATTTAAATTTAATTAATTGTATGTTTTTACATTGGGACTCGGCGAGTTGGAGGCCCAACTCGTCGAGTAGACTAGGCTCTTGGTCGCGGGTTTTAAGTAACCTACTCGACGAGTCGGGAGCCCGACTCGGCGAGTAGGTCTGTCCGGATGAAACCCTAATATTTAGGGTTTGCACCCTATTTAAACGCCTTATCTTGTCCCAACCCAACCTCCATCGTCCCTCCTAGTCCAGAAAAGCCCTAACTCGAAAGCCTAATCATTTATAGAGTGTTCTTGAGCTTTTTGGTGCCATTTGTGTGTATTTGAAGTTTGAGAAAGAGAAGGAAGCTTGAGAGATCAAGAGGAAGCAAGAAGATCCAGCTTATTTTAGGTATAAAGCTGAAACCTTGACCACCTATCTCTTAGATCTCTAGTTAGGGTTCATTTCTACCTTTTCTAAGCCTTAGAAGTTCCATATTCTGGATTTTGTGGTTATAAAGGGGTATGACTTCAGATCTAGAACCATTGAGGGTTCCTATGGCATAAAGGTGCCAACTCTATTTCCATAAGAGCCCCATGCATCTTGTAGACTCCATTTTAGGGCCATTTGTGCCAAATACCCCATGCATGAACGTCAAGTTTGTAACTTTACGTGTATTATGGACCCTAGGAGGCTAGATCTACGTTTTGGGTGTGTTAAACCCGACTGAAATCGACTGCATGGACATGGACTGTAGGGGACTCGGCGAGTCGTTCATGGGACTCGACGAGTCGGGGTATGATTCCCCAACCCTTTTCTGTTTTGATCGAACTGGTTGAGTCTAGAAGAGGACTCAACAAGTTAGATGTGAAACTGGACCTGGAAATCAAAAAATTCGGCGAATTCAAGACAAGTCCCAACTGCATGAAGACAAAATCGACGAGTTCATAAGGAACTCGACGAGTCCATGACTATTGGTGTCTTCTTGCATGAAGAAGGAATCGACGAGTTCAAGAATAAACTCGGCGAGTCAGTTGAAGAAGGTCCCGACTTTTGTATAAAGGAGAACTCGGCGAGTGTGTGCAAGACTCAGCGAGTAGGGTCGAGGTTTTAGTGTTTTGAGGATTTGGGGACTCGGCGAGTTGTGGGGGCAACTCGGCGAGTTGAGTCAACCAGGCGTTGACTTTGACCCATAGTTGACTTTGACCTAGATGTTGACCTTGAATGTGGCCTTGACCTAAGCAACCCCTGAAAGGGGTTAAGAGTATGAAATGGTAATTAAGGAAGGTTGTTATGTGTAGGAGTTTGAGAGGAGTCGGTTCCAGCGTCGAGGACAGTTCAGTTACTGCATGACATTGAGGTGAGTTACCTTCCAGTATAAATGGGTCTAAGGCACCAAGGCCGGTCCACTAGTACGAGTCATAATAGAGATAATTGTCTTCGTGATAATTATCTGGTATGTTGTTATATGTTATGATTATGTGTTAGCATGATATGACTTATGTGATAGTGGTAGCAGGGGGAATAGTCCCCGGTTACCGGTCGATAGGGCCCAAGGGGTAGTCTAGTACCCAACTATGTTAGACAGCATGTTTATGTTATGTTATGTTATGTTATTATGTGGTAGTGGTAGGGGTGAAATAGTCCCCGTAATCGGTTGAGATACACCGGAGGGTAGGTCGGGCACCCAGATATGTCTGACAGTAGGGTAGGTTGAGCACCCCGGTATGCTCAACAAGGTAGGTCGGGCACCCAGATATGTCTGACAGGGTAGGCCGGGCACCCAGATATGCTCGGCAGTATGTGATTTGTATGGTATGTGGTATGATGGGGGAACTCATTAAGCTTCGTGCTTATAGTTTTCAGTTTTGTTTCAGGTACCTCTTCAGCAAAGGGGAAGGAGCCGGCACGGTAGCATCGCATCGCACACATATGATTTCCGCATTTTGAGATCCATGAGATTGTACTCTGACATTATCACTATTTTATGTTATGGTTCTTGAGACACGTTCTAAGTTTTTATGAAATGATATGAATCATTGATGTTTTTCAGTAAACTGTTTTACGAGTCACTTAATTAAAAACAAAAAATTTTGGTCTTGAAAATTGGGATGTTACAAAATACATCATTAGTATGATGAACGTGATGACACTTACAAAGGATCTTCGATAACCACAATTTTCCTATAATGAAAACATATAGGAGAAATTAAATATTTTCTTATATTTTTTCCTAGTCATTTTCATATCCATCTTAAATGCCGGCATGTATCATATTTAATAAAATTAATAATATTTTAATCCATTTATCACTATTTAACATGAACATGTAGAAAGAAAATATATAAGGATATTTTATTTCTCAAAAATTAATATTAATCAACGACACGAAGTCAAAAGAGTATTTTGAAAGGAATCAATGTTTTTGGTTTCAAATATTATATATGCATTATGGCTATTAATATTAAACGTTACTTATTAAAAATAACACTTTATTCTCTATAAGTCATATATTAAACGTTACTTACTAAAAATAACACTTTATTCTCTATAATTCATACACTATAGTTGTGTTTTCAAATCATAGAGCTCTTTACTACCAATTTGTTTGATCTGCAGCTCAAATGGTCCCTTATGAAGTCTCTATTGGTCTTATTCTTATTGTGCGCCTTAATCTACAAGTTTGTTCTCTTAGGCCAAAGGGAATGGTAGCATGTGCTAAAACATTGTCACATCATATTTTTTTTGAGCACCTAAGCATAATACGGTGATCGGAGTGGTGATGTGTTTAAATGGTAATTTCTTTTTTCTTTAATCAATTAAATGTTTATTTTAAATATTTAAATAATATAAACTTTAAAATATGGTACAACTTGCTAAACTGGAAGTACAGGCATTTAAAGCTGGAATAAATCAAAAGGTCAAATGGGACCACCTTTCTTTCTCTTCCTGCTCTCTTTCTTCTCGTCAAGGGGATAGTGAACCTCAATTAGCGCATGAGCATAGCGCCCAAATAAGGTGTAGTAGCGACTTGCCACATAGGCTTAGCGAGGGTTGTGGCGAGGCCACTCCCTTAAGCCTTATATGTTCTATGATGTAATTTTATTAAATACTATGATTTTAGAGCTTCCGAGTGCTTGATAAAAAAATATAAAAAATAAAAACCCAAAATGACAATCGTATATATATAGCCATCACTAGTTAAAAATTCGAAGTTTGATGCAATAACCATGAATACATGCATCTTAGCATAAAGTCAAAGCTTCTTCCATCATCATATCTTCAGAAATACTCCATATGAACACCAATTGCAGTTAGAAAATCACCATTCCTGCCTTGAAAACCAACCACTTGCCCAGGAGATAATGATGATGTAAAATAAACATACCCTTCTCCACTTTCTTGTCCATAAGGCCCATACATCTTCTTGTTTGTGTGAATAGTAATGGAGGTTATCCCTTCCAATCCATTGAACTCCACAACAGGTCCATAAAACCCTGATATCCCACTCAAATACTCCTTCTCACCATCCAAATCAACCTGTCAAGAATCAAGATCATGGTTCTCCAGTCAGCCTACACTAATCATGACACTCATGAATTGCAAAAAGAAAAAAAAAATGTAGATTTATGCACATTACCAGTTCTGTTTTATCCCCACATGTTCCTCCATGCATTTGTGACAAAATGGAATTACCATCCCTTTTAACATATTCAAATTGGATGCCATAAATCACCTTCAAAGACTCTCCTAAATAAACACGTACTTGTTTCACATGAGAGAAAACTCCATCATCCCATGGCTTACCTCTAGCAGCCCCCCAAGGTCCTGCCTCCCTTGGCATTCCTACTCCAGACATCTCACAACACAACTGCAGTGAAATGAAATTACTTAGTCACAGATATATGTAAGCGTATTTAAGTAAACACTAAACATAAAAGAAATGACAATAAATGAATTTTGAAGGGAATGGACCTCATGCATGGAACTGGAATTGTTTTTGGGAGCAGAGTTTGGAGATAATGATGGTGATAGTGATTTAGGAATCACATAAATCCCAATAGCATTAATGTATTGGCCAAAACGTCCATAAAATCCAATAATCATCCCATCTTTACCATCATATGAGAAAGGGGTACCCTTATCAGAATTACCATACGGACCATAACGAATCTGATTTGTGTGAAAGCTTAAAGACATCAGCATCGGAGAAGAATAAGAACCTCCAGAATTATCAATTGTCCCACTTATTGAAGTCAAATATTCGTTTGGATAGTCGATGCAAATCTGCAGAAGAATTGAAAAAAGTATCACATCTCATGAAGCAAACACATGTGTTCAGTGACATCAAGAGGTCTTACAGATAACATCACTTACCGTGTCCGTTTTCTTGCCACCAGATCCACCGAAAATGGAGGTTTGAGTTTCACCTTTTTGAGTATGACAATCGCTTTGGAATCTAATGCGATCAATAAACCCTGAATGTACGATTGTAATCTTTTTAATATAGCATTCTTCAGGCATGTAAACCCAATATTCCCCCTGCCAACCACCCCATGGTCCATGCTTTATGCATCCTTCTATTCTGTTTGTAGTTGTACCTCCCTATAAACCATATAATCATAGTAGTAGCTTCATAACATGAAATAAGTGCAGAACAAAACGAATTGAAAGTTTGAAACCATACCATCTGGTTACCGAGATCTATGTATGTATGTCTAAATCCACTACCTGCAACAATCAGTCAAAGTGAATATAAGCAGCAAGAGAACATTAATAATGATGATTTGTCGAAAAATCATACGTAGAAAGTTATGGAAGAAGTACTAAAGATTTAGAACAATATGCGTGATCATGATGCAGATCAGATAGGACGATCATACTACACTCTTTCTCATGCATTTCTAAAGCGAATTGTAGTAGTAAAATAAGCCATTAGCATAATACACAATAAACTCCAACTAGGTTAGAAGGTAATTACTCGTTAAATGAAAAGAACGACTCCGTACGTCGATCGATGGACAACAATACTAACTGGCATTTTCTGATTTTCCGTTTCCATCATATATATATTTATATATATAATGTGAATGTTTACCCAGCTTTGATCAGATTTCAAATGCGCATTTGTTTACCTACTAAAACAACGTAATCACTAATCAGACAGGTTGAAAGGATAAACCCTAATTACCTTCTGCAGTTGTATGCTCCGGTGGGCGTGCTCAAGGCTTAGAAAAGGGGGGGGGGGGGGGGGGGGGGGAGGTGTAAATTCCCAATGATGTGAAAATTTATATAGGCAACAACATCAAAAAAAAAAAAAAAACCTTTTCTTTTGAAACTTTTTTTTTGCCGAAGTAACCATTTTTGAAACTTTTTTTTTTGCTAACATCCCCAGTTTCATTACTTTTTTTTTTTGCTTAAAAAGTCCATTTTTTTCAAAACATTTAAGGTTTTTATTTTTATTTAATATTTTATGTCGGATAGACCTCGTTGATTTTTGTTCTTAATCCGCATCCGCTACTGGTCGGAATATATAAAGTTTAGTTTCTGTGTAACAAAAATTATATTGGCCCGGACTCCATTATATTTTTAATCGCTAATGCACCCATGATGAAAATTCTTGGACCTGCCACCGTATATACTGAAAATCAAATTGAAGAACGAACATGCAGTTACATATAATGTTGAAGAAATAGGAAAAAAAACCTAGTGTGTACAATGTAATGAGGTTGATATGTAGTATCAATATCAGAAAAATGCAGCTAGACTTGATGAACTTGAGAATGTTGCAATACATCTCCGTCGTCATTCTCCCCCATTGATTAATTAGGATCATCCAGCGATTCTTTGTTGCATCCATCTTGAAAACGAAAAGACTAAACAATTTGTAAAGGCCATAGCAATGTCTTGTAACAAGCGCAATTAGAGGTGAGCATTTGGACATGTGGACCAGCCCGGACCGTTTTTTTGGACCCCCGGGCCGGTTATCGGTTCTAGGATTTGAGCAAACCGTTCCGGTCCGGTCGGTTCCGGGTAAAAACCGGTTTTGGACCTGCTTGTTGTTAAAAAATATTGTATTATGTGAAATTATTTAAACAAACATATCTCATTCGTTTTAAGTCGGATTGATTTGCGGGTTTTTTTAATAAATAATTTAGAGTTTGTAGATGATTTTACATTATAATTTTATTGTTTTTGGTGTTATATTCGATGAGTTCCAATCCTTCAAAGATGAGATATCAAAACTGAAATATTTCAGCTTTTCAACAAGAAATTTTAACTTTTGTATTCTGAGAAATTCTTTAAACAATCATATCTCATTCGTTTTAAGTCAAATTGATAACATGTAATTTAGAGTTTGTAGATGATTTTAGACTACAATTTTGTTGTTTTTAGTGTTATATTCGATGAGTTACAATCCTTCAAAGATGAGATATCAAAGCTGAAATCACTACAAGAAAAAGGGCCTTCTGTGACTAAAATATCAGAGACTGGTTAATCAGCCTTGGATACCATGTATCCAGGATTGATAATTAGTCTCATATACCATGTAGGACTGATTTTAATGTGTAAATCGTTAGAGACCGCCCACACTTATTTGAGACTAAAATTCAGTCCCTAATCTATTTGCGCCTGTTTTGTAACACCGTAAATTTTCAAACAAATTTTCATTTTTAAAATCGCATGCTTTTCATAACATATTGTATAAAAATCTCGTTTATTCAATTTACAAAACACAAGTCCATTAATAATCCAGGATCCTCAAAACATAACTCTTTCTCTAGTGTGTGTACAATCAAGTTAGTGTCTTCCCGCGATCCTCTGAGATACCTGAAACACATAACACATAACACGGTAAGCACGAAGTTTAGTGAGTTCCCCAAAATACCACGCACAATAAGTAGCCACTCGAGGCTATATGTAATGCCCGTAGATCCGGGCTAGTCAATTTAGAGATAATAGGGGTCGAAAACGACTTTTCGACAAAATATTATTTAGAATAAATAATCTTAACCAAGTTGTAGAATACGTCTCAAGGTTTCCGTACATATAAAGAACGCCGAAATCCGAGTTATAACGAAGAAGTTATGACCCGTCGAAGTTTTACGGCAGAACCGGCACGGCACCGGGAGACGTAAATAGTGAATTTAAAATAGAGCAACTTTTAGCCTTAGCGATCTAAACGAAAGTCGTAGAAAACGTTAAACCGAGAACATACAAAAAAAGTACGCCCAAATCTGACTTCGTATGAGGAAGTTATGAATTTTCTAAGATTTGGCATAGCAGTGCACGACCCGAAACTCGAATTTTAGATCGAGCTGTTTTTGGCCTATGCGACCTAAAGGAGAATTGAAGATCTCATTAATAGGAACTCAACGGTGAAAAGACAGACGAAAACGGAGTCCGTATGTAGAAGTTATGAATTTTACGCGGACATTTAACAGTATAATCTCCTCGTACTGTTAAATTTAAGATCGGTCGATAATTAGCCAACGGAGTCAAAATGAAAGTTGTAGATCTTATTTTTACCTACGCGTGGATATAAAGAACGTCAAAAACGGATGTCGTATGTGAAAGTTACGGATTTTAGAAGTCGGAAGTGTGCTGTGCAAAAATGGGTGATGTGGCACAATCTTGGCCATTGCTTTCTCCCCAAGTCTTGCCACTAGATGGTGACATGTGGCACCAAGTTCAGCCATTTTTCACCCTATAAATAGAACCTCTCCCATCCTCATTTTCTTCACACCTTTCTCATTCTTTCTTCTCTTTACTCTCTCTCTCTAGAACCTCTCTCTAGCCCCGAAACCTCCCGAAAAGCCTAGGGAACCTCCCTAGCACGAGGCGGAAGCCCCGGAGTGCTCGACGGCTCCGAGAAGAAGAGATTTTCAGCTCGGTAACGCTGCTCCAAGCAAAGCCCGGTTTTCTATAAAACCCGCTGTAAGTGAGCTACGCCTACGCTATTTTTAATATATCGTTTATTTAATTATAGTAGCGTTATTAGTAACTTATAATAAGTACTTGGGCTATTCTTATGGGTTATATAAGTATTGTTTAACGCTTATATAATAGTAATAATAGCTAGACTATTAATTAGTATCGGCGAATAATAGACTAAACTCTAGTGGTAATAATATTAGGTTTCGTCGAAGGAAATTATTTTTAAGAAGCGAAGCGCTGTCTGAGTTCGGATTCACCACCTTTTCAAGTGAGTACATAGTTACTTTCATCTTACACATAGATATGAAGTATTTTAAATAAATTACGTGCTATGTGTGCATATTATCTGTATACTTGCTATCTATGCTGGATGAACGATTTTATACATGTTTTAAATGATTTAAACTGTATATATATATATATATATATATATATATATATATATATATATCTACGAGAATATGTTGGGTAAAACATGGGTAGATGTAATAGATGGAATATGAGTTGGATGATGAGTGAGAGGTGTTATAGACCACGAGGTAAGTGTGAGAGGTGGACGATGTGAGAAGCGTATCCCAAATGATGGCCCCGTCATCTAGCAGAGTATGGATGACAACCACGGACTATTCTAGACAGTCCAGTGGAACACTGGCAGACTCGCAACCTGTAGGTGTTGTGAACGATGTGTTTACCGGTGTACTCTAAAAACCCATTGACATGTATTGCGAGTGGACTCTCGAAAACGATACTGTCAATAAACGAGATAACCCTAGCAGCTGTGCTCGAAGGACAATACGGGTAGTTGCGCCTCACATAGAATGTCCCAATTCTGGCAGCTGCGCCTAAGTGATAGAACTAGCAGCTGTGCTTGACAGCTGTGTCATTGAAAACGATGGACTTCGTGCCGATTCCTTAGGATGATCCTTAGGAAGGAATGAATGAACGAGGAATAATTGATTCTTAGGGTAGATCCTTAAGAGTAAAGAAGATAATGGGGATGGGTAATTGGGTTGATTGTTTGATGTTTAAACATAATAATTATATTATTATGGGTTGAAAACCCTATGTACTCACCAGGTTTCCCAACCTGACCCACTCAGTTTATTTGTATCACAGGTGTCGATATGAAGTTACATTACACTGAGAGATTTAAAAGAGATGTAGATCACTAGTGTAAATGAATGTAAGTTCTGTTTATGCTTATGTTTCTGTATTAACGACGACATCCCAAATGTTTTAAAATGAATAAAATACATTTCTTCGGAAATTCTTTGATAACGTATTTATCATGTTTTTCTGGGAACAAATTCCGCAAGATTTTTATTAAAAGAAGTACTCTGATTTTTATAAAGCATAAACAAAATCGGTCTTTTCTGGCCGTGAAAATGGGGATGTCACAGTTGGTATCAGAGCATTAGTTTAAGCGAACTAGGAATTTGTAGGATTTCTAGACTTAAACTTAGAATGCTAAGCGATGATTGTGAGATATGAGCACTAGCTTATTTAGGAAAGTATGCCTAATGTGCTTTATGTGCTAAATGATTTATGCCTTATATGTTGTTATTTGTTCGGATCTATGGTCTGTTGCAGACCGGATCTGGAAACCTTATGTGTTTAGGATTCTAAACGTACGACTACGATATTAGAACTAACATGTAAACGTTTCGGAGTGATAAGGATGATTTAAACGTCTATCCTAAGTAAAAATCTAAATTCACCCTGTTCGGTGTAAAGATCAAGATGGCAAGGACCCGTAGCGGGAACGCGAATGCAAATGGGAATCGTAATCAACCCCCAGTGATTCAGCAAATACCTGTTGTAGCAGATGTTCCTGAGCCAATCACGATGTCCGGAGTGCAAGCGATGATCCAGATGATGTTGGATCGTCAAATGGAGGAAACCAGGCGTTTGCTCCAACAAAATCGCGAGGAAGCTACCATACCAATCGTAGAGCCCGAGCTGAATGATGGGTAGTCAGAAGGAGGAAACTATAGTGGGACTGTTGGTCAAGCCAACCGACCGATAGTTAGACAAAACAATCAGGATGGAGGAAATGACGGACGTGGATGCAAGTACAAGGATTTTATGGCATCCAAACCCCCGTCTTTCTGGAAGCCCAACACCGGTGGAAGTTATGGACTGGATCTCTGAGATGGAGACAATGTTTGAGAGTTGCGAGTGTAGCAACAAACAGAAGACCGCTCTCGCGATCCCTCTGTTAAGGTCTGGAGTACTAAGCCGGTGGAAGCTACTAGCTAACACGATGCCCAAGGGTGAAGCAAGCAAGATGTCTTGGGAAGATTTCGTGGTGCAACTGAAAATGCAGTACTGCTCTGAGCAGGATCTTTTAGAAATCAACAATGAGTTTCAAAATCTGAAGAAGGGAAGGATGAGTGTCACTGAGTATGCTGCAAGTTTTACGGAGAAGATGAAGCTTGTTCCTTACCTAGTTCCAACTGAGCTCTCCAAGGTCAACAAGTTTGCCCATGGATTACCAGCGGACTTTGGTCCAATGGTCAAGCAAGCAACCACTTTGAAAGTCGTCATCTGGGCAGCCAGGAATGTTGAGACTCAGATTAGGGAAAAGGGCCTGGAGAAAGCTGAAGTTGGCGAGAAGAGGATGTTTGAAGGATCTTCAAGGTCCAACAAGGAGACCCAATTCCTGAAGTATGGAGGAGGAAGAGGAAGTGAAGCAAGACGGTGCGAGAAGTGCAAAAAGAAACACTCTGGAACATGCGGTGAAAAGGTGACTTGTTTCAAGTGTGGAAAGCATGGGCATTACGCCAACGAGTGTACATTCAACAAAAGGGTATGTTACGCATGTAACGAGGAAGGTCACTTCAAGCAAGACTGCCCAAAGAGAGAAGGGGATACAAAGCCAAATGTGCCGCCAAAGCCAAAGGCGAGAGCATTTCAAATGATCCTTGACGAAGCAGATAACAATGCAAGGATTCAGGAGTGAAGGCTTAATATCCAAAGATCGAGTTATGAAGTAACCAAGGGATAGTATCGTATAATGTAACCTGTTAGAGGCATAGTATAGGGTGAACTCGAACACCTATGTAATAGTTTCAAGAAATAATAAAGCCTTCGTTTTGTTATCTGGTGTGTTAAACTGTTATGTGATTTTCTTGTATGGTGACTTGGGGACTGCGAGACAATACTTGGGACGAGTATGAGTAGGTGTGAAAGGTAGTAGATGCATATACTACCGAAAGCACAAGACTCACACTTGGATCAGGGAAAGTCACAAGGTTACCAAGAAACTAGTAATTGATTCCGTTTTATTCAAACATGTTGTTACCATCAATTCGGTAATGACTAAGAAGATGATTGTTATTCCGACCCTAGTGTTCATATCAAATCGAGTCCGACTATGATGAGTATGTTACGAGGTTCAGAGAACCAATTTCGATGTAGCATCTGACTTAAGCCGGAAGATTGAAATGAAAGATAATCAAAGCGATCAGTACAGGTATCACGATAGTTGCTTGTAGCTAGAAATGCTACCTTTTAAGATGTGATAAGAACATGAAGGAAGGTATAGTCTGTTCCGGAATTTGACTCTAAAAGACCTGAGTCTAAGCATTGCAACATACGATGAGAGGTCATTAGAATATGACCTATCGGTCTATTATGATAATAGAAGGAAGAAACTTATCTCAAGTTTGTTAAATAAGGAGTCTCCAATAAAGATCGAGATCGTGACATGAAGATCATGATTGGAAGTCTAACATAAGATAAAGAGCGGATGCAAGATCGAGCACCGCCTGTAGTCAAGGAGTCTAAGAGTTAGATACTCGTTCGAAGAAACATCAAAGTTATGACTTAGGATGAAGAGATAACGTATGGAGTCATCATGTGAGCCCTATTTCGTTTATGATTCTGGGACGTAATCATCCTAAGGGGGAGATAATTGTAACGCCCGTAGATCCGGGCTAGTCAATTTAGAGATAATAGGGGTCGAAAACGACTTTTCGACAAAATATTATTTAGAATAAATAATCTTAACCAAGTTGTAGAATACGTCTCAAGGTTTCCGTACATATAAAGAACGCCGAAATCCGAGTTATAACGAAGAAGTTATGAATCGTCGAAGTTTTACGGCAGAACCGGCACGGCACCGGGAGACGTAAATAGTGAATTTAAAATAGAGCAACTTTTAGCCTTAGCGATCTAAACGAAAGTCGTAGAAAACGTTAAACCGAGAACATACAAAAAAAGTACGCCCAAATCTGACTTCGTATGAGGAAGTTATGAATTTTCTAAGATTTGGCATAGCAGTGCACGACCCGAAACTCGAATTTTAGATCGAGCTGTTTTTGGCCTATGCGACCTAAAGGAGAATTGAAGATCTCATTAATAGGAACTCAACGGTAAAAAGACAGACGAAAACGGAGTCCGTATGTAGAAGTTATGAATTTTACGCGGACATTTAACAGTATAATCTCCTCGTACTGTTAAATTTAAGATCGGTCGATAATTAGCCAACGGAGTCAAAATGAAAGTTGTAGATCTTATTTTTACCTACGCGTGGATATAAATAACGTCAAAAACGGATGTCGTATGTGAAAGTTACGGATTTTAGAAGTCGGAAGTGTGCTGTGCAAAAATGGGTGATGTGGCACAATCTTGGCCATTGCTTTCTCCCCAAGTCTTGCCACTAGATGGTGACATGTGGCACCAAGTTCAGCCATTTTTCACCCTATAAATAGAACCTCTCACATCCTCATTTTCTTCACACCTTTCTCATTCTTTCTTCTCTTTACTCTCTCTCTAGAACCTCTCTCTAGCCCCGAAACCTCCCGAAAAGCCTAGGGAACCTCCCTAGCACGAGGCGGAAGCCCCGGAGTGCTCGACGGCTCCGAGAAGAAGAGATTTTCAGCTCGGTAACGCTGCTCCAAGCAAAGCCCGGTTTTCTATAAAACCCGCTGTAAGTGAGCTACGCCTACGCTATTTTTAATATATCGTTTATTTAATTATAGTAGCGTTATTAGTAACTTATAATAAGTACTTGGGCTATTATTATGGGTTATATAAGTATTGTTTAACGCTTATATAATAGTAATAATAGCTAGACTATTAATTAGTATCGGCGAATAATAGACTAAACTCTAGTGGTAATAATATTAGGTTTCGTCGAAGGAAATTATTTTTAAGAAGCGAAGCGCTGTCTGAGTTCGGATTCACCACCTTTTCAAGTGAGTACATAGTTACTTTCATCTTACACATAGATATGAAGTATTTTAAATAAATTACGTGCTATGTGTGCATATTATCTGTATACTTGCTATCTATGTTGGATGAACGATTTTATACATGTTTTAAATGATTTAAACTGTATATATATATATATATATATATATATATATATATATATATATATATATATATATATATATATATATATCTACGAGAATATGTTGGGTAAAACATGGGTAGATGTAATAGATGGAATATGAGTTGGATGATGAGTTGAGAGGTGTTATAGACCACGAGGTAAGTGTGAGAGGTGGACGATGTGAGAAGCGTATCCCAAATGATGGCCCCGTCATCTAGCAGAGTATGGATGACAACCACGGACTATTCTAGACAGTCCAGTGGAACACTGGCAGGCTCGCAACCTGTAGGTGTTGTGAACGATGTGTTCACCGGTGTACTCTAAAAACCCATTGACATGTATTGCGAGTGGACTCTCGAAAACGATACTGTCAATAAACGAGATAACCCTAGCAGCTGTGCTCGAAGGACAATACTGGTAGCTGCGCCTCACATAGAATGTCCCAATTCTGGCAGCTGCGCCTAAGTGATAGAACTAGCAGCTGTGCTTGACAGCTGTGTCATTGAAAACGATGGACTCCGTGCCGATTCCTTAGGATGATCCTTAGGAAGGAATGAATGAACGAGGAATAATTGATTCTTAGGGTAGATCCTTAAGAGTAAAGAAGATAATGGGGATGGGTAATTGGGTTGATTGTTTGATGTTTAAACATAATAATTATATTATTGTGGGTTGAAAACCCTATGTACTCACCAGGTTTCCCAACCTGACCCACTCAGTTTATTTGTATCACAGGTGTCGATATGAAGTTACATTACACTGAGAGATTTAAAAGAGATGTTGATCACTAGTGTAAATGAATGTAAGTTCTGTTTATGCTTATGTTTCTGTATTAACGACGACATCCCAAATGTTTTAAAATGAATAAAAATACATTTCTTCGGAAATTCTTTGATAACGTATTTATCATGTTTTTCTGGGAACAAATTCCGCAAGATTTTTATTAAAAGAAGTACTCTGATTTTTATAAAGCATAAACAAAATCGGTATTTTCTGGCCGTGAAAATGGGGATGTCACACTATAGCTCTGCAAGACCCTCCTGTCAATGTGTCTCAGTGGGACCCTCCAGTCCCACAGTTCGTTGGACCCTCCGGTCCGGTCTGGTTGGGACCCTCCAGTCCCATGGCTCGTTGGACCCTCCGGTCCAGTCTGGTTGAGAACCCTCCGGTCTCATAATACGTTGGACCCTCCGGTCCGGTCTATGTATCACATAATATAACATACAGCACATATATCACACAGAAAATGCATAACTCAAGCAAGCACATAAGACCCTCTGGTCACACATAGTTACCACTCTAGGTAAAGTATAGTGAGAAGACTCACCTCAGTTAGCAGGTAACCGACAAGCACTCGGAAATCTTGGACTAGCATCCGCCTAACACATAAGACAAGCATCTCAATCATTATCCGTTTTATTACCCTTTATACCTTAAGTCCTCTTTTCCTCTTTTAACCCTCAGGATGGGTAAAAGACCATTTTACCCCTCCTTTGATCCACCTGCCCCCTTACTGGCCCACTCATGAAGTCAACAGAAGTTAACCTGGGTCAACATTCCATGTTGACCTGACTCGCCGAGTGCACGCCTGTGACTCGCCGAGTCCACACGAATTCTCCAAGTTCTTCCTAGGGTTCACTCAGCTCACTGACTTGACTCCCAACTCGATGAGTTAACACTGGGTCAAGGCTACAAGGCCAAACCCGCTACGACTCGTCGAGTCATCCCATGGACTCGGCGAGTTGGCTCCATTGGGTTACTCACTCAGCCACCTGAGGTCAGATCTGTAGCTCTAACTCATAGATCTAACCTCCTACTACCCAAAAGTCGCGTAAAGGTCCGATCTTGATGTCCATGCATGGTGTATTTTGCATTATAAACCATAAAAACTCCATTAATGGTTCCTAGCTTCAAAGCCCAATGGTTGCTCCACCATGGCTTCCCACTTTTGGACTCTCTGGACCCTCCAAGGTCCAGATGTATGCTACCAGCTCATAAGAGGGGCTTGATGCATTCAAAACCCCACCAAGAAGGTAATACAGGCCCTAATCCACAAAGAAATATCTACTCAAAATAGGGAAGAAAGGGGTCCGAATTGATACCTCCGACTGATGCTCCTTGGTTGCAAATCGCGGATCTACAACCTCCTCTGGCCCTTTTGGCTTGAAACCTTCCTCTTCCTTGCAAGACACCCACCAAGAAGCTCAACATGGCTCTCTTTCTTGCCCAAAACCCCACCAAGAAGGTAATACAAGCCCTAATCCACAAAGAAATATCTACTCAAAATAGGGAAGAAAGGGGTCCGAATTGATACCTCCGACTGATGCTCCTTGGTTGCAAATCGCGGATCTACAACCTCCTCTGGCCCTTTTGGCTTGAAACCTTCCTCTTCCTTGCAAGACACCCACCAAGAAGCTCAACATGGCTCTCTTTCTTGCCCAAAGCACTCAGGACTCGTTTAGGGTTCTCTCCTATGAAGGGTAGTCGCAATAGGAGACCTTAAGTGCCTTTAAATAGGCCCAACCCCGAGAGAATTAGGGTTTCTGCCAATAGCGCTGACTCGGCGAGTCATTTCTCAGACTCGTCGAGTCCATTCATTACCCACATCACCAAGCCGCGACCCTACTCGACGAGTTGAGGCACCAACTCGTCGAGTCCCTCCAAAATCCTTAAATCAAATAATTAAAACAATATACTTGGTAAACCGGATGTTACAAGTTTAGCTAAGGTGGGAAACACGTTAGGGACTGAATTTCAGTCTCGAATAGTCTAACTTTATTCTGGATTTGGAGGGAAGTTATTTAGGGCTGAATTTTAGTATGTGATAGACTTGTGCCAGTTTTGATTGCGTGTGAAACTTATTAGGGACTAAATTTCAATCACTTATATAACTGCATCAATTTGTCCTCTGGATGTGAAACTTTTAAAGACTGAATTTCAGTTCCTAATAGACATTCATTATTCAACATTCGGATGAAAACCTATAACTGACTAAATTTTAGTATCTAAGATTGTTTAATCGGTTTGGATACATGTATAAGTGACTGATGAACGAATCAACCATGAATACTATTTTGATAAAAATATATTGGGGACTGAATCTTAGCCTCAAATAGTCTCATCGATTTTTCCGAGACCGTGGGTATAGATTGATGGAACGGTTATTCTATCACATTCACCTGCACAAAACCCTATCAATACCTAACCAGAATAGAAGGAAGACTAGTGACTACAAGGAGTTAAGGGACTAAAAGTGATAAAATAAAAATAAATAAATAAAAGAAAAATATACAAATAATAAGAAATAGTATTAATAATAACTTGGTTATAAATAGTTAACCTAATATGAAAACCACATTTGTGTCAAGGACTAAAAGTGATAAAATCAAAAACTTGGCGACACGTAGATTTTTGTTTTGGGAGTACAAGCTATCATTATGGGAAATATGAAGGTCAAAAATGAAAATCCGAAATTAGAAGGCATGAAATCCACTAGAAACTGATCGGATGAGTTTTGGGCTTCTTTTCATTGTTACCCATGACTTATATAGCATGTGTCTAATACCCTTAACCGAACCCTAATACCCCCAACCGGCAATCGCAAATTCTTACGACGCATCAGGAGAGCAAGGGAGAAAGAAAGAGGCAGGAGAAAAGGAGGCCGGTGGAAATTGTTGGGTTTTTGCAGCCGTAATCGATTGCATGAGAAAAGAGGGGAGTGTATGGGAAGGTTCAGATCGAAGCTTGTTAAAGGGTAACTCTTTTTTTTATTCTTTTTCCTTCCTAGCTAGTATGTCCTTTTGTTGTCGGGTTTTGGATTGCCGCCATAAACCACCACCAGCCCAAAGGGCATAAGAAACGAAAACATATTCATTTTTACGAGTTGTAGCGTATCAAACCCAAAAAGTTTTCATTTTAACTAGTTGTAACGTATGAAACCCATCAACATATTCGTTTTAACGAGTTATATCAAACCTAAAAACGTATTTTAACAAGTTGTACCGTATTCATGTAAAGTTGTATCGGCCCAAACGGGTCCAAGAACCGGAAAACCCGAACCTAGACATGGACATAGACATGGATCTGGACCCGGTAAGTCTCATTCGGTCCGGTCTACGGTCCACAATAATCTCCGAAACCGGTCAGGTCTAAGAGTCGATCCAGTTCGGTCTGGTCCAAATACTCACCCTTAAGCGCAATGTGGCACCTGACCACCACATCACTAGCGTATAGTCGTATATATCGTTTTCCAATGACAGTAAGTTACATCTCATTAGAGTTAGTACTAAATTACAAAGACATGATGCTCAATTTTTACAACTATTCATTAAACTGATTAGGGAGGGTACATCTCAAATGATCGACTTTTAATTTTCTAATACAAATTATCACATAACTTGGAAAAAACATGTTATAGATTATTGAAGCAATACTTTTTTTTATAAAAATGATATCGCGAAATATTTGTGAGATTAACATAATCCAAATTAATACATGTAAATCCTATATTAGTTTATCTTTTATGATTCACGAGATTTATGCTAATTAAAACAGGAAATTCATATAAAACATTGAACTCCTTCAAGTATAACTTTGTAACCCTTTCTTCTTGAAACTAAAATGATCTAGGATTTTGTTCGTTAATAGAGAAAAACTATAAATTTGGCTCTTATAGTTGACATTTTTTGTGTTTTGGTCCAGAAAAATTTGGACTAGTGGTTTAAATTTGGATTTTTTTTTTTTTGGCTTGCATTTTAAAAAACTAATTTGCCCTTTAGTGGTTCAGATTTGGATTTTTTTTTTTTTGTGATTTTGGTCGCCGATGCATTTGAAAAAAAAACTAATTTGCCCTTTTAGTTTCTCTTTTATATTTTTAACATTTATCTAATACTGAAATTATTATAAAATAAAAATAAACACACCTCTCTCATTCGCTCTCTCTCAAAACATAAAACCTTTGACATAGTTTTTCTCTTCTGCTCTATAAATGTGATCGATTTTGCTCTCATCTAGACATGAATTTGGCATATGGACAAGGATAAGGTTGATCAAATCTTATGTGGATTCTCCTTTGATCCTACATGAACGTTCCAAAGTGATTATAGTTTTTTCGGGAGTAATGTTAGAAAATAATGTATTGAGTGATTTTGGATGGAACATTCAGCCACCGCCACCCATGTTTGATCCGATCGATTTAAATGTATCATTGTCGGAGGTAGGTCTAAGTGTTGTTGCTAGTGAAGTGCATATTGGATTTATGGATGATTAGTCACCATTTCCACCAATTAAACACCCTTTCTAACCTACGTCGGTTGATGAACTAGATCCTATATTCTTGCTTCTAGGGGTATTCACATGGCGATTCGGCTAAGATTGTAATAAAATTTTGAAATGTGACCATGGGGAGGTGCATCACGTTCACTAACCGAAACCGAACTGAATTTGTCAAAAACCTAAACCGAACCGAACTGTGTAAAGTAACCACATGTGCCTGCTAATTAAATATTAAAAATCAAAATTTGTCAAAACTACAAACTACATGTAAGCCAATTGTAAAGCATTCATTTAAAACAAGTTATTCAAAAATAAATGTTCAACAAGAGCCGATTTAAAAGTATTCGACACAAGTTTGACAACACAAAAAACATCTATAGTTCATTTGACAACACAGAAAACAACATCAAAACATTTTTAGGATAACGAGTTGTCTTTCGATCCTAAGAAAAGTAGTAGGGGCTCGTTATCCATAATTAAATTATATTTTCTATGTTTTAGTCTTTTACTTTCCTTCAGATATATTGGGAATGTATAAAATTGTCTCTAAATCAACACCAAACCTGTGAAAAAAATAATTCAGTACAAACAACACAAAGGAAACAAGAAAAAATGCACAAAAAACAACATATAAACACCAATTCAAACCACAAAATCAAGAAAAGTGCCCAAAAAAACAACATATAAACACCCGTTCATAGCATAGAAAAAGCATCAAAAAATATAAAACTATAAAGACCATACATTCAGATTGAATAAAAGATAAATTTTAGAAAATCAAAGTCATTCAGCTTCATATTCAAAAACTTTGGAACTTTCCTCGACATCAATAGGAACACCTTTGGACTTAAGCCAGTTTTGATAACATATCAATGTTTCAACCGTTGTGGGGTTAATGGAGATGCGAAAGGCATGAAGAATGTGTCTCTCGATACTAAATGAAGATTATTAGGCTACAGTTGAGGCGAAAATTTCCAAAACATCCCTAAAATTGTTGCAGTTACCAAAAACCTTGCTTGATTTTTCTTCCACCAACTATGTAAATTGAACTTGTTGTCTAAAGACTCACATTGCTCACCAAAATACCAATCCAACTCGCATGTTGCACCTATAATTATCACATAATAAGTACGGATAATGTCACTGAAGACCTACGAACTTTTCGGTTTTGGTTAAAAGTTCCTTGATGTTATTTTTTGGCTTTCTAAAGGCATAAAGTTCATTTTTATGTGTCAAAAAAGCCATTATCAGATATTAGAATGGGTCATACGATAAACATTTGCCTAGTCAGACTGATTTATTGCCACATCATTTAAAATTGGTCCGCATGTACTCATGTCCTATGTGGATTTTGACTATATAGTTGCCATATCTCTATCTAGTTTTGATTCATTAAATAATCATAGTTCATCATTGTAGTAAAACCTTCAATAACCTACATCGTATTTTAGTTTTATAGATTAGAAATTAAACATATTTGTTAATGTTATATGAAGAACATGAATAAGTGTTTGATTCAAACATAAAAGAATTTCGTAGACTTCAAAAATCAAGAACAATATTAAAAAAATATGGAGATCTTTAAAATCAACAACACCCAATGGGTTATCTTGTTTGACTCAAACATAAACAAGGATTTTTTTTATCTATATGACTTAACGTGAGAAATAAATTATGACTAAACCTAAAGATATCAATTTAAACCTCTATTTTTTTGGTTATTAGATTTAAATCCATAAACGAATGGCCACCACCCACCACCAACATCTTCCGTCGTTCACCACTGGTATCTTACTCCATCCATCATTATTTTTTCCAAGATCAAAAGAAGTAATCACACTCAAATCTGGAACAAAATCGAGAAAAATTTTAACCAATCTAATATCCATCTAACAAGATCCAAACATAATCGAGAAAAATCAAAACAAATTTATACAAATCGAAATGCAATAATCAATGAACCCAATCAACTCATCGTGTTCTTCTTCACTCTTAATCACGTTTGCTTAAATTTTTTTTACTTTTTCCCAATATATTTCATAAAATAAACCGCCATCCCTTCAAGACCAAAACTCAACACCAAAGCTGGAAAATTCCTTAGCTTTTTAGTTCATATTCAAAGACAATTTGGAGGTTGAATATAAAGAGAGAGCCGACGATGGTGGTGAGGTCGTGTTTGTGGTTCGATAGTTGGTTGGTGGCGTACATTAGGGTTAGAGATGTTGTGTATAGATCTTGAATTTGGGGTTACAAATGTTGTGTATAAAAGTAATGTATGTGGAATTTGGTAGACACGATAAAGACGATACCAATGGAACTTAGGCGTTAGATTTAGAGGTGTTGTATTGTTGTGAACATACCTTCTCTCTCCTGTTTGGCACTAGAAACAGGTTATACCATATGAGTCATCCAAATAAGTTTGTAAAACTCAAGTTCATGCCCTTAAAACACAAAAAAAAAAGACATGAGGAACCATTCAAAATAGAAACTAATAGTTGGTTTGGCTATAGTGCTAGTAATAAATAAATTAGTTAAGCATGAATGGCAAAACTAAATGAAACATAATTAGTAAACTACATGTACTACTTGAGTTATCTTCTAACAATCTTAGGAATGAGCGTTGGAACCCGGTACCCATTTTTGGAACCGAAACCACCTAAGAACTGTCGGTTCTAGAACCGGAACCACTATGAGCGGTTTCAATTTCGATTCCTAACGTTTGGAACCGATAGGATTTGTTTAGAAAATTTTCTAAACAAATCCTATCGGTTCCGGTACCCATTAAAAGTGTAAAATTTTCTAAACAAAAGGGGTGCGAGACCTCCCGGATTTGTTTAGAAAATTTTACACTTTTACACCCTATCATTTCTTCTAAGCTATCCTAACACCCCCCCCCCCCCCCGAAGCCTAGAGAATCACCCTAGCCCGCGTGAAGCTCGGTTTTTGAGAAAACATCTCGGTTTCATCGAAAAAGATTATTTTAAGGGACGAAGTGATGTCCAACCGCCGTCTTATCAGGTGAGTGTATAGTCACTTTCATCTTACACATAGATATGAAGTATTTTATATAAAATATGTGTTATGTGTATATATATTGTTTGTTTATTTGAGATGGATGCTGAATGAATATTTTATACATGTTTAGAATGATTTAAACTGTATATGTACTTTTATCTACAAATATGTTGGGTATAACAGGGGTAGATGAAATAGCTGATGTGTGATGAAATAAAATGATGAGAGACCTCGAAGTTGTTGATGATCTAGTCATCTAGCAGAATATAGATGTCGACCACGGACTTTTCTAGACAGTCCAGTGGAACATTAACAGGCTCATAACCTGTAGGTTTTTTTGAACTAAGTGTGTTCACTAGGTGTTTTTGAACTAGGTGTTCATTAAGTATTTTTGAACGGAGTGTTCACCAGGTATTTTGATTTAAGTATTCACCAGTTGTAATATAAATATACTGGCAGCTACGCCTAAAGGATAATATCGACAGTTGAGTCTAATAGAGAACGTCATAATCCTGGCAGTTGCGCCTAAAGGATAATATTGACAGTTGTGCCTAATAGATGATAATATTGGCAACCATGCCTAATAGATAATATTGACAGGTGTGCCTAATAGATGATAATATTGGCAGCCACGCCTAAAAGATAACATTGGCAGTTGTGCCTAATAGATGATATTGGCAGCTGCGACTGGTTGAGAACAACACAATCCTGGCAGCTGCGCCTAAAGGATAATGTTGTCAGCTGTGTTATTGGCAATGATGACTTTATGCCTATTCCTTAGGACAATTCTTTGGAATGAATGAGTGAACGATAGAGGATTCTTAGGGTGGAACCATAAGAAACTGCAGAAGTATCCCTTAAGCAGTGTTGTTAACCCGATGATGATCCTTAAGTTAAGTCCCTTTTATTAGATGTTTAGGGACATAAAGTGAGGATAACGGGAACGGTTAATCAGGTTTATTATTGATTGTTGAAATTAATAAATTTATTGTTAGTTGATTAAATTAATAAATTTATTGTTGGTTGATGAAAATAAATAAATTTATTTATTGTGGGTTGAAAACCCTATATGCTCACCAGGCTCCCAAGCCTGACCCATTCAGTTTTCTATATTACAGGTAGTGGAACAAGAGCATAGTTGGACGATGACGAGGGATTTTGTATTATAGGCCAGTAGATGTAAATAAATGTTGTAAGGCCTATATCGTACTATTTATGCTTTTGGTCTGTATCGGAACATGACATCCCGAGGTTTTATAAAATAATGAAAATACATTTCTTTAAGAAATGCTTTGATAAATTTTTATCATATTTTGTTTTGGGGACAAATTCTGCAACACCTTTTGAAAGATTACTCTAATTTTATTTTAAAAAGCATAAACGAAATCGGTCTTTTTTGGCCGTGAAAATGGGGATGTCACACAGAAGTAGTAGTAGTAGTAGGAGTAGACACAACCGACTTGCCTTTCAAGTTGCTTTCTGCAGTTCTCAGAAGGCCTTGAAGTTTGCTAAGAGTGACCTCCTCCTTGTTCATATGATAGGTCATACGAAACTGGTCATAACAAGAAGGTAAAGAGTGTAGAATAATATATATGGCCAACTCTTCATCAAAATTGACATTCAATTTAAGCAAGCGGTCCACAAATCTCTGCATCTTTTGCAAGTGGGTCGTGATGGGTTCACCATCCTTCATTTTGGTTGTGATCATGGAGGCAATGATCGCATACCTCTCCTGCCGAGCACTTTGATGGTATCTTTCCATCAAATCTTGATACATTTCAAAAGGATAGTAGTCCTCATATGACTTTGCAGCTCAGCAGCCATGGTAGCAATCATTAGACACGACACTTTTGTCGCATCCCTCTCATGAGTAGTATGTTCAACGATTTGACCGGGAGTAGCAGTGGTGACATCAATCTCCTTAAGCTCTTTATCTATGACATATTCTTTGTCCTCATAGAGAATAGCCATTCTGATGTTTTGAATCCAGTCATTGAAGTTCGAGCCATCGAAAATGACCCCCGCACATAGGTTCATGAGGGAGAAAGAGCCTGAAGGGATTGGGTTGGAAGCATTGTTTGGGATAGACATCTGAAAAAAAAAGAACCAAGTTTAGGTTAGATGATAATCCTTTATATTACACCCAAATGAAATATTAAGGCTAGGACCCAACACGATATTCTACAATTACGAAAAGGGATGTCGTAATCCAATTGTAAAATATTTGAAGGTAGGTAAATGACGATTTACCAACTTCCACCATGGAAAACGAAATAGATTATTAAGTTTTAATTGGATTGAAATTCCTAGATCCTTTGAGATTCATTGAACTTTTCAATCGCATGTTTAAATCTCGATTGTGCCCTTTAAGCTTATGACTGGGATGTCGATGATCACAAACAAGGTGTGAATAACCATGCAAATTAGCTTGGTACACTCAATGTTACAAATCACCTAATCAATGTGCCGGTTAACCACACACGCTCCATTGATCTATGATTAACATCAAGCTACCCTTTGCCACACATTGTCAGTCCCAGATTAGTGTGCCGATTAACCACACACGCTCCACTAACGACTTAACAAGGTGCAAAGTGTAATTTCATGGATTAGCACCATTTTCACATTTTCCTAAAGTAACTAGGATTAGGAATTTAATAAAAGTTTAGTTACTTTAATTTTTATCATTATACTTTTAATGAGGGAGAATTAATGTCCTATCTTACCCGTTCGGCTAACGACCCTCCACCAGTCAAGGAAGCGGTGGGTGAGAGTGGACACCCATTAAACTATCATTTTATAGGCAGTAACCTTATACCCCCCTTATAGACCGGCTTCGTGAATGAGGCCTACTAACGGTAAGACCGACTTGTCTTATACATACATACATACATACATACATACATACATATATATATATATATATATATATATATATATATATATTTATATATATATATATATATATATATTATTAAACTTATAATATCATAAAGTATAAGGGTTGAATTTTAACTTTTAAAACTCTATGGTTTGGAATTAAAGTTACATTAGTGAGACTTTACAAATTCCAAAACTTGAGGGCAAGTTTTGAAACTTGTCAAAACTCTTCATATTCATAACTTATGAGTTTAATTGCATTTTAATGGATGAGACCTTTCATTTTCCATAACTTGAGGACAAGTTATGGAGGTCATTAAAATTCATTTAGATCAATTTTCTAACAACTAAAATCATACATACTTATAAAGCTAGCATTTTTTCTTGAATCTCATGCATTTGAAACCCTCATAAAAATTTGCCAACACCTCATGCATTTGAAACCCCCACACCCTTTCACATTCAAAGTAATTAATCACACATAATTACATTCCAAGAAAATCACACACTCTATAAGTTCAACATCTCATGCATTTGAAACCCCCACATCCTTTCACCTTCATTATATATGTAGTTATATTAGTACATTTTTCTTACAAAAAGTCGTCATTTGGTTGAAGATATTATGATTCAAAAGTTTTCATATAGTTGAAGCATTAAAGATCCAAATATGGTGATTTGAAGAAATGGGTTATGTCGCATCGATGGTATTTGTAATATGATTTTTTTCTTTCAACCAAAACAAATGAAGCTTTTCTATTTTTTCTTTATATTTAATTTCTCATTTGATATTTATATGTGATTTGTATGTATTACTCAATTTTGAATGTGACTCTCCAAACATCAATGTTTTGCTTGGAATATCTTTCTCATTCTTCTTTTTCAAGAAAAACATTTTGATTGCAGGTTAGTGAAGAATTGTTATCAAATTTCTATTGTTGAATGGTGTTAAATAAAAAAAGAAGATTCAGAAAACGGATATAGGTTTTTTTTTGTTTGAGCAAAGTAGACGAATGTTAGTTTTTTCTTTTGATTTAAACGTATATGTATGTAACATTTTTATTTATATATTCAACCACTCAATGTTCTTATTTATTTGATTGTAGTTTTTCTATTTTGATTATGTTTATTTTCTATTATTTTTTTGTTGGGTTATCCTACACAACATATTTACAAGACAATATTTAAAAGATAACATAATTTTTAACATTTGATATGTAATTATGATGACTTATCATGATATGTTCTTCATATGAAAGTAATTTATCCATATTACTACGACAAGAATTACATATGAAATTTACGAAAATATATATATTATATGTAATTTGTTTAACATATATATGCACCTATGTATGTTATAAATTTATATTTAAATATCTTATGTTTAATAATTGAAGGGATTAAAATGATGCATTAAAACCAATTATTTAGACGAATATAATAATAATAATAATAATAATAATAATAATAATAATAATAATAATAATTACACATTTCCAAGTATCGTATTCATTTGAAACTCACACTACAACTCAAGAGTTTTCTAATTTATGTATATTTATTAGTTACAACTCAAGAGTTTTTAACTTATGATTATTAATTAGTAATCACTAATAACTTTTTGTTTTCCTTTCTTTTATAAGGTTGTAAAGTTTTGCTCATTAAAAACATTAATGTATTTGAAGAGATTTGTGATTTAAATATGAAAAGTTAATATAAATGTTATAATAAATGTTTTAGTGTTTTTATGTTATTAAAAGTTGTAGTGTTTATTTTTCATATTTTTTTATTATTCGTTGTATATATATCTTTTTTAATACATTTTTTATAATAGATGTTTTTGTATTTTTATGTTACTAAAAGTTGTAGTTCATATTTTTGTTAATACATTTTGTTACCCGTTATATATAGATTATCATACGTTTGATGTATAATTTACACAATTTTAAATGGTTTATAAAATTATCAAATAATTGTATATATCACAATGACTTCAAAAATTAAAACTATAATCATCATCATATCATACTATATTATAAATGAAACATTTTTTCTTTCACCATATTCATTTGAAACTCCCAACTTTTCATATTTCCATACAATATACTTAATTTATTAACTTAAATATGTTTTAGTTGTAAACATTATCATAAATGGAAGAATTTGTGACTTATCAATATGATATACTTAATTTGTTAACTTCAATATATAGTTAAATAAATAACCTATATTAATATATCAAATAAGCTTAAAAATTTAGTGTAAAATTTAAAACCTAAAGTAAAATATCAAATAATGTTTAAAAAAAATTCAATATATATTTTTTAACATAGTTAAAAAGAAAACATTAAATATAATAATAATAAAAGAACCTAAATTGATGAATCGAATTAAGTAAAAGGTGTCTAAAAACTATATTTTAACAATATATTTTTAACCTGCGCCGCGCAACGCGCGGGAATTCGTCTAGTAATCATATAATTCAAGATTGATCTAGCTAAACTCATAAACAAGATAATATCAAGTCAACAATTTGCAAGCAACTTTGTTTATCATATAAAAACAACAATTTTCTCAAAACTTTGACAATTATCTTGTGGTTGGATGAGTACAAGCACTACCAAATCAGAAAAAAACATTTTTAATGATCCAAAATAGTTTGTGGTAGTGTTCCCAATCCAATACAGGACAAGAAACTCGAAATTCTGCAAACAGAGCCTACAACTCGTCCAGTGCATGAACTGACTCGCCGAGTTGCTCTGTTACTGAGTAGACTCGTCGAGTCAGCCAGTGGACTCGGCGAGTTCGTCAGTCAGATGCAAAAAATTCGATTTTTTCACCTTGGAAAACTAACAAGCATCAAGTATAACAAAAAACAATCATAGGCTCTGATACCACTGTTGGGTTTTGAGCACTATAACACTCCTATGGTGCACATGCAACCCTAAATGTTTTTGATCTATGTTTTCTCTATTATACATGCATATTTTCAATTTTCCAAAGTATTCTCCCTAACTAGCATACAAATTGTCAAATGAACAATACAACTACTTAGATGAATTATCTTTTAGAAGGACTTGTAGTTCTTGACTTTTGAAAGCTTGAGCACCCCAAGTGTGATGCCTCTAATGGTTCACAAACACCAATATGCAAGAGGATGCTTGAGAGAATAAGTTATTTGCACAAAATCAATATCACTCTTCAAGAAATGTTGTGGCAAATGTGGTGACCGATTTTGGCCATAGGGGGGTTTATTTATAGTGTGGCAAATGCTAGGGTTACATTTTGTAAACCCTAATGACCTTTCATACTACTTAGGATCCATGGGTTAACCTCCATGGACTATCCATGGATCATCTCATTGGTTTAGCCCATCCTAAATAATCATGGATCATTAGCCCACACTATCAGAATCATTAATTTACATAATCAATCCCCATATATCTAATTAGTCTCTTTTGATCACAAAATTAATTCCAAATTAATTATTGATCAATACTAATTAAATAATATGATTCTCAATATATTATACTTATAATATATTAATAAATCACAAATAACTTTATTCTTAAAAGTTCATCCTATCAAATTGCACTGGTGAAGGCAACCCAAAAGGACCATGCTAAAATCGGGTCAAGTACATCCCAATTATAGTTATGGGCTTAGACACCAAATCCAACATTTTTATCAGCCTCCAACTCCCCATATCGACCCTTAATAACCCTAGTCATCTTACTCTCTTATTTGTGAGCCATTGTGGTGTTTTTAGAGCCAAAGAAAGAAGAAGTTGGAAGAAGGGAGTAAGGATCCAGGAAGCAATCCCTCATCTTTCGGTTTGACACTCTTCTGGACCTTTGTAAGTGTCTAAGATCCAATTTTTATTCCTCTATGTTGCTAGATCTTGAGTTTTGGCCCTTTTTCTTGTTGTTCTTGAGTGAGGGAGTGGTTGGATCTCATAAAGTTAGCAACTTTATGGATCTCCAGGTCTAAGTGACCTTGCAGACTCTTGGATGTGGCCTATAGTTGAGTTTTGATGCCATGCATGGAGAGTAGGTCATAAATCCCCATTTTTACCTATTTTGGGTTCAAGACATGCATTGGACATGCATGTCTATAAAGCACCGACTTTTGGGATGGTTTTGGTGCTAGAATCTCTTCTGGAAAGGATGGGTTTCAAACTTCAAGGATTTAGTGCTTATTGGTTAAGCCCTTGAACCTTCAAGCCTCATGGTTGGGTTTTAGGACCCTTGGAATAGTTCCAAAGGATAAAGTTGGAAGCTCTATCCTTCTTGATAGCATTTGGGTCTAGATCTGAGCCTTGGAGTCCCTAGAATCGAAGAAAACAACTGAATAAATTAAGCTGCTGGAACTTGGGCAAACACGACATGTTTGCAAAGCCAACATGGCATGTTGGCTAGAGTTTTCTCGATCATCTGGATGCTATCGAAACAAGGCGTTTTTTATAGTAACCACGGCGTGTTGGGTCAACATGGACTATTGACCTTGACCTTGAGGGTATTTTGGGTATTGTTGGGATTTTGATGGAATTGGTCATTTGATGGTTATAGGCATTTGAGTTGAGAGCTGAGATTCGGAGTCGAACCTTATCAGTTCTGTGTTGCTTGCAATGTGAGTTTTCCTCACTATACTTTCGGGTTGAAGGCACCAAGGTCGGCCCATTGGTTTGATAACTTGATATTGTTGATATGTTGAGTATGGAATAGATATGTATGCTAGTTTTGATATGCTAGTCTGGTAGATCTGTAGGACTACCTGTGATATTGTTTGTTTATTTGTATATGATTTATCTGTTATATGTCGACATATTGTGTGGGTTGGGTTAAGGTTGTATTGCTCCGTGCTGTAGCCAACAAACCATGGAGCAAGCCAGATATGAGCTGAGGGCCGAGGAGGGCATGTCAGACCCTTACTGAGGGCTCATGATCTTTCCAGATACAAGTTGAGGGCCGAGAAGGCATGCCAAACTTGTACTGAGGGCTTATTGGTACTCAGTCCAAGGACGGATCAGGTCGGGGAGCAAGCCAGGCATAAGCTGTGGGCCCAGGGGGCAAGCCAGACTTATGCTGTGGGCTCAGAGGTAATCCAGTCTGTTAGTTGTGGACCCATTGCATGTTGTTATTATATTTGTGATATTTGTTTGTGTATTGGTATTTTGGGAAAAATCACTAAGCTTTGGGCTTACAATTTTGGATTATGTTTCAGGTACCTCAGGGGATCGCGGGAAGGCGAAGGCGTGATCGTGCACCTCCTCATGTTTTGTTTCATGATTTTGGGATTTCTATGATATTTAACCTATTTTGAAAACTATTTGCAACCAATGATGATTTTTGGGTTGTTTTAAAAGTTTAAATTTTTTATGAATTTTATGGTTGTTACATTTCTAAAACCATTGTAAATTTCAAAGATATAGGGTGGAGGCTAGGGTTTCAAGAACCCTATGGAATTTTCGAAAATACCTCATTAGGGTTTAGTTTCTATAAACCCAAAATTTGATCTATTCAACTTTGTGTAAGACCAATGAGAACAGTGGCTTTGATACCACTGATGGGTTTTATATGTTACAAAAAACAATTTTTTGGTGGAAAAACATAAACCCTAAGCTCACATGCACCCTAAAGGATCTATGTTCTTACTATGATTTGCAAACAACTATTGAATATCAAGAACCCTAAAAGTACATTGCTATTTTTGAAATCACTAAAGGGTTTTTAGAAAATACATACCTTAGTTTATTATTGAAAATAAACTAGTAATCCTTCCTTTGTTGGTCTTTAGAAAGCACAACAGAAGTGTCGTGTCTCTAATGGCTCACACCCAAACCCTAGCAAATTAGAGGCTAAAGAAGAGAGAGAAGGAGGAAGGGAATTTTTTTTGGGATTCTCTTAGGAATGAGGTGAATTCCAAAAATCATAACCCAGTGGGGTTTATATATGTGATAGGAAGGCTAAAGATAAGGCAAGTTTGTTTTAGATAACCTTAATCATTTTGTCCCCCCCCCCCCAAGGCATCCAAGTTTCCTTAGAGCCCAAGAAAAGCTCTAGAATCCCTCTAGAACTCCTCTAGAACATCCCCCTTATGGGAGGTTCTAGAATTTCTCAATGTTTAACTTTTAAACATTGACACCTTTAGTCCTTCCACTTTTAATTAATCCAATTAATCCTAAAATTAAATCCAAATAAATTTATATTTAATTTTTAATTAAGCAATACTATTTCTATTTACTATATTATTCTCTTAATATATTAATAAATTATTTATTTTGATTTCTAACTAATTTATTAACCATATAACAAATTAATAAATCAGTATTTCTCTCTCTCTCTCTCTCTCTCTTTCTAAAAATCATTCAAGTTAATTACTAGGTTTCAGGGCAACCCAAAAGGACTTTTCTAATAACTCAATATTATACTAATTTATTTATTGGTTTAGACACCTAATCCAACATACATGTCATTTTGTCAACACGGGTCCATGTGTACTTACGGCCTACATGCCATTTTGTCAACACGGGTCTATGTGTACTTACGACCTACATGCTATTTCGTCAACATGTGCGCATATAGGCTCCTGACCTCTTAGTCATTTTGCCATCATCCCCCAACTACATCTAATATCACAACAATTACGCATATAAATGTTGTACTTTAGACTCTTCTAGTACATGCACAATTTCACTTAAGCACATTATATTATCAACTTTACTCTACTAGCTCTCTATCCTAACATACATGGATATATACTGTAATACATTGTATAGTGAGATAACTCACATGGACAGTTACTCAGACGACTGACTATTCCTCTGGCGATACGGGTAATGCGTCTAACAGGAATGAACCTACAATATTATTATTTATTAATTCATATGGCAATCTGTTGAAAGATAGATCATTTACTAATTCCAAATATACTTTCATGCTATTAAATAAGGAGCAGACAGTTGGGTGGCAAGACCATTTAGGCATATATCTTTTCTGAAATCTAACAACCAAGCCAACATGCCCATTATAGACATTTCTCCCGTAAGTAGACCAACCAATATATTTAATAGGAAATAATGTCTAATGATCTAATCTGGTACTTACAGGTTCCTAATAACAACTATAAATCTAACTATATGCCACCCTAAAAGCCTAGTAAGCGTAGCTGCACTTACAAAGGAGACTAGCGAAGAGCCTGAAAAGTCACGGGCAGGGTCTTGATACTGAGCACTTATTTCTACCTGGTTATATATTACCACAATGCCTTGCTAAAAAAGAGATTCTACGTTTTTATAATGATTACTTTGGCTAAAAAGTAATATATTTATATTTTAAATTTTATAAACAACGGTTTATATCGAATTCTATTGGAATGTGAAAACGGGGGGTTATACAACAACTTAGTTGTTTCCCGTCTTGCTTAAGAAGGTTAATCGTACAAATTTATCTCATTGGCTTTATAGCTAAATATTTTGAGATCCTTGTTGATTTGATCAATCTTCTTGAGGTCCTTGGTCACATAGTTAAGTAGAGGTCTATAGAATGACAAATCTTGAAAGGATTCAAGGTAGTCTCAAAGGTTCAGGGTTTTAAAGGTTGAAGTTAAGTAGAGGATGACAAATCTTGAAAGGATTCAAGGTAGTCTCGAAGGTTCAGGGTTTTGAAGGTTGAAGGTTGAATGTTCAAGTTTTAATATTTTTTTATTTGTTTTATATGTTTGGATGTAGTTTTTTTTCCCGCCAAAGGTTAAACCTTTGGGTGTTTTGTAAGATCATCTAATGCTATTATAAACATTTTTGTGTAGCCATGATCGTGATTATCTTAACATAAACAAACAAAAGAGTTTTGTGAAAAACTTTCAACTAGATGAGGATGTCATCTCAAATTAGTTTTCTAATCACAAGGAGAATAGAGTGAGATTGAAGACAATGAGCTTGAAATAGAACAAGAGGAGAGACGAGTGTAATAATTTAGGGGAGAAGGAGAAGGAAAGAGATAGAGTGATGATATGTAGAATGACTAAAATACCCTCACATGAGGGGCATGAGGGTGAGTTAACAAATGATAGAAAATGGGGGTTGTCTTCAAGGACTAAAACCAAAAAACAAAACAAAACAAAAAATGCACTTTTAAAGCTATTTGAACCAAAACCACAAAAAACAGAAAATCACAAGGACCAAATTTGAAGTTTTCTCTATTCTAAAATTAGATTTTCTTCTTTACGGGGGTTTGAATGCTGTTCGCCCCTAACACTTGAACGAACTGTACTTTCAGAATCCAAACCACGCGCCACCCCCACAACAATGTCCTCCACTGCCGCCACTGCCAGTATATCCACCACGTCTCTCACAACACATCTCACTATCCTCGCTTTCCTTTCCGCCACCACCGTCTACTGCTTCTATAAATCCAGCCGCCTCCGCCACCTTAAACTATCCTCCCCCTCCACAAACCCTAATCCCTCTTCTGCTACTCGAAAAGGAAAACTATTCTTCATCTCTCAAACAGGCACCTCTAGGACTCTAGCTCAACGTCTCTTCAACCTATTGACCTCAAATAACCTCCCATTTGAACTTGTTGACCCAAACGTCTATGAGCCCGAAGACCTCCATCAAGAAAACCTAGTTTTGATCATTGCATCGACATGGGAAGACGGAAATCCTCCATCCAACGGCGTTTTCTTGTCGAATTGGTTGTCGGAGAGCGCTGAGGACTTCAGAGTGGGGTCACTGTTGCTTAGCAAGTGCAAATTTGCTGTATTTGGGGTTGGCAGCCGAGCGTATGGAGACAATTTTAATGCAGTCGGAAGAGGGTTATCAACGAAAATGCGATCTCTTGGAGCATCGGAGATTTTGCCTTTTTGTGAAGGGGATGTTGATGAGGGTGAATTAGATAAGGCCTTTGGTATTTGGAGTAAAGAAGTGATTAAAGTTTTAAAAGCAGGTGAATTGAGGGGAAATGGGAATGATTTAATTGAGGAAAATGGTTATGAGATGATCGATGGATCAGATTACGAAGATGATGATGATGATTACGAGGATGAAGATGAAGAAAATGGGATGGAATCTGATATTGTTGATTTAGAAGATATTGCAGGCAAAGCACCTTCAAAGAAAGATATGGGAGCAATCACAAGTAATGGAAAAAAGAATGGGCAGAAAGAAATGGTAACTCCAGTGATCAGGGCTAGCTTGAAAAAGCAGGTATATCCCCAATTGATCTTGCTTGTAATCCAGGGTAAAGATGATCTTGCTTTCTAGATCTTTTCACTCTAGAAATTCCAAAATGATCACATTTGGCAACTTTTATAGGCCATGTTGTTGTTATATACTTATATTCAACATAAACTTAGTTCTAAGATGAGTAAGATCGAGTAGCAAGTATAATATTATCTAAAACTTGCAAAATACACTCTTCAGATTTTAAGAACCAATGGTAGTTTTAAAGCTAAATGGTTCTATCTATTTTATGAATTGCAGGGTTATAAGATTATTGGTTCACATAGTGGTGTTAAAATATGTCGGTGGACTAAATCTCAACTCAGAGGACGTGGAGGTTGTTATAAGCACTCCTTTTATGGAATCGAGAGTCACAGGTGAGTATTTTGTAGTTATAGCTCTTTCTTTTGATTCCATGCATTTGGGGAAATTGTCATATTATAAAGATGAGTTTTTGTTTACTCTTTGGTCTTTATTATTGTAACAAACGTTTAAAACTATCACTTTTTATGGAAACAGGTGCATGGAAGCAACACCAAGTTTGGCATGTGCAAATAAATGTGTCTTCTGTTGGAGACATCACACTAACCCTGTTGGAAAAAGCTGGCAGTGGAAGATGGACGACCCTTTGATGATAGTGAATTCTGCCTTAGAAGAACATAAGAAAATGATAAAACAAATGAAAGGAGTTCCAGGTGGGTTTTATCATCTTTTCTCTAATCATCTTCTTTCTAAATCTCACCATAGAAATAAATGAACATATAAATGAGAAAGTTTATTGTTATTTCTTGTAGGTGTTACAGCAGAGCGCCTATCAGAGGGTTTGCTACCTAGGCATTGTGCCTTGTCACTTGTTGGGGAGCCTATTATGTACCCTGAGATCAATTCACTTGTGGATGAACTCCACAAAAGGCGAATTTCCACTTTTTTAGTGACAAATGCACAGTTTCCAGAAAAGATTGTGTCACTGAAACCCATCACACAGTTATATGTTAGTGTAGATGCTGCAACAAAGGACAGCATGAAGGCAATTGATAGGCCACTTTTTGGGGACTTCTGGGAGCGCTTTGGTGTATGTACCTTCTCTCACTATAAAATCTTTTAATCTGATCTTTGAGTAAATTACATTTTTTGTCCCTGTGTTATTTCACTTTTTTTTTCTGGATGTGGACAGAAGTCTGAACTTTTGCTCTTTTTTAGTCCCTAAATCACTGTTCTTTTACCCTTTTCACCAACAACAAATCCCAAATCATATCGGATGAAAGATTCATACCCAGAAGCTAAAATCCAAAAAAGTTGAAACTTTTGGCTTCAGATTCAACAGTTATACGACTAGATAACTTTTGGCCTCATATAACACCCATCTAACTGAACTTTATCTGTGATTGTATATCAAAAAAAGCAAAGAGTCAAAACTTATGTATCATATCCAAAAAGTGATATAACATAGGGATGAAAATTGTAATTTCAGGATTCATTGAAAGCTCTGAAAGATAAGCAACAACGGACAGTGTATCGTTTGACACTTGTTAAAGGATGGAACACAGAGGATGTGGATGCCTATTCTTCCCTCTTTGGCATTGGAAACCCTGATTTTGTTGAAATCAAAGGTGTTACCTATTGTGGAACGTAAGTACATATCATGTTGTTTACTTTTTCCCTTTAAGAAAATGACATTATTTACTATCATTTGGGTACTCTACTTGGAATTAAAATAATTAATTATGATTTATAACAAACAGGTCAGCTACATCAAAGTTGACTATGGAAAACGTGCCATGGCATGCTGATGTGAAAGCTTTTTCTGAAGCCTTGGCTGAAAAAAGCAACGGGGATTATGAGATTGCTTGTGAGCATGTGCATTCGTGTTGTGTTCTTTTAGCAAAAGTGGATAAGTTCAAGATTAATGGTCAATGGCATACATGGATAGACTATGACAAGTTTCATGACTTGGTGGGCTGTTTTGTCATTTCATTTAAAATTTAAAATTTAAAATCGGTGTGTGTGTTTCATCATGTATCTTATTAAATAAAGGTTTGGTTTTGTTGATTTTTTTTTTAAATTAGGTGGCTTCGGGAGAACCTTTTGGGAGTAATGATTACATGGCCCCAACTCCATCTTGGACTGTTTATGGAGCCAATGAAGGCGGGTTTGACCCGGACCAGTCTCGCTATAAGAAAGAGAGGAATCACAAATCCACCCGTTGACTTTTCTTTCACCAGGTTTAGTTTATCTTTTCCACATTCTTTTTTTTTACCTCACTAACCCATTTACATATTTGCCCCACATTCATGTTAAAATTGATGAGTATTGTGAAATTCCTTTTTTGGAATGTAAGGGTAAAATGGTCATTTAGTCTGGAAAAAAACAATACTTTATGTATAAAACACTTTAACTTTACCCATACAAAACTTAATGGGAAAAAAAGAAACACCCCTTAAGCACGATATCCTTTAAGTCCAATAAGTTAAAAAAAAAAAGTCTCTGAATTTGCTTACAATTTTGACTAGGCTTCTACATTGTTGCTGCAATATTGTGGTTTTGAAAGCAGCCAACCACAGCAACTAAAGAGCATTCATCCTCATTCTTGTGTGGTGAAATTTTGGTCAAAGGCTTTTTGAAGGTAGAATTTTGGTAGAGCGTTTAGATTTTATTGAAAAGCTTATGTTTCAATCTTTAATGTGTGGATAATTCATAATTCTATAGGTGGTTTTGTTTGAAGGAGGTGCTTTTTAAGGAAAAACTATAATAGTAATAGGTATGTGAACTTTTAATAAAATGATATTGTCGATTTACATTTGAGAGAAGAGCAACTGTTGAGTATTTGTAATAGAAATGGACCTTTTTATGTGGAAAGAGGTAGTTATCATTCCTTTGATGCTTTGCTTGATCATTGTGTTATGTTGTTTTTTTTAATGGGATCGGGAATGAATAGAATGGGATATTCCATTGGAATGAAAAACAGAACCGTTTTGAAAAACACACTCTGGTTTTGATATTTAAAAAAATCAGATAGCCAACAGAAATCCCAAAATGACGTTTTTTTTTTATCGAAGAAGAGTTTGTTAATGTTGTTTTATAGAATAATGATAGATTGTGTGCTTTACAATTTTAAGTTAATGATTGCTAATTTACTTTTCTTAATAGTTTTTAGATTATTTTTACCTTTTTTAAACTTTTATTAAAATGATTAATGTTTAAACCTAGAAGCGAAAAACAAAAGTATCAAAGGGCTAAATGGTTAATTATTATTGGGATAATGACTTGAAAGGGTAACAAACTTTTGACTTTGTTCACATTTAGTCACTAAATTTTTTTCCTTCTTTATTTGCCACTAAACTATTGAAACTGTTCACATTTTACCCTTATGACCGGTAACAACCGGTTATAAGGGTAAAATGTGAACAGTTTCAATAGTTTAATGGCAAATAAAGAATGAAAAAAAGTTTAGTGACTAAATGTGAACAAAGTTGAAAGTTCGTTTCCCTCTCAAAAAATTTCAATAACTAAATGTGAACAAACTTTCCTCTTGTATTATAGTTTAGCAAATTATGTATTTTTGTTAAATTTTAACAACATTTGTTGATGAAGAAACTTATGAACCCCCCCCCCCCCCCCCCCCCGAAAAAGGTATAAAAACA
Organism: Lactuca virosa; assembly: GCF_052849685.1. Lineage (NCBI taxonomy): Eukaryota > Viridiplantae > Streptophyta > Magnoliopsida > Asterales > Asteraceae > Lactuca > Lactuca virosa. The sequence continues at coordinate 33,837,764 of NC_136426.1, read as the reverse complement.
ACCAACATTATATGTATAAGTTTTATGTTATAAAACTATGCAATATTATATGTATAAAAATTATCCTGATATTATATGTATAAATTTTGTGTTATAAAATTACGCAACATATAAATTGACTTACATTAAACCATATACATTGTTTGTAAAAAAATACATACGTACATTGATACATTATATATATATTGTTATACTACATGTATTGACATACATCATATTACTATATTACTATTAAAAATGATATCGAAAATAAAAGTCAAGTTGTTTAGAATTTAGACATTTTTAATTTACCCGAACAATTGATTTATATTTGAGATTGTATTTTCTTAAAAAGTTTGAATAATTATTGAAATTTATGATTGTTTAACTAGACATATAAAGTTTGAAAAAAATAGTTATATATTCAACAATTAAAACGGCGCTATTTTTTTTTCTTTAAAAAAAGTCACTCATAATTTTAAAAGGTTTTAGAAAAAACAATTCATATTTAAATGACTATTTAAAAAAAAAATAAGGTTTTTCATTTTTTTTTCTTCAGTATACAACGTAATTTCTGACCATGAAACACAATTTGTTAATTTCTTACCATTAAACCAAAATAAAATAGGAAATTTTGATTTTTTATTTTGGAAAATACCAAACCATTTGTTATTTATTTTGGTTCCAGTTTTTCGTTTTTTTTTAATATATTTTTTGGGATTTTGTTTTTTTTATTTCATATATTTTTTCATCAACAAATGTTGTTAGAATTTAACAAAAATAAATAATTTGCTAAAACATAATACAATAGGAAGTTTGTTCACATTTAGTCATTGAATTTTTTTTAGAGGGAAACGAACTTTCGACTTTGTTCACATTTAGTCACTAAACTTTTTTTCATTATCTATTTGTCACTGAACTATTGAAACTGTTCACATTTTACCCTTATGACCGGTTGTTACCGGTCATAAGGGTAAAATGTGAACAGTTTCAATAGTTCAGTGGCAAATAGAGAATGAAAAAAAGTTTAGTGGCTAAATGTGAACAAAATCGAAAGTTTGTTACCTTTTCAAGTCATTATCCTGTTATTATTTATCTTCTATTTTCCAAAAGATGATCTGTTTATAAAGTAGAAAGGATAAATGCATTATACATGCATAACATGAGATCCAAAATAAAAGCATTGTCGGTGGGTTTTGCTTGTTACCGAATACATGCAAACCATGAGATCCAAAATATTTCAATACTTAATAAAACGTGTCATTTTTTTTATTAATTTTGTTTGTTGGGCATCTATAATAGAAGCTTTTTTGGGATTGCAAATTTGCAATAGATTTTTCATCTTAAAAAACTCTTTAAAAAAAAAACAATTGGATGAGTTTTTAAAAGCCTAAGCTTTTTCAAAGAGCTTTGTTAATTAAATTAATTAATAAACTGTTACATAGAGCATTTGCAATGTTTTGGTGAATCTCATAGACTTCCAACTAATGATAAATATACAAGTTCTATAAGGGTATTACCAAAAAAAAAAGCAAAGTGAAAAAGCTCTTTTATTATACAGATAAAATAAGTTTTTTTTCTTTTCATTTTAAGGTTTTCTATGAAAAATCACCATCAAAAATGATATTGTGGATGCCTGAGTTTATATTATGTATAACTTTGTATCAATATAAATAAAAAATGCAACGACTATATTAAATATATAAATAAAATTATAAGATTTATCTAGAAAATGATATGAAAACTCATTATTTTTATAGTTAAACAACACTTGATCATAGAGTTGCGATGCTGCATTTCACTACACTTCTCGTTCCGTTGTCCTTTTTTATTATTTTATCATTTTTTTTTGTTTTAATCATTTGTAATGCACCTCTTGACTCTTGTTATATCTATATATTTCTTCTTTATGCGTAATTTGACGATTATTGGAATTTTTTGGGTTAATCATGTAACTTTAGCTTAGAAAATTTCAAATGAATTTTTTTATGATTAATTATTATTTATTTGACCATTTAATATCATTAATATTATTGAAATGGGTAGTTTTTTTTTCTTCACTAATTATTTAATATATCCTGAATTTTTAAATTATTTTTAGGTTTCTATTTTACCCCTTTCACATTCAATGATACGTTGTTTCATCCTTGACATTATATTTAAATTTAAATATTTGTTATTTTTTACTAATTAGTTTATTTTATTAAATATTTAATAATATTTTATTTATAAAATATTAAATATTAATGTCGAATAATATTTTTTATTAAACAATTCATATTAGAATGTGATATATATCTAAAAAGGACAAATAAAAAAATTATAGAATATTTTAGATGAATAATGATATATACTAATAATAAAAACTATTGAAAAAATTAGACATTGAAAAGATATTTATAGTTAAAATTAATGGAAAATAATATAATAATGATTTTAAGTCATATTATAAATCAACCATTATATAGATACCATCGATCCCATGTATATATAATTCTTAGGTATATACAGCTCACAAATTCTAACTACAAAATCAACTTCACTTTCCTTTTCTCTTTTTATAAATACCAATTAAAGAAAAGCCTCTTTAAAAAATTATTACTCCGTATTAAACAAATCGAAATTATTAAATATCTAGTCAAATTTAATGAGACAAAAGAGTAGGATGTCGATTACCAACTCGTTTCTTGATTTTCTAGTTTATCCTATTTGGTCATATTAATGACAAACGTTTTTTTATCTAAGATACCGACCAATACCATCTTTTCTGACCTCGTTACTTCGATTTTTCCAAACTCCCATCTTCTTCCGGATAAGGAAGGGAAACTTCCAACTTCCTCAAACCCGTCACCATCGATCGACGTGTATGCATATGCATATCAGCATATGCGTATTAAAGACTTGTCCCAAGATATTTCGCTATTTGGGTCTTGAAGATATCAAATCAATCTTTCCAGTCGTTCTGTTTTCTTTGATTTCCACCGAAAAAAAGTTTGAATCTTTTTAGGGTTTCAAAGAGGAGATCTAGACCGATTTTGTGGGGTGTTTGAAAGCGATTAAGGAAATCACTTGAGGCTTCAATTCGATTTGGATATTACGAAAGTGGGTGTTGAGAGAGACTTTGTGGAGGGTAAGTTAGTTTATTGATAATTTGTTTGTGGCTTTGTCTTGATTTCTTACAGTTTTTTTGGATCTTTGTGACACTTACAATATTAGCGATTGCCGGCCATCAATTGAGCATCGTGTGGTCTCAATTTTATATCTCTTAAACACAGGAACACATCTAAACACACTGAAGGTGTTTGGATTATCAATCAATCACATATGTTGGTTTTGGATTCTTGATTTCTGGTGTGTTTTCTTCTCTTTATCCCTAATTCATTAGTGGTTATCTTCTTTTATTTCTCTGTGAGGTAGTGTGTGCTTTCATTCTTCATATGTAAAAAGGTTGATTGGAGATAAGAATCTGAGCTTTGCATATGAATTCCCTGATGGGTATTTCAAGATTTTTGGAATCGAGTCAATTGCAAGTGGGAAACATAGATTTCTTAAGTGGGTAGCTGGGTGGCTTCTGATTTATTAGGGTTATTAGTTTCTCTCACTCCACTTTAATTTTGTGCGATCTTTACTTCAATAAAGTGTTCGCATTTCTAAAATCATGTTATTTTCATGTGCTTTGAATTCCATGTTTGGATGCGCTTTTAAAGCCTAAAGGGAATATATATGCTTATGTTTTTATAATCATTTGTGGTCAAAATAATTAAATTCGGAGGAGTTGTGTACTTGTGTACTAAAAATGATTATTGAGAAAAACATAAAATTACTAAAGATCCCTTGTTTTAACTTTTAATCAAGTGATGATTTTTAAGTCCCAAAGGTCACTTTGAAAGTTCATATGCACATCCAAACACGCTCTCAATTATCTAAATTTCTGCTTTTTAATTATTTTTAAGGTTAGATGCAAGAAATAGCAACTTACTTCTATCGATTTGTTTATTATATTATCATACTTTCATTTCTTTCCATGGCAATATTGATAAATCTTTATCTACCTATTATAGCAATGTCAACAAAGCAATTTTGAATGCTATAATTGTGTAAGATTTTACAAAGCATAATGTCCTGATAGAATCCAATTCAAAAGTACAATGCTATAATTGGGTAGATTTTTCAAAGTACAATGCCTTAACAAGAAAAAAAAAAGTCAAACTATGATATTGTAATAGAAATAAATAAAATAAAAGGAGGATACCATACCATAATTGGAAACTCAATCATTGAACTTGAAATGTTTGGTTTTCACAACAGGATTGATTCTTCATACCTTACTTCCATGAGATTAAATGGAAAACTCAAATGGAACAACAACGAAGAACAATCTTCAAATCATCAAGCATCCTACATACCAACCATACACTAAACCACTACTAGCTTGGTTTGATATCCGTGTATTTTATGTCCGAATTAGTAATTTCATGGTGGATGGATACACCCCCGAATACCTAACTCTTACCCATATACCATTAGACCCCGATACTATCCTTGAAGTCAATAACAAAAGATGCACCCTTGATTCAACCGGAAGTGCATGTCGTTTAAGAAGAAACCGAGTGGATAAAAAGTTTGAAGAGGCTACTTTTGTGAGCACGGATAGTATTCGGTTGACAGGAAGTGTTAAATTTGAGGTTTTTGATGGGGATGATCTTATTCTTTCTGGGGTTTTGGAGATGTGTAAAAATGAGAATGGTAAATTGAAGAATAATGATGTTGAAAGATGGAGTATGAAATGTGAATCCATGGTTAGTGGTGGTAGTCGGGTTTTGAAAGGGAAACAAATTGCGGGTTCGGATTCTATGCCACCCATGATTGAAGTTTATGTTGCGGGATCTTTTGTTGGTCAACCGGTTATTTTGACCAAGACTTTGCAGATTAGTGTTAGAAGGAAGCAAGGTAGAAAAGGAGCCTTGGATCCGATTCCAGAGGGTGAGGCAACGGAATCACGGAAGGATGTTCCGGATAGACTTGGTCTTCAGGTACTCATAATTTTTTTAATTCCGTGTTGTTTGGATAAATGATGTTTTGAAAAAAATGGTTGATGGATTCCGACGGAATTGGAATTAGAGATTCCAATCTTTTAAATCTCTATTAAGTCAAAAAGAAACATCCATACGTTAACCTCTTAGGTATATCTCAAAACCTCTTAAATCCGTATTGTGCTAACGACAATCTCTCGGGGAATGCAGGAATCGGAATACGGGCCTTACAAGAGCGAAAATGAGTACGAATATGAAAATGAAAACAGCCTTCATTGGAGCCAAACAGAGTACATGGAAGGTGAAGATGGAGAACTCACGTGGTTCAATGCCGGTGTGAGGGTCGGAGTTGGCTTAGGCCTCGGCATTTGCCTCGGGGTTGGAATCGGAGTTGGGCTTCTAGTTCGTACGTATCAATCTACCACCCGAAACTTCAGAAGGCGGCTTTTGTAGATCCTTCTTATCAAGTTTTTGTTTTTCTTCTTTTTCACCGTTTTATGATACAATATATAGAGTGTGATAGCTGATTGGAATGAGTAAAACTATATAGACTGCAAACATTCAGTTAGTTGTTTTTTGCTTCTTGTTGTAATTGGTTTGTGTAAATAGATTTTTTTTCATCTATAAAGATTATAAAGATTAAACGGTTTTGTGTTATGTATAAGATTCTTTCAATCCATTAAATATTAATCTCGGACGTTGTTATCATGCTACCAACCTAACATAAGTTGTTGCATATGTGATCTACATCTTATTTGGCTGACAGGTTTGTCTATGATTTAATTTTTTCAATGTGGAACGGATTCTTTGTAAGCATTGAGCTTTTATGCTGGCAACCAAACATAATAGGCCAATGTGTATCTGATTTACATCGTATCGTATATGATGTCATTGGGACATAATAGTGTGGGTCAGCTGAGAGGTTTCTCAGCTGCCAAAAATTAAGCCTTCATTCATAAACTCGGTTCCACAATGAAGTATAACCATCAAATGTCATACACAAATATAAAAATCAAGGGGTTAATAGTGATCTCGGGTACACACACGACTACAATTATGATAAGGTAGTTGGCATCCGGGCTAATTGGTTCAGCCCGAATACTGCTAAACCAAAGCGGGCTCTGGAGCAACTGCCGCTCCAACAGCATGGCTTGTAGACATAGAACCGGTCTTTTCATCAAAACCCCAAAATTTAGCAGCTTTCACATCATCTTGAGCCATTAACCTTGAAAAATCTTCATGGTCATACTTCATGGTTGCTTTTCCACCAAACTCAGTCGGGAGGTTATCCATATCAAAATATGATCTCATCAGCTCCACACTCTCTTTGTTCTTTGGGTACACAAATTTCACCTTCTGGAATGTTTTCGGATCCATGAAATACTTAACAATCTGCACATTCATCACAAAACATAAACATTCAACAACGATGCAGTTACCAGTTACCAGTTACAGAGGGGGAGAAAATGAAAATGAAAATGAAAATGTAGAGGGACCTTCCAAAAAGCTTCAAAAATGCGGGGAGGGGTGTACAAAAAAGCAACGGCTAGCCTTTGAGGATAATGGTCTTGTAATATATTGATGGTGTCTCTAGCGGTTCTAACTGGAACATTGGTGGTAAATGACCACCCGGTAAAGTCAATCAACCATGCCATTTCTTCCTGACCTTCCGGAAGATTAAGCATCGCATTTTCCATTAGGTATACAAGATGTTTGATCTGGTTCTCCATTGATTTTGTATTCTGCACAAAATGCATGTGTCAGTGTATCCACATAAGTTTTAGGAGAAACAAAAGGTTTTGAATGCAAGAAATAGCAACGTACTTTCACTTTCATTTCTTCTTGTTACAGCATTGTACTTTGAAAAATCTACCCTGATTATACCATTGTGATCCAAAAACATATAGCTATTTTCATTGCTATAATTGGGTAGAAATTTCAAAGGTCAATGTCTTGATAAGAAAAATAATCTAGTAGTTTTTAAAAAGTATGAAGTGGGAAACTGGGAATTGCTGAATCACCTGCAGTCCTGGTTTTAATATCAGAACAGTTCTTCCAACTCGGTCATGAAAATTTGCCCTGAATAATTTTCCTGTTTCGCCCTCCATTGCGACTTCATGCTACCAACTCAAGAAAATTAATATGATTTGACACAACTTATAAGAAACTTTATATATAAGTAGTGATAATGTTATGGCTTCCTATAATATAAGAAGAGCAAAATCTAGAAAAGCACTTTTGCTTTTCATTTTATCGATTTAGCCACTTTAACTATTTTTGGTAGTGATTAAACCATTATACTTTTCTTGATTGCTTAGAAAGACCATTTTTCTTGGTTGCGAAAATACAAAAAGGCACAACATACTTTTCACCATTTTATCAATTCAGCCACTGAACTATTGATATTTTATCGATTTAGCCACTAAACTATTATATAATCATAAATGGTTCACCTTAACTGTAAACGAATTCTAATGGTTTAATCACTCTACATAAAATGGTTGAAGTGACTATATTGACAAAATGGTGAAAGTAAGTTCTGTTTTTTTTTTTTTTTTTTTTTGCCTTTATATGAATCTTTAAAACAAATGAATCATCAATTACTAACCCAACGGATTTCTTCAGGCTTATAGGTTGATCTCCAGGCAAGTGTTTCTTCCAACATTTTTTTTGCTTTGTCTACATTCCAATTCCTAGCTTCCAAATATCTTCTCAAGCATGCATCAGTGCAATACAGTAAGTTTCGCCCCGAAAGTGGTCCAATAGCAGCTTTAAGCTCATTGACCTGCATTGACCAAAGTCCCACATCAGCCATCACAAGGTTTTCATCACTCAGAAAAAAAAAATTGTAAAGAAATTGCAAAAAAAGGAATGGGAAATGAACTGCTAGGCCCCGTTTATTACACATGATACGACAAGACAACACAGAACATGACAGGTTGTACTGCATTTGACATGCATTGGTCTGGGACTGGGACAGGGACAAATGTCAAGATGACAAAAGACGTAAATGCCCTCCCCATCTTCATTCTCATCATCAAAATCTTTTACAACTAATTGTTACCTTGGACTCGGATTGTAGTTCAGGGTGCTCCTGCTCTAGCTGTTGGTGAGAAGATCCACGGCGACGAAAGATGGACATGGTGAAAAAATAGTGCAACTACAAATAAACAATAAACAACTAAATTATATTTGTATAAAATGACTAAATAAAAATGCACTTGTTCATAGTCTCTATAGTCTATACTTCCAAATGGGTATGCAAATGCAGATGTATTAGTGCTCACATGTCTGTTTAAAAAAAGTTTATTAAATAGAGGAAGTACCTATAAACAAAGCTAGTTTGATGAAGTGAAATCCAGCTCATAAAGTGCAAAAGTGCATATAATCTTTGGTAAAGAGAAGAAGAATAAAATAAGCAAAACTAACAACACAGATATAGGTAAACAAATAAAGCTACTTTACTGAACCAAATCTGTTTAGTATCAAATCCATGTATCGTCATATAGATACTAAAGCTTAAAAATTAAAGCGTTCCTTTGAGGAAGCCTCAACATGATAACTTAAGAGAATGCATCCAGATCCAATATGGGATGTTGATAAGAACACGGAAGTGGAAATCTTGTTAACCCCCACAAATTGGATTGTTGGTAGTTTTGTGTAAGAACACGGTTCCTTGGGTTTGCATAAAGTTTTCACAAAACGGGTTTAAATTAATAAATAATTCTAATAACAAAGAGAATCCTTGTTTTATTCACGAGAATCTGGTGTATGGGCACCTGATCTAGCTCAATCCAGCTCAATTTCAGAAACATGCATTAGCGAAATTAACGTCATATGTATCAAATCAATCCGAATGATATGACATAATAAAACGAAAGCAAGAACTGACACACGAACCTTCTTCCTGGTCCTACGTGACTCCTTTAATCAAAAATGCCCTAATTTGTAATTTCCATGAGATAAACAATAATCAAGTAGATGCTGAACCGACTTTAACCTATAAAACCCCAAATTCAAACAATCTGAAAATAGACAGCTAAACATCACTACGAAACAACAAATCAACGAATCTTAAACATTGTAGATAAAATCTCGATGTTCATACTTATATATAGTAGTTACAGACATATAGACAAAAAATCAAAATCAAAATGTAAAATAGACTCGACAATATTTACAGCAAAATGTGTCGCAGAGAGGCAGGATTCTCGATTTGTACGCACCTTTGGTAGAACAAATACCTGGTAGACTAGAGAAAGGTGTTCATAATGATCAAAAGTAATCTTTTGCCGAGACGATTTAAGGGAATTACGAGATATTTGTGTTAATTGAGAACAGATGTGGAGGAATCGTGAATGAGAGAGAGTGTGTGCGTTTGAAATTTGTTAATTTTATGCGTGGGAATCATGGGATTTTCTTTATTGCAGTTTTAATGTTAAAAAAAAGCTCACATTGCTGAATCAAACAATAACTTATTCCTGTTTTTTTTTTTTTTTGTAAATAAGTTTATGAACTCTTTTGAGGTAAGAATCTCTCAAATTGATGAAAAGAATACATACATACACATGATATGTATTGTACGCCTGTCATCGGTTGCTTAGAAAGGTGAAATACTTATAAGCATTTTGTGTTGTTAAGTTAGTAAATAATGTCGTTTGGTTCCTCCACTATATTACAACTTGTGATGTGATGTATGAAGAAAGGACATGTTTATGCTTTGTGATTTACAAGTTTAGCTCATGGGTAACCGATTAACTTTAATATATCCAATTTCGATCACTATGTATAGTGCTTGCTAACTTTCATACTATTGTCTAACTTAGCAACTTGAAATTACACATAATCATAATATGTTATGAAATATGAAAGAAGTAATAAAGAATTATCGTTGGCAGATAAATTAATATATTAATGTGGGTTGAGTTAAGAATAAGGATCAATGAAGTATCTATATACTAAGTGATTGAATGTTCTTAAATAAATACAAAAATAAGGGACATTGACTAAAGTAACTATATGTTTATTGCAGTTTTAAGAAAAACAACCACAAGTTTTTTATTTTTTTGTAAAATAATAATTTTTTTTATGAACATAACATTCCAGAGTAGAATTTAGAGTATGAAGTAGCCATTGTTAGAGAATAAATGGCCATAAATATCACCATAAAATTAATTGAACTACCGAACTTATCATTTTATTATCATATCAACATCAACCTAACTAGTCATGATTTTCACCTACCATTTAAAATCATGAAATTTCTCACATACCTCATATCAAATCTATCTAAATTAGTTGAAATGTTATCATAATTCACACCAAAAGCCATTAACTCTCTTCGAAAATGTTTTTTCGAGCGGTCGAAATTCACTCCCAACGCAAAAATGGTTATTCAAGCTCCAACAATGACCTAAGGTCTTGGAGCATCTCTAAATATAGTTGGTGGTATTCACAAGAACGAGTGTTAAATATATGATGGTGATTTTAGTGTTATCAACATATTATAGTCTAATTCGTATTACTATCGAGACATGTTAAGTTCATTTTACTATCTGAGACTGGAGGTGTGGGATGCACACTCAAAGTGATAAATGTGAATTCAGGAATACGGAGGTCTAGGGGCAACGCCCCTAGAGGGGTCTAAGGGGCAACTTCCTTAGTATAAAATGGAAGTGGTTGTTTCATGTAAAGGTTACTGGTTTTATAACCGAAAAATCATATTTTCTATCTTTGCATGCAAATTGTCTCGAATAACACACAACACATCAATGTATTATGTGTTTGTGAGTTAGATCGATCATGCAATCTGATTTGATCTTTTTGATTATCCCATAAGTTTGTATTCGTGTAAACCCAAGAATAAGGGTCGAATTACATATTTCAGAAAATGATTTCCAACCACGATCCAATAGATTATTCATGTTATTGTTATTCTAAACCCTTAAATTCTAACAATTACATTGTTAGATTTGGTATCACAGTACGAGATAGCCACTAGGAGTTTGTGAATACAGACTCACATAGATATAAACCAAGGTTCATATTCTCAAAAAAAAACAATTGTCACACCAGTAACTATTATAAATAGTAAGCATGAACAACCGAAACCCCCCACCTCACTCAAGGTGAATCCATATATTCCCTTTGTGTGTTAAAGGAAATTTTTGAAATGGTCACAAAGACACCCTTTGAATAGAAAGCAATTTGAGTTGAAAAAACTAATTTTGCCCCCTTATTCCAATTTGTTATCTTAAATTGTTTTGCCATAATTTAAGTTTGTTAGTATGCCTGATTAATTGACCGTTCCTTCTTTTAATTGCCAAAAATATATATATAAGTATTTTTCAAACTTAATTTTATATTAAATGGTTATTATATTTAATCAAAAGTTTTATATATATATATATATATATATATATATATATATATATATATATATATATATATATATATATATATATATATATATTAGATTATAACTCGCGTAAAACGTGGGGGAACATATAAAAAAAATACATATAAAGGTATAAAAAGTTGTCCCCATAAAGAAAAAAAAAGATAAAGTAACACAAATGGACTTAGCGTTATTGGTAACATTCAAATGTCAAAAAAAAAAAAAGCAATGAAATGCTTGAATATTTATAATCATGTTGACTTTTGTGAAGCTTCCATTCTTTTATTTTCTCCCACCATAGCGATTTAACTTCCTTTCCTTGCCTCGTTGTACATATAGAGAAACATAAGGTGGAAACTTGCACAGCTCTCGTCTGAGTCTAACCGTTCTAGGGTTGAATCTTTTACTCGAAGGATTATCTGATCTCTGTTGTATGTGACTATATGCATGAGGTGGTTGGTCGATATTGGAGGGGATCTTTCAGCAGCTGAGGGCAGGATGAGGATGGGAACCTAGGAAATCCTAGGATATGCTTCAATGAGCTTAGTGGGGCGGTTCGGTGAAGTTGGGAACCTAGGGGGAGCCTAGGAGTTGCTTCGGTATATATCGTGTTGCTGTTTAGCAAACACTTAGTATACTGGTGGAGTAAGTGACTTAGAGGATTCAGGAGGATTGTTGAGGAAAGTATGGATGGGTGTGGAAGGTAGTATTGGGCCCGTACTACTGAAAGCACAGGATCCATACTCGAATCGGTGAGAGTCTTGGAGAATCTAAGAAGCTTATGGGAAGGAGAATTCTTGGTTATGCCTTGATCGTGGTAATAGCTGCTTTGTAGAATGAGGATGAGCACGTATGGGAAGGACCAGGGTTTGGTCTCGGCTCCGGTGGTGAGCTAGCTAGTGGAAGGACGGTCAGGATTTGAGTTCGCCTTGGATCTTTTGTATCATGTGGCAAAGATTGATCGTGCGATCTATTGCACTTTCGGGACTGGAGACTAGGTCTTGGGGGTAATTTGTAGTCCGGTTTAGAGTAGAGGTTGCTCCATCTATTGCAGTTCAGCTATTAACGATTGAGTTGGTGAGTGTGTCAGTGTGCGAGACCCTGAATGTTGTGGATCCCAGAGCCCGAGGGCGGAAGATCGATTTGGAGTACCTCAAGAAGAGAGGTTCAAGTTATGTGAATTTAGTGGAGGGTCGGGAAGAGACCCAAGAAATTCGGATAAGCTTTTGAGAGGCCAGTAGGTCGTGTTCAGTGCAACGCTTGTGGAAAACTGCACGATGGAGGTTCGTTCAAAGAGTTTGGATTGTCGTTGGGACTGGAAGGAAGTGTTACATCATGTCCTCAGGATGGTCGAGGTAACACAGGAGGAGGAGGTCAGGATTCTTTCAGATGTTTGCGGGAATGCTATTTTCTGCCATTTCCAATGGCTATCAGGAATTTGCATCGAGTGGGAATTGTAATAAGTTAGATCTTGGGTCGGTTATCTGCTATTGTCTGAGTTAGCAAGGGTTGTCAGATGCCAGTCAGCATGCCGAGGAATCTTTGAGAGATCTTCAGACGTATGTATCTTGTGGAGCGGGTTCCGCGTGTACTGTGATTGCTCCAAGTCGTTGTCAGAATATGTTCAGTGATCTGGGTTTCTACAGGTGTAGCAGGTTTGGCTACGTCAGCAGGGATTGCTACAGGGGGCAAGCCCGTTGTAATTTCGTTGTGATCGAGTGGGCGACAAGGAGGTCGGCTGTCTGATTATCATAGAGGTGCAGTGAGTACACCTGCTCCAGTTATTTTAGGGTTGTTATCTCTGTTGGTGGTTGAGTTGATTATATTCAAGAAGAGTCATATGTCATCTGCATACCATGGATCTTTGGCGGAGTAGCACGAGGTCGTCTCCTTATATACAGCAGATTCCCAGTGTTCGAATGTCATCTTGGGTGTAGTCGGGGTTGGTTCAAGGATTTGTATGAGGGAGTTATGACTAGGACTCAGTAGCCTTAGCAACTATGTTGGAAGAGTTACTTATGGTGCACTCGTTTGGGAGGCATCGGTCGTCAGCAAATTGATCAGTGGAACGAAAGAAGGACTGGGAATCCTTCAATTCTTTATGCGCCAAGCGGACTTAGTGGAATCTAAGTGGGGGAGAATCATTCAGGAGCAGGAGCGGTTATGGCAATAGAATAAGTTTAGCATCCCCTTCAGGGAGGAGGGCGACCCAAGAGGCTAATTGGCTAGAGAGTTGTGTGAGTTGGGAGTTCGGTAAAACTTCCCAGCATGTGAATCACGTCTCATTGGTGCTTGATAGCAGAATGTGGGGAATCAAGTTGGGGTTTTGGTCATGGATTGAGTTCAGTCTGGGGTGTTCAGTCGAGTGTGTGCTCGACTCTGTATGTAATTCGAATTGATAGGTTAGGGGTAAGGGATTAGGTTGTGCTGGTGTTAGGGCGAAGGTGATGTAAGACTACGGGGGTTCTGTAGCATTCACTAGCAGCCAGATGGTGTTGGAAGTGTTGTAAGTTTGCGGGTGTAACCGTAGCATTCACGAGGTTGTTGGATAGTGTTGGAAGTGTTGTAAGTCTGTGGGTGTAGTCGTAGCATTCATAAGGTTGTTGGATAGTGTTGGAAGTGTTGTAAGTCTGCGGGTGTAGCCGTAGCATTCACAAGGTTGTTAGATAGTGTTGGAAGTGTTATGAGTCTGCAGGGTGTAGTCGTAGCATTCACAAATTCGTACATATGACATAGGCCATGGTGGGCCAGTTCGCAAAGATTGTGGGAAGCCACAACTTCATAGAATCAGGACCGGAGGTGGTTAGTCGATCGGATATCCGTGGGCGAGTCCGGATGGATATGGGAATTCGGAATGGAACTGGTAGAGACTGTTGAGTCAAGGGTTTGGATCTTAAGTTGCAGGATCATGTGGATAAGTGGTACGTGACACGGTGGGGTTATGGTTGGGTAGTCCTGATATTGGATCTCTTGGGAACCTGGTGGTTAGACCGGGTGCGGGATTGGTAGTCTCGGGGATTGGCTAAGAGTATTTATTAATCGTTCAAGTAAAGGATGTCAGAAGTTATGATGCATTATGCAAATGCAGATTCGTGGATCTCGAGGTAGGAGCGGAGTATCGATTCGTTTTGGGAAAGATCCCAAATCGAAGTTCGCGAGTGTGCAGTACAAGATTTTGTTTCAGTGGGATGAGAATTGGAAGCATCTATATGCCCACGACATCAAATGCAGGATTCCAGGGTAATAAATGGGTTTGGTACGGAGGTAGCTTAAGCCATCGTGATGTGTTTCAGACTGGCTCTATCTGTAATAGAGCCACGACAGGTTGGGATCAGGAAACGACAAATGGAAGGATATCAGGAATGAGGTAAAACTACCGTTATTCAGGAAGCGAGCACGTTTGCATTGGATTCAGTGGTGACAGGTTGTCAGCCTATAATGATCGGTTGGATCAAATGATTAAAGGAGCCAGGAGTGACGATATAGATAGGGCAATTATTGTCAGACGAGGTATCCTTCGGACGTCGTGAGGAGATGTTGCGCGTGTGTCCTGGCTCAGCGATCGGTTAGATGTCCGATGTTTCGAGCAGTTGACAGATAAGGTGAGATCAGGGAGGTCTCGGCTGCCTTTATAGAGCAGTATGTGGTAGCAAGAAGAGTCGAGATGGGTTCAGTGGATTGGGACTCGTGTGGCGAGTTGCTTATGTTTGGGTGTTCAGCACCAGCACATAGTAAGTGGGAGCAGTCAGTAAGTAGCAACGAGGTGACCAACACTGGGCGTGGCTGGAGATTTAGTTCGGTGAAGGATCTATCCTTCACAGGGACATGAAAGGTTGTTGCGCATGAACAACTGTCTTGGGAAGGCCGTGGATTGCGCAGGTTTGAGGGTTAACCCTTGGATGGCAAGTGTAAGTACTCGGGGAGATCGAAAGGATTGTTGGTTTGGGCAAGAGCCATGCTCTCATAATTGTTAGTGATTAGAAGTGCTCTCGAGGTTTTTACCTCCAAGGATTTGCTTATGCGGAAGACCGGACGGAAGGCCAACGGAAGCGGCCCTCCGAGGATTGGACGAGCAGGCGAAGCATGCATCGTATAGGTATGCTGTGAGAGGTTGCAGGGTAGTAGACTTGGCAGACTTCAAAGACGAAGTCTAGTTTAAGTGGGGGAGAGTTGTAACACTCATAATCCAGAAGGTCAAGAAAAGAAAGAAAAAAACTCCAAGGCAATAGGTCTACTCGTCGAGTCCAGGGAGGAACTCGACGAGTCGGGGGACAAACTCGACGAGTTGGTCAGGGTTTGGGAAACCCTAAATTCGGGCCTTGTACCCTATTTAAAGAACATGAGGCCTCTCACTCAGCCCCCCTTATTGCCCTCTCAAGTCCAGAAATGGAACCCTAGCCATCCAACTTCATTTCTTGAGCTTTGTGAAGATAAAGGTTCATTTGGAGTGCACATCTTGGAGGATTAGAAGCAAGGATCAAGGAAGGAAGTGTAGATCCAGCTCTTACTTCATTTTGGCAGCTAATAGAAGGTAACAAGTAGTTACCTTGAGCATTCATTTGATAGATCCCTCCATTTTGAGCTTCATGGCCTTTCCTAGCACATTTGTGGTCTAGTGCTTGCATGGAACACAATCTGAAGTTACAACTTCAAATCTGGACTCTCCAAGGTCCCTAATGTATTAAAGTCTCAAGATTTTGAGGCTTGAAGCCCTCCTCCATAGCAAAACCCTTCCTTGTAGTTTAGTTTTGGCTTTTGGGAATTGTTTACACGGAAAGGTTGCAACTTTACGTGAAAAACATGCTCTAGGAGGTTGGATCTACCTTTGGGAGTAATTGTTTGGCTTAGAATCGTCGGAATGAGAAATGGATTGAACGAACTCGGCGAGTTGGATAGCCAACTCGGCGAGTTGAATAGGGTTTTTCCCGCGTTCTGTTACTGCATGAACTCGGCAAGTCAATACGGTAACTCGACGAGTGGATAGGGTCTTCTCGATTATGGATTTTGCATGTGCTCGACGAGTTGATGGACCAACTCGGCGAGTTGACCAAGGTTTTACATTATTTTGAGTTCTAAGGAACTCGACGAGTCTGAGGATGACTCGACGAGTTGACTCGGGTTATCACGAGTCTGAATAGCATAGAACTCGACGAATTGAAGGATCAACTCGACGGGTTGAGTCAACTCTGAGCGTTGACTTTGACCATTGACTTTGACTTTGACCAAGGTTGAGATAGTTTGACTTTTGAGAGTATTTTGGTACTGATAGCTCAGGGAGCCGAAGGAGTACCAGCTCGGGAAGCTGGCGTGGCAGCAACTAAGGAATTCATGCGGGAAGCTTCTGCAGTGCGAGGTGAGTCTTCTCACCATACCAATGGGTCTAAGGCACCAATGACGGCCTATTTATCTAGTTGTGATGATTGTTGCGAATGTGCTATTGATATATTATGTATTATGTGAAGACCACGTGGGGGTTCCCATGGAAAATGGTTATATATGCAGTATGCTAGTTGATTATGTGGTGTTTGGTATGCTAGTTGTCCTTGTGATATTTGCATAGAAGACCCCGAGGGGTTCCCGAGGCAGTTGGATATAAGACCATATGGGGGTTCCCATGGCTTTCTAGGCTAAGACCATGTGGGGGTTCCCATGGCAGTGGGATAAGACCACGTGGGGGTTCCCGTGGCACCTGTTGTAAGACATTGGAGGGTTTCCAGGGCATCCTTATATGTTTGTACGTTTAGTTCATATGGTTGTACGTATAGTTTGCATTATGACTTGTTTGGCAGGAAGACCTTGTGGGGGTTCCCAAGGCAGGAAGACCATGTGGGGGTTCCCATGGCAGATAAGACCATGTGGGGGTTCCCGTGGCAGTAGGTGTAAGACCCTGGAGGGTTTCCATGGCTACCTTATATGATTATATGCAGGGCGTATGTGGTAGAGATAGATTTTATAGCTAATATGATATGTGTTATGTGGATTGTGTGTGGGATATGCTATGGGGGACTCACTAAGCTTTGTGCTTACGGTTTACAGTTTTGGTTTCAGGTATCATCGATTTGAAAATGAAGGGTTTGGATTGATCGTAGTGCACACACCTATGATTTCCGCAATGAATGATTTTGGGATGAACTCTGATAATGTTTAAATTAATGATGATTTTAAATGTTTGCAATAGATGGTATCAATGTTTTAGCTATATTAAAAATGAAATTTTTACCATTGATTTTTGGGTCGTTACAACATCGCGTGGGTGAAGCAAGCAGTGAAGATGACCCTTATGAAAGGATGTATTGATATCCCACAACCCTCACATATAGAGGGATACTATGCATATATAGTACTTATCAGTCTAACGTGAAAGACATGTTTTGTAAAGGCGTGAGGGTTAACCCCAAAGAAAAATAATATCTATGGCTCAGTGTCACGGGATGGCTTGATCGCCAGGTGCAACTTAGTGTTTCTTCGACTAAGTCAGGCTTGGAACACTTCTTTACGATGTACTAACGACTAAGATAGAAAGAGATGCAATAAGGAATGCTACGAAGTAAGAAAGAAAGCTTCTATTATATAACTCAACTACTTTACAAGGCAACTTCCCAATGGTTTGGGCAAATTAGCCATTCTCCCTATTTATATATAGGAACCTTACACATCCTCAAATGGAAGTTTCTAGGTCCCGATGATTTTTGACTAATCTAGACTCTTCTTTATTATATACATGGCCTTTACAAGACTCTAGAATATGGTATACTTGTCTACGATACTCTAGAAATCTCTAGGTCGTCCCGACATTATCAAAATCGCTTTTGTATGATCTAGTGTGTTATAGATCGTTCTAAAGTCTTACGGGTCGTTCTAGCTTCGTCTAGTGCCTTCGTGATTATTCCGGATCGTTCTCATTTGTTCCACAGACATCTATAATATTCCAGCATCTTTCAGGGTCCCGTGGAGCATTCTTGATCTCTCCGGAGACTTCTTGAGTTTACTTGATCGTTCCGCAGTTCTCTAGACGATGGTGGAATTTTCCAGAAACTTGGTCCATGACACCCTCCCCCACTTAAACCCTTGACGTCCTCGTCAAGTCTTCTATACATATGTCTCGATCTTGTCACATAGCTACTTCGTGTCTTTTCTTTTTCTCCAAAGTATCGCTTCGAGTAAGGTGTGCTTTTATTTCTCAACGTACCTTGAATCATACTTCTTCTCTCGGCCTCATAAAATCTTGAGTAAATCTTCAAGTGGGATATGGATCCCTGTTCCTTCAAATGTGCCTTGTTTACTCGAATTTCCCTTTTTTGCTTCATATTCTTCTTGATCATACTACTCTGGCCATGACACATGTGCATACTTCTTTCTCTCTCGGGGCCTTTATGAAACTTCATAGTTGAAAGGGTTTGAGCTTTTATCTTGCTTCTTTCCAAGGGAATTATATGGATAATTGATCCCTTGGTTATACGCATGGTGTTGTCTCTTTCGAAAGACCAAGGACATACCATATTTAGGAAGTCCATTCCTAGTACCATGCGATAGTCGTTTATTGGAACCACTATCAAGTCGGTGGTCCCTTCACATTCTGCAATCTTCATGGGTATTCCACGAGAAACTCCGAGGATCGAATTGCATGGATAGTTGACAACTTTCAACCGACCTACTCCTTTGTATAATGAATACCCAACTTCTTGGCTTATTCTTCTGCGATGAAACTATGTGTTGCTCCGAAATCTACTAGCGCCTTAGTCTTTCTTGCATTCACTTTGGCTTCGACGAACATGAGACTCCCTCCTTTATTTTCTTCCCTCTTAGACGATATTATCTCATCCTTTGATATTGAGTTTAGGAAACGCATTGAGCTTATTTGTGCTTCGTCTTTTTCTTATTGCAACACCATCGCATATAAGGTCTTTTTCTTCGGGCAATCTCGGATCAAGTGAGGACCATCACATATGTAACACTTGACTTCCTTCCATTCTCCTTTTTTATTTCTTCCTTATACTTCTTTTCCCTTCGAATTCGAGGGTTGGAGTGTGTCTTGCTTTGCGTGTGATTCCAATACCGATTGATCTCCCCCACTATTTTTCTTAACAGTGGTTTCTATTTGAAATTCCATTAGATCTTCTGCTACGACGATAGCTTTGTCGATGTCTCTTACATTTCTCCTCTTGAGCTCGTTGTAGGCCCAAGATTATAGTTCATCCATGAAATAAAAAAGTTTGTCCTTCTCCTGCATGTCGGGTAACTCTAGCATCAAGCTCGACTATATAGTCTCGGATGGATCCAGTATGCTCTAGCCCACATAGTTTCTTCATTGCTATGTCTTCAGCATTATGTGGGCAGAATCGTCTCTTAATTTGTCTTTTAAATTCTTCCCATGTGTCTGTGGTATATAATCCTTTTTCAATGTCACCGTGCTTCCTTTGCCACCATAGAGCTGCACTCTCACATAGATAAAGGACGGCTGTATCTACCTTCGTCTTGTCGTCCTTCACTTGACTAGCATTGAAGTATCATTCCATTGACCAAAAGAATTCGTCAGGTTCTTTGGGGTCGCGTTTACCTCCATACTTTAATGGTTTGGGTGCTTCTGTGTGCAACAACGTTCTCGCAATGGTCCCTCCGGCGATTGCTACCTTGCACAAGTTTACTTTGGCTTGTAATGCGTCCACCTTCTCACGGAACTCGTTCCGAAAGGTGTTGACAAGTCCAGTGACTTATTCCTTGATGACACCGATGGTCTCCTTCAATCTATCGCTCATGTCACTTATCTCTGCAACGAACTGATCAACGGTATCCTTCCATTTGAGGATTTCACCAACGTTAATCACCATCCTTGTAAGCTTGTTTTCTAAGCTTGCCAAGGCATCTATCGACGGGTCCCTCTTCTTGGACTTTCTTCCTTTCTCTTCGACGACAGGGGGCATGTTTTCTGCTTCACTACTTCCTCCTTCCATAGCTACGATCTTTTGCTTGCACGAACCTGGCTCTGATACCACGTGTCACGGGATGACTTGATCGCCGTGTGCCACTTAGTGTTTCTTCGACCAAGTCAGGCTTAGAACACTTATTTACGATGTACTGATGACTAAGATAGCAAGAGATGCGATAAGGAATGCTACGAAGTAAGAAATAAAGCTTCTAGTATATAACTAAACTACTTTACAAGGCAACTTCCCAATGGTTTGGGCAAATGAGCCCTTCTCCCTATTTATAGGAACCTTACACCTCCTCAAATGGAAGTTTATAGGTCTCGATGATTCTTGACTAATCTAGACTCTTCTTTATTATATACATGGCCTTTACAAGACTCTAGAATATGGTATACTTGTCTACGATGCTCTAGAAATCTCTAGGTCGTCCCGACATTATCAAAACCGCTCTTGTATGCTCTAGCGTGTTCTAGATCGTTCCAAAGTCTTCCGGGTCGTTCTAGCTTCGTCTAGTGCCTTCGTGATTATTCTGGATCGTTCTCCTTTGTTCCTTTGTTCCACGGACATGAGGACATCTATAATATTCTAGCATCTTCCAGGGTCATGTAGAGCATTATTGATCTCTCCGGAGACTTCTTGAGTATACGTGATCGTTCCGGAGTTCTCTAGACGATGGTGGAATTTTCCAGAAACTTGGTCCGTGACATCAAGCTCGTATATATGGTATCAAAGCGACCTTACCCTCATATGGTTATAGGGGAAAACTATCCGGATCACAATTTAGGAACAAATTATCTCCGAAGGAGGAGTATTTGTGACAACCGTCAAAATTGAGTCAAGTCAAAGTCAAACAAAGTCAACAAGTCAAAACCAATCGACTCAATTAACCCTTGTATATTAGGGTTTACACTATGTAATTACTGTACAATGCAATATTTTAATGAGAGAAACATTATTTGGAAAGTTCGTGTGTTGAATTTCCTAAGTCTCAAATGCAGTAAACATTGAACCAAAACGATAAAAAAATTATTGCACACTCATCGGGAGTGTGTACGACACTAAAACACGGTTTAACGGGGTTTACGAACCTTGCGTTGTGAAGTCGGACACTCAAATTAATCACAAACGAAACCTCTCTAAATCGTTTTCACTCTATCTCTTTCTATTTGAAATCTCTCCCAAAACTCTCTCAACAGTTACTTTAACTTTTTGTAATCATTCGGGCCATCCCGACCCTTAACCGGGTCAAAAACCACTTGAAACGGGGTAAAAACGGGTAAAATAACCTTAAGGAACCAAAACCCTCCTATTAGAAGCGAAAACTCTCATGAGAAGCCTCTCAGGACCGAAGCCTCTCAGGACAGAAGCCTCGCATGAGAAGCCTCTCAGACAGCCCATGCGAGAGGCCTCGCAGACGGCCCCTTTTTACCGGTTTTTCGACTACGACTTCGTTTTAACTCCGTTTTTCATTATTTTAACGTGAAATTTTCACCCAAAACTTTATTTTATAAACTAAGGCCCCAAAATATATAAATCTCCAGGGTTTTTATAAAAATGTATTAAAATAATTGGTGGTTGGACTAATTATTGAGGGAATATTTGCTTTTCCTTATTTTATGACAAAAGCAAGCCACCACCACCTCACTCTATGATCAGCCACTCTTTCCCACTACTCCTTGTCACCTTAGTGGACCTTTACACCCTATCTCTAGCTCTTCCCACGTTCTAAGAGCTGGAGGATTGGTCCTCTCTCCTCATTCTCCTTAAAAGCCCTTTCATTCTACACTTAGCAACCAAGAACACTCTCCAAAATTCTCTCATCTTTTCTCTCAACTTCAAGAACTTTAAGGCTTTCTCCAGGGATTTCTTTCTTCAATTAGTAAGTATCTTCATCATTCACATAATTATTAAACTCCATTCTACTCAAATCATTGATATCTTACACAAATTCCATCTTATTCGGTGTTAGATTCTCGAATCATCAAGACGTCTTCTTAGTGTTCTTGGGTTGAACACTTCCTCTATCTCACTTTCATCTACTGAAATCACACAAGGTGAGTTCATACCCCTACATTTACATGTTTTTCTTAAGTTTTAAGGGGGGAATACAAGTAAAATCATCAAGAACACAATTAAACTTTTTCTATCAGATTACATCAGAAAAGATGAACTTCGATCACGGACTGTTTTGGTCAACTTAAATATTTTAGTTTTCAAAACTGTTCCAGGTGCAAGTAGTTCAAACTCTTAGCTTTAAAATGGCTACTTGCACATCTCCATATGATTTTTCTACAATTTATGGTGATTTTTACAAAACTGCCTATCATTTCAAAGGCAAACCCGGACCAGTATGTGATTATGAATATTTTCACCTCTGTTAGAGATCACTAAAAATCATGATAAAATTTACGAACAAACTAGACTCATATTCCAAACTCTCAGAATTTGCGGATTTGGATTTAGAGCTTTGATGATTTTTCTATAAATTTTCTAAGAACAGTAACAGAAACTGTATACAACAAAAAGTTGCTGTCAATTTCATTTCACCTTGTAACATGTTGAGCAAGGTGTATATCTTTATGTGATTATATGTTATTGCAATATATGACATTTTATCTTAATATTTAGACACACATCAGTTTACAAATGGATTTGGACATATAAAATATAAAGAATAACAAGTGATTATAATCAAAGTACAACCGATACATTCAAACATTTAATAAACTATTTTGAATATAGTTTGCATACATTACTACGTACTACCCTTGGTTGATAAACTATAATAGGTATAGTTTATGATACATTACATAATACATACATTTAAAAAGGGTACATTTATACAAAGGATATTTTCATTAAGCAAGGTACGGCCATACGGTACCAAGTTTTCATAACACGTAATTCCGTTAATGACTTTATGAAACATTACATAACACATACATTTAAAAAGGGTACATTTATACAAAGGATATTTTCATTAAGCAAGGTACGGTCATACGGTACCAAGTTTTCATTACACTACACGTAAATTCGTTAATGACTTCTGTGAGACATTCGATTCAATTTACAAATAAGTCATGTATTATAACCAGAGTCTCCTCGAGGGAGAGCGTGATACTTGTGTATAGATCTATATTGGGTCTGACAAACCCACACCTTAGCTGCATGCAACAGCTAGACCGACAGGTCTGGGGTGACAAATGTCATAACATTTCCGACGCCTGAAGAACGTCGTTTCAGGCCAACTAGGTCATAGCATGGTTATAATAACTCACATGTGGTATTAACAAACATAGAATTTACGGGGATTTCACTAAAATCAAACGAGTTTATGTCGATTTAAACTTGCATTGTTTTACTATAAGGAACGAACACTACTTGTACATTTCGGTCTTTGGGTTTTAAGACTACATTTACACATTAAGGAAAATATTGGATTTTCTGGAACGAACACTACTTTTACAAGAAAAGGCTTTAATAAACTCACATAAAGTATTAATGAATATTGGAATTTACGTGAACTTCATTAAAATTAAACGAGTTTATGTCGATTTAAACTTACATTATTTATTATAAGTAAGAAAAGTTACTTATACATTTCGGTCTTTGGATTTAAGACTACATATACATTTTAAGGAAAATATTGGATTTTTCTAAAACAAATACTACTTTTACAAACGAAAGGCTTTTAATAATACCAAACAAAAGCTTATGAACTCACCAACCTTTGTGTTGACACTTTTTCAAACAACTTGTATTCTCAGGAAATCATTAAACAGGTAACCAAGTGCTTTTGAGGATGGGACGCTAAGGCGTCTACTATTTCATATTTTGTCAACATATTGTAATTGATTCGTAAACATGTAATTCATACAATGATGTAACTTTTTCAATTATATATATGTTGGTTGTGTTTGCTTGAATTACTATTACAATTGTTGTTATGATACTATACATGAAGTCCTCCACCCCCGGACATTTCCGCCATCCTTGGTTTGGGGGTGTGACAGTATTGATACGTTCCTTATGGGAGGACCCGTATAGATAGGTGTATTCATACTCCTTGTCCCAACATCGATCACAAGCAAAGAAGGTTATGTGTTCTAATAGTACTCCTAGGCCTAATTGGTAAGACATTTTTTGTAAGGACGTGAGGGTTAACCCAAAGCAAATAATAGCCTGACTTAATTGGCTTGCGTTCATATCAATATATGAATTGGAGTTAGGGTTTGAAACCCTTTTGTCCCTTTGTATTTGAAACCCCAATACGATGATAGAAAACTATATAACTTGCATTATATCTTCGTTTGAGCTTCATAATTAGTATAATATTGAAACCCCAATATGATGATAGAAAACTATATAACTTGCATTATATCTTCATTTGAGCTTCATAAATAGTATAATATGTAAATTAGTCCATACCACAACAACAAATGTAAAATGAGGAGATGTAACTCATATGTGGTATATTTGAGGGTAAGACCGTGAGATTGGATTTTAAACTTCTATTTAAATAAGATCATATATAAATAGAAGATAATAAACAAATATCATATTATTAGACCGAAGAGTATACTCATCTTTCACCCCTCGCTTTTTTACTCAACCCCATTTTATTTTTCTCGCACTCTTCAAAACCTAAGAAATTGTTACCATTAGTTACCCTTTATTTTTTTTTAAATATATATATATTTTATACCAATGTTATACTATTTTTTTAGAGAATTAAAAACCATAAATTTTAATTATATATATAACTAAATTATAAAAAACTGAAAAAGAAAAAAAAATACATTCTATCGTAGTTGACGAATTAGAGAAGGAGATAGAGGATGCAGGGAGGCTACTCTGCGCGGGAAAACTTCTCACCTAAACCGCACCCAGGGTGTGGTGTTCTTGGTGCAATGAAAGGCCAGGTCATCAAGTCGTTAGATGCATGCTTAGTATATCGTCCGACCTTAATGAGTTAGATCTCATTTTGTTGGGTAGAAGAGCGATGAGCCGAACTATGACTAAAGGACTGAAAACTTGTTTCCATAGATGGCTATAAAAATTGTTAAAACCATACGGAGTGGAGGCAAACCGCACCCTACAGTGGGTGATGTGTCACCGTGGTGGTGCGATGAACATGATACCCACCGCCCAGGGACCCGGTGGGTATACCACGAGTGAAGATATTACCACTCGAAAAAAATCAAAACCAACACCCCTAACGATCATAAACGTCTATTAAAGAAAACTACTATAAAACCCCATTCCGTATCAAAACATTTTACACAACTATAATAAATTATATCATACAAACTACAACCCTTTCCACTCCAAAAATGTAGGGTTTTTATTTAATTGTCATTTTTAGCTATGTAATCGTTTTAATTAAACTAATGGAATATTTCTCTTTTATTATTATAAATATGTATTTTAAATATTTATATAATTATTAAATTATATTTAAAAAAAAAAGAAAAAAGAAAAATATGGTAAGCGTGATACCATTTTCTAATAGTTTTTTGGGGTGAGAAGAATATGAGGGGAAAATGATGTGACGTTGACGTGACAAACCAAAGATGAATAAATTGTTATCTATACGACTATTTGTGATAAGGAGCAGCTTGAGGAAAATTTGTAACCACGCTTTCCAAAACTTAAAGATGAGTAAATTGTTATGTATATGACTATTTGTGTGACATAGTGGTATGATTTGAGAAAGAGATGATGTTGAGAATATACCAACTAAACGATGAAATAACTAAAGATCCTACTTAATTATGATGATAGTGGTCAAACAAGGATATAACCACTTAACCAAAAAGCCTACATAGTTATGATAGTAGTGACCGTGCGATGGAATACCCAAATATCCTACCTAATAACGAGGGCAATGATCAAGTGATGGGATAACTATGACTATCTAGATACGAGAATAGTTCACTTGAAAAACGACGCGGACACACACTTGAAGGCATTAATTGATAATGTATAAATTTTATGAATAATATCATTATTTGCTCATTCCACTATCTTGTCATTCTTTTGTCATTTCATCCAATAAACCAAACAACCATAGAAGCAAAATACACACACACGCACCCACAATCTCCCACTTTTTATACTTGTATACGAGAGAGGTGGCCAATACTTATGAAGATAAAGATCAACGATGAAAAGGGCTAGGATAAATACAAATCTTGATATTTGGCTGTAGTATAGGCTAGCAACAATATTTTTTAGATATAGCTAGGGAAAAACTTGTCGTATATAAGTTTATAACTATCCCCATCAAGTTGTTTTTTGTCTCACATTAACTCTTTATGTACGTTAACTGAATAAAACTTAAAACAAAAATACTCCGTAATAAAAGTAATACAACTATACACACAAGTTGTATAAATTTGATCTAAATATATATCTAACAACTGTAACAGTATTATGGTAATTATATTGGTGAATGGTGAAGGAAGATGCAACACAAAGATGGGGCATGCAGTGAAGTTCTTTGCATCCCACATCGGCTGGGTGAAGGAAGCAGCAAAGCGAATAAAAGAGGATGGATTTTAACTTCAGAGTTGATGGACATTGATATTAATCTTATTTGAGTTTTGCTTTTATGTCAACGACGTTGCATCTGTTGCACCTGTGGCCTTTGGACCATTAAATCTCTAACAATTAAGCCTTTAGTTTTCTTAGAATACTTATTTCGCCTTTCTATTTATCTTTTTGTCATATTTTTATTTCTCTTTAATCCCTAACTACCATCTCAGACCACCACCACTAAACACACACATACACACATCAATCTTGAGACGTTTGATGTGAATTCCAACAATTTATCCGGTGAAATCTCGTATGGACTCTCTCAAGGGACAAGTACCTCTTCCTTAAAGGTATTGTAGGTGCAACACAATTTGCTTACTGATATCATCCCTTCAACTCTTAGCAAATGTTCTCAATTGGTCTCCCTTGATCTCAACTTCAATTATTTAATCAGATCAATCCCAAATAGTTTAAGCAACCGCACCAATTTGAATTGGATTTCCCTTGCCATTCTTAATGCACATTAGGGACTGTAAGAGCTTGGTATGGTTAGATGTCAACACCAATCAATTAATTAACTGGTACTATCCCACGAGACGATTTATACAGGATTTTGTAACTTCACAAGACTATATGTAGGGATCACTAAGCCAAACTTCAATCATAACGATTTGATGATCTTATTTGATCTATTGTATAATTAATTGAAAGGTGACATTCCAAATGACCTAGGGTCAATGTACTATATGTCTATATCTTCATGTTGAATTTGGGTCATAATGATCTTGTAGGCTAGATTAAACTTCTGGAGATAAAGCTCGACGTACTTTTCATCGGTCGTTTAGGAGAGGGGATAGAGAGATCTGGAATAGCTAAGGGGTTGCCTTGTTTTTAGAGTTATTTGTTTCATTTTCATGTTAATGACATAAACGGTCATTCAATAAAAACGACAAAAAAGAGACAAAAACAAACGCATTTTCATCATTCTATCGTGTCTTTAACAAAACATTATAAACAATAACAGTCTTAGGGTCCAACAGGGCAACAAATGCAAACCTTTCCAACCAATACTTTTTGGTGTGATACCACTAGTTAAAACACAAAAAGTCCTAACGGGTTGTTTGATAGTTACTTGATTTTGGATCCGACTATTGTGCTAAATGATCATATTACCTTTTTGTTTAATACTTCATGTTCAATACTCCATGTGTGGCAGTTGTGACTCATGTTTCTTGAACCTAACCTTTTAACCTTATCATGTTTTAATCAACTTACATAGCTTTTTAAATGTCAATTTTTGTACAGACTATATCATTTAAAATATCTGATTATGGTCCTTAAAATAAGTAATATAAATTTCAACTTATTATTAATATTTACTTATATAGTAAACACAAAATAAAAGGTATATAACTTTAACAACAAATTGTCCTGGAACATTGATAAATACCTAAAAGTTCAAAGTTATAATATAAATGTAACATATGTTGTGCATTATATTTTTTTTAATTCAATAAATTAGTTATACATGTAGAACGTTATTAATTTTTTTTTTCAGACATGAGTTTCTTAGAATTTTGTCTCAAGCAATCAAGAGGTGGAGACATTTCTGAAGGAGAATCCTGGGTCATATGACCGCAAGCACGAGACTATTGACAAGTTTCTTAAGTACAAATATTTAATGTCCTCAATTTTTTGGTAGGTTATAATTATCTTGCTAAAAATGTGTTAATCTATGTTGTTGGATTATGTTCATTTTCAATTTAAATGGTCCCATTTTCTAAAGTAATATCTAAAACATATTGATCACAATGTTGAATACATATGTATTAAATATCTAAGACATGTTCTCAATCTGGATCATAATTCATTTACAATAAACAAACAAATTTTCATCATTTACCAATTTAATTTCGTTTACTTGGTTATTCATGCATGCCAAACAACATCCTTGAATGCATATTTTTTATAATTTTTTTACCATTTTATTCCATAAAACCAAACCAGCTCTAAAAGCTAATAATATATTCATTTCACATTATCTCCCTCTTTTTATTTGTATATGAAAGAGGTTGCCGAATATACTTTTTAGGTTGTGACATTTGGTTGTAGTGGGAATGAGAATTGGTTTGAACTTTGAAAAAACTTATCATATACAAATTATCTCCATCAAGTTATTTTCATATCACGTAAGTTAACTGAATTAAAATAAACACAAATAACAAAAGTAATACAGTTATAACTTATAAGCATATATAGTATAAATTTTATTTAAATTAAATATATACACAAAGAGCATAACAGTATTATCATAACAATTTTGGTTTGAAGGAACAGCCAAGAGTGTGAAGATAGTGAAGCTCTTTGCATCCCACATCGGCTGAGTGAAGCAAGCAGCAAAGAGAAAGAAGGGTATAAAATGGAAAGCCCTGGAATGAAAGAGGCATACCTTTCTCGGCCTTTTGGCTAAGATCAAGTGTAGTATCTGTTCTTATCAGTTTAATATCTGATATGTAGGCCATCGGCCTACTCGATATTAATCTTATTTTTTATGGGGGAAGGCCCATTACAGTGGCTTGCTGCTGGGGTTCTTCATGCGTCGCCTTGGTCTTACACTACAACCAAGGCCTGGCGCACCCCTCCAAATCCTAGTTCAATGTTTATTTTTCTTCTTATTAAACAGGTTTAAGATTGTCGATTTAAAATTTTAATTTGAATGTTTATGTAATAATTATATTATACAGGGTCAACAATAATTAATAATCAATTTCATAAT
The DNA here is from genome assembly GCF_052849685.1 of Lactuca virosa. NCBI lineage: Eukaryota > Viridiplantae > Streptophyta > Magnoliopsida > Asterales > Asteraceae > Lactuca > Lactuca virosa. The sequence goes on along the minus strand of NC_136426.1, from coordinate 33,808,112 downwards.
AACAACTTTATAACAATAATTAACTTCATAATTAAATATTCCTAGAAATCTGAAACTTATTAAACAAGAAAAAGCATATACTTGATGAGTGAGGATGGTGGCAAGAGTAATAACGTTTTTACAATTGTTTGATCGAAGTAAAAACTGAATATTGGAATTAAAAAGGGAGTATACAGCAACAACTGGATTCAAAAAAGGATTTTTATAATCTTATTTTGACAATGGGTCACACTCTCTGGTCTAACACTCATCAGAATACATTTGTACTTGCAACCTAATTCTCCACTTAATGTGAGACTTGCTGCGTTCATGCATAATTTTTTTTTTTTCTATCATGAAATGGAAATAGAAGATAACTGCACGAATATTTTATGAATATGCTTCACAATGTGATTTCACCAGTATTATTCATATATGAATGTGTTTTGCCAGAGTTAGACATCTGAAAATACATGTAACTTCCATATCAACAAGCTAAATGTGAGGGAACTCTAAAAGCAAATGACTTATGAATTAAAGTTTACATCACCTAACCTAAGTCTTGTTCAATGCCACGTAACTGAAGTCTTGTTCAAAACAATTTCCACATAATGAAATACTAGGAAGGAAGAGATGAAACCGGTAAAATGATCAATATTGAAAATTTTGAGATAAGTTATGTGTTATGCTGAAGAAATACAATTAAAAATCAACATCACTGAAATTCTCAGAGGTAACTAATCGTAGGTTATGTGTTATATTGAAAATTTTGAGATAAGTTATGTGTTATGGTAGGATTTTTCAATGCTGAATATGCAAAGTCAGAAGGTGATCTAATCGTAGGTTGGATTTTGATTTTGACAACAAGCTTGCGTTTGTTCAGTATATCATTAGTTTCGCATATTACTCACAAATCACAACAGACCATCATGTATGTTATTGCCAAGAATCTAAAATCCCAATGAAGCCATCACAAATAATTGGTTAAAAGCCAAAAAAGATTTCAATAAAGTAATGGTTAAATGGGTGGTTATATTTAGAGCATAAACAAGCATTTGGGTATCAACAACAAACAATAAAAAAATGCTGCTACAACAAGATTATTGTTATTCGGGATTTTGCTTCAATTCCAATGAATTTTGTTCAATCTCAATCTCATAGACTTTGATATCACAAAGCATTCCACCAGCTTCATCTGCAAAACTTATTTTCTTCCTTTCTCTTTCTTTTTGAACAACAGGAGGAGCCTTCTCCTCAATCATGCTCTTCACAACACTACCAGAATCATTATTGTCCTCATTCAGTTTCTACAAACAAAATATAGAATCATTACTCATTAAAGTCATACTATGCCCTTTCAAAAAAAGGTTGGATGCAAGAAATAGAATCATGATTGTTAATTATAACTGCTTTGAAAGGTTTATGATGAAAAAAACACAAACCATGATTTTACAGAAACGATTGCAGTCCCTTGTCATCATGGACAACCATTTTTTAGCCGATTCTTCGGTTTTTGTTGCACTTTTAATGGCTGATTTCACCTGCCAAAAAGTGTCATTAAAATAGTCAAGTACATGAACAAAAAAGGTGTCTCAGTGACTTGACTTGTAAGAGAAAAGACATAATTGCCCTTCTCAAAATGTACCCTGCATGTTTTGAAAATTTTAATACCTCATCTGCCTCATTTTTCAGGGATGGGGAACGATAAGCTTCAAAGAGCAATTTTTCTTCTACAATGACCTTCATGGAGTTCAATTCACTCATCAGCTTTGATGCTAAAGATTCAATGTCATGCATCTGTCTCTGTGAGAAAGCAATGGCACTTTCAGAACACCCTTCAACGGTGGTGCACCCTGTGCTAAGGCGGGGAAGCGAGCGGCATAGCCGAGGCCCATCCAGACAGCCTTTAGGTAGAAGGCTTTTTTCAGGTGGAGAACCTTTTTTGTAACTTTTTGGCTTTTTAAGCATGGTTTTGGGGGAGATAACAGCTTTTTCCTGTTGAGGAAGAGCATTTGGTTCACTGTAGTTGATATTGGAAGTAGTTGATGAAAACTTGTTATCAGGTTGTTCTTCAAAGGACAGTTTCTCCTTGCATTCTGAAAGGTCAAGATCACATGTTAAAACCAGAATAAACATATGATATTGAAGTATTTTACTACAGCTTTGTGAATTAAGAGCATAAAAAAAAGCATGTGAAACTATTGTATCTATTGACTTACTGTAATGGTCCATGTCATCTAATAACTCAGGGGATTTCATTGCCATACATAACTTTTCTTGAGAGGTTGGAGAAATAGCCTGTAAAATACACACATGATAAGCATATTTCAAAGTAGAAAATAAGAAATTTGATGATGAATAACTGAATATGATATTAGCAAGTACCTTTCTTGTTGAAGGGAGCCTTTCAGGATTCCGGGGTTCTATGCAATTAGGGTTTCTAATCACTGATGCCTCTTTCATGATATCAGTTTGATAGTCATGATTGAAGAACTTTTCTTCTGAATCAGCATTAGCATTAGGAGGAATAACAGAGGGCTGGTCCTGAATAATAGGAGTCTCCTCAGAAACACAAATGTTTTCTGAATTCAAAGTGTTCAAGTCCACATCAGCATTCACTGAATCTTGAAGATCACAGATATAGTTGACTTCCTCAGGTGTTGGTTGACTTTGAGAGTAATCAGATGTGCTTGTAGTCAGATCTTCAACAGAAGAATCTTCTTCCATGGAACTTACAGTTAAATCTTCCATGTTTTCTTCATTATCCAACACCATGTCCTTGGTGTCATCCAAATCATCAAGTGAAGCTTTATTGATCTCACAAACTTCCCCTTCATTTGTAGATGAACCTGATTTATTGCTCTTTAGTTCATGATTGATAAAAACAACCCCAGATTCAGAAGCAATGAATGTTGCTGGCATATTATTGTGAGTACTCTCTCTGCATTCAAAAGATTCTTCAACTTTGATTCCAGATTCAGAAGCAATGAATGATGCTGGCCCATTACAATGAGAACTCTTTCTGAATTCAAAAGACTCCACTTCACAAGATTCTTCAACTTTGACATTAACAGATCCTGGAAAACTTTCCTTTGCAGGCATCTTCTTGGGTGAAGTCTTTGGAGCCTTGACTCTAAATTTAAACAGTGGTTGACTGAGATCCAAATCATCATAATCTGTCTTTAAAGTTAGACCAGATTCTGAAGCTTTTCTTTTCTTTTTTACAGACTTCTTAACAAACTGTGATAATGTCAGTTCATCAGAACTATCTTCATTTGATGAAGATTCTGGTTGATCCTCTTCAAAAGCATAACCATTTCTTGTTTTTGTTTTTCTATCTGCAAAGGGCAGGTTTGTGTGTTCATTCCCTGTACTGATACTATTAAATTTTGTGCCATCATAACCATTCTGGAGCATAGCATCTTCAGCTTTATATATATCTTTTAGATTCTTGAACCTGATAATTGGGCTTCCATCTGAATCCCTGTTGTGAACCTTTTTCACCATGCCGTCTTCTATAACTGAGATAAAATGAGAAGTAATGCAAGGCCTTAACTTCATTACTTGACAACCACCCCCTTTGAGTGTTGCTTGAACACTCTATTATGGTGTAACTGTTCTGTCCAAAAAAGAAAGCTGATATAAGTAAAGAATGATTTCATATAGAGATGTACTGAATAAGCTAACAATGTGAAGAAACTGAACATTGAAGTTACCTAAAAAGACCTAAAAGATATCAATCCTTATTAAACATAATTTGAAAGATTATACATTAAGGACCTAAAATCAAGACTCAATCCAAACATTCAAACCACAACAATATCTGCATGTAAAAAGAAATACAATTATAACTATAAGTAATGGTTGCTTGTCATCGACTGTGATGCTCTCAAAAGACAAAACTCATGAACTCATTACATCATTCAGAACGACCAAAAAAAATGACTACGTGATATCACTTTTGTGCCCCCTTTCGTCTAACACTCATTGGTATCCCTCTTCGATTAAGCAAAAATATATATATTAATAACCAATAACGTCCAAAATAATATCGATTCGTGAAACCATAATGACCAGAGAGAAAATGCTGTGGAGACTCCACCTTAACTAGATCATGAACAAGTCGCGCAAACCTAAATGCAATCAAATAACATGAAAATCTAGCGAATCTAAAAGAAACCCTAAAATAATTACTAAAGCGTGTTTGACACGAAGTTACTTGGGATAAATTCCAAGTAAGAGCTAATCGAACGCCTACAAGCTCCCTTCGTCTTTTTCTAAAACTGGATTTGAACCTCCTTCCGACAAACTAACAAAAATTGTAAATTACACAAGCAAAAAAATCTACATACCAAACAAATCAAGGCAGATCTACTAGACGTATAAATAAGAAGCGATTAAAGTCCTAAAATAAACATCAGACTGAAACTTCTAAATAGAATATTTGCGATTTACCTGAATTCCAGAATGGTTGTATTTCCGGCAAGAAGTGAGAGGTAGATAGCAGATGTGGTTGGAATAGAGCTTCGGTGATGGAGACGAGGAAATAGTAATATACTTGGTTTAGATCTGGCGCCAACACGTTTGGCGGCAACTAGGGTTTTGAATGAGCGGACCAGGAGCGCTTTTATCGGGTGTTATACCTCACTTTCATTTTTACCAGCGTTACGCCATTACCTATGTGCTTCTTTAACCTATCATTTTTTTTAATATAAATAAGACAAATTAAGTAGGGATGAATTTTTTAAACAAAAATTAAATTGGAACCGAATGGTACTTGGTCTAGTTTTCAGTTCCGCCGGTTCATCCTCAGGCCAGTTCTAATACCAAATATCTTTTTAGATAACACATTTCTTACTAAAACCGAAACCAATTTGAATGGATTAGAGCTATTCGTTTCGGATCTCATTTTCATGTTCTCTCCTTAACCAGTTCCAAACCAGTTCACATCCCTAAAATTAAGTGATGGTTCCATGTTGTTTTTAAGGAAAATCTCCAATAAAATCATGATATTTTGGGTCAGTTTACGGTTTAATCAAAACATTTATTTTTTGAACTAGAATAGTCCCGATATTTTGGTTTAGTTTATGGTTTAATCCAAACGATATTTTGGGTCGGTTTACCGTTTAATTTATCTTTTTCTGTTGAAAAAAAAATATGGATTGTTTCGTTAAATTTGGCAAAATATAAAATATTCAAGATTTTCCTGTTAAAAAATAAATGTTGAAATTAAACCGTAAACTGACTCAAAGTATTAAGAAATTATCCAAAAGTTTCTCTTTGTTTTTTAAACAAACATGTAGACTAGGGGCGTAAGCACATAGAAGTGTGTGGGGGCACGTGCCCCAATGGTTGGAAAAATTCTAGATATGATATATATAACTTAGATGAAAAAAAAAAATTGAAACCGTTTTCTCTCGTCTTAGTTGTCTGCGTGGAAACAAATAGGTACCCAACAAAACATTAAACAATAGAGTAACATACAAATATAGTCCTTATATTCTACTCATAATTTAAGTTTTAGTCTATTTTTTGAAATATTTCCAAACTTTTCCTAACTTTAGTTTCTATTTGTATTTGAATATATTTTTATCAAGGTTCTAAAAAGCTCGTCATGGCTCCGCCATGGCGCGCCATGGCTTCAAGACTTGTATGTGCCGCAAAGCTTTACCAAAACGCCGTCTTGACTCATATATGTGTATAAAAATAAATAATAGTTGAAAATACATATAAAAATATGAATTATATACAAAATTGTCGCATTAAGTCACGCCTTACAAACGACGTGGCTCGCCAAGGCTCGGAAAAGCTTGAGGCTTGACATTGCCGCCAAGTCACGCCTTACGTTATTTAGAACCTTGATTTTTATGTCCCCAACCTATTTAAATCTTAGATCCGTCATTGTGTAAACCCCAGTCCCACATAACACTTTTTATAGATTACATGACAAAAGTAGAATGTAACACCCGTGACTTGAGGTAATAATAATTAGACAAAACTGCAAAAATTGTCCCTGTGGTATGCATTTTTTTGGGGTTTGGACCTTTTTGGATTCGTGGTCCTTTTGGCCATGTTTGTACATAAATTTAGTCCCTCGTAAAATTGAAATGACTATAATGCCCTTCTAATATATTTTTTATGTTTTTTCTATTTAATTTAAATGAAAAAGAAAATAAATAATTAATTTGGGCCCACATCTCTCTCGCTCTCTCTCTCTCTCTCTCTCTCTCTCTCTCTCCAAATACCCATCTTCTTTTTCCTGAAAACTGTCCAGATGAACAAAAAAACACCAAGAACAAAAAAACACCCAGAACAAATTGTTGAACTCGTCGGTTGTCGATGGAGATGGAGAAAAGAGAATGAGAACTCATATCTACGGTTAGTCTTCTCCATCTGTTTTCATATCTGTTTGTGTTCTTCATCACAGTCAGGATCGGTTTACAACATCACTCCCTTCTCAATCCATCTTCTCCATATGTGGCTCGACTTTAACTGTCACCAGAAAACCCACCCCAACCACGGTAAATCTTCAACATATGGTCTATAGACCACAATCAACCACCAAACGCAATCAACGACCACCGCCTCCAGTACCACGGTTGAAGTTGGCTGCGTTTGTCAACAATTTTGACAAACTCACATCTGTAATTTTTGGTAGCCCGAAAATAAGAACAAAGTGATCTATTTAATCTTGAAGCTCTGATTTCTTGGAGCTCCGATATCGACGGCCATCCACCTTTCTTTCCTCTTTCTTATTGTTGTCAACAATCCGTCTCCTCCTTCTCTCTAAATCTTGAGATTCGATTTTGCAAAAGAACACTACGAACACACAAATCACATGATACCGAAGGACGAGAGAGGGTCAGTGACAAGAGGAAAAAGAGCGATTTCTGATTCACACACACATATACCTTCTGAAACTATTGAGATTCATACACATATCGATTTCAGAAACAAAAACATACACATACAAATCGATTTGGGGGATGAACATACAAAAAATCGATTTCCAAAACAAAAACTTCACATACACACATACATACATCGATTAAAAATTAGATTGTATGGGTTTTCTTTTGATTAGGTATGTCGTGTGCGTGAGTGTATGTGGAATTTTGATTAAGAGGGAATTTTGATTAAGAGATGAAGAAGATGGAGTTCTTCTTGGTAAAAAGAAAAACGATATGGGATATGGGGTATACGGTGGAGAGAGAGAGAGAGAGAGAGAGAATGTGGGCCCCTTGTTATTTTTTTAATTATTAAAATAAATAAATTAGTATTAGATTTAAAAAGAAATGAAAGAAAAATGGAAAATAAATACCCCAAGGGTATTGCAGTCATTTCACTATTCATAGGGACAAAAAACGCAATGAAACTAGCTCAAAAGGACCACTAAACCAAAAAAATCAGGATTTGGACTAGAACCCCAAAAAAATGCATACCACAGGGACCATTTTTGCAATTTTGTCTAATAATTATTTAATTCCTTTGTAATTAATTGTTAGACTTGAGATTAAGGATTGGATTATTGAGTTGGGCCGATAGTTAGTGGGCTATCCGAAGACGTACGTTGGGCGTAAGCTTGGCGTACGCATGTCACACCCCCAAACCGGAACGATGGAAACGTTCGGTGGGTGGAGGACGTCATGTACAGTATCACAACAATAGCATCATAGTAAACAAAGTAAACACAACCATTACATTGAATAAGTAAAAATATTTACATATGTTCGATACATAGTCTGTATACAGCAAAAGTATAATCAAAAGTATTAAAAGACGCGACTCAAAAAGTTTCGTCTTCTCAAAAGCCTGCAGAATACCTGTCTACTGATTTCCTGATAATACAAGCGGTTTTGAAAGAGTATCAACATTAAAGCTGGTGAGTTCATAAGTATGTTTTTGTAATGAAAACCTGTCTGTGAATCTGTAAAATGTTTTCATGTTCTCAAGAAAATCCAATATTTTCTTTAGTAATGAAAAGTAGTCTTAAACCTTAAGACCTAAATGTATGTTCGTTATTGTATTATGTACTAGTATGCGAAAATGTTAGTTTGTCTGCCTGGTTAACACTAGTTGTATTGTATAGTATGTTATGTACGAAAACCTTTGTATAGTATGTTCTGTATGAAAACCCTTGTATGAGTTTAAACTTAAATGTGTTTGTGGTGATTAGTTGGCTGATTTATTGATTAAGTAAATGATCATCATGTAACACCCATAAAAATATCAAGCCAATTTAAAACTTTTTCAAACATTCAAAAGCCATTAGTTATTACAAAATGTTCTCAAAATAGTTTAATATCAGAGTCTCCCAGAAAAATAGTCATAAAATGTGAGGAACTGTACGATCACGCCTTTGCCTTCCCGCGATCATCTGAGGTACCTGAAACCAAAACTGAAATTGTAAGCCCAAAGCTTAGTGAGTTCCCCCAAAATACTGATACACTACAAATAACACATATACAAATAACAGCATGTATTGGGTCCACAACTTTACATACTGGATTACCTCTGGACCCACAGTGTGAGTCTGACTTGCCTTCCGGGCCCACAGCTCACATCTGGATTGCCATCGACCCCACAGTACGAGTCTGGTATGCCATACCCGGCCCTCAGCCTGTATCTGGAATGCTCTCGAGCCCACAGTACGAGTTTGGCATGCCCTACCCGGCCCTCAGCTCGTATCTGGAATACTCTCGAGTCCTCAGTATGAGTCTGGCATGCCCCGCCCGGCCCTCAGCTCATATCTGGAATGCTCCCGAGTCCTCAGTATGAGTCTGGCATGCCCCGCCCGGCCCTCAACTCATATCTGGAATACTCTCGAGTCCTCAGTATGAGTCTGGCATGCCCCGCCCGGCCCTCAACTCATATCTGGAATACTCTAGGGTTTGTTGGCTACCGCACGGAGCGGTACAACCTCAACCCAACCCACATAATATGTCGACATATAACATAACTAATGCACATACATATAATCACATAATAATATAGGTAGTCATACAGATCTACCAAACTGGCATAGCAACTAGCATGCAAAACTAACTCATACTCGACATAATACCAACTGTTAGGATAACATATCCAATGGGTCGGCATTGGTGCCTTCGACCCCTTAGTATAGTGAGGACAACTCACCTGGCACTGCTAAAGTCCCGCAGATAAAACTCCAGCTGCTGGTTAACAGATTCTCGAACTGCCAACATTAAACAATACCCAGTTAATAATTGGGTTCCAAGCCCAAGGTCCAACTCACATTCTAAAAGCCCAATAGTCAAGTAATGGGCCAAGGCCCAACATATGGCCCAATTTTCCAAATTGGGCCCAGACCTCTACATGGTCTTTCCTTAAGGCCCATCCAATTATTCTAGTCCAAACACTTGGTATTCCTATGGCCCAATATCACATAATCATCAAGGCCCAGTTATGGCCCACCTATGGCCCAATTTTCCAAATTGGGCCTAAGTCCTTCACATGGGCCTTATCCTAAAGCCCGTCTAATTTTTTTGATCCATTTACTTGTTATTGGATAGCCCATCACTAGTCCAATCACCAAAGCCCAATAGGAAAGCCCAACTCAAGGCCCAAGTGAAATTAGGGTTTTCACATGAAATTACGATTAGGGTTAAGTGTTTCTTACTTAACCCATTAAGGACTTAATCCATTAAGTCCAATATTGCCTTAGGTTGATTTGCACATGATTATTAATTATTATTTTAAATTTAGCAAATAATTCCCGTGCGCTCCCGATCAATCCCAAAATTAGGGTTTCATGGCATTAGGGTTTTCCAAACCCTAATTACGGTTTCCAATCCAATACTAGCCCATTAGTTACATGGTTAGGCTTTTGGGTCAATTAGGGCTTCATTGGGCCCATTAGGGTTTCATTGGGCCCACTTTGTCCAAGCATCCCCAAACGAGTCAACACGCAAACGAGGCACACCGCCACCCAACACGGCGGCTGGTGGCGGCAAAAGGCGGCAGCCACCACCTTACGATGGTGGTTATGAGTTTTTCTATTATTATTCTTATACCGATTATGATTTACAACACAATCCCGATAACACACACACACTAATATAAACACACACACACAGCCACCCTTGTGGTGGCCGGTGGTGGTTCATGGTGGTGGTGGTGGCTCACTTTTATCCCAGATTACACAACACACTTAATGCAATATAACAACAGTACATCCACACACCTAAATACATAACAAAACACGCACACGACCACCTTCCACGGTGGCCGGTGGCGACGAAAGAATGGCAGCAGGCGGAGTTGACGGCGGTAGCCACCATGGTTGGCCGCCATGGTGGTTCTTCACGATGTTTTTCCGACCAAACGATCTTTCACATTCGAACGACAACCACAACACGTACGATCTGAACGCACCGAGCTGCTGCAATCGATTCATGACGGTGGCCGACGGCGAGGTGACTACGAATGGTGGTTGCAACAGCGGCCATCGGCGACAGTCGACGTTGGGACGCAACAACGGGAGAGATGGGAGAAGGGAACGAACGAGAACCATGGCGAACAACAGCTTCGTAACAACCCCGCACCTTTGATCTTTCCGGCTGACTCACGTCGGCAGTACAGCAGCGGCAACAACCTCGTCGGCAACAATGGGAGTAGGTGGTGGCGAAGACAGGAGGCAATCTAATCGATCAAACAACAACAACAACGTACGCAACTACTTTTCCCGGTGTTAGGTTGAGTACGATGTGAATGGCTCCGATGGTTTGGGACCTCAACCGAGGTGGTGGCGGCCAGAAGTTAGGAGAATGAGGGTGGTGGCGGCTGTCATCTCAATTAGGGTTAGGGTTTGTATGGGGTGCATTATGAATATATATATGTAGGCTGAAAGAGGGTGACGGGTTCAACCCGTGTCCACCATCAAACATGTGCATATTAACACATTTGGTCCCTCCTTCCCAATTTCTTTTCATAATAAGGCTAGCATTTACAAATCTGCCCCCATCATCCAAGATCTTTTCAATTTAAGTCTGAAGATATGTAATAGCATAGTTTTCATTTAAAGTTGCATTGTAAGGAAAAAGTTTTTCCGCATTTATAAATAAATAAAATTTTGTTTTATTTTATCTCCTTGCAATGACATTTTATGAAAAATTGATGTTTGTATGGTTCTAGCAATAATGGAAATGTGCATTTGATTCTTTCATTAGTGGTAGTGTCTAAATTTATCAAATAAGGAAAGATTCTCATCATCCAAGGTTTCAATTGGACTGAAACTTGGAATCATGCAGGTTGTATTGCATGATGAATGAGAATTTTTCATTTTTGGAAAGTTTAGACTAATTCCCTGACCACATGTATATGTGAGACAGGTGAAAGACTAAAGGATCGGGTACACTGGGTGTGTGCAGGTCAAAGTCCACCACAAAGATCGATAAGACTATTCGTCATGATTTACTATAGTTTAGTAAACATGGTTGTACCTACAAGTTGAAGTACAATTCTGAAACATTGGAAAAGTTTCAATGTATGGCAGGACGAATGGGAAGAATCAAATTGGGCAGAAAGATAAAAGTTTCTCAAATCTGAAAAGATGGGAGAGTACTCTAGTATCTTGTTTTATGATCATCTTAATGATTAAGAAACCATGTCACAATTCATCCTCTAAGGACATCTTAGTGAATTTTATGGCTAAGAAGAGGATTCATGAATTTTTGGAATGGTTAAAATCAAGAAGATGAATCATACTTCGTTCAAAAAACAAGTCTTAGAGTCATACTCCAAGATTGTAACTTGAGTGACACATCTTAAATAAGGTTTATAACACTTGTCAAATGTAAGAGTAAAATGTTTTCTACTCTTGTACATTTGAAATTGGTAAGTTGTGATGTTTTGGATAAAACAAAGACCAACTGACACCAATTGTGTGAAGTGTTTATCTTGATAAGGATCCGCACTGACTCTTGAATATTTGTTTGGTTGTCAAGGAATGGTTCTTGACAAAGAGAAACTTATATGTCAAGAGGATAGTGGGAGTCTTAAAGGTCTTCAAAGTTTCAAGAGCTAATCAAGGATAAAACCTATAGTTTATCGCTAGCACACAACTTGAGGTTTGTAACCTATCGTGTTGACATAATTCTTGTTTCTGTGCCTATTCTGGTAAAGTTGACTATGTATGTGAGTTCTGTGAGTTCTCAATTGTGTACATAACAACTTGGAAGCAATGGTGGGCCCTTGGGCTACCAAGAGGCAAGAAATCAAGATTGAACAAGTTCAATCCATATGATTTTGAGTTTGTCACTAACCTTGTCTTGTGATTAAGGTTTTGACAAATTCATATGGATAGGAACACATACATCATAAAATCTAAGTGTCATAAGGTTTCTTTCCGATTCATGAAAATGACGGTGAGGAAACGCTTTCACTAAGTAGATTTTAAGTAGATAGCAATTGTGTTGTTTGCATTCTCAAAGTCGTTAGTGGAGCTTGTGTGGTTAACCGGCACACTAACATGGACTTGTGAGAAATGGCAAACAGGTCTAAACATTATGATTACGGCATCCCTCTTCATAATTGTTTAGACACACATGTGAGCTATCTAAGGAAAGATGTATGAGTCTGAGAAGCTTAGATAAAGTTTTTTCGAAGCATCTCGTATCAGACGTCAGAACTTTGGTGATGAAAGTCAATAAAGTATTGATTTCTAGAAGTCGATTTCTGAGTACATGTCAAAGCTAGTGGGAGCATAATTGTTGTGCTAAATAATTATTATGCTAGTGGGAGCATAATCAATTATGATGAGTATTGTTAATTATAGAAAACAAGAATTTCACTTGGAAAAGGTTGTTTTGCTATAATTAAGGGAGAGGAGATTATACTTCATTTCAATCCTAAAAATTTTAGATTGAGATTTTAATCATCATTAGTCAAGGACATATATATGAGTTTTATGTTGGAATGGTTCAACATAAGGAAAGTCTATATATATTGCGTTCTCAAATTCGATTATGGTTACGACATCCCTCTTCATAGTCGATTTTTGAAAACATGGCAAATAAAAATATTGTAGCAAAAGACTGATCTAGTATCAGGTCTTTATGTGAGACATCATGAATCGTGTCCCATATGCTTCGGGTATAGGATCGGTCACATGCGCTATAATATTTATCCGTTCTAAATTTTTCAAAATGCTTAGAGCATTAAGAAGGGAAAAGTCTAAAATTGGATAAGACTAAAATGATTAAGCAATTGTCGAGGACAATCTAAGGTTCACCAAAGATTGGTTGCTCAGGGACAGTTGGAAGTATAGTGTTAAATTTTGGAAGGACCATATAGATATATTCTGAAAAGAGGTAGCTCTTGTTCAGATATGATAATCAAAATGGAAATATGGAAATTTTCCATATTGGGAGTTGGATATTAAGAATCTATGAGAAAGTTAGAAACTTTTATGCAAGAAGGATGCTCAAAGCAATGTACTTTTAATATGAGACTTCGTTTCCATGGAATTAATCTCCTTTGGAATACTCTGTAATGACTGTTGACAAGTTTTGTGACTTTTGTGCATAGACATTGCAAGAGGATCAATGCATATAAGTTTGGAATCTAACAGATTACAGTAAATGACAAGAATTTGGTATTCTTACATTTACGGTGAGGATTTAGGACTGTGAAATGAGCATCATTGGAATCATGTTCAATTGATCTACTTCACAAAGTAAAGATCATAGACAAACATAGTGTGCATACTTGGTGTATGTCATGACTATTGTTTAGAAAACATAATGTACATGCTTGGAGCATGGGACAACTATTGTTTTAATTCAAGTGTTAAGTTGATAAATCGAAACAGAATAATGTGGAATCAATATGGTGATGAATAAAAGGTGTTTTATTTATATTCATAAGTGCTGAGACCATATTGGATTCAATTATTATTGTGTTTCACTTTGCATGTTTTGACTTCCATAATAACTAGGTTATTCTTTCCGAATGATTAAGTTATTCAAACCATCCACAGTCGGTCATATGTTGGAAGTAGATATGAATCAAGATTGTCATGAGTTGGTTGTAGAGGTCTAAGATGTTGGACATGGCTACAACACTCATGAGTGCTCATAAGTTATGAGTATTGGATTCAACCCACGCTCACTTGCATCACTTAATGGAATTTATCTCGAGTGATCGTGAGACGGTAATATCATATAAGTCTTCAAACCTAGAGATATGAGTTGTTACCTATGAGTTGGTTGTACATTGATTGCACGAAAACGCATCAGTAACTTGATGTTATAAAACGTGTCTTTGTGTATAATTCAACAAGTAGTAGAAACAAGTATATGAGTCGAAGTTTATCTGTTCCTTCTAGTCCTTGGAGGATTAGAAGCGATATCTGGGCCCCTCGATGATTTTGTTTTGACCTATGTACCGGGCCCGGTCAGAACTAAATTGATGTGTTCGATTAAGTTCTTTGTCAAACAAATCGGAAATCGGGAAACAAACTGTTGGACAATAAGTAAGACATTGTTCCATGTATTTGTCCGGCTGATATCATGAGAGCAGAGGATTATATGATCACTTATCTAAAATGGCGCTTCATAGTTCAACAGAGTTTTCGAGAGCTACGATTGTCGGTTGGTTCCTGAAGTCATATAGGCAAATATAGTTATTAGACTTATCCAAGTGGGAGACTGTTGGATAAGGTGTCTAAGTCCATAACTTATTTGGTATATACTTGACCCGACCCGGCATGGTCCATTTGGGTTGCACTTCACCCGAACTATTTATATGGATAACATTATGAGAAGAGTATATTTGCGGCTTATTAATATATTATAAGTTATAATATATTAATATGAAAATGTATTATTTAATTAGTATTGGTCTTAAATTAATTATGAATTAATTTAGTGATCAAATGGTGACTAATTAAACATGAGTTATTATATTTATATAGTGTGGGCTAACACTCATTATGGTAATGGGCTAAGCTTATATGGGAGTCCATGGATGATCCATGGAGCTCTTAACCCATGGATCCTTGGAAAGGAAAAGACATGGGTTATTAGGGTTTACTCTAATCATGTGCACTATATAAACAAGCTTGTGATGCATGAAATGACACCCAAGTGTGTGTGAAGAAAGGTGGCCGATTTCTAGAGCATAGATATACTTTCTCATAAGTTTTCCAAGTTTGTGGTGATTTGTGATTTCCATTTGAGGCATTCACATTATTGGTGCTTGGCTCTCAAACTCCTAAGGAATCAATTCACAAACAAAGGTATGTAATTCATCCAGTTCTTTTATGTTTAAAAGTTCCCCATGCCATGCTAGATAAGTTATAAACCTTGGAAAACAAATTTTGCATGTATTTTAGACAAACATAGATCCAAGGTTTATTAGGGTTGCATGTACACTTAGGAAGTGTTAGAATGCTCAAAAACCCAACAGTGGTATCAGAGCCTAGACTTGTTTGTTGATACTTGACGCAAAATTGTGTTAAAAATCGAAATTGTTTGCTGTCTGAACAGTGGACTCGCCGAGTCCATGGGGGGACTCGACGAGTCCAAGTGAAAATTCATCCTACTCGTCGAGTAGGTTCGTGCACTCGACGAGTAGAATGAATTGACATCAGATTTTCGACTTTTGTTGTTGGAAATGGACTACAAACATTACCCTAAACTGTTTTGGTGTTTTAAAACCTGTTTTAGATGGTGTAATGTTTATGCTAATCCATTTACAATGGCTTATATCAAAATTCCATGATTTTATGTGCTCATATAATTCTTGAAATCTTGATGATCATGTTCATGTTCTTATGAGTTTAGAAAAATGATAGGAATTATTTGCTGAATTGTTTATCATTAATTCTTGATCATTTATGTGTTTTAATGGAGTCCATAATTTGTCCTCAAGTTATGGATATCCAAAGGTCACTTTCTTTTAAACACACATTTAAACACATAAGTTACATAAAAATGAAGAGTCTTCATTTTTATGAACCATTAACTCATAAGTTATGAAATGAAAAGTTTTGAAAAGTTTCAAAACTTGCCCTCAAGTTTTGGAATTTGTAAAGTTACACACACTTTAATATACTTTAATTCCAACCCTTAGAGTTTTAAAAGTTAAAATTCAACCCTTATACTATTTATAACATTAATGGTTAATTATTATATATATATGTATAAGATCAAGTCGTTTTACCGTTAGTAGGCCTCATTCACGAAGCCGGTCTATAAGGGGGGGTATAAGGTTGTTGCCTATAAAATGGCAACTTAATGGGTGTCCATTCTCACCCACCGCTTCCTTGATCGGTGGAGGGTCGTTAGCCGAACGGGTAGGACAATGACTTTAAATTCTCATTAAAAGTATAATGAATATTATAAAGTAACTAAACCTTTTATAAATTCCCAATCTTAGTTACTTTAGGAAAATGTGAATATGGTGCTAACCCATGAAATTCACACTTTGTACCTTACCAAGTCGGTGGTGGAGCATGTGTGGTTAACCGACACACTAACTTGGACTAGTAAGGATCACGAAGGGTGACTTAATGTTTATTATAGATCGGTGGAGCGTGTGTGGTTAACCGGCACATCGATTAGGTGATAATATTAAGGGTACCAAGTGAGTTTGCATGGTTATTCACACCTTGTTTTGTGGTCCTCGGCATCCCAGTCACAAAACCTGAAGGGCACAATCGAGATTGAAACATACCATTGAAAGTTCAATGAATCTCAAAAGATCTAGGAGTTTCAAATCCAATTAAAACTTAATAATTTATTTCGTTTTGCATGGTTATTCATAAGTTTTCCAAGTTTGTGGTGATTTGTGATTTCCGTCCGAGGCATTCACATTATTGGTGCTTGGCTCTCAAACTCCTAAGGAATCAATTCACAAACAAAGATATGTAATTCATCCAGTTCTTTTATGTTTAAAAGTTCCCCATGCCATGCTAGATAAGTTATAAACCTTCGAAAACAAATTTTGCATGTATTTTAGACAAACATAGATCCAAGGTTTATTAGGGTTGCATGTACACTTAGGAAGTGTTAGAATGCTTAAAAACCCAACAGTTCTAAGATATCACAATATCAAATAACCGTATTGTATTTTGGGGTCTACTTACTGGCTCCGGCTGATCGTACCCTCTGCATCCTCCTTTAGTATTTTGAAAACTTTTTTAAAAAAATCATTTTGAAAATCCTTTCCTTAGTTTGAGACTGTATTCACACAAGTGTTCCTCCAATTCACTCAAACCAAGGCTCTGATACCAACTTGTAACACCCATAAAAAAATCAAGCCAATTTAAAACTTTTTCAAACATTCAAAAGCCATTAGTTATTACAAAATGTTCTCAAAATAGTTTAATATCAGAGTCTCCCTGAAAAATAATCATAGAATGTGAGGAGCTGTATGATCACGCCTTTGCCTTACCACGATCATCTGAGGTACCTGAAACCAAAACTGAAACTGTAAGCCCAAAGCTTAGTGAGTTCCCCCAAAATACCGATACACTGCAAATAACACATATACAAATAACAACATGTATTGGGTCCACAACTTTACAGACTGGATTACCTCTGGGCCCACAGTGTGAGTCTGGCTTGCCTTCCGGGCCCACAAATCACATCTGGATTGCCATCGAGCCCACAGTACGAGTCTGGTATGCCCTACCCGGGCCTCAGCTCATATCTGGAATGCTCTCGAGCCCACAATACGAGTCTGGCATGCCTTACCCGGCCCTCAGCTCGTATCTGGAATACTCCCGAGTCCTCAGTATGAGTCTGGCATGCCCCGCCCGGCCCTCAGCTCATATCTGGAATACTCTCGAGTCCTCAGTATGAGTCTGGCATGCCCCGCCCGGCCCTCAGCTCATATTTGGAATACTCTAGGGTTCGTTGGCTACCGCACGGAGCGGTACAACCTCAACCCAACCCACATAATATGTCGACATATAACATAACTAATGCACATACAGATAATCACAGAATAATACAGGTAGTCCTACAGATCTACCAAACTGGCATAGCAACTAGCATGCAAAACTAACTCATACTCGACATAATACCAACTGCTAGGATAACATATCCAATGGGTCGGCATTGGTGCCTTCGACCCCTTAGTATAGTGAGGACAACTCACCCGGCACTACTGAAGTCCCGCGGATAAAACTCCAGCTGCTGGTTAACAGATTCCTGAACTGCCAACATCAAACAATACCCAATTAATAATTGGGTTCCAAGCCTAAGGTCCAACTCACACTCTAAAAAGCCCAATAGTCAAGTAATGGGCCAAGGCCCAACATATGGCCCAATTTTCCAAATTGGGCCCAGACCTCTACATGGTCTTTCCTTAAGGCCCATCCAATTATTCTAGTCCAAACTCTTGGTATTCCTATGGCCCAATATCACATAATCATTAAGGCCCAGTTATGGCCCACCTATGGCCTAATTTTCCAAATTGGGCCCAAGTCCTTCACATGGGCCTTATCCTAAAGCCTATCTAATTATTTTGGTTCATTTACTTGTTATTGGATATCCCATCAATAGTCCAATCACCAAAACCCAATAGGAAAGCCCAACTCAAGGCCCAAGTGAAATTAGGGTTTTCACATGAAATGGCGATTAGGGTTAGGTGTTTCTTACTTAACCCATTAAGGACTTAATCCATTAAGTCCAATATTGCCTTAGGTTGATTTGCACATGATTATTAATTGTTATTTTAAATTTAGCAAATAATTCCCGTGCGGTCCCGATCAATCCCAAAATTAGGGTTTCATGGCATTAGGGTTTTCCAAACCCTAATTACGGTTTCCAATCCAATACTAGCCCATTAGTTACATGGTTGGGATTTTAGGTCAATTAGGGCTTCATTGGGCCCATTAGGGTTTCATTGGGCCCACTTTGTCCAAGCATCCCCAAACGAGTCAACACGCAAACGAGGCACACCGCCACCCAACACGGCGGCTGGTGGCGGCAAGAGGCGGCAGCCACCACCTCACGGTGGTGGTTATGAGTTTTTATATTATTATTCTTATACTGATTACAATTTACAACACAATACCGATAACACACACACACACTAATATAAGCACATTCACACACAACCACCCTTGTGGTGGCCGGTGGTGGTTCATGGTGGCAGCCACCACCTCAGGGTGGTGGTGACGACTCACTTTTATCCCGGATTACACAACACACTTAATGCAATATAACAACAATACACCCACACACCTAAATACATAGCAAAACACGCACACAACGACCTTCCACGGTGGCCGGTGGCGACGAAAGAATGGCAGCAGGCGGAGTTGACGGCGGTAGCCACCATGGTGGTTCTTCACGACATTTTTCCGACCAAACGATCTTCCACATTCGAACAACAACCACAACACGCACGATCCGAATGCACCGAGCTGTTGCAGTCGATTCATGACGGTGGCTGACGGCGGGGTGACTACGAATGGCGGCTGCAACAGCGGCCATCGGCGGTAGTCGACGTTGGGACGCAACAACGGGAGAGATGGGATAAGGGAACGAACGAGAACCATGGCGAACAATAGTTTCGTAACAACCCCGCACCTTTTTCCGGCTGACTCACGTCGGCAGTACAGCAACGGCAACAACCTCGTCGGCAACAATGGGAGGAGGTGGCGACGAAGACAGGAGGCAATCTAATCGAGCAAATAGCAGCAACAACGCACGCAACTATTTTTCTCGGCGTTAGGTTGGGTACGATGTGAATGGCTCCGGTGGTTTGGGACCCCCACCGAGGTGGTGGTGACTGGAAGTTAGGAGAAGGAGGGTGGTGGCGGCTGTCATCTCAATTAGGGTTAGGGTTTGTATGGGGTGCATTCTGAATATATATGTAGGCTAAAAGAGGGTGACGGGTTCAACCCGTGTCCACCATCAAACATGTGCATATTAACACATTTGTGTTGGATTAGTGTCTAAGTCCGTAACTATATTTGGTATGTACTTGATCCGAGTGTGCATGGTCCTTTTGGGTTGCCTTCACCAAAGCAACTTGACAAGGTAATTTGATATGAGAGAGAAGATATTGTGGTTTATTAATATATTATAAGAATGATATATTAAAGGAGAAATCATATTTATTTAATTAGTATTAGTCATAAATTAATTAGGAATTAATTTGGTGACTAAAAGAGATTAATTAAATAAAGGGGTATAAACTGTCAAATGTGTGATAGTTGAGTTTTGGGCTGGGAAACCCAATGGAATAAGGAGGAACGAAATTATGATGAGGGATCATCATATTTTCGTCCAAGGGCCTCATTCCAGAAGGTTCCTTGGGCTGCTTGGTGGCTAAGCTATCCATTAGGGTTTAGACTGAAACCCTATCAATTGGATTTGATACATATTATGAACTTGACAAATTAGGGTTTATGGCAAGTAAACCCTAAGGCTTGGTGATTTTCGCAATTAGGGTTGCAAAACCCTAGTTGGCGATTTTGATAGGGTTCTTAAACCCTTTTGCCTAGCCTCCATATTTTCGAAATTAGGGTTATGAAACCCTAGGGATTTCGGAAATCCCTTGCCCCCCAAGACAAGATCCCAAAATTTTAGGGATTTGGATATTGCTATCTTTGTGATTATCAATTTAATTGTTTAAACTAGATAATTGAAGATCTTGAATTATCCTTTCCATAAATTTCAAAATCTAGGGGATAAAAAGGATTAGGTAAATTAATAGTTTAATTTTATGATAATCCTTCATGATCTAATAGTTTAAATTAATTGTTTAATTTTGATAATTATTAAATCAAAGTTTTGTTGAT
This sequence comes from Lactuca virosa, assembly GCF_052849685.1. Taxonomy (NCBI): domain Eukaryota; kingdom Viridiplantae; phylum Streptophyta; class Magnoliopsida; order Asterales; family Asteraceae; genus Lactuca; species Lactuca virosa. Next base: position 33,787,351 of record NC_136426.1, on the reverse strand, counting down.
GTTTAAAATTTTAAATTAAAAAGTTTAATTTTCGAAAATTTTAAATACAATTAAGACACTAGTATTTTGAAATGTTTTAAAATACACCCTTATACAATTATGATATTATAAGATTAATTATTATATATATGTATAAGAATAAGCTAGTCTTATCGCTAGTAGGCCTCATTCACGAAGCCAGTCTATAAGGTGGGTATAAGGTTGTTGCCTATAAAATGGCGCTTAATGGATGTACACTCACATCTACCGCTCGCTTGACTGGTGGAGGGTCGTTAGCCGAACGGATAGGATAGGGCACTTAATTCCTCATTATAAGTATAATGGAAATATTAAAGTAACTACATTGTTTTACAAATTCCCAATCTTAGTTACTTTAGGGTAAAATGTGAAAGTGATGCTATTCCATGGAATTACACTTTGTACCCCTGTCAAACGTTAGTGGAGCGTGCGTGGTTAACCAGCACACTAATTTGGGATTGACATTGGTGACAAAGGGTGGCTCGATGTCTTATCATAGATCAATGGAGCGTGCGTGGCTAACCAGCACATTGATTAAGTGATGAAAACATTGAGTGCACCACGTTGATTCGCATGGTTATTCACAAACTTGTTTGCGATCCTCGGCACCCCAGTCGCAAATTTAAAGTGCATATCGAGATTTAAACATGCCATTGAAATGTTCAATGAATCTCAAAAGAAATCTAGGAATTTTCAAATACATTTAAAACTTAACCTCTTTCGTTTTTCATGGTGAAAATTAGTGAATCGTCATTCACTTACCTTCAAATTATTTACTTTTAGATTACGGCATCCCTTTTCTAAGTTGTAAATAATGTTGTTGGATCCTAGCCCTAATTTCTCATTTGGGTGTTTAATTGGGGATTCATTCTAATCAAACTTTGTTCCTTTCTATTTCAGATGTCAAACGCAAACGCAAACAACAACACTTCTGGGTCATTCTCGTTGATGAACCTATGTCAGAAAGTGACATTTGATGGCTCGAACTTCAACGAGTGGATGAGATACATTCGCATGATAACTCGTTACGAGGACAAAGAATATGTCCTCGACGAGAAGCTAGAAAAGATCAACCCAGAAGAAGCTACTCCTGAAGAGATGACCGCCTTTAAGGCCCACGAGCGTGATGCAACGAAAGTTCATTGCATCATGTTGGCCACCATGAACCTCGAACTCCAAAAGTCCTATGAGGACATGTATCCATATGAGATGCACCAAGATTTGCTGGACAGGTACCACCAGAGCGCGAGGCAAGAGCGCTATGAGATCATCACCAACATGATCACCGCTAAGATGGGGAGTGGAGAATCCCTGACTGCTCATTTGCAAAGAATGCAAAGATATGTTGATTGTCTTCTCAAACTTAATGTTAAGTTTGATGAGGATTTGGCTATCGACATCATCCTCCACTCCTTGCCTTCCTGCTACAACCAGTTCAGAATGACCTACCACATGAATAAGGAAGAGGTCACCCTAAGTAAGCTTCAAGGGCTCTTGAGGACAGCTGAGAGCAACCTCAAGGACAAATCTATTGCATCATCCTCTACTGTAACTGCTCCTGTGTTGGCAATTGGCCAAGGAAAGGGAAAGAAGAGGAAGGCTCCTTCCAAGAGCCACCATAAGGGTAAGACTCAATATGGTTCCTCTTCTAGTGGGACCAAAGCAGGTTCTGTTAAGCCCTCTTCTGACCCCAAGGAAGCAGAGTGCTTCTATTGCCACCAGAAGGGTCACTTGAAATGAAGCTGCCCTAAATATCTGCAAGATATTAAGGATGGGAAGATAAAGCCCACCTTTGCAGGTATGTATTTAATTAAATCTAATAACTCATCATTTGCTACTTCATGGGTTCTTGATACAGGGTGTGGTTACCACATTTGTTCTGATATGCAGGGCCTAAAAAGAAGTAGGGAAGTGGAGCATGGAAGGATAAACTTGATCATGGGAAACAAGAAGTCTTCACCAGTAACCAAGATCGGAGTTTATTCCTTAGTGTTGAGTAATGGGTTAGGACTAGATTTAAATAGTTGTTGCTATTCGCCAGATATGGCAAGGAACATCATTTCTTTTCATGGTTTGTTTAGACAAGGTTTCAGATATTCATTTGATAATAGTAATGGTTCTATTAATGCTTATTTGAATGGTGTCTTTTATTTCAATGCATTACCTTGTAATGGGATTTATGAATCTGTGTTAGTTATTGACAATTTAGGAAATGATGTTTTGAATATTGATTCGTCCACAAGTTTGGACAAAGCATGCTTGTGGAATTGTCGCCTTGGCCATGTTAACAAGAAACGCATAGCCCAACTCCAAAAGGATGGAGTATTGGAGTCATTCGACCTTAGGGACGATGACGTGTGTGAGTCTTGTTTGCTTGGGAAGATGACCAAGTCACCCTTTACTGGCACATGTGAAAGGGGTGAGGGTGTATTGGATCTCATACATACAGATGTATGTGGACCCTTTAGATCCACCACAAGGGACGCTTGTCGCTTCTACGTGACTTTTACAGATGATTATAGCAGATATGGATATATCTACTTAATCAAGCAGAAGTCAGAAACCTTTGAAAAGTTCAAAGAGTTCAAGAATGAAGTGGAGAATCAGTTGGGCAGGAAAATCAAGATGCTTCGATCTGATCGAGGGGGAGAGTACCTAAGTGTTGAGTTTCACGACTATCTGAAAGAGTGTGGAATAGTTTCACAATTGACGCCTCCTAGAACGCCACAATTGAATGGTGTGGATGAGAGACGTAATCGAACCTTGTTGGACATGGTTCGCTCTATGATGAGTCGTGCTTCGTTACCAATCTCATTCTGGGGGTATACCTTGGAGACTGTCGCCCATATCCTTAACTTAGTTCCCACCAAGAAGGTTACCAAAACACCTCACGAGATGTGGACAGGGAAAGCTCCCTCGTTAGCACATATCAAGGTTTGGGGTTGTGAAGCTTTCGTGAGACGAGAGACTCACGACAAGCTAGAACCTCGTAGTGAGAAGTGTTACTTCATTGGCTATCCGCAGAAGTCTTTTGGTTATCTCTTCTATAGACCAAATGACAATGTTGTCTTTGTTGCTAGGAGAGGGGTTTTCAGAGAAAGAGAACTCATAAGCCAAGGAGACAGTGGGAGTCAGATTGACCTTGAAGAGCTTCAAGAGTCAGGAGAAGAAGGAACCTCTGACACTGGCGTTCAAGATGAGGAGGAAACTCCTGTTGAACCAATTGACCAGTCCTTACCTCTTAGACGTTCAAGTAGAGTTATTGTTCCACCCCAGTTTTATGGTTTCCATATTACTACTAACGGGGATACGTTTATTAGTGATAGTACACTAGTAAATCTGGACGAACCTAACAGCTACAAGGAAGACATGGCAGGCCCAGAGTCTGCTAAATGGAAAGAGGCAATGGACAGCGAGATTCAGTCCATGTATGACAACCAAGTTTGGAATTTGGTTGATAATGTACCAGGTCGTAAGACAGTCGGGTGCAAGTGGATCTTCAAGAAGAAGACAGACATGGATGGGAAAGTGCACACTTATAAAGCGCGATTGGTCGCGAAGGGCTTTACTCAAACTCCTGGAGTTGACTATGATGAGACCTTCTCACCAGTTGCGAAAATAAAGTCTATTAGGGTAATGCTTGGAATAGCTGCGTTTCATGATTATGAAATCTGGCAGATGGACGTAAAAATCGCTTTCTTAAATGGGAAGCTGGCTGAGGATGTTTACATGAATCAGCCAGAGGGTTTTGTCAATGCGAAGCATCCAAATAGAGTGTGCAAGCTTGAGAAATCCATTTATGGATTAAAGCAAGCATCTCGCAGATGAAATCTTTGTTTTGACTAGAAGGTCAAAGAATTTGGTTTTCTGCGAAATGAAGATGAGTCATGTGTATATGTCAAGGCCAGTGGGAGTATAGTGAGCTTCCTCGTATTGTATGTCGATGACATACTACTCATAGGAAACGACATCCCAACATTGCAGGAGGTCAAGTCCTGGCTTGGGAAGTGTTTCGCTATGAAGGACCTCGGAGAGGCTGCATATATTCTGGGAATAAGGATAGTGAGAGACAGAAGCAAGAGACTGATAGGACTCAGTCAGGATACATACTTGGAAAAGGTACTAAAACGTTTTAGTATGGAAAATTCCAAGAAAGGGGAGTTACCAATCCAATGCAATACCAAACTGAGTAAGACTCAGAGCCAGAGTACAGAGGCAGAGATAGCTGATATGAGCCGAATACCTTATGCTTCCGCAGTTGGCTCGATTATGTACGCTATGACTTGTACTCGCCCTGATGTGGCTTTCGCTTTGAGCATGGTCAGCAGATATCAAGGGAACCCTGGTAGGGCACATTGGATTGCTGTCAAGAATATTCTTAAGTATCTACGAAGGACCAAGGAATGGTTTCTAGTCCTCGGTGGGAGTGATGACTTAAGGGTGCGAGGGTACAGTGATGCTAGTTTCCAGACAGATCGGGATAATTACCGATCACAGTCGGGCTGGGTCTTTACCCTGAATGGAGGAGCAGTGACTTGGAAAAGTTCCAAGCAAGAAACTGTAGCTGATTCAACGTGCGAATCAGAGTACATTGCGGCGAGCGAGGCGTCAAAGGAGGCTATATGGTTGAAGAACTTCATTGGAGACCTTGGAGTTGTGCCATCCATAAAGGAGCCCATGGAAATTTTCTGTGATAATGAAAGAGTGGTTGCCTTAACCAAGGAACCAAGGGATCATGGCAAATCTCGACATATCGACAGGAAATACCATTTTATTAGACATCGGGTAGAAGAGGGACTCCTCGTTGTGAAGAGGGTATCGTCGGAAGATAACCCAGCAGATCCCCTTACAAAGGGACTGAGTAGGGTTAAGCATTTGCAGCACGCTAGGAGCGTAGGGCTAAAAGACGATATTAGTTCAGATTAGATAGGTAGGAAACTTGTAATGGATGATCTTATATTCAACATTTGATGATTAAATAAAGGTGTGTTATTTATAAGAAAGTTTCTATCTTGTGTTGGTTATTTATCTATTGTTTCAATTTTGCATGTTTTGACTTCCTGAATAATAAGATTATTCGAACAGTCCACAATCGTTCATATGTTGGAAGTAGATATGAAGGAAGATTGTCATAAATTTGTTTGTAGATTGTCTGAAAAGTTTTAGATATAGCAAAGGTTTGCTGCAAAGTTTATGAGTGCTTATGAAATTTGTATTGAGCATTAGAATAGACCCACACTTGCTGGTATCGCTTCATGAATGTAATCACAAGTGATCGCAAGATGATAATATCATATAATCTTTAAACCTAGAGATATGGTTATTGTTTGCTAGTTGATTATACATTGATAATGCGAAAACGCATCAGTAACTTGATGTTATAAAATGCATTATTGTGTGTGGGTTAGCTAGTAAATGATAAAAGCATATAAGTCGACGTTTTCTGTTCCTTTTATTCTATGAGAATAAAAGCGATATCTTGGCCACTTGATGATTTGGTTTGACTTATGTGTCGGGCCCGGTCAGGATGAAGTTGATGTGTTCAACTGAGTTCTATGTCGAACAAATCAGAGATCGAGAAACAAAATGCTGGACAATAAGTATTGTTAGCATGATATCTAGAACAGAGGATTATACGATCCCTTATCTGAAGGACAGATTATTGGTCAGAGTTAACAACGGCTATTGAAAGCTACGATTGCTAATCGGATACGGAAGTCATATGTGAGATATAGTTACTAGACTTATCCAAGTGGGAGACTGTTGGATTAGTGTCTAAGTCCGTAACTATATTTGGTATGTACTTGATCCGAGTGTGCATGGTCCTTTTGGGTTGCCTTCACCAAAGCAACTTGACAAGGTAATTTGATATGAGAGAGAAGATATTGTGGTTTATTAATATATTATAAGAATGATATATTAAAGGAGAAATCATATTTATTTAATTAGTATTAGTCATAAATTAAATAGGAATTAATTTGGTGACTAAAAGAGATTAATTAAATAAAGGGGTATAAACTGTCAAATGTGTGATAGTTGAGTTTTAGGCTGGGAAACCCAATGGAATAAGGAGGAACGAAATTATGATGAGGGATCATCATATTTTCGTCCAAGGGCCTCATTCCAGAAGGTTCCTTGGGCTGCTTGGTGGCTAAGCTATTCATTAGGGTTTAGACTGAAACCCTAGCACCCTACAGTATAAATAGATGCCCTATGCTTCAATTTTCGGCCACTTGATTCCAAAAGAAACCCTAGGGCCGAAAATTAGTATCCTCCCTCTCTCTCTTAATTGCCTTCTTGCTTCAAGGTGTTTGTAAGTCATTAGAGGCACTACAATTGTGGTGCTTGCTTTCAAGAGTTCAAGAGATCAAGGAAACTAGTTGTTATTGCAATATAACAACAAAGGTATGTCTACTACACTTCTATATGATTTTCGAAAATTATAGAAGCATGCTAGCGTTTATTTTGTGTTCATATAGTTGTATGTCTTATAGTGAAAACATAGATCCAATTAGGGTTGCATGCACACATAGGATTGTTTGTATAAAACCTATCAATTTGGTCAGTCCTTCCCAACTTCTTTTCATAATAAGGCTAGCATGTAACGCCCCGATTCTCAGGTATTGATTTAATATAAGAATTTTCTTGATTTCAAGGGCTACTCGACGAGTTGGTTGCCCTACTCGTTGAGTAGCAGCGAGTTTGGTCCACGTGTTTTAGTGACCTACTCGCCGAGTCCAAGAAAGGACTCGACGAGTAGGAGCTGGGGGATGAAACCCTAATTTCCGGGGTTTTGCACCCTATTTAAGGATCACTTATCCCCCTTAGCCTCACTTACTGCTCCCCTCGAATTCAGAAACCCTAATTTGTGCTTGTTCTTTATATTGGTGTGCTTCTTAGCTTGGGAGAGGGATTTTGGTGAGGAAAGGTTTGAAGATCAAGAAGCTTGGAGCAAGGAACAACTGGGGATCTGAAGTCTACCTCAGTTTATCACCATTTGGAGGTATCAAGTCATCACCTTGAGCTTCTTCTAATTAGACCCCTTCTATATTTGAGTTATGGGACCATTTTGGGCATGTGGTGTTGCTTTTCCAGTGATGAACCAAGATCTGAAGTTGCAACTTCAGATCTAGGCTCATCTTGGCTCTTATCATCATAAAGTCTCAGTCTTTAGCTTGTTGGTGAAGCTCGTTTGCCTAGAACCTCTTCTTTAGCTTGTTTTGGGTCATTATCATCTTGCATGCACGTAAAGTTTGCAACTTTACGTGATAAACATGCCTTGGGAAGTTGGATCTACAATATGGAGCCTTAGCATGGCCTAAAAAGCATCTGTATGGTTGGTGGATTGAAGGGACTCGACGAGTCGCAAGGTCGACTCGGCGAGTCATATGAAGATGGTCATGAACTTGACGAGTTGGACGAACAACTCGGCGAGTCCGATGAAGATTGCCTTGGGCTCGGCGAGTCAGTCGAATGACTCGGCGAGTCGGATAGGGTTTTCCCCAACCTTTGGACACGTATGAACTCGGCGAGTTGCAGGGAAACTCGACGAGTCAACCAAGGATTTCACGACTTCTTGAGTTCAGGAAGGACTCGACGAGTCGGTGAACTGCACTCGACGAGTCGGGTCAGCATGGACTGTTGACCTTGACTGTTGGCTTTGGCTTTGACCAAGGGTTGACCAATTGACCCCTGGGGGTATTTTGGTAATTTGGAAATTTATGAAAAAGGGTTTTATGGTAACTATAGGTGGTGGAGTTCGTGTTGGTGATTCGAGAGTTGAGCCTATCACTTCAGTGCGACATTTGTGAGGTGAGTTCTCCTCGCTATATCAACAGGGTCTACGGCACCAAGGCCGACCCTTTATGATTTACATCCTGGTTTAGGATGGTTTCTATGTTATTGCTATGTTAGATTTCATCCCGGTTTAGGATGGTTGCTATGCTAGAGATCGATTAGATCGGAAATGGTTGCCATGTTAGTGATCCGTTAGATCTGCATGTTTACTTGTTTATATGTATGTGCATATGTTTGTTGGTTTGGGGAAAGGGTTGAGGCAGGTCATGTTGTGTGCAGTAGGCCAAGACACCCCGGGCGGACCGGGTAGACTGCAGGCCCGGGCCAGGTAAATCTAGTCAGGCCGAAGGCCCAGCGAGCGGTCCGGATAGGATGAAGGCCCCGAGGAGGGCGGTCCAGACGTGCCGAGGGCTCGGAGAGCGGTCCAGATAGACTGAGGACCAGGATTCGGTCCAGTCAGACTGATGGCTCATTATGCATGCTGTTTGCTTATATGTTCATATGATATGGTTATATCTGCATGACGTTGGTATTTTGGGGGTAACTCACTAAGCCTTCGAGCTTACATATATCGTTTATTGTTTCAGGTACTTCCGATGATCGCGGGAAGGCGAAGGCGTGATCGTACCGCTCCTCACATTTCATGACTAGGCGAATCCCCGCGCGTTGCGCGAGAATAGAATTATACAGTTAAAATAATAACTTTTACCAAATTATTATTTAATATCTTTACTTTGAAACAAAATGTTAGTAGTAAAACAAACATATAGTTAACATATTAGTTTTATTAAACATTATAGTTTAATTTTTAAGTCATTGTGATATATACAATTATTTGATAATTTTATAAACCGTTTTAAATTGTGTAAATTATATATCAAATGAATGATAATATAACGGGTAACAAAACATATGAACAAAAATATGAACTGCAACTTTCAGTAACATAAATATAGAAAAACATCTATTATAACATTTGTATTAAAAAAGATATATATATATATATATATATATATATATATATATATATATATATACAACGAATAATAAAAAATATGAAAAATAAACACTATAACTTTTAATAACATAAAAACACTAAAACATCTATTATATCATTTATATTAACTCTTCATATTTAAATCACAAATCTTTTCAAATACATTAATGTTTTTAATGAACAAAACTTTACAACATTATAAAAGAAATGAAAATAAAAAGTTATTAGTGATTACTAATTAATAATCATAAGTTAAAAACTCTTGAGTTGTAACTAATAAATATAAATAAATTAGAAAACTCTTGAGTTGTAGTGTGAGTTTCAAATGAATGCGGTACTTGGAAATGTATTATTATTATTATTATTATTATTATTATTATTATTATTATTATATTCGTCTAAATAATTGGTTTTGATGCATCATTTTAATCCCTTCAATTATTAAACATAAAGATATTTAATTATAAATTTATAACATACATAGGTTCATATACATGTTAAACAAATCACATATAATATATATATTTTCGTAAATGTCATATGTAATTCTTGTCGTAGTAATATGGATAAATTACTTTCATATGAAGAACATATCATGATAAGTCTATCATAATTACATATCAAATGTTCAAAATTATGTTATCTTTTAAATATTGTCTTTTAAATATGTTGTGTAGGATAACCCAACAAAAAAATAATAGAAAAATAAACATAATCAAAATAGACAAACTAAAATCAAATAAATAAAAGCATTTGGTGGTTGAATATATAAATAAAGATGTTACATAAACATACATTTAAATCAAAAGAAAAAACTAACATTCCTCAACTTTGCTCAAACAAAAAAACCTATATCCATTTTATGAATCTTCTTTCTTTATTTAACATCATTCAACCATAGAAACTTGATTACAATTCTTCACTAACCTGCAATCAAAATATTTTTCTTGAAAAAGAAGAATCAGAAAGATATTCCAAGCAAAACATTGATGTTTGGAGAGTCACATTCAAGATTGAGTAATACACACAAATCACATATAAAGGTTAAATGAGAAACTGAATATAAAGAAAGAATAGAAAAGTTTCATTTGTTTTGGTTGAAAGAAAAAATCATATTACAATTACCATCGATGCGACATAACCCATTTCTTCAAATCATCATATTTGGATCGTGAATGCTTCAACTATATGAAAACTTTTGAATCACAATATCGTCAAATCCTTCTTACATGTAAGATTTTATATAACACAAAAGATACAAAAGATTGGCATTTTTATAATAAACTTTTCACTAAATGCTAATTAAACATAATATAAGTTATAAAACTTGAGTGTTAAATCATAATTAAGAAAACTTTTGAGTTGCATTAGTTAAAAAATGGGGTTTCAAATGAATATGGTTTGATGAAGTTAAAAAATGGGGTTTCAAATGCATGAGATTCAAGAAAAAATGCTAGCTTTATATATATATATATATATATATATATATATATATATATATATATATATATTATGATTTGATTCTGGGATACTTTGACAATATATCATTTACAAAACAAGTTTTGTAATAATCATGTGTTTTGAAATGTTTTTAAAATGTTTTAATTTGACATGATTTTTATGGGTGTTACATAGCATTTACAAATCAGCCCCCATCATGCAATATCTTTTCAATTTAAGTCCGATATTTACTCTTTAACCCATGCTTCCATAAATTCTTTTATATTAAGCCCAAGTGATACCAAATAGCCCCTCCTCTACAAAACCTTTTCAAAATAAGTCCCGAAATTACACTTTAACCCCCGAAAGTAACATCCCGATAATTACTGTTTGATTTTGGACAATAATAATATGAAATAATAATAAAATTACATTTCGGGGTTCCAGATTTATTATTTAATTATTTTATTTTAAATGGGATGTTACACATCAAATTAGCAAGCAACAAGTGATTTTTGTGTTAGTTTACACACAATCATAAAAATATTTTCTCCAACATGGAAGTGAAATCATTTGAGTGCTCTTGGATTTGGTGACTTTTTGGTTCTTAATTCTAGTTGACTTTCACTAATTACATGCTTAATGGAAATTATGACTTTAACTAAGGAAATTGTTATGAGTTTCTCTAACCATTTTAACAACTAATAAAAGTCTAGATAATCTCAAGTTTGTTGGATTACTATAGCCAAATTGAGGATTTAAAATAAGTATTGCACTATTGGATTCTAATGATATGTTCATCAAAAGTCAAAGCGAGGAAACCTTAAGTCAACCATCCCTCCCTTATTGATTTTACATCAAACTCTTATTTTTGTTGAAACTGTCCATTTAAATATTAGTTTAATTCTAGTTTATTTCAAATATTTCAAAAGATCAAAACCCCCATTTTTACTTCTATTGTCAATTACAAGTATTTTTACAAAGAGATTTTTCATAGAGTTATAAAATTGAACCAATCTCCGTCGATTCGACCCCTTTACCACTATACACTATTTTAGTGTAAAAGATTTAGGGTTATTAATTTTGTTGGCCTCTACAACCACCACAAGGAAAGACCATGATACGACTCATGACACAATGACAATATTATGGTTTGCACATAACAATCTCTATTGTATGTATGATATGTGGTATTTTGGAGAAATCACTAATCTTTGTGCTTACGGTTTCATATTTATGGTTTCAAATATTTTCGGTTCGAAAGGGAAGGGTCCGACGTGACTACACAACATCCCCAGAGTTTTCCGCATTGGCAATTAATGATATTACTCTGATTTTTAAATGATATATTCACTTTAATCGGTTTTGGAACAACTTGTTTGTATGATTTATTGTTTTAAAAATGAGAACTTACTATGAATTTTTGAGACGTTACAGAAACAGTATTCAAGAATGCCCGTATATTCCAGAATACACTTTTCAGTCCAGAATGTATGGTGTGTCAAATTCCGAACCTAAATCCTACCTACCACAACCAACTCCATAATGAACATAAATACTACAAAATATCGTATTCCGGTATCCATAGGCCGGAATACATTTCGTCAGTCCGGAACGTTTGATTGTCAGATTTCAGACCCGATATCTGCGAACGACCCCAACTCTGAAATGACCATACATACTCCAGAATACGATATTCCGGACAAAGTGATTATTTTTCTAAAAGAAATTAGGTTGGCTATTTTGATTATAATACTCATTTATAGATGTTAGATTAATCTAATTCCCATCGGAAAAGATTCGCTCATCCCATCTTAAAGTAGTCTATAAAATACTTTTGATTTATTAAAACAATAACTTTACAAAAAATCAAAAAATAAACAAGATATGAGATGCAAAACATAACCAAAATCTAGTGATTATAAATCTGCTGTAATAAATTAATTTTTTTTTGCCGCATGTCATATTCTTATTGATTTGACCACATGTTATTTCGTAGTTATTTTTAATTAAATTTGTCAAAATGACATTTTGTGGTTTTTTTTCCATTTTGTTAATTCTGCATAGTATTTATAGGTCAAATGAACTTTATTTTCTTGATGTAATAAATAGATTTCAATTTTAGGAATGAAATAATTGATTCACTTTCATTTAAAATTCAAAATTTTCTTATTAAATTTCCAACTTAATACAATTAATCTATTAATTTAAAATATATTATTAAATATAAAATATTATCCTAATATTGGTATGTTTTTAAAATGATTATTACAATAAACCTATTTGTATTTTAAATATCATGTTAAATCCAAAACATAAATCTTATTATTAAATTAAATTATAAAAAATATATTCATATATTATTTTTCAAAATAGTTAAAAAGGTTTATATCTTGTAAATATAAAACGACAAGTCAAATTAAATAAAAACTTATCAAAAAAACTATTTTTATTATAATTCAATTTTTTCTACAAAGTTGGTTTTTAATTAATTAATAGAAAAATTACATTGTGTTAACTTAGAAACAATGATTTATATATCAATTAACCATCATGATATAAATTAAAAAAACAATAGATAAACAATTACAACGTTAAATGGTAATAGTAAATTGTAAACCATGTTTAGTTTTATTTAAATGTAAATCGTGAGTAGATGTTATTGAATTATATGAGTATATTATTTACATAGTATATGACAACAGCTTTCTCTTATACTTAAGTAATTACTTATTACTTAAGTAATTACTTATTTGTTTCGAATTTTTATTTTAAAAATGTTTAATGTTTAGACATTAATATAATTTTTCGTTTTGATCAACCCGTGTATTACGAGTCAATCTCTTTCTCAAAATGTCATTTTGTGATTATTTCGAATTAATTTTTTTTCCACATGTCATTTTATGAGCTTTTCTATTTTATTAAATTTTATATAATATTTTAATGTAATAATTACAATAAATGTAAAAATAAATAGATATTAATTTCATTAATATACTTAACTTATAATTTTATAATTCGCAAATTAGTGTTCATTAGTTTTTTTTATTTAAATTATTTGTTTAAATTTAAAAGATAAAAAACATTTTAATTTTAATAATTTATTATTTTTCTGATGTTATTATAAATCTAAAGTTATCAAATATTTAGATTTTTAGATTTTATTATTATTATTATTATTTTAAAAAAAAATAAATCAACGGTTTCACAACTGATATATAAAAAATAGAGACAAAAAGAATAACATAAAAAACGTTTCTCACCAAACCACAACAAAATATTGGCCGGAGAAACCGATAACTCCGCTTACTGCTATTTTCTACAAGAGGTATACACATAGTTCTTTGGCTCGTTGCGGCGCCTAGGGCAACTACTCCGGCTTCACAAAATGAAGGCGTCTTTCAAGGCAAAGTACGACGCCGACAAAACCACCCCCGCCTCGGCCATCACCCTCGCCTTTAACGCCGGCGATGTCAAACTCCGTGCTTCCATGACCGATGCTACTCTGGTCAACGGCCCCTGCTTAAACGGTTTAGCTCTAGCCGTGGATAAACCTGGATCCTTCACCATCGACTACAATGTCCCCAAAAAGGTACTCCAGAGTCCAGATTAGATCTAATACAGTGAAATTCATAGATGTGATGTTATTAATCAGATAACATATATCGATGAAAATACAAGTTTGTATATTTGCTCCTTTTGCCGCTTGATTTTTTTTATTTTATTTTTTAAAATTTGTGCTTCTGCTTGTGAATTCGATCAAGTACGCATATATTACAAACTAGCTCTTCTGATTTTATCGATTCGTGTCGGACGATTGATTTTAGGTTTCCGATTTATGAACACTATAGGTCAATTATATGCAAAATTATACGCGAATAAGCTTATCTATACACCAATTACAAGCGTGTCTGTATATTTATACCCATCTTTGTGTCTTGTCTATTGGTGTAGATTATAGACTGTGTGTGTAATGTAATATGAATTTGTTGTTCCTGAATTGCATTTTGTTTGGACTACAGGACTTCAGATTTCAGTTCATGAACACAATCAAAATTTCAGAGAAGCCATTAAACTTGGTGTACAGTCACAGCAGAGGAGATCAACGAACTATGCTTGATGGAACACTAGTGATTGATTCAGCCAACAAGGTATCAGCCAATCATGTTCTTGGTTCTGGAAACTGCAAATTGAAGTACACTTATGTCCATGGAGGGTTGACCATTGAGCCTAGCTATGAATTGGCCAAAGATTCATGGGATTTTGCAGTTTCAAGGAAGGTTTACACAGATCACGTGTTAAGAGCTGTGTATCAGACCTCCAACCAAAATTTGGCACTAGATTGGACGACTAAATCACAGATGGCTGGATCTTACAAGGTATTACATTATGCTCCTTATTTTCTTCACAAATCTTTAGCTTTATGTCTTTTTTATATGGTTTATTGGAAACAGTTTATGAAAGCCTCCAAAAATACATAGTAATGAACAGTTGTTGAACACATATTAAAGTTACAGATGAAATGAAACTATAATTGTTACATGTTTACAAAAAAATTATACTTAAATAAGAAAAATATACATCAACTTCAACATATAATTTGTTCATTCTTAGTGGTAGGTCCAAGGAATGAAATTCCATTCTCCCTAGCTTTATTTAAAAAGGCAAATTCCTCCTTTTATACATAATCCAAGGATCAATTTTTAAACCAAACAGAAAACATCAAAGAATTACATTCCAAGTCATGCCCAACCAAACACATGATAGATTCAAATTTCTTGAGATTCCCAATTCTTTTAGTGGATTCCATTTCCTTCCAAAGACATTTTGCAAACCAAACAGCCCCTTATAAACCATTCGTTATGGGTTCAAAACATGAACATGCTATGTATATCCTCCTATTCAAAATTATGAAATCTCAATCTATATATATATATATATATATATATATATATATATATATATATATATATATATATTATATATTTATATGTAAGCAAATTACTAACTATGATTTTCTTACATATGCAGATTTCAGCACTTTTCAACTTGGAGGATGGAGTAAAAGTCCCACGAGTGACAGCTGAAAGCACGTGGGATTTCGAAATGTGAAATTTGGTTGCCATTTTTATTGATATCAGTTTACTTGTTAACTTGGTTCGATATTAATATTGTCTTTTCAGTGATGTAACTATTTACATACCTTTGTAAGCATCATTGCCTAAAGTCTAAACGTTTGTGTCATATAAATTGGTTTAAATTATTCCATAAGGCTTCCTCTCTTGAACATGAGTTAGAAGATAGGGTTGTCTTCCTTTCAGTTTTAAATATCTTTCAGATTAATCAAAGATGTATACAATTTTCATATTAGAATATAAATTAAATATCTTTTTAAATTATAAGTAATTTGCAAGGGTTTGAATCCGAAATCTTGGTTTTATGATTTCACTTTTCCGCCGGTTTACCTTGTTTGCTTTGATAGATCATTCATCCGATATTCTAATATTAGTCAAAATAATGATATAACCCATAACATTGGAACAAAAATTGTTTGTTTTGCATATCTATTTGTTAAACTAAAACCATTTATTTTTTCTTGGATGAAGATAAAATCTTAATATTGAATTAATAAAGAGAGATTTCTAAAAATTACCAAAATACAAACCCTAGAGCCAAAAAGTTACCAAAAAAAAAGGAGGTTTTCCAAAATCAACCAACGAATCTGCAAAGGGTCCTCTGTGGACTCGCTTTCCTTCTTCAAACTCGTGTTATTAGAGACTTTTTCGTAGTACATCTCAGTTCACAGTATCATCTCTGTGGATTTGCGGACTTATGTATTGTATTGCGAACTTGTGTAGATTAAAACTTTGAAAACATGATTTTTTGACCCATAAATAAATACCAAGTTCGCAGAGGCAAAGACGGGTCTCGTTGGTTATTTTTAGAAAATCTTATTTTTTTGGCACTAAGATGTGTATTTTGGTTATATTTGAAAATTTATCTTATTAAAATGTAAATAAACCAATAAAAGAATCCATTGTTCAGTTGTGTTCTTGACTAATTGTACGGAAAACAAAACAATGTCATTCATTTGCGGATCTTGCTGGATGAACGTGTCCATATGACCATCTTTTGATATATGATAATGACAGGGAGCAATCATATTTCTCTTTGCTATCATAAGTAAAAGGACTGATCTTGTAGTTCACCAAACTTAGAAGGGTGAATATAACATCATAGCAAACCCAAGGGTCAATTTTCTTTTATGCTATTAGCAAACATCAGTTTTAGCGCCTTCTTAACAAATTTCGAAACACTTGCCGCCCAAATCACCCATTTTTGCATTCCCTCCATAACCCCCCTCCCACCGCTCTTGTCTTTATCCTCACCTGCAAATTTACTCATTCAGATAATCAGATTCATTTCCAGTCTTTCTCCACCAAATCAAAACCCTAATTCTCTGACATTTTCATCACAGACGATGGAAATCGACGATGATTACGAGTCATTTTCCTTTCCCAACAACGACCCTTCACCTTCACCCAAGCATCGAAGACTCAAACGCCTCAAGAAATCTACGGTTGTTGCAGATCAATCAGCCCCGGTCGAATCAGTAAGCGAACTCATTGACTTGCCTCGAGTTGATTTTGCCAGTATAGAAGCCCTAGAATCTTCGGATATCCGAGCATTTGATGATTCATGTGAGCCGCTTTCGTCTCCGCCGGCTGAGGGTTTTGATGGTGATGTAGATGGAAAAGAACTGAGCACTGCTTGTGCTGATACGCTTTTGAATGGAGATCGGAAGGAAACGAAGAGGTTATTGGAATTCGAAGAGGGGCTTGATGACGGTAGTGTGAAGGAAAAAGATCTGAGCTCTTGTTATGATGATACACGCGTGAATAGCGATCGGAAGGAAACAAAGAGAGATTTAGAGTTTGAAGAAGGTTTGGATGATGATGGAATGGAAAATTATTCAAACTCTGGCGTTGGTGACACGCCCGTGAGAACAAACCGGAAGGAAACCAAGAGAGCATTGGAGTTTGAAGATGAGATTACTGAGAGTGCAGTGGATAAAATGGTGGGAAATGAAGCAGAGATGAACTCTGTTGTTGGTGAATCGCCTGTGAGAACAGATAGGAAGGAAACGAAGAGAACATTGGATTTTGACGATGAGATTACTGAGAGTGTAGTTGATTCAACGGTGGGAAAGGAAGAATTGATTGCAGATATGAAAATCAAGGAAAATGAGGAGAAGGAAGTAAATGAGGATGCGATGAATGAGAAGAAAGGGAAGAAAAAGAGACTTAAGAGTTCCAGTGAGGACCCAAAAGTCAAAGCCTCTTCTACTAACAAAAAAAGGGAAGCAAAGGTACATATCTTCTACGTCTTTCGATTGTTTTAGATTAGATACCTTTTCTCGTCGTTTTCAGGTTAACTACGAGTTGTTATGCCTTTTATTTTCTAATGTTAAAAATATAAAAGAAGTTAAAAAAACACAGTTACTTATTTTGCATTGAGCTGTTTCATATCCCCCTGTTGGTGATTTTGTTTATTGGATCTACAGGAAAGGAGAGCTCATCTAGAACAACTTCATGCTGAATCTCAGAGACTTTTAAGAGGTGCTTGTTTTAATCATATATTATCACTTGGTGTTTCTTAATGGTAACAATGCATTCTATATAATTTTTTTCATCGCTCTGATTTGTATTCCATGTATCTCATCTGTTAGAGACTAGAGGTGCTTCGTTTAAACCAGTACCAATTGTGCAAAAGCCCATATCATCCATTTTGGAAAAAATAAGACAAAGGAAGCTTGAGGTGTCAAAGAAGTGAGTATTTATCTTGATTTATTATATATGGTACATGTGGTCTATATCCCTAGTTTCATACCCTTTTCTTATTCTAAATTTGCAGGTTTTCCCAGTCTAATTGTGATGATCCTGTCAAGGAAGATGATGCTTGTCAGAAACAGACCACAAATCATTCCAAGAATGTGGAAATAGAAGTTGGTGACCTATCAGAGTCTGTGAAAGAAGATGAAGTTTTAAGTGGCCCAAAAGAAGATGATATTGATATGGATGGACCTGATGTCTGTGGAGAACAGAAGACCCATGACAATGATTCTCCCCAAATGGTATGCAGTTATGAAAATAAAACTATATTTTGTATCAAAGATTCTCATATGATTATATCTTTTAACGTTGCTACAGCCTTTGGATGACAAGTCTACACCTGTTCTTCGGGCTCCAGTTGATGATACTCAGGTTATTTTGAATTTCTATCTCTGTTGAGAAAAATGTTTTACGCAACTTATATTCAACCTTTTTGTCCATGTATGCTCATTATTTTGCTAAATGTAGGATCTTTTTGGTGATTCCCAAACAAGTGATAGCACTGAGTCTAAAGATGAGGAACCTGATGAACATACTATTAGCTCTCAAGAAGAAGAAATGGAACCTTCTTTGCTAACAATGAAATTAAAGTTCGATTCTGTTCCTGATGATATGTAAGTTAAGGTCAATTTTTTTGTGTCTAATAATTACCATCTAAATATGTGTTTCTTTTCCAAAATTTCAGCTCTGATGAAGAAGAAAATGACAAGGAGAATGTTGCTCCATATGTGAAAGAGGGTTCTTCTCCAAAAGGAGCTCCTGTAAAAGCATTTCTTGATGATGAGGCTGAGGAAGAAGATGATAGTGACAATGACAGAATGCGGTTTGGAGACGATGAAGAAAATGAAGATGATGCTGATGACATTGAGGAACTGAGAGAGATGATAGTAACTGGGTATAAAGAAAAACCAGTTGACAAAGAAACCCGAGATGAACTTCACCAAAAATGGCTTGAAGAAAAAGATGCAGCTGGAACTGATGATCTTTTGAGAAGACTAAATGTTGCTTCTAAACTCAGAGAGGGATCTTTACTTGATGATGATGATGATGATGATAAGGAAGGTGAAGAGGATGTAGATCTGAATGATGATGTTGAAGAAGATGAAGATGAAGTACGCCCACGTGTTCCTCGATTAAATTCAAAAAAAGCAAAAGAAATGATTGCTCAGATGTTTCTTGATAAAGATGAAGCTTTTTCATCATCTGATGATGAGGAAACAGAGAAGATACTTGCCAAAAAGCGGCTGCTCAACAAAGCTGTTAGTATTTTATTATTATTTTTTTAAATCTTATATATCTTTGTTATAACATTTAAATTTTAAACTCATATTGTATGTTGAATAGGAAGAAAAGTGTAAATTAGTGTCACCTGATGAGGATGATGATTCAAGGGAAGTTTTTTGTCGTATAAAGAAACTAAATGCAGTGCCTGATGCACACAAGAAGGCTAAGATAACAGGTAAGTTGTGAATGTGAGTGGGTACTTTGATTACTTTAAAATCTTGTCATTTTGCCTTAATTGATACTTTTTGCAGCATTCATTGATACAATAGGAGGGAATAGCAACAGCTCTTCTAAGGTAAACTAAACTTTTTTTATAGTTTTTTATAATCAAATTTAACTTCATTAATAAGTTATGAAGTTTATAATTGTTGCAGTCATCTTTCTTGAGTCGGGTGTCAAGCCATTCTGTTCCAACTTCCTCCAAACAACTGAAACAAGGATCCGGTGTGGGTCCCAATCGAGCATATATATTTGGACGAGATGACAGTAATAGCAGAAGCTCAATGTCAATTTCAGAGGATGCTTCAGATACAGTAAGTGTTTCAAGTATCTCTATAAAGATTTAGTATTTTTATTTAAAATGATGTTACCTTATCTCAATAAAATAATGAATAATGTAATGATGATTGTTGGGTTATGCAGACAACAAAGGAAATCCAAACCAAGAAAGTTACAACCAAGTACAGCATCTCACAGTCACAAGTCAGATCAAGTAATGAAAACAGTAACAGTAACAGTAGCACTTCATTTTTTGAGATGCTGAAGCGATCTTCTGTGCAAACCAATGTTGGTAATAAAGAAAGTAGTGTAGTTGAGCTTAGTCAATCTGTTTTTGCTGCCTTCAAGATCCCAAAGAAGCCTCTAAAGATCCAAGGAAGAGTATAGGAATTCAATGTTGATCATACAATCTTTTGAACTCAACAACTTGTTATTCATAGGTAAATAAGGTTAAATTGCATGTGGAACTATATTTTTACTGTTGTTTTAGTAATTTGTATTCGGTATTTATTGGAACTTTTAGTATACAAGATTGTTTGACTTTTTTTTGTTGCAACTTTATTTATAATGAAGCGGATGAAGGTTGTTAGTTGTCCCATATTGATCTTATTCGTCTATGTATATGTTGGAGTCTGTTTTTGTTCTTTTGGGAAAAAAATCCGATTTCATATTAAGGACTAGGCATGGTCCCATTTGTTTTTATAAGAGTAAGCTACAAATCGTGTATTAGATTAATCACTTGTAACAATTGTAATTTTGTAAACTTGGTTTATTAACACTCTAAAAAGTTACTTTGGTTGTATATGTTGTTAGTTTGGAGCATGTTGGAGTACCTGTCGAAAGTTGTCCTTAACATGAAGGGTAAGCTTGAGTTAAACTAAAGAAACAAAAAACTATGTGTTATCAATTGGAAATGTTTGTTCATATTATTAATTATCATATTCTACCTTGGAATAAGTAATACAAAGAAGTTCTTATGGTGTACTTATTGTTACAGGTGAAAACTTGTGATTAAGGAATTGTTTTATAAGGAAATGGCAAAAAATGCAAGTACATTGCCTAAATTTGTTCAACACCAAAGTATATTTTTCAAATATGTTTTTATGATTTGGGGACATAAGGGGCCTTATAAAGGCTTAGAAAGTCTTGAAGAACAATGTGTTTACAATATAGACAAGGATCCATGTTAGCTAGTAAATGGAATGTTAAGACTTAGAAGATGCTTGTTTGTAGCATTTGTTGTAGTTTAATGAAATAAAAAGTAACACCCGACTTGCCATCACATAACTTTGTTGTATATATGGTATTTACGATATACTATATGTATCATTTTTGTTAGTATGGAAATTACAATATTGGTTTGAAAGATTTTTTTTTTTTTTCGATGTACTTTGTATTAATATTAACGTGTTACAAATAAGATAACTATAACTCATTTAGGAGTGTGCTCTTGAGAATATACTCTAATATTAAGGAGCCCCATGGAGTAGTACGACTGTTTAATGCTGGTATATATATCGAAACAGTCAAGGGTTCAAGTATGAGTAATTACTATATGAGACTATTATTTTTATGTAGAGTAGGCTCCTTGTAGACATTGAATTCTTATATAAGCGATATACCAAATATTGTTAGCGGGGATTGTATAGTTTATTTATATCTTATATGAATTATGATGCTCTTGGGACGGGATAGTGTGTTCCAACTCAAGGGTGCTAACAAGAGTTCTTTTTGAAGAAATAATAAAGTTAGTGTTGAAAAATAAAAAAAGTAATAAGAGCAATGTACCTGAGACTTTCGGGATGATTTAGTATGTAAACAATGTCTAAACATTTGTTTTGTGATGACTATTTACATTACATTACTAATTTAATTTAATTAAGTCAATATCTATTAATCTTGTATGATATTAACAATGTTAATTTGTGCACTATGCACTCTTTTAAATTAGATAAATGTTAAATATTAGATTAGATGTCTTCTACGACTCTCCGCAAGGAGAAAATACTCTTAATATGTCGCTATCTTGATTAAGAAAAAATATGTTTGAAAGTTATTGGAAATGAGAATATAAAGTGTTCGAAGATTTGACAGTTTCGCATTTTGCAATATCAATTACTAAACTTAATTACATTACGTCAAAATTTTGAAAAAAAAATTTATGCACAATGCTAAACATTGTGGAATATTTTAAAGCATCCCGAATATGAAATTTTTTAGGTGTATTTTTAAAGTGCGTAACCAATTATAAATACATAACTTATACTAAAATCCCATAAAATATAAATTAAAAAAAGCTCTTTCAATTGTTAAGATAAAACAAGTTTTTTCATAAAAAAACTTCAAGAAAAAGTCACATATTATGGATGCTCTCAGACATATACAAATTAATGAAAGATCATTGCAAAATTAGGTTATGTGGTATGGTTATGATGCACGATACGTTATGTTAATATGACTAAGTTATAACATGTGAACATCACCCCCTATCTGATATATTGACGTGCAGTGGAAGTGGGTTAAATAGTAACTCTCATTCACTCTCTTTTTCTTTATCTATCAATATATCTCTTTCTGTCGTCTCTTTTTAATATTATTATTATATTAAAAAAAGAAAGAATGATTTGAGGTGATAGTGTGGCATATTTTTTTTTTTAGAGTAAATGATCTAATTTTTATATTATTGTGTTATGATACCATAGCCTTAATGAGTATTTTATGAAATAGAAAAGTTGATTATTTTGTTAGTAAACAATATCTTATTTCACTTTTTTCTTTTAAATTATTTCTTTTAAATTTATAGGAGTGCGGAAGAGCTCCTAAAACCCGGTTCTGGTTTGCGCAAATTTGTAGGGTTCCAGAAATCAGTAACTTCGAACCCCCAAACCTCCGTGCAAATGGAGAGTGCCTTCGCGAGTGCTTCCGCAATCGGCGATCAACGCCAAAAGATTGAAGAATACAAACATATTCTTTCATCAGTAATCGCGTCCAACGACGTAGTACAAGCCAAAAAGTTCATTGATCACAGTTAGGGTTTTATCTAACAGATGATGATGCAATCTGTGTAATTTTCTGTATACGTATGTTCTTTTATTTATTGATTATTGTGTTGAATTGACAGTTCTTTCGGATGATGTTCCGTTGGTTGTATCAAGACAGCTGCTACAGACATTTGCACAAGAGTTGGGGAGGTTGGAGCCTGAGAATCAAAAGGAGATCGCTCATTACACGCTTCATCAGATTCAGCCTCGTGTTGTATCATTTGAGGAACAGGTTTGTTTCATACTAAATCATCAATCATCTATCATCTATGCATAGTTCAGTAGCAGCATTAGAGTGTTTTGAAGTAGAGATAAAGTACATTGGTTTCGGGAGGTGACAACAATTCTGTGAATAGGATTCTATATGTCATCCGAAGATGGTGTTAGCTCTTTTTATATTATAAACTAAGATAGTCTCTTTAGGCTCTATAAGATGACATCCTTTAGTGGTTTACTTTCATTTGGGACTTCTATACATATCAGAATGAGCAGTTTTTTGGCTGCATTTTATGAATTGATTCATATTTCAACAAGAGTTTCATATAGACCCTGCAACTTGCAGGTTCTTGTTATTCGAGAGAAGCTTGCAGAGTTGTATGAGTCAGAACAGCTATGGTCAAAAGCAGCACAGATGCTCAGTGGCATCGATCTTGACTCTGGAATGAGGTAGGAGAGAATGAAAATTCTGTTATCTTTTACTATATATGACAAACTCACATGCTGCTATCATTGTGCTACATGTGTTTTATTTAACAAAACTATCTTTTGCTGGGATATCCAAATATTATTCATGCTAAGGATAGAAAAAAGTCAGCATTATTTATCAAAATAAAGCCTACGAGATCATTTGAGTTACTCAGGTGTTCTGTTTTAGTTACTACTTGTCCTACTCTTTCTCCTTGATGCCTGGTAATCACCAGTTGTAGGTCTTTCTTTCAAAACCAGTCTTCCCACTAAACTTTATCTTCTGGAAAACAAAATAATGCTTTGCTAATGGTAGATAGGGAATATTTAACAAGTGGTTCTGTTGAAAATGATGCTTCAACATGCCAACAATTTTGTTTGACCATGTTATGTCAATTCACTCTCACATTATTTCCATAGTATAATCCATTATTATACTAACAAAAACAAGATGTAACTACTGTTGCTTGTGCTCACAAGCTTTCCCCTAAAAAGACCGTTGCAACTGTGACATGCACATATTTGATAAGTAGAAGAGTAATTAGAAATATAGAGAAAGGTTGCCTTGTGACAATGATGGTTTCTTCTCGTGTATATCTGTCTTCAATCTAGAATGGATCTTCCTTTTCTTCCATTCTTAAATATTTATAAAATCGGTATTATTTGAAGTTCACTGATTGTGGTCTAGTTAGTACTTCATGTTTTCTACTTGGCACTTGTATTTGTTTCCTTACCCTTTTTCATGTTAATTTAGACTAATCTCTGCCTATTTCATCTTTGCAGAGTGATTGATGATAAGTTTAGGCTGACAAAATGTGTGCAAATTGCTCGTCTATACCTCGAGGTATCATTTAACTAACGGGAAGAACTAATAGTTATTTATTATTGCATTTTTTGCATTACATTGCTACTGTTTGTTTTGAATAGTTATCATCTTGGCGTTTTTCAATTTGCTCTAGCAACCCTATCTATATTTTTACAAGAAAAGTTGATGATCCTTCCCACAAGCTACTTGTCTTATTGTTTATAACAAATGGATTTGTTATGTAACTGTATTTTGGCAGGATGATGATGCTGTGAATGCAGAGGCTTTTATCAACAAAGCTTCTTTTTTGGTTAGCAACAGTCAGCATGAAGTATTGAATTTACAGTATAAGGTTGAGAAGAGTGCTGGAACTTTAGTTTAACTTGAATTCCTAACAAGGCTTCATTTATATTACATTAAAATTTGATTATTGTTATATTTTCCTTCTTTTGTTTAAGGTTTGTTATGCAAGGATACTTGATTTAAAAAGGAAGTTCTTGGAAGCTGCACTTCGCTATTATGACATTTCACAAATTGAAAAGCGCCAAATTGGAGATGAGTAAGTATTCACTTTTGTGATATTTTTCTGTATAAATCTTTAGTTTTTATATCTTTGAATTGTTTTTTGTAACAGAGTGATTGATGAAGATGCACTTGAACAGGCTCTAGCTGCTGCAGTGACCTGCACAATTTTGGCTGCTGCTGGTCCTCAGCGGTCTCGTGTTCTTGCAACTTTGTACAAAGTAATTACTTTTGCTTTATGACACCTGTCCCCTAATATTAATCTATCTATTATGATTTATGACATCTGGCCCCTAACAAACACAACTTTTGTTTTATCTCTTGAAGGATGAGCGATGCTCAAGGTTAAAAATTTATCCAATTTTGCAAAAGGTATTGGTGTTGTCTCACAGATTAAATTGGTGGTATTATTTGAAGTTAAAGTTGATAATCTTGAAATGGTTTTGAGATTTTCAGGTGTATTTGGAAAGAATATTGAGGAAACCTGAGATAGATGCATTTTCTGAAGAACTGAAAGCACATCAGGTACTACCATTAACACCTTCAATTATTAACTTGGTTAAATCTTAATTGTGATCATTTCTAACATCTTTACTTCTTCAACAGAAAGCAATTTTACCAGATAATGTTACTGTTCTTGATCGTGCAATGATTGAACATAATCTCTTGAGTGCAAGCAAGCTCTATACAAATATAAGGTATGCCACTATCACTATTGTTGCTTCTTCTTTCTATGTGCATTTAAACTTTATGACAATGATTAAAACAATATGAAATCAAGTTTATAAACTTAGTATTAGCATTTAAATTGTTGTGTTTGTGTGGCTAACTTCCAAATTATGTGTTTGAAATAGCTTTGGTGAGCTTGGCACACTACTGGGCATTGCTCCTCATAAGGTATGCTTTCAAGTTTTATCTCTTAACAAATTTATTTTCTTGTATTTTTTTTAGTAAATGATAGTTTATTGCAGGCAGAAAAAATTGCATCAAGAATGATTTGTGAAGATAGAATGAGGGGGTCTATAGATCAGGTATTTTTAGTGATCAATTTCTACCAACATCTTTTAATTTTTTTTTCATAATAGCTTTGTTTTTTTTTTTTTTAAATGAATGCTGAGTCGTGTTGTGGTTTTCATATATCAGGTAGAAGCAGTTATTCATTTCGAGGATGATAATGAAGAACTTCAGCAATGGGATGAACAGGTGATTAATTGTTTTTTTTTTTTTTTTAAATATTTTTAAAACGTCATTTCTCTTTTTGTAATTAACCATTTTCTGAGAAAAAATAAAAATAAATAAGGGCAACTATTTTATTCGTTAAATTTGATGTTTTGAAAATGTGATTATTAATTTTCTTTTTGCAGATTTTTGGACTTTGTCAAGCGTTGAATGATGTTCTGGACACAATGGCCAAGAAGGGGTTAGCGATTCCTGTGTAACTAACTCATCAGTATCTAGTTTTTTTTTTTTTTTTTTTTTTGTTAAAATACGACACAAATTTGTCCAGAATTTTCTTTTTCTTTTCTTTTAAAAATGGAATCGAATGGAGAACCAATTCAATATATTATTGGTACTTTTCAAAAGTAGGTACTATTGTAGATGTCAAAGAGGACACTCACATGTGCGTTTAATGTTTATTATAAACCGAACTATCAAAAATTAAAATCGATAAATTATGAAATGACATCACAACAAAATATGATGATTGATGCGGTTACCAAATTTCATAAATGTTGTTCCTTAAGTATTTTTAGTATATTGATAAATAGTTTTTTGGAAGAGAACTTGCACTTGTTTCGTATCAAAATATATACAAAGGATTATGAAACAAAAATTAGCGTATGACGTATGCAACAAAGCAAAGAATGTGTTCAGTTTTCGTATTGAAATTTTGTCAACGTGTATCAACAAAGATTTATTGATAAAAGAGCTCCCGAAATGGGAGTACTCCTATAATATTTTACATCTCTCCCTTCTAAGGGAGATTTTTACTCACAAGACATTGAACTGAAAATTTACAAGATAGAGAGTGTTTTTGTTGCACTCGTTATTGCGATGATCTTTTTCTACAAAACATAACTCTCAATTTATAGATATATTGAGAGGGTCTGATCCTTGCCTATTATGTCAGGCATGACGTTTTTATCCACTAAAGATTACATTATTGTGGACAGCTGGAAAGCTTTTAATAATGGAGAAAAGGCATTATTATTTTGAGTGGAGGGGCCATTTGACACGTGAAACATCTTTCTTTAAGATGATGAGGATTTGTCATCTTCAGAGGGGGGTCCCTCCTTTGTCTCCGAATCTTTGCAATCACAAAAGTGACAAAGATGTTCTTCGAAAAGTTGTTCTGCATGTCGGCAGAAGTGTTGGCGTGTAGCATTGGATACTTCCATGCTATTGTTCATGAATTTTTCTCCAAACTTGGAGGCTTGACGAAGATCTTCTTGGCTGGTGTTGTTGTAACTCCAGCTTGTAATTATACAATGTGAATCGGTATAATTAATCTTCTTTTTTGAACCAGAGATAATTTCAATGATTTTTTCTGATATTCTTCTTAAACCATTGACGCGGTTAGGATGAAGAATTTCTGTGAAAGGTAGATCTTTATCTTCCATTGGTTGAGATTGTTCAATCTCTCTATTGGCTTTAGAAAGACCAATTTCCAGAAAGTGGTATGGAGAAAGAGTTGATTCTTGAATCCATTCTGGGAGTGAAGAGATGCATCTGATGTAGATCGGATTATCTTTTGCTTTAAGTACTTTCTTTCGAAAGTTCTTAATGGATTCTACCATGCTGCTTGGGAAGAATTTGAGTTCTTGAAGGTTGCAGCTTGGGT
Source organism: Lactuca virosa (assembly GCF_052849685.1). NCBI lineage: Eukaryota > Viridiplantae > Streptophyta > Magnoliopsida > Asterales > Asteraceae > Lactuca > Lactuca virosa. The sequence goes on along the minus strand of NC_136426.1, from coordinate 33,759,531 downwards.
AGATATTGTCGATTAGTCCAGCTTGAAAGGCTTGGTAGACTAATTTTGCATCTGCTCCTTCGAGAAAGTTGAACAGACTTTTTGTTTTCTTGTCCGTAGTGAAAAACTTTTCATGAACAAGGTCTTCTGGGCATGCAGCTCTTGCTTTCTTCCAGATTGTTCTGAAATCTTCAAAAGAGATTTCAGGATAGTTAACCATTTGTTGAACGTCAATTGGAACGTCAAACCTTTGGTCTCTGTGGGCTTCTTTGACTTTTTGAATTTTTGGTCGAAGAAGTGGTTGGTTAGTCTTGCTTGTATCGTCTTGATAAGTGGCAAGGCTTAATCTTGCAGATGTTTCATTTCTGAATTTTTTGCAAGTAACTTTATCAACTTTACAGAAGGTTTCTGTAATTCCCCAGTCAGTATGAACACCGGCATGGGGTCCTTTATAGATTACATAAAATCTTTCAGCTTCTTTGTTAAGAGCTTTTTTGTAATCTGGTGTGAACTCCTGCACAGATTTGTTAGTGGGTGACAAAGTTGTCATTTTACTGATTCCTTCAGTACAAGGATTGGGATCAACCAATAAGCTAGTTTTTCCATTAGGAAGAGGAGTAGCTGTCTCCTTTATTATGCTTTTTAGCAAAGCATCAGCTTTCAACGGATTTGTTGATTCTTTACCAGGTGCCGTTTGCACTGGAATAGCCTTTGTTTTTGAGCTTTCGCTTTCCGGTACATTGGTGACCGTTGTTACTTGTTCATACAAGTTGATTTTCTGCTCAATTGCAGATAGCTCTATGAGGAGCATTTGTTTCTTCATCCTCAAAATGTTGAGGTCTTCCATTTTTGTAAACTCAATTTTTGTTTACTTTTCTCTCTAATCTCCTCCTCTCTTTTTTTTGTAGGTGAAGTTTTTTGTGAGGAAATATGTCATGAGGATCATATCCTTTTATAGGGCTCGAGAGGAGCGAGTGAGATCATGGATGATGTAAGGCATACCTGAAGTCACGAGTGAGGCAGTCTGCCAGTACGTTTTTGTTTCCTGCGAGATGTTCAACAGCGAAAGTATATCGTGAGAACCACTCTTGCCATCGTATTAGCCGGCCTAATTTGTTATCTCCTGCAATCTTCGTTCGGAGGAAATAAGTAAAATTTTTATTATCTGTACGAACCAGGAAATTTACTGGTGTTAAATATACAGAGAATTTTGTAATAACTCTTTTTACAGCGAGTAATTCTTTTTCATTGCTATGGTAGTTTTTCTCAGCTGCTTTGAAACTGCCAGAGGTGTACCTGCAAATTTGTTCTTCGTTTTTGGGGTTTTTAGCTTTTAAAACACCTCCCCAAAATTCATCAGAAGCATCAGTTTCAATAATTAAACTGTCTTCAATGTTTGGAAGATAAAGTTTTGGAAAATTGATTAAAACTTTCTTTATCTTTTTGATGTAGTCTGTATCAGCATTTGACCAATTCCAGATGACATCTTTTTTTAATTTTACCTGTAAAGGTTTTCTCATGGCTGCAAGTTTTTCAATATATGTTTCAGCATAAGTTAAAACACCAAGAAATCTTTGCAGTTGTTTTTTGTCTTCTAAAACATTTGGAAAGTCATGTAAATGTTCAAGAATATGCTTTTGAGGACAATGAGTACCTTCATTTATTTCTAAACCCAAAAAATTGATTTTTGTTTTGAAAAGATGAGCTTTCTTTTTTGAAAGTATTATTCCATATTTTAAAATAGTTCTGAGAACCTGTGTGACATGAACATAGTGTTCTTGTTCATTTTTGCTGAAGATCATGATGTCATCAACGTATACAGTGCAGAAACCTTCAAGGCCTCGAAGAGCGTTCTGCATGTGTCTTTGAAAAATACTAGGAGCTTGTTTAAGCCCAAAGGGTAGTACTTTCCATTGAAAGAGTCCATCAGGACATGTGAAGGCAGTGAGAAGCTGCGATTCTTCATCAAGTAGAACTTGCCAGAAACCTGACTTGCAGTCGAAGCTTGAATAAATGTTTTTTCCTCGTAGAAGAGTCAAGAGTTCGTGCATATTGGGAAGATTATGTGAGTCTCCAATAGTTGCATCATTGATTGCTTTGTAATTGACAACCATGCGCTTCTTTCCTCTTCTTTTCTCTGCTTCTTTATTGACAAGAAAGGCAGGAGACATATGAGGGGATTTTGATTCTATAATTAGTCTCATATCAAGTAATTCCTTGATTTGTTTGGAAAATTCTTCTCTATCTTGTAAAGAGTAAACCATAGGTTTTTCTCTAATAACCGTCTTGGGATTAATAAGCTTAATTGAAGCTTTCATCCATCCTTTGGTTTTATTTGGATCAATAGGATTTTCAGAACAAACTTTTTCAAGAAGATCTTCAATCTGTTTGAACCTGGTAGTTTGAATAGAAATAATCTTTTCTTTATTAATCCCTTCATGGGTTATATTAGTACCTGGAATTTGTTTTTCTTTAGAACCTTTTTCTTGAGTTTCAAGAAAACCTGGTTTTCCTTTGCTATAGGCTTCTGTAACCTTTTTTATAATTACCATATCATTATTAAGATGAAAGGCGATTCTATCTATCCATTGTATGAATGGTCCATAAACTTGACAGAAGTTGTTTCCAATTATGATATCAATTCCTGAATTTTGTTGGTAAATAGTGGGAACGTTGAAATGTTCTCCTGAAAGTTCGAGATTAATGTTTCTACAAACTTTATTAATTTTTATGGTTTCACCATTTGCAATAGTGGCACTAATTTCTTTGGGAGCGTTTTCCCAGAGTTCATCCGGAATGATGAATTTGCTTGCAAGACATAAAGATGCACCTGTGTCTACAAAACAATGTACTCTAAATTTTTTATATCCTTTAAAGTTAAGGAAAGTAGAAACATAGATAGAGTTTGGATTAGTAAGATTCATGATAAGGGAATCATCAATCTTCTGGAGGTTTACGCAAAAATGGTTAATCTCCTCCTCTCTGAAAAGTGGGGTTTGTATGGGACTAGTCTGAGTCATCCGTTGTTGATTCGTATTCATCAGTGTCTGATGAAGATTCTGTCTCAACATGATATATAAAAACATGTTGTGTACCATCATACTCTTCTTCAAGAGCTTCAAATCCCCCATTGTTAGCGGTTTGTAAAACCTTGACTTTGTCTGGGTATTTTTTTCTATTTGGACATTCATTGGCGTAGTGTCCTTCTTCATTGCAGATCCAACACCTACATTTTTTCTTTCCTTGCGGACAGGAAGTATTCTTCTTAGGTGTTTCTTTTGAAGGTTTTTTGAAGTATTTTCCTGGTGAAAATTTTCTTCTTTTCTTTTTCCAAAAAGATTTGAATTTCTTTTTGTTTTTATACTTTTTCTTATTATAATTTTTCTTTCCAATATCAAAGTTTTTGAAATCAGAGAGAATGCTACAACAATCTTTGCTTATTGTTTTAAGTTTTTGTTGTTTATATCTGTCTTGACAGATTCTATCAATTTCTTCTTTTGCAATTTTTGTTGCATAAGAAAGACTGGTTTGCTGGATTTCTCCAGTAACTTCTTTTTTCCATCTGTCTGTACAGGTTTCTCCAATAATTGGAATTTTCATGAGGTAAGCAGATATCCATTGCGCATATTCACTTCTTTGTGGAATATCATACAGATATGATTCATACATACATGTGTATTTGTCGAGAAGACTAATATCATGTAATTGGAGTTTTGTCATTGAAACTCTTGCTATGTCAACTTTCTTATTAATGGTGAAGTCTTTATTAGAAATATAATCAAGACCTAAGAAAGTAGTGTATATGACATTTATGATATTATCAAAAAGATCTGAACCATGCATTTCTTCATTCCAATTATTGTTTCTTAGGAATTTTTGCACAATTCCATCAGTTTTGTGTTCTAAAAGTAGTAGAACATTTTTTGCTTTTTCAAATTCATCTGGGTTTGTCTGTAAGATTAGTGAAATCTCAGTAACCCATTTTTCTACAACTCTTTCTCTGAGTTTTAGATCTTGGATACAATCAATATTGAGTACATTGATCGTATTGGATCCTTGACCACTATTTGGAATACCATTGTGGACAGGCATTTTGAACTCATATTTCTTTTTATTGCTTCTTCTAGCGGCTGTATAAGAAGATTCTGCTTCATCATCTTCCATATCTGAATATTCGAACTTTACAGTTTTTGTATTAGTCTTAAAGTTATCTTCTTGTTCTGATTCAGTATCAGGTTCATCTATTTTAGTCATTCTAAAATATTGATCAAAAAGTTTGGGTTCTTTTTGATACAATTCTTCGCATTCTTCAGTTTCTAAAGATAAAAGCTGAATAAGTTTTTGGTCAGCCTTATCATAATCTTCATATTGAAGGTTAAAGAAATATTTCTCAAGTTTCTCAGAGATTGTTTCTTTCATTTTTGCTCTTTTTTGAAAATATCAATCTTCTGGGAGTCTTTTGAGCTTCCTAAGTCAGGGTTTCCAATACTTGGATTGGGAGGTGAGTATTTCTTTAGACCTGAATATTTTCCAGTTTTGGTTTTTTGTTCTTTAGTCAAAAGGGGTAGAAAGACAGCTCCTATTGTGTCTTTTATGTCTACAGACATTTCTTTAGTACTAACAAAGTAGAAAATTTCATTTTTCCTTTTAAGCGGATTTAAAATACTAAGTTTAGAAGGAACATTTTTGAAAATGTTTTCTTTCTTTATTTTTAAATCTGTTTTCTTGACCCGAGAGAGAAGATCTTGTTTTATTAAGAGGTTTGCATGAAAGCCGTCTTCATCCTCAACATAAGTTAGGATTTGTTTTTCTTCTGAATCATTTTCTTCAGAATTGTTGAAAATTTCTTTATTCATGTTTAAGAAATGTTAACAAGTTAAAATCCTTTTTCTGAGTTCTGAAACTGAGTTTAAAGCTTTATCAAGGTGTTCTTGATGCATTTTTTGCCTATGAAGGAGGTACTTACGTATATTAACCATGGTTGGTATATATTCGTGAGTATGTTTATTTTGTGCTTGTAGAATTCTGAAATTTATATGCACTAAATCTTTTTTATTACTTAAAAGTATATCTTTATGTTGAGAAATCTCATTCTCTGTATTACGAATTTCTTCAAATAATTCACTGTAAAGTGTTTTATTATAATGTAGTACCATTTTTTAACAAGGCTCTGATACCAGTGTTGGTGTGCGGAATTTGTTTATTATATTTTGTAAAGTGTTTTATTATAATCCATCGTATAATATTTGAAGTACCCGAATTTGTTTAAGAACTCTTTAAAATGCCTGTCCACAATGATATTCTAAACATACAAAATAGGGTTATACCAGAAGATTGATGATTCCCTTATCATGAATCTTACTAATCCAAACTCTATCTATGTTTCTACTTTCCTTAACTTTAAAGGATATAAAAAATTTAGAGTACATTGTTTTGTAGACACAGGTGCATCTTTATGTCTTGCAAGCAAATTCATCATTCCGGATGAACTCTGGGAAAACGCTCCCAAAGAAATTAGTGCCACTATTGCAAATGGTGAAACCATAAAAATTAATAAAGTTTGTAGAAACATTAATCTCGAACTTTCAGGAGAACATTTCAACGTTCCCACTATTTACCAACAAAATTCAGGAATTGATATCATAATTGGAAACAACTTCTGTCAAGTTTATGGACCATTCATACAATGGATAGATAGAATCGCCTTTCATCTTAATAATGATATGGTAATTATAAAAAAGGTTACAGAAGCCTATAGCAAAGGAAAACCAGGTTTTCTTGAAACTCAAGAAAAAGGTTCTAAAGAAAAACAAATTCCAGGTACTAATATAACCCATGAAGGGATTAATAAAGAAAAGATTATTTCTATTCAAACTACCAGGTTCAAACAGATTGAAGATCTTCTTGAAAAAGTTTGTTCTGAAAATCCTATTGATCCAAATAAAACCAAAGGATGGATGAAAGCTTCAATTAAGCTTATTAATCCCAAGACGGTTATTAGAGAAAAACCTATGGTTTACTCTTTACAAGATAGAGAAGAATTTTCCAAACAAATCAAGGAATTACTTGATATGAGACTAATTATAGAATCAAAATCCCCTCATATGTCTCCTGCCTTTCTTGTCAATAAAGAAGCAGAGAAAAGAAGAGGAAAGAAGCGCATGGTTGTCAATTACAAAGCAATCAATGATGCAACTATTGGAGACTCACATAATCTTCCCAATATGCACGAACTCTTGACTCTTCTACGAGGAAAAAACATTTATTCAAGCTTCGACTGCAAGTCAGGTTTCTGGCAAGTTCTACTTGATGAAGAATCGCAGCTTCTCACTGCCTTCACATGTCCTGATGGACTCTTTCAATGGAAAGTACTACCCTTTGGGCTTAAACAAGCTCCTAGTATTTTTCAAAGACACATGCAGAACGCTCTTCGAGGCCTTGAAGGTTTCTGCACTGTATACGTTGATGACATCATGATCTTCAGCAAAAATGAACAAGAACACTATGTTCATGTCACACAGGTTCTCAGAACTATTTTAAAATATGGAATAATACTTTCAAAAAAGAAAGCTCATCTTTTCAAAACAAAAATCAATTTTTTGGGTTTAGAAATAAATGAAGGTACTCATTGTCCTCAAAAGCATATTCTTGAACATTTACATGACTTTCCAAATGTTTTAGAAGACAAAAAACAACTGCAAAGATTTCTTGGTGTTTTAACTTATGCTGAAACATATATTGAAAAACTTGCAGCCATGAGAAAACCTTTACAGGTAAAATTAAAAAAAGATGTCATCTGGAATTGGTCAAATGCTGATACAGACTACATCAAAAAGATAAAGAAAGTTTTAATCAATTTTCCAAAACTTTATCTTCCAAACATTGAAGACAGTTTAATTATTGAAACTGATGCTTCTGATGAATTTTGGGGAGGTGTTTTAAAAGCTAAAAACCCCAAAAACGAAGAACAAATTTGCAGGTACACCTCTGGCAGTTTCAAAGCAGCTGAGAAAAACTACCATAGCAATGAAAAAGAATTACTCGCTGTAAAAAGAGTTATTACAAAATTCTCTGTATATTTAACACCAGTAAATTTCCTGGTTCGTACAGATAATAAAAATTTTACTTATTTCCTCCGAACGAAGATTGCAGGAGATAACAAATTAGGCCGGCTAATACGATGGCAAGAGTGGTTCTCACGATATACTTTCGCTGTTGAACATCTCGCAGGAAACAAAAACGTACTGGCAGACTGCCTCACTCGTGACTTCAGGTATGCCTTACATCATCCATGATCTCACTCGCTCCTCTCGAGCCCTATAAAAGGATATGATCCTCATGACATATTTCCTCACAAAAAACTTCACCTACAAAAAAAAGAGAGGAGGAGATTAGAGAGAAAAGTAAACAAAGTGTTGGTGTGCGGAATTTGTTTATTATATTTTGTATGTTTAGAAGGAAATAGATGCAAAAAATTGTAAAGAGAAAACTCATTAATCAATAAGTGTTTTGTAGTAGGAGTATTACTTACATAGATAGAAACTATTCAAGCCAGCCTGTGTCAATCATTGGTCTGTGTGGTTGCTTTCCCTGTTGGCCTCATGCCTGTGGTACTGTTGACCATCGTCGACCTGACACTCTGTCACTTACAGGTTTCATGACTCTATTTTGTAAGAACACTCAAGTATAACAAAACAAAGATTTATTGATAAAAGAGCTCCCGAAATGGGAGTACTCCTATAATATTTTACATCTCTCCCTTCTAAGGGAGATTTTTACTCACAAGACATTGAACTGAAAATTTACAAGATAGAGAGTGTTTTTGTTGCACTCGTTATTGCGATGATCCTTTTCTACAAAACATAACTCTCAATTTATAGATATATTGAGAGGGTCTGATCCTTGCCTATTATGTCAGGCATGACGTTTTTATCCACTAAAGATTACATTATTGTGGACAGCTGGAAAGCTTTTAATAATGGAGAAAAGGCATTATTATTTTGAGTGGAGGGGCCATTTGACACGTGAAGCATCTTTCTTTAAGATGATGAGGATTTGTCATCTTCAGAGGGGGGTCCCTCCTTTGTCTCCGAATCTTTGCAATCACAAAAGTGACAAAGATGTTCTTCGAAAAGTTGTTCTGCATGTCGGCAGAAGTGTTGGCGTGTAGCATTGGATACTTCCATGCTATTGTTCATGAATTTTTCTCCAAACTTGGAGGCTTGACGAAGATCTTCTTGGCTGGTGTTGTTGTAACTCCAGCTTGTAATTATACAATGTGAATCGGTATAATTAATCTTCTTTTTTGAACCAGAGATAATTTCAATGATTTTTTCTGATATTCTTCTTAAACCATTGACGCGGTTAGGATGAAGAATTTCTGTGAAAGGTAGATCTTTATCTTCCATTGGTTGAGATTGTTCAATCTCTCTATTGGCTTTAGAAAGACCAATTTCCAGAAAGTGGTATGGAGAAAGAGTTGATTCTTGAATCCATTCTGGGAGTGAAGAGATGCATCTGATGTAGATCGGATTATCTTTTGCTTTAAGTACTTTCTTTCGAAAGTTCTTAATGGATTCTACCATGCTGCTTGGGAAGAATTTGAGTTCTTGAAGGTTGCAGCTTGGGTAGATATTGTCGATTAGTCCAGCTTGAAAGGCTTGGTAGACTAATTTTGCATCTGCTCCTTCGAGAAAGTTGAACAGACTTTTTGTTTTCTTGTCCGTAGTGAAAAACTTTTCATGAACAAGGTCTTCTGGGCATGCAGCTCTTGCTTTCTTCCAGATTGTTCTGAAATCTTCAAAAGAGATTTCAGGATAGTTAACCATTTGTTGAACGTCAATTGGAACGTCAAACCTTTGGTCTCTGTGGGCTTCTTTGACTTTTTGAATTTTTGGTCGAAGAAGTGGTTGGTTAGTCTTGCTTGTATCGTCTTGATAAGTGGCAAGGCTTAATCTTGCAGATGTTTCATTTCTGAATTTTTTGCAAGTAACTTTATCAACTTTACAGAAGGTTTCTGTAATTCCCCAGTCAGTATGAACACCGGCATGGGGTCCTTTATAGATTACATAAAATCTTTCAGCTTCTTTGTTAAGAGCTTTTTTGTAATCTGGTGTGAACTCCTGCACAGATTTGTTAGTGGGTGACAAAGTTGTCATTTTACTGATTCCTTCAGTACAAGGATTGGGATCAACCAATAAGCTAGTTTTTCCATTAGGAAGAGGAGTAGCTGTCTCCTTTATTATGCTTTTTAGCAAAGCATCAGCTTTCAACGGATTTGTTGATTCTTTACCAGGTGCCGTTTGCACTGGAATAGCCTTTGTTTTTGAGCTTTCGCTTTCCGGTACATTGGTGACCGTTGTTACTTGTTCATACAAGTTGATTTTCTGCTCAATTGCAGATAGCTCTATGAGGAGCATTTGTTTCTTCATCCTCAAAATGTTGAGGTCTTCCATTTTTGTAAACTCAATTTTTGTTTACTTTTCTCTCTAATCTCCTCCTCTCTTTTTTTTGTAGGTGAAGTTTTTTGTGAGGAAATATGTCATGAGGATCATATCCTTTTATAGGGCTCGAGAGGAGCGAGTGAGATCATGGATGATGTAAGGCATACCTGAAGTCACGAGTGAGGCAGTCTGCCAGTACGTTTTTGTTTCCTGCGAGATGTTCAACAGCGAAAGTATATCGTGAGAACCACTCTTGCCATCGTATTAGCCGGCCTAATTTGTTATCTCCTGCAATCTTCGTTCGGAGGAAATAAGTAAAATTTTTATTATCTGTACGAACCAGGAAATTTACTGGTGTTAAATATACAGAGAATTTTGTAATAACTCTTTTTACAGCGAGTAATTCTTTTTCATTGCTATGGTAGTTTTTCTCAGCTGCTTTGAAACTGCCAGAGGTGTACCTGCAAATTTGTTCTTCGTTTTTGGGGTTTTTAGCTTTTAAAACACCTCCCCAAAATTCATCAGAAGCATCAGTTTCAATAATTAAACTGTCTTCAATGTTTGGAAGATAAAGTTTTGGAAAATTGATTAAAACTTTCTTTATCTTTTTGATGTAGTCTGTATCAGCATTTGACCAATTCCAGATGACATCTTTTTTTAATTTTACCTGTAAAGGTTTTCTCATGGCTGCAAGTTTTTCAATATATGTTTCAGCATAAGTTAAAACACCAAGAAATCTTTGCAGTTGTTTTTTGTCTTCTAAAACATTTGGAAAGTCATGTAAATGTTCAAGAATATGCTTTTGAGGACAATGAGTACCTTCATTTATTTCTAAACCCAAAAAATTGATTTTTGTTTTGAAAAGATGAGCTTTCTTTTTTGAAAGTATTATTCCATATTTTAAAATAGTTCTGAGAACCTGTGTGACATGAACATAGTGTTCTTGTTCATTTTTGCTGAAGATCATGATGTCATCAACGTATACAGTGCAGAAACCTTCAAGGCCTCGAAGAGCGTTCTGCATGTGTCTTTGAAAAATACTAGGAGCTTGTTTAAGCCCAAAGGGTAGTACTTTCCATTGAAAGAGTCCATCAGGACATGTGAAGGCAGTGAGAAGCTGCGATTCTTCATCAAGTAGAACTTGCCAGAAACCTGACTTGCAGTCGAAGCTTGAATAAATGTTTTTTCCTCGTAGAAGAGTCAAGAGTTCGTGCATATTGGGAAGATTATGTGAGTCTCCAATAGTTGCATCATTGATTGCTTTGTAATTGACAACCATGCGCTTCTTTCCTCTTCTTTTCTCTGCTTCTTTATTGACAAGAAAGGCAGGAGACATATGAGGGGATTTTGATTCTATAATTAGTCTCATATCAAGTAATTCCTTGATTTGTTTGGAAAATTCTTCTCTATCTTGTAAAGAGTAAACCATAGGTTTTTCTCTAATAACCGTCTTGGGATTAATAAGCTTAATTGAAGCTTTCATCCATCCTTTGGTTTTATTTGGATCAATAGGATTTTCAGAACAAACTTTTTCAAGAAGATCTTCAATCTGTTTGAACCTGGTAGTTTGAATAGAAATAATCTTTTCTTTATTAATCCCTTCATGGGTTATATTAGTACCTGGAATTTGTTTTTCTTTAGAACCTTTTTCTTGAGTTTCAAGAAAACCTGGTTTTCCTTTGCTATAGGCTTCTGTAACCTTTTTTATAATTACCATATCATTATTAAGATGAAAGGCGATTCTATCTATCCATTGTATGAATGGTCCATAAACTTGACAGAAGTTGTTTCCAATTATGATATCAATTCCTGAATTTTGTTGGTAAATAGTGGGAACGTTGAAATGTTCTCCTGAAAGTTCGAGATTAATGTTTCTACAAACTTTATTAATTTTTATGGTTTCACCATTTGCAATAGTGGCACTAATTTCTTTGGGAGCGTTTTCCCAGAGTTCATCCGGAATGATGAATTTGCTTGCAAGACATAAAGATGCACCTGTGTCTACAAAACAATGTACTCTAAATTTTTTATATCCTTTAAAGTTAAGGAAAGTAGAAACATAGATAGAGTTTGGATTAGTAAGATTCATGATAAGGGAATCATCAATCTTCTGGAGGTTTACGCAAAAATGGTTAATCTCCTCCTCTCTGAAAAGTGGGGTTTGTATGGGACTAGTCTGAGTCATCCGTTGTTGATTCGTATTCATCAGTGTCTGATGAAGATTCTGTCTCAACATGATATATAAAAACATGTTGTGTACCATCATACTCTTCTTCAAGAGCTTCAAATCCCCCATTGTTAGCGGTTTGTAAAACCTTGACTTTGTCTGGGTATTTTTTTCTATTTGGACATTCATTGGCGTAGTGTCCTTCTTCATTGCAGATCCAACACCTACATTTTTTCTTTCCTTGCGGACAGGAAGTATTCTTCTTAGGTGTTTCTTTTGAAGGTTTTTTGAAGTATTTTCCTGGTGAAAATTTTCTTCTTTTCTTTTTCCAAAAAGATTTGAATTTCTTTTTGTTTTTATACTTTTTCTTATTATAATTTTTCTTTCCAATATCAAAGTTTTTGAAATCAGAGAGAATGCTACAACAATCTTTGCTTATTGTTTTAAGTTTTTGTTGTTTATATCTGTCTTGACAGATTCTATCAATTTCTTCTTTTGCAATTTTTGTTGCATAAGAAAGACTGGTTTGCTGGATTTCTCCAGTAACTTCTTTTTTCCATCTGTCTGTACAGGTTTCTCCAATAATTGGAATTTTCATGAGGTAAGCAGATATCCATTGCGCATATTCACTTCTTTGTGGAATATCATACAGATATGATTCATACATACATGTGTATTTGTCGAGAAGACTAATATCATGTAATTGGAGTTTTGTCATTGAAACTCTTGCTATGTCAACTTTCTTATTAATGGTGAAGTCTTTATTAGAAATATAATCAAGACCTAAGAAAGTAGTGTATATGACATTTATGATATTATCAAAAAGATCTGAACCATGCATTTCTTCATTCCAATTATTGTTTCTTAGGAATTTTTGCACAATTCCATCAGTTTTGTGTTCTAAAAGTAGTAGAACATTTTTTGCTTTTTCAAATTCATCTGGGTTTGTCTGTAAGATTAGTGAAATCTCAGTAACCCATTTTTCTACAACTCTTTCTCTGAGTTTTAGATCTTGGATACAATCAATATTGAGTACATTGATCGTATTGGATCCTTGACCACTATTTGGAATACCATTGTGGACAGGCATTTTGAACTCATATTTCTTTTTATTGCTTCTTCTAGCGGCTGTATAAGAAGATTCTGCTTCATCATCTTCCATATCTGAATATTCGAACTTTACAGTTTTTGTATTAGTCTTAAAGTTATCTTCTTGTTCTGATTCAGTATCAGGTTCATCTATTTTAGTCATTCTAAAATATTGATCAAAAAGTTTGGGTTCTTTTTGATACAATTCTTCGCATTCTTCAGTTTCTAAAGATAAAAGCTGAATAAGTTTTTGGTCAGCCTTATCATAATCTTCATATTGAAGGTTAAAGAAATATTTCTCAAGTTTCTCAGAGATTGTTTCTTTCATTTTTGCTCTTTTTTGAAAATATCAATCTTCTGGGAGTCTTTTGAGCTTCCTAAGTCAGGGTTTCCAATACTTGGATTGGGAGGTGAGTATTTCTTTAGACCTGAATATTTTCCAGTTTTGGTTTTTTGTTCTATGATGGGAATATTCTTGATGTGTTCAAGAATGTCTTTATTACAAGGGCAAGAGTCAATCTTTTCAGATAACTCTTTAGTAATGTCTGCAATAATTTTTGCAGATGCTACTTCTAACTGTGTAGTGGTTACGTATTTAATGGCCGTTAAGTCAAAGTTTATAATCAGCCCATCTATTTTTTCATTAAGGAGGTTGATTGATCTATTTAGCTCGGGTATCGAGGTCATCCTATCAGTTGTTTTAACTGCTCTTGTATATTAGTGATCTTAAGGTTGTTTTCTTTAAGAGTGCCTTCAATATTTGCCTTTTTGGCGACTTCTTCAACAAAATGGTTGTTTTTTAAAGAGTTTTCTAAAAGAATAGAATGTTTGTCAATAGACTGGGTTAGCTTGATAGTTAGTTTATTTTGTCTTTCAATAACTTCGAAGAATTTTTCAAAATTATTTTTATCAAGATTATTTTTAACCAAAATGGCTAAATCGTTTTTAAATTGGTTAAAAGGTATTTTATTTTTAGAAATATCTTTAGAAATATCTTTTGAAATACCAAGGTAATGGCATATTTTCGAAGTTTTTAAGAGACATCTTGCAATGATCTGGTTGAGATTATTGCAATGATTTACAATTGTTTGAATACCAGCTTTTCCAGAAGTAGAGAAAACGTATTCTTTCTTTTCAGTATTGTCGTCAAGGGTTTTGATTTTTACTGTTTTACCTTTTTTATAAAAATGAGGAAAATCTATTTTATTACTCATTTATTACCTCAGAGATTTGTTTGATATTCTGACGTAGACTATCAATTTTTAAAGACATGTTTCTTATTAAGTTACTATCTTTTCTTTCTGAGCTTTCTCCTATATGGAGTGAATCCATAGAAATTCTTGGTCTAAGAGTTTCTCCTAGAGCTTTTTTGTTTCTAGCTATATTTAAAACCCAAGAGTTTTCTTGAGGATTTATGTCGCAGAATTGTTTATCTTTGACATGGCCTATTTCTGAAAAGACATCATCAAGCTCGATGTACTCGTCTTTCTTGTAGTCTATGCTATGGTGACTATTGGTCAGGGCATATCCTATGAGATAGGTTATGGTGAATGGTTTATCACCTGGGTTCATAAGGTCACTTCTTTCAAAGTGATGTATAAAAGATAAAGTTTTATCTATATTTGCAGATTTCAAATCTAGAGCAAATTTTGGATAGACTGAAAACATAAATTTTTGGTATGCAAGGTTTCCCCTAGCAGCACCTAAGATGCAGTCCTGTCTGTCAGTAATTCTGTTGTCAATTAAGGCCATTTTTATGGGAGAATTTATTCCTGCTTGGAATTGGGATTTTATCAAAATTTTTACAGCTCCGATATGGACCATTCTTACTTTTGATCTAATCTCAACTGGAATACTTTTTAAGTTATTGTTTATTTGTTCTTTAGTCAAAAGGGGTAGAAAGACAGCTCCTATTGTGTCTTTTATGTCTACAGACATTTCTTTAGTACTAACAAAGTAGAAAATTTCATTTTTCCTTTTAAGCGGATTTAAAATACTAAGTTTAGAAGGAACATTTTTGAAAATGTTTTCTTTCTTTATTTTTAAATCTGTTTTCTTGACCCGAGAGAGAAGATCTTGTTTTATTAAGAGGTTTGCATGAAAGCCGTCTTCATCCTCAACATAAGTTAGGATTTGTTTTTCTTCTGAATCATTTTCTTCAGAATTGTTGAAAATTTCTTTATTCATGTTTAAGAAATGTTAACAAGTTAAAATCCTTTTTCTGAGTTCTGAAACTGAGTTTAAAGCTTTATCAAGGTGTTCTTGATGCATTTTTTGCCTATGAAGGAGGTACTTACGTATATTAACCATGGTTGGTATATATTCGTGAGTATGTTTATTTTGTGCTTGTAGAATTCTGAAATTTATATGCACTAAATCTTTTTTATTACTTAAAAGTATATCTTTATGTTGAGAAATCTCATTCTCTGTATTACGAATTTCTTCAAATAATTCACTGTAAAGTGTTTTATTATAATGTAGTACCATTTTTTAACAAGGCTCTGATACCAGTGATGTATCTTCCATCACTCAAGTATAACAAACCAATCCTTTTAAATTGGTTAAAAGGAATTTGCAAGGATCGTATTGGATCCTTGACCACTACATCATCTTCAAATAATTCACTGTAAAGTGTTTTATTATAATGTTGAGAAATCTCATGAAAATTCCAATTATTGGAGAAACCTGTACAGACAGATGGAAAAAAGAAGTTACTGGAGAAATCCAGCAAACCAGTCTTTCTTATGCAACAAAAATTGCAAAAGAAGAAATTGATAGAATCTGTCAAGACAGATATAAACAACAAAAACTTAAAACAATAAGCAAAGATTGTTGTAGCATTCTCTCTGATTTCAAAAACTTTGATATTGGAAAGAAAAATTATAATAAGAAAAAGTATAAAAACAAAAAGAAATTCAAATCTTTTTGGAAAAAGAAAAGAAGAAAATTTTCACCAGGAAAATACTTCAAAAAACCTTCAAAAGAAACACCTAAGAAGAATACTTCCTGTCCGCAAGGAAAGAAAAAATGTAGGTGTTGGATCTGCAATGAAGAAGGACACTACGCCAATGAATGTCCAAATAGAAAAAAATACCCAGACAAAGTCAAGGTTTTACAAACCGCTAACAATGGGGGATTTGAAGCTCTTGAAGAAGAGTATGATGGTACACAACATGTTTTTATATATCATGTTGAGACAGAATCTTCATCAGACACTGATGAATACGAATCAACAACGGATGACTCAGACTAGTCCCATACAAACCCCACTTTTCAGAGAGGAGGAGATTAACCATTTTTGCGTAAACCTCCAGAAGATTGATGATTCCCTTATCATGAATCTTACTAATCCAAACTCTATCTATGTTTCTACTTTCCTTAACTTTAAAGGATATAAAAAATTTAGAGTACATTGTTTTGTAGACACAGGTGCATCTTTATGTCTTGCAAGCAAATTCATCATTCCGGATGAACTCTGGGAAAACGCTCCCAAAGAAATTAGTGCCACTATTGCAAATGGTGAAACCATAAAAATTAATAAAGTTTGTAGAAACATTAATCTCGAACTTTCAGGAGAACATTTCAACGTTCCCACTATTTACCAACAAAATTCAGGAATTGATATCATAATTGGAAACAACTTCTGTCAAGTTTATGGACCATTCATACAATGGATAGATAGAATCGCCTTTCATCTTAATAATGATATGGTAATTATAAAAAAGGTTACAGAAGCCTATAGCAAAGGAAAACCAGGTTTTCTTGAAACTCAAGAAAAAGGTTCTAAAGAAAAACAAATTCCAGGTACTAATATAACCCATGAAGGGATTAATAAAGAAAAGATTATTTCTATTCAAACTACCAGGTTCAAACAGATTGAAGATCTTCTTGAAAAAGTTTGTTCTGAAAATCCTATTGATCCAAATAAAACCAAAGGATGGATGAAAGCTTCAATTAAGCTTATTAATCCCAAGACGGTTATTAGAGAAAAACCTATGGTTTACTCTTTACAAGATAGAGAAGAATTTTCCAAACAAATCAAGGAATTACTTGATATGAGACTAATTATAGAATCAAAATCCCCTCATATGTCTCCTGCCTTTCTTGTCAATAAAGAAGCAGAGAAAAGAAGAGGAAAGAAGCGCATGGTTGTCAATTACAAAGCAATCAATGATGCAACTATTGGAGACTCACATAATCTTCCCAATATGCACGAACTCTTGACTCTTCTACGAGGAAAAAAACATTTATTCAAGCTTCGACTGCAAGTCAGGTTTCTGGCAAGTTCTACTTGATGAAGAATCGCAGCTTCTCACTGCCTTCACATGTCCTGATGGACTCTTTCAATGGAAAGTACTACCCTTTGGGCTTAAACAAGCTCCTAGTATTTTTCAAAGACACATGCAGAACGCTCTTCGAGGCCTTGAAGGTTTCTGCACTGTATACGTTGATGACATCATGATCTTCAGCAAAAATGAACAAGAACACTATGTTCATGTCACACAGGTTCTCAGAACTATTTTAAAATATGGAATAATACTTTCAAAAAAGAAAGCTCATCTTTTCAAAACAAAAATCAATTTTTTGGGTTTAGAAATAAATGAAGGTACTCATTGTCCTCAAAAGCATATTCTTGAACATTTACATGACTTTCCAAATGTTTTAGAAGACAAAAAACAACTGCAAAGATTTCTTGGTGTTTTAACTTATGCTGAAACATATATTGAAAAACTTGCAGCCATGAGAAAACCTTTACAGGTAAAATTAAAAAAAGATGTCATCTGGAATTGGTCAAATGCTGATACAGACTACATCAAAAAGATAAAGAAAGTTTTAATCAATTTTCCAAAACTTTATCTTCCAAACATTGAAGACAGTTTAATTATTGAAACTGATGCTTCTGATGAATTTTGGGGAGGTGTTTTAAAAGCTAAAAACCCCAAAAACGAAGAACAAATTTGCAGGTACACCTCTGGCAGTTTCAAAGCAGCTGAGAAAAACTACCATAGCAATGAAAAAGAATTACTCGCTGTAAAAAGAGTTATTACAAAATTCTCTGTATATTTAACACCAGTAAATTTCCTGGTTCGTACAGATAATAAAAATTTTACTTATTTCCTCCGAACGAAGATTGCAGGAGATAACAAATTAGGCCGGCTAATACGATGGCAAGAGTGGTTCTCACGATATACTTTCGCTGTTGAACATCTCGCAGGAAACAAAAACGTACTGGCAGACTGCCTCACTCGTGACTTCAGGTATGCCTTACATCATCCATGATCTCACTCGCTCCTCTCGAGCCCTATAAAAGGATATGATCCTCATGACATATTTCCTCACAAAAAACTTCACCTACAAAAAAAAGAGAGGAGGAGATTAGAGAGAAAAGTAAACAAAAATTGAGTTTACAAAAATGGAAGACCTCAACATTTTGAGGATGAAGAAACAAATGCTCCTCATAGAGCTATCTGCAATTGAGCAGAAAATCAACTTGTATGAACAAGTAACAACGGTCACCAATGTACCGGAAAGCGAAAGCTCAAAAACAAAGGCTATTCCAGTGCAAACGGCACCTGGTAAAGAATCAACAAATCCGTTGAAAGCTGATGCTTTGCTAAAAAGCATAATAAAGGAGACAGCTACTCCTCTTCCTAATGGAAAAACTAGCTTATTGGTTGATCCCAATCCTTGTACTGAAGGAATCAGTAAAATGACAACTTTGTCACCCACTAACAAATCTGTGCAGGAGTTCACACCAGATTACAAAAAAGCTCTTAACAAAGAAGCTGAAAGATTTTATGTAATCTATAAAGGACCCCATGCCGGTGTTCATACTGACTGGGGAATTACAGAAACCTTCTGTAAAGTTGATAAAGTTACTTGCAAAAAATTCAGAAATGAAACATCTGCAAGATTAAGCCTTGCCACTTATCAAGACGATACAAGCAAGACTAACCAACCACTTCTTCGACCAAAAATTCAAAAAGTCAAAGAAGCCCACAGAGACCAAAGGTTTGACGTTCCAATTGACGTTCAACAAATGGTTAACTATCCTGAAATCTCTTTTGAAGATTTCAGAACAATCTGGAAGAAAGCAAGAGCTGCATGCCCAGAAGACCTTGTTCATGAAAAGTTTTTCACTACGGACAAGAAAACAAAAAGTCTGTTCAACTTTCTCGAAGGAGCAGATGCAAAATTAGTCTACCAAGCCTTTCAAGCTGGACTAATCGACAATATCTACCCAAGCTGCAACCTTCAAGAACTCAAATTCTTCCCAAGCAGCATGGTAGAATCCATTAAGAACTTTCGAAAGAAAGTACTTAAAGCAAAAGATAATCCGATCTACATCAGATGCATCTCTTCACTCCCAGAATGGATTCAAGAATCAACTCTTTCTCCATACCACTTTCTGGAAATTGGTCTTTCTAAAGCCAATAGAGAGATTGAACAATCTCAACCAATGGAAGATAAAGATCTACCTTTCACAGAAATTCTTCATCCTAACCGCGTCAATGGTTTAAGAAGAATATCAGAAAAAATCATTGAAATTATCTCTGGTTCAAAAAAGAAGATTAATTATACCGATTCACATTGTATAATTACAAGCTGGAGTTACAACAACACCAGCCAAGAAGATCTTCGTCAAGCCTCCAAGTTTGGAGAAAAATTCATGAACAATAGCATGGAAGTATCCAATGCTACACGCCAACACTTCTGCCGACATGCAGAACAACTTTTCGAAGAACATCTTTGTCACTTTTGTGATTGCAAAGATTCGGAGACAAAGGAGGGACCCCCCTCTGAAGATGACAAATCCTCATCATCTTAAAGAAAGATGCTTCACGTGTCAAATGGCCCCTCCACTCAAAATAATAATGCCTTTTCTCCATTATTAAAAGCTTTCCAGCTGTCCACAATAATGTAATCTTTAGTGGATAAAAACGTCATGCCTGACATAATAGGCAAGGATCAGACCCTCTCAATATATCTATAAATTGAGAGTTATGTTTTGTAGAAAAGGATCATCGCAATAACGAGTGCAACAAAAACACTCTCTATCTTGTAAATTTTCAGTTCAATGTCTTGTGAGTAAAAATCTCCCTTAGAAGGGAGAGATGTAAAATATTATAGGAGTACTCCCATTTCGGGAGCTCTTTTATCAATAAATCTTTGTTTTGTTATACTTGAGTGTTCTTACAAAATAGAGTCATGAAACCTGTAAGTGACAGAGTGTCAGGTCGACGATGGTCAACAGTACCACAGGCATGAGGCCAACAGGGAAAGCAACCACACAGACCAATGATTGACACAGGCTGGCTTGAATAGTTTCTATCTATGTAAGTAATACTCCTACTACAAAACACTTATTGATTAATGAGTTTTCTCTTTACAATTTTTTGCATCTATTTCCTTCTAAACATACAAAATATAATAAACAAATTCCGCACACCAACACTGGTATCAGAGCCTTGTTAAAAAATGGTACTACATTATAATAAAACACTTTACAGTGAATTATTTGAAGAAATTCGTAATACAGAGAATGAGATTTCTCAACATAAAGATATACTTTTAAGTAATAAAAAAGATTTAGTGCATATAAATTTCAGAATTCTACAAGCACAAAATAAACATACTCACGAATATATACCAACCATGGTTAATATACGTAAGTACCTCCTTCATAGGCAAAAAATGCATCAAGAACACCTTGATAAAGCTTTAAACTCAGTTTCAGAACTCAGAAAAAGGATTTTAACTTGTTAACATTTCTTAAACATGAATAAAGAAATTTTCAACAATTCTGAAGAAAATGATTCAGAAGAAAAACAAATCCTAACTTATGTTGAGGATGAAGACGGCTTTCATGCAAACCTCTTAATAAAACAAGATCTTCTCTCTCGGGTCAAGAAAACAGATTTAAAAATAAAGAAAGAAAACATTTTCAAAAATGTTCCTTCTAAACTTAGTATTTTAAATCCGCTTAAAAGGAAAAATGAAATTTTCTACTTTGTTAGTACTAAAGAAATGTCTGTAGACATAAAAGACACAATAGGAGCTGTCTTTCTACCCCTTTTGACTAAAGAACAAATAAACAATAACTTAAAAAGTATTCCAGTTGAGATTAGATCAAAAGTAAGAATGGTCCATATCGGAGCTGTAAAAATTTTGATAAAATCCCAATTCCAAGCAGGAATAAATTCTCCCATAAAAATGGCCTTAATTGACAACAGAATTACTGACAGACAGGACTGCATCTTAGGTGCTGCTAGGGGAAACCTTGCATACCAAAAATTTATGTTTTCAGTCTATCCAAAATTTGCTCTAGATTTGAAATCTGCAAATATAGATAAAACTTTATCTTTTATACATCACTTTGAAAGAAGTGACCTTATGAACCCAGGTGATAAACCATTCACCATAACCTATCTCATAGGATATGCCCTGACCAATAGTCACCATAGCATAGACTACAAGAAAGACGAGTACATCGAACTTGATGATGTCTTTTCAGAAATAGGCCATGTCAAAGATAAACAATTCTGCGACATAAATCCTCAAGAAAACTCTTGGGTTTTAAATATAGCTAGAAACAAAAAAGCTCTAGGAGAAACTCTTAGACCAAGAATTTCTATGGATTCACTCCATATAGGAGAAAGCTCAGAAAGAAAAGATAGTAACTTAATAAGAAACATGTCTTTAAAAATTGATAGTCTACGTCAGAATATCAAACAAATCTCTGAGGTAATAAATGAGTAATAAAATAGATTTTCCTCATTTTTATAAAAAAGGTAAAACAGTAAAAATCAAAACCCTTGACGACAATACTGAAAAGAAAGAATACGTTTTCTCTACTTCTGGAAAAGCTGGTATTCAAACAATTGTAAATCATTGCAATAATCTCAACCAGATCATTGCAAGATGTCTCTTAAAAACTTCGAAAATATGCCATTACCTTGGTATTTCAAAAGATATTTCGAAAGATATTTCTAAAAATAAAATACCTTTTAACCAATTTAAAAACGATTTAGCCATTTTGGTTAAAAATAATCTTGATAAAAATAATTTTGAAAAATTCTTCGAAGTTATTGAAAGACAAAATAAACTAACTATCAAGCTAACCCAGTCTATTGACAAACATTCTATTCTTTTAGAAAACTCTTTAAAAAACAACCATTTTGTTGAAGAAGTCGCCAAAAAGGCAAATATTGAAGGCACTCTTAAAGAAAACAACCTTAAGATCACTAATATACAAGAGCAGTTAAAACAACTGATAGGATGACCTCGATACCCGAGCTAAATAGATCAATCAACCTCCTTAATGAAAAAATAGATGAGCTGATTATAAACTTTGACTTAACGGCCATTAAATACGTAACCACTACACAGTTAGAAGTAGCATCTGCAAAAATTATTGCAGACATTACTAAAGAGTTATCTGAAAAGATTGACTCTTGCCCTTGTAATAAAGACATTCTTGAACACATCAAGAATATTCCCATCATAGAACAAAAAACCAAAACTGGAAAATATTCAGGTCTTAAGAAATACTCACCTCCCAATCCAAGTATTGGAAACCCTGACTTAGGAAGCTCAAAAGACTCCCAGAAGATTGATATTTTCAAAAAAGAGCAAAAATGAAAGAAACAATCTCTGAGAAACTTGAGAAATATTTCTTTAACCTTCAATATGAAGATTATGATAAGGCTGACCAAAAACTTATTCAGCTTTTATCTTTAGAAACTGAAGAATGCGAAGAATTGTATCAAAAAGAACCCAAACTTTTTGATCAATATTTTAGAATGACTAAAATAGATGAACCTGATACTGAATCAGAACAAGAAGATAACTTTAAGACTAATACAAAAACTGTAAAGTTCGAATATTCAGATATGGAAGATGATGAAGCAGAATCTTCTTATACAGCCGCTAGAAGAAGCAATAAAAAGAAATATGAGTTCAAAATGCCTGTCCACAATGGTATTCCAAATAGTGGTCAAGGATCCAATACGATCAATGTACTCAATATTGATTGTATCCAAGATCTAAAACTCAGAGAAAGAGTTGTAGAAAAATGGGTTACTGAGATTTCACTAATCTTACAGACAAACCCAGATGAATTTGAAAAAGCAAAAAATGTTCTACTACTTTTAGAACACAAAACTGATGGAATTGTGCAAAAATTCCTAAGAAACAATAATTGGAATGAAGAAATGCATGGTTCAGATCTTTTTGATAATATCATAAATGTCATATACACTACTTTCTTAGGTCTTGATTATATTTCTAATAAAGACTTCACCATTAATAAGAAAGTTGACATAGCAAGAGTTTCAATGACAAAACTCCAATTACATGATATTAGTCTTCTCGACAAATACACATGTATGTATGAATCATATCTGTATGATATTCCACAAAGAAGTGAATATGCGCAATGGATATCTGCTTACCTCATGAAAATTCCAATTATTGGAGAAACCTGTACAGACAGATGGAAAAAAGAAGTTACTGGAGAAATCCAGCAAACCAGTCTTTCTTATGCAACAAAAATTGCAAAAGAAGAAATTGATAGAATCTGTCAAGACAGATATAAACAACAAAAACTTAAAACAATAAGCAAAGATTGTTGTAGCATTCTCTCTGATTTCAAAAACTTTGATATTGGAAAGAAAAATTATAATAAGAAAAAGTATAAAAACAAAAAGAAATTCAAATCTTTTTGGAAAAAGAAAAGAAGAAAATTTTCACCAGGAAAATACTTCAAAAAACCTTCAAAAGAAACACCTAAGAAGAATACTTCCTGTCCGCAAGGAAAGAAAAAATGTAGGTGTTGGATCTGCAATGAAGAAGGACACTACGCCAATGAATGTCCAAATAGAAAAAAATACCCAGACAAAGTCAAGGTTTTACAAACCGCTAACAATGGGGGATTTGAAGCTCTTGAAGAAGAGTATGATGGTACACAACATGTTTTTATATATCATGTTGAGACAGAATCTTCATCAGACACTGATGAATACGAATCAACAACGGATGACTCAGACTAGTCCCATACAAACCCCACTTTTCAGAGAGGAGGAGATTAACCATTTTTGCGTAAACCTCCAGAAGATTGATGATTCCCTTATCATGAATCTTACTAATCCAAACTCTATCTATGTTTCTACTTTCCTTAACTTTAAAGGATATAAAAAATTTAGAGTACATTGTTTTGTAGACACAGGTGCATCTTTATGTCTTGCAAGCAAATTCATCATTCCGGATGAACTCTGGGAAAACGCTCCCAAAGAAATTAGTGCCACTATTGCAAATGGTAAAACCATAAAAATTAATAAAGTTTGTAGAAACATTAATCTCGAACTTTCAGGAGAACATTTCAACGTTCCCACTATTTACCAACAAAATTCAGGAATTGATATCATAATTGGAAACAACTTCTGTCAAGTTTATGGACCATTCATACAATGGATAGATAGAATCGCCTTTCATCTTAATAATGATATGGTAATTATAAAAAAGGTTACAGAAGCCTATAGCAAAGGAAAACCAGGTTTTCTTGAAACTCAAGAAAAAGGTTCTAAAGAAAAACAAATTCCAGGTACTAATATAACCCATGAAGGGATTAATAAAGAAAAGATTATTTCTATTCAAACTACCAGGTTCAAACAGATTGAAGATCTTCTTGAAAAAGTTTGTTCTGAAAATCCTATTGATCCAAATAAAACCAAAGGATGGATGAAAGCTTCAATTAAGCTTATTAATCCCAAGACGGTTATTAGAGAAAAACCTATGGTTTACTCTTTACAAGATAGAGAAGAATTTTCCAAACAAATCAAGGAATTACTTGATATGAGACTAATTATAGAATCAAAATCCCCTCATATGTCTCCTGCCTTTCTTGTCAATAAAGAAGCAGAGAAAAGAAGAGGAAAGAAGCGCATGGTTGTCAATTACAAAGCAATCAATGATGCAACTATTGGAGACTCACATAATCTTCCCAATATGCACGAACTCTTGACTCTTCTACGAGGAAAAAACATTTATTCAAGCTTCGACTGCAAGTCAGGTTTCTGGCAAGTTCTACTTGATGAAGAATCGCAGCTTCTCACTGCCTTCACATGTCCTGATGGACTCTTTCAATGGAAAGTACTACCCTTTGGGCTTAAACAAGCTCCTAGTATTTTTCAAAGACACATGCAGAACGCTCTTCGAGGCCTTGAAGGTTTCTGCACTGTATACGTTGATGACATCATGATCTTCAGCAAAAATGAACAAGAACACTATGTTCATGTCACACAGGTTCTCAGAACTATTTTAAAATATGGAATAATACTTTCAAAAAAGAAAGCTCATCTTTTCAAAACAAAAATCAATTTTTTGGGTTTAGAAATAAATGAAGGTACTCATTGTCCTCAAAAGCATATTCTTGAACATTTACATGACTTTCCAAATGTTTTAGAAGACAAAAAACAACTGCAAAGATTTCTTGGTGTTTTAACTTATGCTGAAACATATATTGAAAAACTTGCAGCCATGAGAAAACCTTTACAGGTAAAATTAAAAAAAGATGTCATCTGGAATTGGTCAAATGCTGATACAGACTACATCAAAAAGATAAAGAAAGTTTTAATCAATTTTCCAAAACTTTATCTTCCAAACATTGAAGACAGTTTAATTATTGAAACTGATGCTTCTGATGAATTTTGGGGAGGTGTTTTAAAAGCTAAAAACCCCAAAAACGAAGAACAAATTTGCAGGTACACCTCTGGCAGTTTCAAAGCAGCTGAGAAAAACTACCATAGCAATGAAAAAGAATTACTCGCTGTAAAAAGAGTTATTACAAAATTCTCTGTATATTTAACACCAGTAAATTTCCTGGTTCGTACAGATAATAAAAATTTTACTTATTTCCTCCGAACGAAGATTGCAGGAGATAACAAATTAGGCCGGCTAATACGATGGCAAGAGTGGTTCTCACGATATACTTTCGCTGTTGAACATCTTGCAGGAAACAAAAACGTACTGGCAGACTGCCTCACTCGTGACTTCAGGTATGCCTTACATCATCCATGATCTCACTCGCTCCTCTCGAGCCCTATAAAAGGATATGATCCTCATGACATATTTCCTCACAAAAAACTTCACCTACAAAAAAAAGAGAGGAGGAGATTAGAGAGAAAAGTAAACAAAAATTGAGTTTACAAAAATGGAAGACCTCAACATTTTGAGGATGAAGAAACAAATGCTCCTCATAGAGCTATCTGCAATTGAGCAGAAAATCAACTTGTATGAACAAGTAACAACGGTCACCAATGTACCGGAAAGCGAAAGCTCAAAAACAAAGGCTATTCCAGTGCAAACGGCACCTGGTAAAGAATCAACAAATCCGTTGAAAGCTGATGCTTTGCTAAAAAGCATAATAAAGGAGACAGCTACTCCTCTTCCTAATGGAAAAACTAGCTTATTGGTTGATCCCAATCCTTGTACTGAAGGAATCAGTAAAATGACAACTTTGTCACCCACTAACAAATCTGTGCAGGAGTTCACACCAGATTACAAAAAAGCTCTTAACAAAGAAGCTGAAAGATTTTATGTAATCTATAAAGGACCCCATGCCGGTGTTCATACTGACTGGGGAATTACAGAAACCTTCTGTAAAGTTGATAAAGTTACTTGCAAAAAATTCAGAAATGAAACATCTGCAAGATTAAGCCTTGCCACTTATCAAGACGATACAAGCAAGACTAACCAACCACTTCTTCGACCAAAAATTCAAAAAGTCAAAGAAGCCCACAGAGACCAAAGGTTTGACGTTCCAATTGACGTTCAACAAATGGTTAACTATCCTGAAATCTCTTTTGAAGATTTCAGAACAATCTGGAAGAAAGCAAGAGCTGCATGCCCAGAAGACCTTGTTCATGAAAAGTTTTTCACTACGGACAAGAAAACAAAAAGTCTGTTCAACTTTCTCGAAGGAGCAGATGCAAAATTAGTCTACCAAGCCTTTCAAGCTGGACTAATCGACAATATCTACCCAAGCTGCAACCTTCAAGAACTCAAATTCTTCCCAAGCAGCATGGTAGAATCCATTAAGAACTTTCGAAAGAAAGTACTTAAAGCAAAAGATAATCCGATCTACATCAGATGCATCTCTTCACTCCCAGAATGGATTCAAGAATCAACTCTTTCTCCATACCACTTTCTGGAAATTGGTCTTTCTAAAGCCAATAGAGAGATTGAACAATCTCAACCAATGGAAGATAAAGATCTACCTTTCACAGAAATTCTTCATCCTAACCGCGTCAATGGTTTAAGAAGAATATCAGAAAAAATCATTGAAATTATCTCTGGTTCAAAAAAGAAGATTAATTATACCGATTCACATTGTATAATTACAAGCTGGAGTTACAACAACACCAGCCAAGAAGATCTTCGTCAAGCCTCCAAGTTTGGAGAAAAATTCATGAACAATAGCATGGAAGTATCCAATGCTACACGCCAACACTTCTGCCGACATGCAGAACAACTTTTCGAAGAACATCTTTGTCACTTTTGTGATTGCAAAGATTCGGAGACAAAGGAGGGACCCCCCTCTGAAGATGACAAATCCTCATCATCTTAAAGAAAGATGCTTCACGTGTCAAATGGCCCCTCCACTCAAAATAATAATGCCTTTTCTCCATTATTAAAAGCTTTCCAGCTGTCCACAATAATGTAATCTTTAGTGGATAAAAACGTCATGCCTGACATAATAGGCAAGGATCAGACCCTCTCAATATATCTATAAATTGAGAGTTATGTTTTGTAGAAAAGGATCATCGCAATAACGAGTGCAACAAAAACACTCTCTATCTTGTAAATTTTCAGTTCAATGTCTTGTGAGTAAAAATCTCCCTTAGAAGGGAGAGATGTAAAATATTATAGGAGTACTCCCATTTCGGGAGCTCTTTTATCAATAAATCTTTGTTTTGTTATACTTGAGTGTTCTTACAAAATAGAGTCATGAAACCTGTAAGTGACAGAGTGTCAGGTCGACGATGGTCAACAGTACCACAGGCATGAGGCCAACAGGGAAAGCAACCACACAGACCAATGATTGACACAGGCTGGCTTGAATAGTTTCTATCTATGTAAGTAATACTCCTACTACAAAACACTTATTGATTAATGAGTTTTCTCTTTACAATTTTTTGCATCTATTTCCTTCTAAACATACAAAATATAATAAACAAATTCCGCACACCAACACTGGTATCAGAGCCTTGTTAAAAAATGGTACTACATTATAATAAAACACTTTACAGTGAATTATTTGAAGAAATTCGTAATACAGAGAATGAGATTTCTCAACATAAAGATATACTTTTAAGTAATAAAAAAGATTTAGTGCATATAAATTTCAGAATTCTACAAGCACAAAATAAACATACTCACGAATATATACCAACCATGGTTAATATACGTAAGTACCTCCTTCATAGGCAAAAAATGCATCAAGAACACCTTGATAAAGCTTTAAACTCAGTTTCAGAACTCAGAAAAAGGATTTTAACTTGTTAACATTTCTTAAACATGAATAAAGAAATTTTCAACAATTCTGAAGAAAATGATTCAGAAGAAAAACAAATCCTAACTTATGTTGAGGATGAAGACGGCTTTCATGCAAACCTCTTAATAAAACAAGATCTTCTCTCTCGGGTCAAGAAAACAGATTTAAAAATAAAGAAAGAAAACATTTTCAAAAATGTTCCTTCTAAACTTAGTATTTTAAATCCGCTTAAAAGGAAAAATGAAATTTTCTACTTTGTTAGTACTAAAGAAATGTCTGTAGACATAAAAGACACAATAGGAGCTGTCTTTCTACCCCTTTTGACTAAAGAACAAATAAACAATAACTTAAAAAGTATTCCAGTTGAGATTAGATCAAAAGTAAGAATGGTCCATATCGGAGCTGTAAAAATTTTGATAAAATCCCAATTCCAAGCAGGAATAAATTCTCCCATAAAAATGGCCTTAATTGACAACAGAATTACTGACAGACAGGACTGCATCTTAGGTGCTGCTAGGGGAAACCTTGCATACCAAAAATTTATGTTTTCAGTCTATCCAAAATTTGCTCTAGATTTGAAATCTGCAAATATAGATAAAACTTTATCTTTTATACATCACTTTGAAAGAAGTGACCTTATGAACCCAGGTGATAAACCATTCACCATAACCTATCTCATAGGATATGCCCTGACCAATAGTCACCATAGCATAGACTACAAGAAAGACGAGTACATCGAACTTGATGATGTCTTTTCAGAAATAGGCCATGTCAAAGATAAACAATTCTGCGACATAAATCCTCAAGAAAACTCTTGGGTTTTAAATATAGCTAGAAACAAAAAAGCTCTAGGAGAAACTCTTAGACCAAGAATTTCTATGGATTCACTCCATATAGGAGAAAGCTCAGAAAGAAAAGATAGTAACTTAATAAGAAACATGTCTTTAAAAATTGATAGTCTACGTCAGAATATCAAACAAATCTCTGAGGTAATAAATGAGTAATAAAATAGATTTTCCTCATTTTTATAAAAAAGGCAAATATTGAAGGCACTCTTAAAGAAAACAACCTTAAGATCACTAATATACAAGAGCAGTTAAAACAACTGATAGGATGACCTCGATACCCGAGCTAAATAGATCAATCAACCTCCTTAATGAAAAAATAGATGGGCTGATTATAAACTTTGACTTAACGGCCATTAAATACGTAACCACTACACAGTTAGAAGTAGCATCTGCAAAAATTATTGCAGACATTACTAAAGAGTTATCTGAAAAGATTGACTCTTGCCCTTGTAATAAAGACATTCTTGAACACATCAAGAATATTCCCATCATAGAACAAAAAACCAAAACTGGAAAATATTCAGGTCTTAAGAAATACTCACCTCCCAATCCAAGTATTGGAAACCCTGACTTAGGAAGCTCAAAAGACTCCCAGAAGATTGATATTTTCAAAAAAGAGCAAAAATGAAAGAAACAATCTCTGAGAAACTTGAGAAATATTTCTTTAACCTTCAATATGAAGATTATGATAAGGCTGACCAAAAACTTATTCAGCTTTTATCTTTAGAAACTGAAGAATGCGAAGAATTGTATCAAAAAGAACCCAAACTTTTTGATCAATATTTTAGAATGACTAAAATAGATGAACCTGATACTGAATCAGAACAAGAAGATAACTTTAAGACTAATACAAAAACTGTAAAGTTCGAATATTCAGATATGGAAGATGATGAAGCAGAATCTTCTTATACAGCCGCTAGAAGAAGCAATAAAAAGAAATATGAGTTCAAAATGCCTGTCCACAATGGTATTCCAAATAGTGGTCAAGGATCCAATACGATCAATGTACTCAATATTGATTGTATCCAAGATCTAAAACTCAGAGAAAGAGTTGTAGAAAAATGGGTTACTGAGATTTCACTAATCTTACAGACAAACCCAGATGAATTTGAAAAAGCAAAAAATGTTCTACTACTTTTAGAACACAAAACTGATGGAATTGTGCAAAAATTCCTAAGAAACAATAATTGGAATGAAGAGTTATGTTTTGTAGAAACAATAATTGAGAGTTATGTTTTGTAGAAAAAGATCATCGCAATAACGAGTGCAACAAAAACACTCTCTATCTTGTAAATTTTCAGTTCAATGTCTTGTGAGTAAAAATCTCCCTTAGAAGGGAGAGATGTAAAATATTATAGGAGTACTCCCATTTCGGGAGCTCTTTTATCAATAAATCTTTGTTTTGTTATACTTGAGTGTTCTTACAAAATAGAGTCATGAAACCTGTAAGTGACAGAGTGTCAGGTCGACGATGGTCAACAGTACCACAGGCATGAGGCCAACAGGGAAAGCAACCACACAGACCAATGATTGACACAGGCTGGCTTGAATAGTTTCTATCTATGTAAGTAATACTCCTACTACAAAACACTTATTGATTAATGAGTTTTCTCTTTACAATTTTTTGCATCTATTTCCTTCTAAACATACAAAATATAATAAACAAATTCCGCACACCAACACTGGTATCAGAGCCTTGTTAAAAAATGGTACTACATTATAATAAAACACTTTACAGTGAATTATTTGAAGAAATTCGTAATACAGAGAATGAGATTTCTCAACATAAAGATATACTTTTAAGTAATAAAAAAGATTTAGTGCATATAAATTTCAGAATTCTACAAGCACAAAATAAACATACTCACGAATATATACCAACCATGGTTAATATACGTAAGTACCTCCTTCATAGGCAAAAAATGCATCAAGAACACCTTGATAAAGCTTTAAACTCAGTTTCAGAACTCAGAAAAAGGATTTTAACTTGTTAACATTTCTTAAACATGAATAAAGAAATTTTCAACAATTCTGAAGAAAATGATTCAGAAGAAAAACAAATCCTAACTTATGTTGAGGATGAAGACGGCTTTCATGCAAACCTCTTAATAAAACAAGATCTTCTCTCTCGGGTCAAGAAAACAGATTTAAAAATAAAGAAAGAAAACATTTTCAAAAATGTTCCTTCTAAACTTAGTATTTTAAATCCGCTTAAAAGGAAAAATGAAATTTTCTACTTTGTTAGTACTAAAGAAATGTCTGTAGACATAAAAGACACAATAGGAGCTGTCTTTCTACCCCTTTTGACTAAAGAACAAATAAACAATAACTTAAAAAGTATTCCAGTTGAGATTAGATCAAAAGTAAGAATGGTCCATATCGGAGCTGTAAAAATTTTGATAAAATCCCAATTCCAAGCAGGAATAAATTCTCCCATAAAAATGGCCTTAATTGACAACAGAATTACTGACAGACAGGACTGCATCTTAGGTGCTGCTAGGGGAAACCTTGCATACCAAAAATTTATGTTTTCAGTCTATCCAAAATTTGCTCTAGATTTGAAATCTGCAAATATAGATAAAACTTTATCTTTTATACATCACTTTGAAAGAAGTGACCTTATGAACCCAGGTGATAAACCATTCACCATAACCTATCTCATAGGATATGCCCTGACCAATAGTCACCATAGCATAGACTACAAGAAAGACGAGTACATCGAACTTGATGATGTCTTTTCAGAAATAGGCCATGTCAAAGATAAACAATTCTGCGACATAAATCCTCAAGAAAACTCTTGGGTTTTAAATATAGCTAGAAACAAAAAAGCTCTAGGAGAAACTCTTAGACCAAGAATTTCTATGGATTCACTCCATATAGGAGAAAGCTCAGAAAGAAAAGATAGTAACTTAATAAGAAACATGTCTTTAAAAATTGATAGTCTACGTCAGAATATCAAACAAATCTCTGAGGTAATAAATGAGTAATAAAATAGATTTTCCTCATTTTTATAAAAAAGGTAAAACAGTAAAAATCAAAACCCTTGACGACAATACTGAAAAGAAAGAATACGTTTTCTCTACTTCTGGAAAAGCTGGTATTCAAACAATTGTAAATCATTGCAATAATCTCAACCAGATCATTGCAAGATGTCTCTTAAAAACTTCGAAAATATGCCATTACCTTGGTATTTCAAAAGATATTTCTAAAGATATTTCTAAAAATAAAATACCTTTTAACCAATTTAAAAACGATTTAGCCATTTTGGTTAAAAATAATCTTGATAAAAATAATTTTGAAAAATTCTTCGAAGTTATTGAAAGACAAAATAAACTAACTATCAAGCTAACCCAGTCTATTGACAAACATTCTATTCTTTTAGAAAACTCTTTAAAAAACAACCATTTTGTTGAAGAAGTCGCCAAAAAGGCAAATATTGAAGGCACTCTTAAAGAAAACAACCTTAAGATCACTAATATACAAGAGCAGTTAAAACAACTGATAGGATGACCTCGATACCCGAGCTAAATAGATCAATCAACCTCCTTAATGAAAAAATAGATGGGCTGATTATAAACTTTGACTTAACGGCCATTAAATACGTAACCACTACACAGTTAGAAGTAGCATCTGCAAAAATTATTGCAGACATTACTAAAGAGTTATCTGAAAAGATTGACTCTTGCCCTTGTAATAAAGACATTCTTGAACACATCAAGAATATTCCCATCATAGAACAAAAAACCAAAACTGGAAAATATTCAGGTCTTAAGAAATACTCACCTCCCAATCCAAGTATTGGAAACCCTGACTTAGGAAGCTCAAAAGACTCCCAGAAGATTGATATTTTCAAAAAAGAGCAAAAATGAAAGAAACAATCTCTGAGAAACTTGAGAAATATTTCTTTAACCTTCAATATGAAGATTATGATAAGGCTGACCAAAAACTTATTCAGCTTTTATCTTTAGAAACTGAAGAATGCGAAGAATTGTATCAAAAAGAACCCAAACTTTTTGATCAATATTTTAGAATGACTAAAATAGATGAACCTGATACTGAATCAGAACAAGAAGATAACTTTAAGACTAATACAAAAACTGTAAAGTTCGAATATTCAGATATGGAAGATGATGAAGCAGAATCTTCTTATACAGCCGCTAGAAGAAGCAATAAAAAGAAATATGAGTTCAAAATGCCTGTCCACAATGGTATTCCAAATAGTGGTCAAGGATCCAATACGATCAATGTACTCAATATTGATTGTATCCAAGATCTAAAACTCAGAGAAAGAGTTGTAGAAAAATGGGTTACTGAGATTTCACTAATCTTACAGACAAACCCAGATGAATTTGAAAAAGCAAAAAATGTTCTACTACTTTTAGAACACAAAACTGATGGAATTGTGCAAAAATTCCTAAGAAACAATAATTGGAATGAAGAAATGCATGGTTCAGATCTTTTTGATAATATCATAAATGTCATATACACTACTTTCTTAGGTCTTGATTATATTTCTAATAAAGACTTCACCATTAATAAGAAAGTTGACATAGCAAGAGTTTCAATGACAAAACTCCAATTACATGATATTAGTCTTCTCGACAAATACACATGTATGTATGAATCATATCTGTATGATATTCCACAAAGAAGTGAATATGCGCAATGGATATCTGCTTACCTCATGAAAATTCCAATTATTGGAGAAACCTGTACAGACAGATGGAAAAAAGAAGTTACTGGAGAAATCCAGCAAACCAGTCTTTCTTATGCAACAAAAATTGCAAAAGAAGAAATTGATAGAATCTGTCAAGACAGATATAAACAACAAAAACTTAAAACAATAAGCAAAGATTGTTGTAGCATTCTCTCTGATTTCAAAAACTTTGATATTGGAAAGAAAAATTATAATAAGAAAAAGTATAAAAACAAAAAGAAATTCAAATCTTTTTGGAAAAAGAAAAGAAGAAAATTTTCACCAGGAAAATACTTCAAAAAACCTTCAAAAGAAACACCTAAGAAGAATACTTCCTGTCCGCAAGGAAAGAAAAAATGTAGGTGTTGGATCTGCAATGAAGAAGGACACTACGCCAATGAATGTCCAAATAGAAAAAAATACCCAGACAAAGTCAAGGTTTTACAAACCGCTAACAATGGGGGATTTGAAGCTCTTGAAGAAGAGTATGATGGTACACAACATGTTTTTATATATCATGTTGAGACAGAATCTTCATCAGACACTGATGAATACGAATCAACAACGGATGACTCAGACTAGTCCCATACAAACCCCACTTTTCAGAGAGGAGGAGATTAACCATTTTTGCGTAAACCTCCAGAAGATTGATGATTCCCTTATCATGAATCTTACTAATCCAAACTCTATCTATGTTTCTACTTTCCTTAACTTTAAAGGATATAAAAAATTTAGAGTACATTGTTTTGTAGACACAGGTGCATCTTTATGTCTTGCAAGCAAATTCATCATTCCGGATGAACTCTGGGAAAACGCTCCCAAAGAAATTAGTGCCACTATTGCAAATGGTGAAACCATAAAAATTAATAAAGTTTGTAGAAACATTAATCTCGAACTTTCAGGAGAACATTTCAACGTTCCCACTATTTACCAACAAAATTCAGGAATTGATATCATAATTGGAAACAACTTCTGTCAAGTTTATGGACCATTCATACAATGGATAGATAGAATCGCCTTTCATCTTAATAATGATATGGTAATTATAAAAAAGGTTACAGAAGCCTATAGCAAAGGAAAACCAGGTTTTCTTGAAACTCAAGAAAAAGGTTCTAAAGAAAAACAAATTCCAGGTACTAATATAACCCATGAAGGGATTAATAAAGAAAAGATTATTTCTATTCAAACTACCAGGTTCAAACAGATTGAAGATCTTCTTGAAAAAGTTTGTTCTGAAAATCCTATTGATCCAAATAAAACCAAAGGATGGATGAAAGCTTCAATTAAGCTTATTAATCCCAAGACGGTTATTAGAGAAAAACCTATGGTTTACTCTTTACAAGATAGAGAAGAATTTTCCAAACAAATCAAGGAATTACTTGATATGAGACTAATTATAGAATCAAAATCCCCTCATATGTCTCCTGCCTTTCTTGTCAATAAAGAAGCAGAGAAAAGAAGAGGAAAGAAGCGCATGGTTGTCAATTACAAAGCAATCAATGATGCAACTATTGGAGACTCACATAATCTTCCCAATATGCACGAACTCTTGACTCTTCTACGAGGAAAAAACATTTATTCAAGCTTCGACTGCAAGTCAGGTTTCTGGCAAGTTCTACTTGATGAAGAATCGCAGCTTCTCACTGCCTTCACATGTCCTGATGGACTCTTTCAATGGAAAGTACTACCCTTTGGGCTTAAACAAGCTCCTAGTATTTTTCAAAGACACATGCAGAACGCTCTTCGAGGCCTTGAAGGTTTCTGCACTGTATACGTTGATGACATCATGATCTTCAGCAAAAATGAACAAGAACACTATGTTCATGTCACACAGGTTCTCAGAACTATTTTAAAATATGGAATAATACTTTCAAAAAAGAAAGCTCATCTTTTCAAAACAAAAATCAATTTTTTGGGTTTAGAAATAAATGAAGGTACTCATTGTCCTCAAAAGCATATTCTTGAACATTTACATGACTTTCCAAATGTTTTAGAAGACAAAAAACAACTGCAAAGATTTCTTGGTGTTTTAACTTATGCTGAAACATATATTGAAAAACTTGCAGCCATGAGAAAACCTTTACAGGTAAAATTAAAAAAAGATGTCATCTGGAATTGGTCAAATGCTGATACAGACTACATCAAAAAGATAAAGAAAGTTTTAATCAATTTTCCAAAACTTTATCTTCCAAACATTGAAGACAGTTTAATTATTGAAACTGATGCTTCTGATGAATTTTGGGGAGGTGTTTTAAAAGCTAAAAACCCCAAAAACGAAGAACAAATTTGCAGGTACACCTCTGGCAGTTTCAAAGCAGCTGAGAAAAACTACCATAGCAATGAAAAAGAATTACTCGCTGTAAAAAGAGTTATTACAAAATTCTCTGTATATTTAACACCAGTAAATTTCCTGGTTCGTACAGATAATAAAAATTTTACTTATTTCCTCCGAACGAAGATTGCAGGAGATAACAAATTAGGCCGGCTAATACGATGGCAAGAGTGGTTCTCACGATATACTTTCGCTGTTGAACATCTCGCAGGAAACAAAAACGTACTGGCAGACTGCCTCACTCGTGACTTCAGGTATGCCTTACATCATCCATGATCTCACTCGCTCCTCTCGAGCCCTATAAAAGGATATGATCCTCATGACATATTTCCTCACAAAAAACTTCACCTACAAAAAAAAGAGAGGAGGAGATTAGAGAGAAAAGTAAACAAAAATTGAGTTTACAAAAATGGAAGACCTCAACATTTTGAGGATGAAGAAACAAATGCTCCTCATAGAGCTATCTGCAATTGAGCAGAAAATCAACTTGTATGAACAAGTAACAACGGTCACCAATGTACCGGAAAGCGAAAGCTCAAAAACAAAGGCTATTCCAGTGCAAACGGCACCTGGTAAAGAATCAACAAATCCGTTGAAAGCTGATGCTTTGCTAAAAAGCATAATAAAGGAGACAGCTACTCCTCTTCCTAATGGAAAAACTAGCTTATTGGTTGATCCCAATCCTTGTACTGAAGGAATCAGTAAAATGACAACTTTGTCACCCACTAACAAATCTGTGCAGGAGTTCACACCAGATTACAAAAAAGCTCTTAACAAAGAAGCTGAAAGATTTTATGTAATCTATAAAGGACCCCATGCCGGTGTTCATACTGACTGGGGAATTACAGAAACCTTCTGTAAAGTTGATAAAGTTACTTGCAAAAAATTCAGAAATGAAACATCTGCAAGATTAAGCCTTGCCACTTATCAAGACGATACAAGCAAGACTAACCAACCACTTCTTCGACCAAAAATTCAAAAAGTCAAAGAAGCCCACAGAGACCAAAGGTTTGACGTTCCAATTGACGTTCAACAAATGGTTAACTATCCTGAAATCTCTTTTGAAGATTTCAGAACAATCTGGAAGAAAGCAAGAGCTGCATGCCCAGAAGACCTTGTTCATGAAAAGTTTTTCACTACGGACAAGAAAACAAAAAGTCTGTTCAACTTTCTCGAAGGAGCAGATGCAAAATTAGTCTACCAAGCCTTTCAAGCTGGACTAATCGACAATATCTACCCAAGCTGCAACCTTCAAGAACTCAAATTCTTCCCAAGCAGCATGGTAGAATCCATTAAGAACTTTCGAAAGAAAGTACTTAAAGCAAAAGATAATCCGATCTACATCAGATGCATCTCTTCACTCCCAGAATGGATTCAAGAATCAACTCTTTCTCCATACCACTTTCTGGAAATTGGTCTTTCTAAAGCCAATAGAGAGATTGAACAATCTCAACCAATGGAAGATAAAGATCTACCTTTCACAGAAATTCTTCATCCTAACCGCGTCAATGGTTTAAGAAGAATATCAGAAAAAATCATTGAAATTATCTCTGGTTCAAAAAAGAAGATTAATTATACCGATTCACATTGTATAATTACAAGCTGGAGTTACAACAACACCAGCCAAGAAGATCTTCGTCAAGCCTCCAAGTTTGGAGAAAAATTCATGAACAATAGCATGGAAGTATCCAATGCTACACGCCAACACTTCTGCCGACATGCAGAACAACTTTTCGAAGAACATCTTTGTCACTTTTGTGATTGCAAAGATTCGGAGACAAAGGAGGGACCCCCCTCTGAAGATGACAAATCCTCATCATCTTAAAGAAAGATGCTTCACGTGTCAAATGGCCCCTCCACTCAAAATAATAATGCCTTTTCTCCATTATTAAAAGCTTTCCAGCTGTCCACAATAATGTAATCTTTAGTGGATAAAAACGTCATGCCTGACATAATAGGCAAGGATCAGACCCTCTCAATATATCTATAAATTGAGAGTTATGTTTTGTAGAAAAAGATCATCGCAATAACGAGTGCAACAAAAACACTCTCTATCTTGTAAATTTTCAGTTCAATGTCTTGTGAGTAAAAATCTCCCTTAGAAGGGAGAGATGTAAAATATTATAGGAGTACTCCCATTTCGGGAGCTCTTTTATCAATAAATCTTTGTTTTGTTATACTTGAGTGTTCTTACAAAATAGAGTCATGAAACCTGTAAGTGACAGAGTGTCAGGTCGACGATGGTCAACAGTACCACAGGCATGAGGCCAACAGGGAAAGCAACCACACAGACCAATGATTGACACAGGCTGGCTTGAATAGTTTCTATCTATGTAAGTAATACTCCTACTACAAAATTTTCACCAGGAAAATACTTCAAAAAACCTTCAAAAGAAACACCTAAGAAGAATACTTCCTGTCCGCAACGAAAGAAAAAATGTAGGTGTTGGATCTGCAATGAAGAAGGACACTACGCCAATGAATGTCCAAATAGAAAAAAATACCCAGACAAAGTCAAGGTTTTACAAACCGCTAACAATGGGGGATTTGAAGCTCTTGAAGAAGAGTATGATGGTACACAACATGTTTTTATATATCATATTTCTAAACACTGTTTCGAAAATAATATTTCAAAAATAAAATACCTCTTAAAATCAACCATTTTTGATATTTCAAAAAAAAAGAATACATAGGTTTGGTATACAAAGTTATGTTTTTATATCATAATAACCAATCTTTTCAGGGAGGTGAGTATTTCTTCAAACAAATTCACATTATAAACATTGAAATTATCTCTGGTTCAAAAAAGAAGATTAATTATACCGATTCACATTGTATAATTACAACTAGCTTATTGGTTGATCCCAATCCTTGTACTGAAGGAATCAGTAAAATGACAACTTTGTCACCCACTAACAAATCTGTGCAGGAGTTCACACCAGATTACAAAAAAGCTCTTAACAAAGAAGCTGAAAGATTTTATGTAATCTATAAAGGACCCCATGCCGGTGTTCATACTGACTGGGGAATTACAGAAACCTTCTGTAAAGTTGATAAAGTTACTTGCAAAAAATTCAGAAATGAAACATCTGCAAGATTAAGCCTTGCCACTTATCAAGACGATACAAGCAAGACTAACCAACCACTTCTTCGACCAAAAATTCAAAAAGTCAAAGAAGCCCACAGAGACCAAAGGTTTGACGTTCCAATTGACGTTCAACAAATGGTTAACTATCCTGAAATCTCTTTTGAAGATTTCAGAACAATCTGGAAGAAAGCAAGAGCTGCATGCCCAGAAGACCTTGTTCATGAAAAGTTTTTCACTACGGACAAGAAAACAAAAAGTCTGTTCAACTTTCTCGAAGGAGCAGATGCAAAATTAGTCTACCAAGCCTTTCAAGCTGGACTAATCGACAATATCTACCCAAGCTGCAACCTTCAAGAACTCAAATTCTTCCCAAGCAGCATGGTAGAATCCATTAAGAACTTTCGAAAGAAAGTACTTAAAGCAAAAGATAATCCGATCTACATCAGATGCATCTCTTCACTCCCAGAATGGATTCAAGAATCAACTCTTTCTCCATACCACTTTCTGGAAATTGGTCTTTCTAAAGCCAATAGAGAGATTGAACAATCTCAACCAATGGAAGATAAAGATCTACCTTTCACAGAAATTCTTCATCCTAACCGCGTCAATGGTTTAAGAAGAATATCAGAAAAAATCATTGAAATTATCTCTGGTTCAAAAAAGAAGATTAATTATACCGATTCACATTGTATAATTACAAGCTGGAGTTACAACAACACCAGCCAAGAAGATCTTCGTCAAGCCTCCAAGTTTGGAGAAAAATTCATGAACAATAGCATGGAAGTATCCAATGCTA
Source organism: Lactuca virosa (assembly GCF_052849685.1). Taxonomy (NCBI): domain Eukaryota; kingdom Viridiplantae; phylum Streptophyta; class Magnoliopsida; order Asterales; family Asteraceae; genus Lactuca; species Lactuca virosa. The sequence goes on along the minus strand of NC_136426.1, from coordinate 33,719,540 downwards.
CACGCCAACACTTCTGCCGACATGCAGAACAACTTTTCGAAGAACATCTTTGTCACTTTTGTGATTGCAAAGATTCGGAGACAAAGGAGGGACCCCCCTCTGAAGATGACAAATCCTCATCATCTTAAAGAAAGATGCTTCACGTGTCAAATGGCCCCTCCACTCAAAATAATAATGCCTTTTCTCCATTATTAAAAGCTTTCCAGCTGTCCACAATAATGTAATCTTTAGTGGATAAAAACGTCATGCCTGACATAATAGGCAAGGATCAGACCCTCTCAATATATCTATAAATTGAGAGTTATGTTTTGTAGAAAAAGATCATCGCAATAACGAGTGCAACAAAAACACTCTCTATCTTGTAAATTTTCAGTTCAATGTCTTGTGAGTAAAAATCTCCCTTAGAAGGGAGAGATGTAAAATATTATAGGAGTACTCCCATTTCGGGAGCTCTTTTATCAATAAATCTTTGTTTTGTTATACTTGAGTGTTCTTACAAAATAGAGTCATGAAACCTGTAAGTGACAGAGTGTCAGGTCGACGATGGTCAACAGTACCACAGGCATGAGGCCAACAGGGAAAGCAACCACACAGACCAATGATTGACACAGGCTGGCTTGAATAGTTTCTATCTATGTAAGTAATACTCCTACTACAAAACACTTATTGATTAATGAGTTTTCTCTTTACAATTTTTTGCATCTATTTCCTTCTAAACATACAAAATATAATAAACAAATTCCGCACACCAACACTGGTATCAGAGCCTTGTTAAAAAATGGTACTACATTATAATAAAACACTTTACAGTGAATTATTTGAAGAAATTCGTAATACAGAGAATGAGATTTCTCAACATAAAGATATACTTTTAAGTAATAAAAAAGATTTAGTGCATATAAATTTCAGAATTCTACAAGCACAAAATAAACATACTCACGAATATATACCAACCATGGTTAATATACGTAAGTACCTCCTTCATAGGCAAAAAATGCATCAAGAACACCTTGATAAAGCTTTAAACTCAGTTTCAGAACTCAGAAAAAGGATTTTAACTTGTTAACATTTCTTAAACATGAATAAAGAAATTTTCAACAATTCTGAAGAAAATGATTCAGAAGAAAAACAAATCCTAACTTATGTTGAGGATGAAGACGGCTTTCATGCAAACCTCTTAATAAAACAAGATCTTCTCTCTCGGGTCAAGAAAACAGATTTAAAAATAAAGAAAGAAAACATTTTCAAAAATGTTCCTTCTAAACTTAGTATTTTAAATCCGCTTAAAAGGAAAAATGAAATTTTCTACTTTGTTAGTACTAAAGAAATGTCTGTAGACATAAAAGACACAATAGGAGCTGTCTTTCTACCCCTTTTGACTAAAGAACAAATAAACAATAACTTAAAAAGTATTCCAGTTGAGATTAGATCAAAAGTAAGAATGGTCCATATCGGAGCTGTAAAAATTTTGATAAAATCCCACTTCCAAGCAGGAATAAATTCTCCCATAAAAATGGCCTTAATTGACAACAGAATTACTGACAGACAGGACTGCATCTTAGGTGCTGCTAGGGGAAACCTTGCATACCAAAAATTTATGTTTTCAGTCTATCCAAAATTTGCTCTAGATTTGAAATCTGCAAATATAGATAAAACTTTATCTTTTATACATCACTTTGAAAGAAGTGACCTTATGAACCCAGGTGATAAACCATTCACCATAACCTATCTCATAGGATATGCCCTGACCAATAGTCACCATAGCATAGACTACAAGAAAGACGAGTACATCGAACTTGATGATGTCTTTTCAGAAATAGGCCATGTCAAAGATAAACAATTCTGCGACATAAATCCTCAAGAAAACTCTTGGGTTTTAAATATAGCTAGAAACAAAAAAGCTCTAGGAGAAACTCTTAGACCAAGAATTTCTATGGATTCACTCCATATAGGAGAAAGCTCAGAAAGAAAAGATAGTAACTTAATAAGAAACATGTCTTTAAAAATTGATAGTCTACGTCAGAATATCAAACAAATCTCTGAGGTAATAAATGAGTAATAAAATAGATTTTCCTCATTTTTATAAAAAAGGTAAAACAGTAAAAATCAAAACCCTTGACGACAATACTGAAAAGAAAGAATACGTTTTCTCTACTTCTGGAAAAGCTGGTATTCAAACAATTGTAAATCATTGCAATAATCTCAACCAGATCATTGCAAGATGTCTCTTAAAAACTTCGAAAATATGCCATTACCTTGGTATTTCAAAAGATATTTCTAAAGATATTTCTAAAAATAAAATACCTTTTAACCAATTTAAAAACGATTTAGCCATTTTGGTTAAAAATAATCTTGATAAAAATAATTTTGAAAAATTCTTCGAAGTTATTGAAAGACAAAATAAACTAACTATCAAGCTAACCCAGTCTATTGACAAACATTCTATTCTTTTAGAAAACTCTTTAAAAAACAACCATTTTGTTGAAGAAGTCGCCAAAAAGGCAAATATTGAAGGCACTCTTAAAGAAAACAACCTTAAGATCACTAATATACAAGAGCAGTTAAAACAACTGATAGGATGACCTCGATACCCGAGCTAAATAGATCAATCAACCTCCTTAATGAAAAAATAGATGGGCTGATTATAAACTTTGACTTAACGGCCATTAAATACGTAACCACTACACAGTTAGAAGTAGCATCTGCAAAAATTATTGCAGACATTACTAAAGAGTTATCTGAAAAGATTGACTCTTGCCCTTGTAATAAAGACATTCTTGAACACATCAAGAATATTCCCATCATAGAACAAAAAACCAAAACTGGAAAATATTCAGGTCTTAAGAAATACTCACCTCCCAATCCAAGTATTGGAAACCCTGACTTAGGAAGCTCAAAAGACTCCCAGAAGATTGATATTTTCAAAAAAGAGCAAAAATGAAAGAAACAATCTCTGAGAAACTTGAGAAATATTTCTTTAACCTTCAATATGAAGATTATGATAAGGCTGACCAAAAACTTATTCAGCTTTTATCTTTAGAAACTGAAGAATGCGAAGAATTGTATCAAAAAGAACCCAAACTTTTTGATCAATATTTTAGAATGACTAAAATAGATGAACCTGATACTGAATCAGAACAAGAAGATAACTTTAAGACTAATACAAAAACTGTAAAGTTCGAATATTCAGATATGGAAGATGATGAAGCAGAATCTTCTTATACAGCCGCTAGAAGAAGCAATAAAAAGAAATATGAGTTCAAAATGCCTGTCCACAATGGTATTCCAAATAGTGGTCAAGGATCCAATACGATCAATGTACTCAATATTGATTGTATCCAAGATCTAAAACTCAGAGAAAGAGTTGTAGAAAAATGGGTTACTGAGATTTCACTAATCTTACAGACAAACCCAGATGAATTTGAAAAAGCAAAAAATGTTCTACTACTTTTAGAACACAAAACTGATGGAATTGTGCAAAAATTCCTAAGAAACAATAATTGGAATGAAGAAATGCATGGTTCAGATCTTTTTGATAATATCATAAATGTCATATACACTACTTTCTTAGGTCTTGATTATATTTCTAATAAAGACTTCACCATTAATAAGAAAGTTGACATAGCAAGAGTTTCAATGACAAAACTCCAATTACATGATATTAGTCTTCTCGACAAATACACATGTATGTATGAATCATATCTGTATGATATTCCACAAAGAAGTGAATATGCGCAATGGATATCTGCTTACCTCATGAAAATTCCAATTATTGGAGAAACCTGTACAGACAGATGGAAAAAAGAAGTTACTGGAGAAATCCAGCAAACCAGTCTTTCTTATGCAACAAAAATTGCAAAAGAAGAAATTGATAGAATCTGTCAAGACAGATATAAACAACAAAAACTTAAAACAATAAGCAAAGATTGTTGTAGCATTCTCTCTGATTTCAAAAACTTTGATATTGGAAAGAAAAATTATAATAAGAAAAAGTATAAAAACAAAAAGAAATTCAAATCTTTTTGGAAAAAGAAAAGAAGAAAATTTTCACCAGGAAAATACTTCAAAAAACCTTCAAAAGAAACACCTAAGAAGAATACTTCCTGTCCGCAAGGAAAGAAAAAATGTAGGTGTTGGATCTGCAATGAAGAAGGACACTACGCCAATGAATGTCCAAATAGAAAAAAATACCCAGACAAAGTCAAGGTTTTACAAACCGCTAACAATGGGGGATTTGAAGCTCTTGAAGAAGAGTATGATGGTACACAACATGTTTTTATATATCATGTTGAGACAGAATCTTCATCAGACACTGATGAATACGAATCAACAACGGATGACTCAGACTAGTCCCATACAAACCCCACTTTTCAGAGAGGAGGAGATTAACCATTTTTGCGTAAACCTCCAGAAGATTGATGATTCCCTTATCACGAATCTTACTAATCCAAACTCTATCTATGTTTCTACTTTCCTTAACTTTAAAGGATATAAAAAATTTAGAGTACATTGTTTTGTAGACACAGGTGCATCTTTATGTCTTGCAAGCAAATTCATCATTCCGGATGAACTCTGGGAAAACGCTCCCAAAGAAATTAGTGCCACTATTGCAAATGGTGAAACCATAAAAATTAATAAAGTTTGTAGAAACATTAATCTCGAACTTTCAGGAGAACATTTCAACGTTCCCACTATTTACCAACAAAATTCAGGAATTGATATCATAATTGGAAACAACTTCTGTCAAGTTTATGGACCATTCATACAATGGATAGATAGAATCGCCTTTCATCTTAATAATGATATGGTAATTATAAAAAAGGTTACAGAAGCCTATAGCAAAGGAAAACCAGGTTTTCTTGAAACTCAAGAAAAAGGTTCTAAAGAAAAACAAATTCCAGGTACTAATATAACCCATGAAGGGATTAATAAAGAAAAGATTATTTCTATTCAAACTACCAGGTTCAAACAGATTGAAGATCTTCTTGAAAAAGTTTGTTCTGAAAATCCTATTGATCCAAATAAAACCAAAGGATGGATGAAAGCTTCAATTAAGCTTATTAATCCCAAGACGGTTATTAGAGAAAAACCTATGGTTTACTCTTTACAAGATAGAGAAGAATTTTCCAAACAAATCAAGGAATTACTTGATATGAGACTAATTATAGAATCAAAATCCCCTCATATGTCTCCTGCCTTTCTTGTCAATAAAGAAGCAGAGAAAAGAAGAGGAAAGAAGCGCATGGTTGTCAATTACAAAGCAATCAATGATGCAACTATTGGAGACTCACATAATCTTCCCAATATGCACGAACTCTTGACTCTTCTACGAGGAAAAAAACATTTATTCAAGCTTCGACTGCAAGTCAGGTTTCTGGCAAGTTCTACTTGATGAAGAATCGCAGCTTCTCACTGCCTTCACATGTCCTGATGGACTCTTTCAATGGAAAGTACTACCCTTTGGGCTTAAACAAGCTCCTAGTATTTTTCAAAGACACATGCAGAACGCTCTTCGAGGCCTTGAAGGTTTCTGCACTGTATACGTTGATGACATCATGATCTTCAGCAAAAATGAACAAGAACACTATGTTCATGTCACACAGGTTCTCAGAACTATTTTAAAATATGGAATAATACTTTCAAAAAAGAAAGCTCATCTTTTCAAAACAAAAATCAATTTTTTGGGTTTAGAAATAAATGAAGGTACTCATTGTCCTCAAAAGCATATTCTTGAACATTTACATGACTTTCCAAATGTTTTAGAAGACAAAAAACAACTGCAAAGATTTCTTGGTGTTTTAACTTATGCTGAAACATATATTGAAAAACTTGCAGCCATGAGAAAACCTTTACAGGTAAAATTAAAAAAAGATGTCATCTGGAATTGGTCAAATGCTGATACAGACTACATCAAAAAGATAAAGAAAGTTTTAATCAATTTTCCAAAACTTTATCTTCCAAACATTGAAGACAGTTTAATTATTGAAACTGATGCTTCTGATGAATTTTGGGGAGGTGTTTTAAAAGCTAAAAACCCCAAAAACGAAGAACAAATTTGCAGGTACACCTCTGGCAGTTTCAAAGCAGCTGAGAAAAACTACCATAGCAATGAAAAAGAATTACTCGCTGTAAAAAGAGTTATTACAAAATTCTCTGTATATTTAACACCAGTAAATTTCCTGGTTCGTACAGATAATAAAAATTTTACTTATTTCCTCCGAACGAAGATTGCAGGAGATAACAAATTAGGCCGGCTAATACGATGGCAAGAGTGGTTCTCACGATATACTTTCGCTGTTGAACATCTCGCAGGAAACAAAAACGTACTGGCAGACTGCCTCACTCGTGACTTCAGGTATGCCTTACATCATCCATGATCTCACTCGCTCCTCTCGAGCCCTATAAAAGGATATGATCCTCATGACATATTTCCTCACAAAAAACTTCACCTACAAAAAAAAGAGAGGAGGAGATTAGAGAGAAAAGTAAACAAAAATTGAGTTTACAAAAATGGAAGACCTCAACATTTTGAGGATGAAGAAACAAATGCTCCTCATAGAGCTATCTGCAATTGAGCAGAAAATCAACTTGTATGAACAAGTAACAACGGTCACCAATGTACCGGAAAGCGAAAGCTCAAAAACAAAGGCTATTCCAGTGCAAACGGCACCTGGTAAAGAATCAACAAATCCGTTGAAAGCTGATGCTTTGCTAAAAAGCATAATAAAGGAGACAGCTACTCCTCTTCCTAATGGAAAAACTAGCTTATTGGTTGATCCCAATCCTTGTACTGAAGGAATCAGTAAAATGACAACTTTGTCACCCACTAACAAATCTGTGCAGGAGTTCACACCAGATTACAAAAAAGCTCTTAACAAAGAAGCTGAAAGATTTTATGTAATCTATAAAGGACCCCATGCCGGTGTTCATACTGACTGGGGAATTACAGAAACCTTCTGTAAAGTTGATAAAGTTACTTGCAAAAAATTCAGAAATGAAACATCTGCAAGATTAAGCCTTGCCACTTATCAAGACGATACAAGCAAGACTAACCAACCACTTCTTCGACCAAAAATTCAAAAAGTCAAAGAAGCCCACAGAGACCAAAGGTTTGACGTTCCAATTGACGTTCAACAAATGGTTAACTATCCTGAAATCTCTTTTGAAGATTTCAGAACAATCTGGAAGAAAGCAAGAGCTGCATGCCCAGAAGACCTTGTTCATGAAAAGTTTTTCACTACGGACAAGAAAACAAAAAGTCTGTTCAACTTTCTCGAAGGAGCAGATGCAAAATTAGTCTACCAAGCCTTTCAAGCTGGACTAATCGACAATATCTACCCAAGCTGCAACCTTCAAGAACTCAAATTCTTCCCAAGCAGCATGGTAGAATCCATTAAGAACTTTCGAAAGAAAGTACTTAAAGCAAAAGATAATCCGATCTACATCAGATGCATCTCTTCACTCCCAGAATGGATTCAAGAATCAACTCTTTCTCCATACCACTTTCTGGAAATTGGTCTTTCTAAAGCCAATAGAGAGATTGAACAATCTCAACCAATGGAAGATAAAGATCTACCTTTCACAGAAATTCTTCATCCTAACCGCGTCAATGGTTTAAGAAGAATATCAGAAAAAATCATTGAAATTATCTCTGGTTCAAAAAAGAAGATTAATTATACCGATTCACATTGTATAATTACAAGCTGGAGTTACAACAACACCAGCCAAGAAGATCTTCGTCAAGCCTCCAAGTTTGGAGAAAAATTCATGAACAATAGCATGGAAGTATCCAATGCTACACGCCAACACTTCTGCCGACATGCAGAACAACTTTTCGAAGAACATCTTTGTCACTTTTGTGATTGCAAAGATTCGGAGACAAAGGAGGGACCCCCCTCTGAAGATGACAAATCCTCATCATCTTAAAGAAAGATGCTTCACGTGTCAAATGGCCCCTCCACTCAAAATAATAATGCCTTTTCTCCATTATTAAAAGCTTTCCAGCTGTCCACAATAATGTAATCTTTAGTGGATAAAAACGTCATGCCTGACATAATAGGCAAGGATCAGACCCTCTCAATATATCTATAAATTGAGAGTTATGTTTTGTAGAAAAAGATCATCGCAATAACGAGTGCAACAAAAACACTCTCTATCTTGTAAATTTTCAGTTCAATGTCTTGTGAGTAAAAATCTCCCTTAGAAGGGAGAGATGTAAAATATTATAGGAGTACTCCCATTTCGGGAGCTCTTTTATCAATAAATCTTTGTTTTGTTATACTTGAGTGTTCTTACAAAATAGAGTCATGAAACCTGTAAGTGACAGAGTGTCAGGTCGACGATGGTCAACAGTACCACAGGCATGAGGCCAACAGGGAAAGCAACCACACAGACCAATGATTGACACAGGCTGGCTTGAATAGTTTCTACCATTTGCAATAGTGGCACTATTGCAAATTTTGCTCTGAGATTTCACTAATCTTACAGACAAACCCAGATGAATTTGAAAAAGCAAAAAATGTTCTACTACTTTTAGAACACAAAACTGATGGAATTGTGCAAAAATTCCTAAGAAACAATAATTGGAATGAAGAAATGCATGGTTCAGATCTCCTTTAAAGTTAAGGAAAGTAGAAACATAGATAGAGTTTGGATTAGTAAGATTCATGATAAGGGACTTTATAGACTTTTTCTCTCTAATTTTTGTAAGTAATACTCCATTGTATTACTTCTGGAATAAATTTGTAATACTACATTGGTATATCCTTGCAAGCAAATTCATCATTCCGGATGAACTCTGGGAAAACGCTCCCAAAGAAATTAGTGCCACTATTGCAAATGGTGAAACCATAAAAATTAATAAAGTTTGTAGAAACATTAATCTCGAACTTTCAGGAGAACATTTCAACGTTCCCACTATTTACCAACAAAATTCAGGAATTGATATCATAATTGGAAACAACTTCTGTCAAGTTTATGGACCATTCATACAATGGATAGATAGAATCGCCTTTCATCTTAATAATGATATGGTAATTATAAAAAAGGTTACAGAAGCCTATAGCAAAGGAAAACCAGGTTTTCTTGAAACTCAAGAAAAAGGTTCTAAAGAAAAACAAATTCCAGGTACTAATATAACCCATGAAGGGATTAATAAAGAAAAGATTATTTCTATTCAAACTACCAGGTTCAAACAGATTGAAGATCTTCTTGAAAAAGTTTGTTCTGAAAATCCTATTGATCCAAATAAAACCAAAGGATGGATGAAAGCTTCAATTAAGCTTATTAATCCCAAGACGGTTATTAGAGAAAAACCTATGGTTTACTCTTTACAAGATAGAGAAGAATTTTCCAAACAAATCAAGGAATTACTTGATATGAGACTAATTATAGAATCAAAATCCCCTCATATGTCTCCTGCCTTTCTTGTCAATAAAGAAGCAGAGAAAAGAAGAGGAAAGAAGCAAGAATGTCTTTATTACAAGGGCAAGAGTCAATCTTTTCAGATAACTCTTTAGTAATGTCTGCAATAATTTTTGCAGATGCTACTTCTAACTGTGTAGTGGTTACGTATTTAATGGCCGTTAAGTCAAAGTTTATAATCAGCCTTGTTTAAGCCCAAAGGGTAGTACTTTCCATTGAAAGAGTCCATCAGGACATGTGAAGGCAGTGAGAAGCTGTGATTCTTCATCAAGTAGAACTTGCCAGAAACCTGACTTGCAGTCGAAGCTTGAATAAATGTTTTTTCCTCGTAGAAGAGTCAAGAGTTCGTGCATATTGGGAAGATTATGTTGCCATCGTATTAGCCGGCCTAATTTGTTATCTCCTGCAATCTTCGTTCGGAGGAAATAAGTAAAATTTTTATTATCTGTACGAACCAGGAAATTTACTGGTGTTAAATATACAGAGAATTTTGTAATAACTCTTTTTACAGCGAGTAATTCTTTTTCATTGCTATGGTAGTTTTTCTCAGCTGCTTTGAAACTGCCAGAGGTGTACCTGCAAATTTGTTCAATTGGAACGTCAAACCTTTGGTCTCTGTGGGCTTCTTTGACTTTTTGAATTTTTGGTCGAAGAAGTGGTTGGTTAGTCTTGCTTGTATCGTCTTGATAAGTGGCAAGGCTTAATCTTGCAGATGTTTCATTTCCACTTTTCAGAGAGGAGGAGATCTAAAATATTGATCAAAAAGTTTGGGTTCTTTTTGATACAATTCTTCGCATTCTTCAGTTTCTAAAGATAAAAGCTGAATAAGTTTGGATCATCGCAATAACGAGTACTCCTATAATATTTTACATCTCTCCCTTCTAAGGGAGATTTTTACATCAAATTTTGAAACCCATACAAACCCCTACAAAAAAACTTTATGTAATCTACATAAGGAAAGTAGGACAGGCATGAGGGGATTAGAGAAAAACCTATGGTTTACTCTTTACATTAAATACCAGGTAATAAACTATTGTGGACAGCCAACACTGTTTGGTAATTCTTATAATTCATATAATGTCTAAAATACCTATAATACCAACACTGTTTGGTAAAGAAAAGAATACCATTGTGGACAGCCAAGAAGATCTTCGTCAAGCCTCATTGTCGAAAATATGCCATTACCTTGATTTTAAGATTCATCTATTCAAAGCTTTGTAATTGACAACCATGCGCTTCTTTCCTCTTCTTTTCTCTGCTTCTTTATTGACAAGAAAGGCAGGAGACATATGAGGGGATTTTGATTCTATAATTAGTCTCATATCAAGTAATTCCTTGATTTGTTTGGAAAATTCTTCTCTATCTTGTAAAGAGTAAACCATAGGTTTTTCTCTAATAACCGTCTTGGGATTAATAAGCTTAATTGAAGCTTTCATCCATCACGAGTGAGGCAGTCTGCCAGTACGTTTTTGTTTCCTGCGAGATGTTCAACAGCGAAAGTATATCGTGAGAACCACTCTTGCCATCGTATTAGCCGGCCTAATTTGTTATCTCCTGCAATCTTCGTTCGGAGGAAATAAGTAAAATTTTTATTATCTGTACGAACCAGGAAATTTACTGGTGTTAAATATACAGAGAATTTTGTAATAACTCTTTTTACAGCGAGTAATTCTTTTTCATTGCTATGGTAGTTTTTCTCAGCTGCTTTGAAACTGCCAGATGTGTACCTGCAAATTTGTTCTTCGTTTTTGGGGTTTTTAGCTTTTAAAACACCTCCCCAAAATTCATCAGAAGCATCAGTTTCAATAATTAAACTGTCTTCAATGTTTGGAAGATAAAGTTTTGGAAAATTGATTAAAACTTTCTTTATCTTTTTGATGTAGTCTGTATCAGCATTTGACCAATTCCAGATGACATCTTTTTTTAATTTTACCTGTAAAGGTTTTCTCATGGCTGCAAGTTTTTCAATATATGTTTCAGCATAAGTTAAAACACCAAGAAATCTTTGCAGTTGTTTTTTGTCTTCTAAAACATTTGGAAAGTCATGTAAATGTTCAAGAATATGCTTTTGAGGACAATGAGTACCTTCATTTATTTCTAAACCCAAAAAATTGATTTTTGTTTTGAAAAGATGAGCTTTCTTTTTTGAAAGTATTATTCCATATTTTAAAATAGTTCTGAGAACCTGTGTGACATGAACATAGTGTTCTTGTTCATTTTTGCTGAAGATCATGATGTCATCAACGTATACAGTGCAGAAACCTTCAAGGCCTCGAAGAGCGTTCTGCATGTGTCTTTGAAAAATACTAGGAGCTTGTTTAAGCCCAAAGGGTAGTACTTTCCATTGAAAGAGTCCATCAGGACATGTGAAGGCAGTGAGAAGCTGCGATTCTTCATCAAGTAGAACTTGCCAGAAACCTGACTTGCAGTCGAAGCTTGAATAAATGTTTTTTCCTCGTAGAAGAGTCAAGAGTTCGTGCATATTGGGAAGATTATGTGAGTCTCCAATAGTTGCATCATTGATTGCTTTGTAATTGACAACCATGCGCTTCTTTCCTCTTCTTTTCTCTGCTTCTTTATTGACAAGAAAGGCAGGAGACATATGAGGGGATTTTGATTCTATAATTAGTCTCATATCAAGTAATTCCTTGATTTGTTTGGAAAATTCTTCTCTATCTTGTAAAGAGTAAACCATAGGTTTTTCTCTAATAACCGTCTTGGGATTAATAAGCTTAATTGAAGCTTTCATCCATCCTTTGGTTTTATTTGGATCAATAGGATTTTCAGAACAAACTTTTTCAAGAAGATCTTCAATCTGTTTGAACCTGGTAGTTTGAATAGAAATAATCTTTTCTTTATTAATCCCTTCATGGGTTATATTAGTACCTGGAATTTGTTTTTCTTTAGAACCTTTTTCTTGAGTTTCAAGAAAACCTGGTTTTCCTTTGCTATAGGCTTCTGTAACCTTTTTTATAATTACCATATCATTATTAAGATGAAAGGCGATTCTATCTATCCATTGTATGAATGGTCCATAAACTTGACAGAAGTTGTTTCCAATTATGATATCAATTCCTGAATTTTGTTGGTAAATAGTGGGAACGTTGAAATGTTCTCCTGAAAGTTCGAGATTAATGTTTCTACAAACTTTATTAATTTTTATGGTTTCACCATTTGCAATAGTGGCACTAATTTCTTTGGGAGCGTTTTCCCAGAGTTCATCCGGAATGATGAATTTGCTTGCAAGACATAAAGATGCACCTGTGTCTACAAAACAATGTACTCTAAATTTTTTATATCCTTTAAAGTTAAGGAAAGTAGAAACATAGATAGAGTTTGGATTAGTAAGATTCATGATAAGGGAATCATCAATCTTCTGGAGGTTTACGCAAAAATGGTTAATCTCCTCCTCTCTGAAAAGTGGGGTTTGTATGGGACTAGTCTGAGTCATCCGTTGTTGATTCGTATTCATCAGTGTCTGATGAAGATTCTGTCTCAACATGATATATAAAAACATGTTGTGTACCATCATACTCTTCTTCAAGAGCTTCAAATCCCCCATTGTTAGCGGTTTGTAAAACCTTGACTTTGTCTGGGTATTTTTTTCTATTTGGACATTCATTGGCGTAGTGTCCTTCTTCATTGCAGATCCAACACCTACATTTTTTCTTTCCTTGCGGACAGGAAGTATTCTTCTTAGGTGTTTCTTTTGAAGGTTTTTTGAAGTATTTTCCTGGTGAAAATTTTCTTTTTTTCTTTTTCCAAAAAGATTTGAATTTCTTTTTGTTTTTATACTTTTTCTTATTATAATTTTTCTTTCCAATATCAAAGTTTTTGAAATCAGAGAGAATGCTACAACAATCTTTGCTTATTGTTTTAAGTTTTTGTTGTTTATATCTGTCTTGACAGATTCTATCAATTTCTTCTTTTGCAATTTTTGTTGCATAAGAAAGACTGGTTTGCTGGATTTCTCCAGTAACTTCTTTTTTCCATCTGTCTGTACAGGTTTCTCCAATAATTGGAATTTTCATGAGGTAAGCAGATATCCATTGCGCATATTCACTTCTTTGTGGAATATCATACAGATATGATTCATACATACATGTGTATTTGTCGAGAAGACTAATATCATGTAATTGGAGTTTTGTCATTGAAACTCTTGCTATGTCAACTTTCTTATTAATGGTGAAGTCTTTATTAGAAATATAATCAAGACCTAAGAAAGTAGTGTATATGACATTTATGATATTATCAAAAAGATCTGAACCATGCATTTCTTCATTCCAATTATTGTTTCTTAGGAATTTTTGCACAATTCCATCAGTTTTGTGTTCTAAAAGTAGTAGAACATTTTTTGCTTTTTCAAATTCATCTGGGTTTGTCTGTAAGATTAGTGAAATCTCAGTAACCCATTTTTCTACAACTCTTTCTCTGAGTTTTAGATCTTGGATACAATCAATATTGAGTACATTGATCGTATTGGATCCTTGACCACTATTTGGAATACCATTGTGGACAGGCATTTTGAACTCATATTTCTTTTTATTGCTTCTTCTAGCGGCTGTATAAGAAGATTCTGCTTCATCATCTTCCATATCTGAATATTCGAACTTTACAGTTTTTGTATTAGTCTTAAAGTTATCTTCTTGTTCTGATTCAGTATCAGGTTCATCTATTTTAGTCATTCTAAAATATTGATCAAAAAGTTTGGGTTCTTTTTGATACAATTCTTCGCATTCTTCAGTTTCTAAAGATAAAAGCTGAATAAGTTTTTGGTCAGCCTTATCATAATCTTCATATTGAAGGTTAAAGAAATATTTCTCAAGTTTCTCAGAGATTGTTTCTTTCATTTTTGCTCTTTTTTGAAAATATCAATCTTCTGGGAGTCTTTTGAGCTTCCTAAGTCAGGGTTTCCAATACTTGGATTGGGAGGTGAGTATTTCTTAAGACCTGAATATTCTTTAGTGGTTTACATACAAGCTTTTATTAGACTATGTAACTTATTTCCTTCTAAACATACAAGCTTTTATTAGACTATGTAAGTTATTGAATAAATGGTCTAAGAGTTTCTCCTAGAGCTTTTTTGTTTCTAGCTATATTTAAAACCCAAGAGTTTTCTTGAGGATTTATGTCGCAGAATTGTTTATCTTTGACATGGCCTATTTCTGAAAAGACATCATCAAGTTCGATGTACTCGTCTTTCTTGTAGTCTATGCTATGGTGACTATTGGTCAGGGCATATCCTATGAGATAGGTTATGGTGAATGGTTTATCACCTGGGTTCATAAGGTCACTTCTTTCAAAGTGATGTATAAAAGATAAAGTTTTATCTATATTTGCAGATTTCAAATCTAGAGCAAATTTTGGATAGACTGAAAACATAAATTTTTGGTATGCAAGGTTTCCCCTAGCAGCACCTAAGATGCAGTCCTGTCTGTCAGTAATTCTGTTGTCAATTAAGGCCATTTTTATGGGAGAATTTATTCCTGCTTGGAATTGGGATTTTATCAAAATTTTTACAGCTCCGATATGGACCATTCTTACTTTTGATCTAATCTCAACTGGAATACTTTTTAAGTTATTGATAGTCTACATACAAAATATAACGAATTTTGTATGTTTAATTACAAGGCTTTCAGAACTCATATTTCTTTTAACACTTTTTAAGTCTACAAAAAAAACCCGTTGTTGATTCGTATTCATCAGTGTCTGATGAAGATTCTGTCTCAACATGATATATAAAAACATGTTGTGTACCATCATACTCTTCTTCAAGAGCTTCAAATCCCCCATTGTTAGCGGTTTGTAAAACCTTGACTTTGTCTGGGTATTTTTTTCTATTTGGACATTCATTGGCGTAGTGTCCTTCTTCATTGCAGATCCAACACCTACATTTTTTCTTTCCTTGCGGACAGGAAGTATTCTTCTTAGGTGTTTCTTTTGAAGGTTTTTTGAAGTATTTTCCTGGTGAAAATTTTCTTCTTTTCTTTTTCCAAAAAGATTTGAATTTCTTTTTGTTTTTATACTTTTTCTTATTATAATTTTTCTTTCCAATATCAAAGTTTTTGAAATCAGAGAGAATGCTACAACAATCTTTGCTTATTGTTTTAAGTTTTTGTTGTTTATATCTGTCTTGACAGATTCTATCAATTTCTTCTTTTGCAATTTTTGTTGCATAAGAAAGACTGGTTTGCTGGATTTCTCCAGTAACTTCTTTTTTCCATCTGTCTGTACAGGTTTCTCCAATAATTGGAATTTTCATGAGGTAAGCAGATATCCATTGCGCATATTCACTTCTTTGTGGAATATCATACAGATATGATTCATACATACATGTGTATTTGTCGAGAAGACTAATATCATGTAATTGGAGTTTTGTCATTGAAACTCTTGCTATGTCAACTTTCTTATTAATGGTGAAGTCTTTATTAAAAATATAATCAAGACCTAAGAAAGTAGTGTATATGACATTTATGATATTATCAAAAAGATCTGAACCATGCATTTCTTCATTCCAATTATTGTTTCTTAGGAATTTTTGCACAATTCCATCAGTTTTGTGTTCTAAAAGTAGTAGAACATTTTTTGCTTTTTCAAATTCATCTGGGTTTGTCTGTAAGATTAGTGAAATCTCAGTAACCCATTTTTCTACAACTCTTTCTCTGAGTTTTAGATCTTGGATACAATCAATATTGAGTACATTGATCGTATTGGATCCTTGACCACTATTTGGAATACCATTGTGGACAGGCATTTTGAACTCATATTTCTTTTTATTGCTTCTTCTAGCGGCTGTATAAGAAGATTCTGCTTCATCATCTTCCATATCTGAATATTCGAACTTTACAGTTTTTGTATTAGTCTTAAAGTTATCTTCTTGTTCTGATTCAGTATCAGGTTCATCTATTTTAGTCATTCTAAAATATTGATCAAAAAGTTTGGGTTCTTTTTGATACAATTCTTCGCATTCTTCAGTTTCTAAAGATAAAAGCTGAATAAGTTTTTGGTCAGCCTTATCATAATCTTCATATTGAAGGTTAAAGAAATATTTCTCAAGTTTCTCAGAGATTGTTTCTTTCATTTTTGCTCTTTTTTGAAAATATCAATCTTCTGGGAGTCTTTTGAGCTTCCTAAGTCAGGGTTTCCAATACTTGGATTGGGAGGTGAGTATTTCTTAAGACCTGAATATTTTCCAGTTTTGGTTTTTTGTTCTATGATGGGAATATTCTTGATGTGTTCAAGAATGTCTTTATTACAAGGGCAAGAGTCAATCTTTTCAGATAACTCTTTAGTAATGTCTGCAATAATTTTTGCAGATGCTACTTCTAACTGTGTAGTGGTTACGTATTTAATGGCCGTTAAGTCAAAGTTTATAATCAGCCCATCTATTTTTTCATTAAGGAGGTTGATTGATCTATTTAGCTCGGGTATCGAGGTCATCCTATCAGTTGTTTTAACTGCTCTTGTATATTAGTGATCTTAAGGTTGTTTTCTTTAAGAGTGCCTTCAATATTTGCCTTTTTGGCGACTTCTTCAACAAAATGGTTGTTTTTTAAAGAGTTTTCTAAAAGAATAGAATGTTTGTCAATAGACTGGGTTAGCTTGATAGTTAGTTTATTTTGTCTTTCAATAACTTCGAAGAATTTTTCAAAATTATTTTTATCAAGATTATTTTTAACCAAAATGGCTAAATCGTTTTTAAATTGGTTAAAAGGTATTTTATTTTTAGAAATATCTTTAGAAATATCTTTTGAAATACCAAGGTAATGGCATATTTTCGAAGTTTTTAAGAGACATCTTGCAATGATCTGGTTGAGATTATTGCAATGATTTACAATTGTTTGAATACCAGCTTTTCCAGAAGTAGAGAAAACGTATTCTTTCTTTTCAGTATTGTCGTCAAGGGTTTTGATTTTTACTGTTTTACCTTTTTTATAAAAATGAGGAAAATCTATTTTATTACTCATTTATTACCTCAGAGATTTGTTTGATATTCTGACGTAGACTATCAATTTTTAAAGACATGTTTCTTATTAAGTTACTATCTTTTCTTTCTGAGCTTTCTCCTATATGGAGTGAATCCATAGAAATTCTTGGTCTAAGAGTTTCTCCTAGAGCTTTTTTGTTTCTAGCTATATTTAAAACCCAAGAGTTTTCTTGAGGATTTATGTCGCAGAATTGTTTATCTTTGACATGGCCTATTTCTGAAAAGACATCATCAAGTTCGATGTACTCGTCTTTCTTGTAGTCTATGCTATGGTGACTATTGGTCAGGGCATATCCTATGAGATAGGTTATGGTGAATGGTTTATCACCTGGGTTCATAAGGTCACTTCTTTCAAAGTGATGTATAAAAGATAAAGTTTTATCTATATTTGCAGATTTCAAATCTAGAGCAAATTTTGGATAGACTGAAAACATAAATTTTTGGTATGCAAGGTTTCCCCTAGCAGCACCTAAGATGCAGTCCTGTCTGTCAGTAATTCTGTTGTCAATTAAGGCCATTTTTATGGGAGAATTTATTCCTGCTTGGAATTGGGATTTTATCAAAATTTTTACAGCTCCGATATGGACCATTCTTACTTTTGATCTAATCTCAACTGGAATACTTTTTAAGTTATTGTTTATTTGTTCTTTAGTCAAAAGGGGTAGAAAGACAGCTCCTATTGTGTCTTTTATGTCTACAGACATTTCTTTAGTACTAACAAAGTAGAAAATTTCATTTTTCCTTTTAAGCGGATTTAAAATACTAAGTTTAGAAGGAACATTTTTGAAAATGTTTTCTTTCTTTATTTTTAAATCTGTTTTCTTGACCCGAGAGAGAAGATCTTGTTTTATTAAGAGGTTTGCATGAAAGCCGTCTTCATCCTCAACATAAGTTAGGATTTGTTTTTCTTCTGAATCATTTTCTTCAGAATTGTTGAAAATTTCTTTATTCATGTTTAAGAAATGTTAACAAGTTAAAATCCTTTTTCTGAGTTCTGAAACTGAGTTTAAAGCTTTATCAAGGTGTTCTTGATGCATTTTTTGCCTATGAAGGAGGTACTTACGTATATTAACCATGGTTGGTATATATTCGTGAGTATGTTTATTTTGTGCTTGTAGAATTCTGAAATTTATATGCACTAAATCTTTTTTATTACTTAAAAGTATATCTTTATGTTGAGAAATCTCATTCTCTGTATTACGAATTTCTTCAAATAATTCACTGTAAAGTGTTTTATTATAATGTAGTACCATTTTTTAACAAGGCTCTGATACCAGTGTTGGTGTGCGGAATTTGTTTATTATATTTTGTATGTTTAGAAGGAAATAGATGCAAAAAATTGTAAAGAGAAAACTCATTAATCAATAAGTGTTTTGTAGTAGGAGTATTACTTACATAGATAGAAACTATTCAAGCCAGCCTGTGTCAATCATTGGTCTGTGTGGTTGCTTTCCCTGTTGGCCTCATGCCTGTGGTACTGTTGACCATCGTCGACCTGACACTCTGTCACTTACAGGTTTCATGACTCTATTTTGTAAGAACACTCAAGTATAACAAAACAAAGATTTATTGATAAAAGAGCTCCCGAAATGGGAGTACTCCTATAATATTTTACATCTCTCCCTTCTAAGGGAGATTTTTACTCACAAGACATTGAACTGAAAATTTACAAGATAGAGAGTGTTTTTGTTGCACTCGTTATTGCGATGATCCTTTTCTACAAAACATAACTCTCAATTTATAGATATATTGAGAGGGTCTGATCCTTGCCTATATCACATTTATGTAAAGTTTAGGATTGTTTAAACTTATTTTAAACGACATTACTTTTGTAACATGGAAGATGGTTCTAAGAATTGTAATAGTTCATAATTTAAAGGCAGTAATATCAATTAATTGATGTGTAAATGGGTTAATTGGAGTTGTATTTTTTTTTAATTTTATTTTATAACGGGTTAAAAATATAAAACGAAATTAGGAATGATAATGGGGCGGGGTATGCTATCCCCGAAATCAGAATTTGAAAAAACTGGAAAAACTTGACATGGAAAAAATTAAACAATGAACAAGGAAATATTGAAAAGCTAAACATAGCATCAAGTACCAAATTACTAATATTCTAGCACAGACAAATTTAGAAAAACCAAGTGTATAACTATTATTGTAGATCAAACAAATTTGGAAAAACTAAATCCATAACAATATTAACGAGTAACTCGTCGTTCTAAAAAAACTCCATAACAATATTAGAATAATTCTATAATACAAACACCAAATCAAACAAGATCGTCCAGATTGTTGTTCCACCTTCTCTAACAGGGGCGGTTCTATACGGTGTTACATAGTAGCACCGGCAACCTTTGACTTCCGTGTATGCAGTGCATAAATTTTTGATATTTTTTTTTCTATTATCGTGCCATTACTTAAATTTTTCGTGCCACCCTTACTATGAAATCCTATGTCCATCCTTGTTCTCTCACAACATGTTTGGTTCACAAATTTCAAAGTAATTTGGAGGATTAAGAGTGTGAATTTTAAAAAATGCATTTGGTTTACAAAATCAATGAAGTTTGAATTCTTTAAAATCCATTAAATTTGAATTATCATTTTTTTGGGCTAAGAGCAAAGTTTCTTTTTGATGTGATATATTTATTAAAAAGACTAAAAATGTATTCTTACATCCTCTTTATTTTAGTTATATTTCATTAAATTACAACAAATTATTATCATCTCTCTTAAATAACCATCCTTCCCAAACCCACCTAACCACCCCTAACCATAACCTCACAACCAAGCCCAGACCCACGACACTCTTACCCATACCAACCCTCACCACATCCTACCCATGTCTAAGGCATGTTCTATTATCATAATATGTACCAATTGTACAACTTGACAACTAGTTCAATAACTCGTAAAGTTAGCCTTACCATTCTTGTATTGTTTTATAAACATAACCCTTTTTATAATACTCAATTAATAATGTCATGGATTATAACGTTTTACGTTATACAACATTTCTAATACCAACTTCAAACTCAATACCAATATTTAATTAGATTGTTAATCTATACTATGACATATTAATTATTCCATATTAACAAACTACAAAATTTGTACTTTTCATGTTATGCATCAAGTACTTATATCATTTATAAATTCATGATATCTATTTAATTAATCGCTAATTAATTTAATGATAGACTATACACGATCAATAAATGATTATCTATGACCAATTTCATAATTTGTCCAATCCCTGAAAATCAAGGTTCTTAAAGATATCCATATCACTTGAATTAAAAATTATACAAAGAAAGAGTATAATTTTCTTCAATTAGTTGCAAAGGCTCCTTGATTTATGCTTGAAGATCATCTACACACTATGACATTGAAAACCTATAAACATAAGATTTGGAGAAAATTTTAGATGAATTAATGAAAACTTGATTAGTAATCGAATTGACTTGGTGGTCAATCAGATTCTAATTGGTTCGTCCACATATCCAAACGTAGAGGAGAGTCTTAGCTACATGGTGTCAAAATTTGGTGTCAAATGTCCTTCCCCCACTCTCACACATGCCGATTTAGTGACTGGGGTCAGCCATGCGCTACTGACTTGGCCACTTGACTCAATCGTGTAATAATCTGGACTTTTCTCTTTGTTCGATTATGATTTTCTTGCAACTTTAAACCTTCGTATCTTCCTTATATGACATCTGTTTGACCCAATTTGTTTTCGTTGTTTTCAAAATTAAAATGGTTATCCGTTGACATATTACACTTTTAATTTAAACATCAGGAAATCGTACTTTTTAGGCTCCAAAGTAGTTTCTTATGCCTTTTTGAACTTTTCCAAAATATTATAAATTCTTTATTTTGTTTCCTGGACTCTTCTCATTCATCGTAAATCACTTAATAATCATTAAAAGTGTTTTCGAGTCTTAAACATTGCATAAATCATCCTAGAATGGTTGTTAAACTCGTTTTTATTCCTATATATGGTTTGTATCGAATCAGTTTACAACCAACTTCCAATGTACATAATATATATATATATATATATATATATATATATATATATATATATATATATAATCCATTTGGATTGACTCTTTTTTACTACTTGTTCTATTTTATATTATCTATATCTATATAATTAATATAACTGATAAACTCTTACCTCCTTCTCATAGCCTGAAACACGGGTTCTTAACAATACTCTTTCTAGCACTTCGTGAAATTTCACAAGTGTGTTGATTTTTTTTTTCTAACTTCAAACATACATAACTTTCTCATCTAAATTCTGGTTTTGGTGAATCTTGTATCCATGGAAAGCTAACCATGAGCTATACAATTTCTTATTACTAATGATTGTATGAATATTTTCTAATTTTGTGTTATTATCCCATGAACATAGTTGTTCATCCATTTGTAATGTCCCAAAAATTACAGAGAGATTTTTCATTTATAAAATTGATCAACCAATTAAAATCTTTATCTCAAAAACCATTGAGTGACATTTGTTTGATTGAAACCATACATTATTAGAGTTAAATTTACAAAATCGCGGAAATGGATATCTTTGATGCGTGTCTATAGTCCCGCAGAGCTCTTCTCACGAATAACCTGTAAAACATTTAATCCACAACTGTAAGCATAAAGCTTAGTGAGTTCCCCAGTATACCATATATTCCACCATACATACAATGCATCCACATAAAATCCTCGGCTCTAACGCCGAGCAACCAAATATCTTATCCACATACATATATTGTTAAATATGACTTGAGCATGTGGAGCATTCACATGTAGCATTTGAGTTCAACGGAGCACTTGAGATTCATGGAGCATGTGACAAAGGAATGGATCATTTGAGAAGGGAATACAACCAAGTGACATGATATGTGTGACATCCCCATTTTTCACGGTCAGAAAATACCATTTTGTTTATGCTTATTTTAAAAATAGAGTATTATTTATACTGCGGAATTTGCCCCATAAAAGTATTTCCGAAGAAATGTTTTTCATTGATTTACTAAAACTTGGGATGTCATAAACGATACAAGAAACATAAGCATAAACATGATTATTATTGGCCTTACAACATCTAATGGCCTACATTTCGTTTAATCTCTCATCAAATCCATATCTTTCTTGGGTTGTAGGGTTACTACATGAGGTTTATTCAGGATTTCTCCAATATTGTTGTTCCTCTTACTCGGTTGATGAAGAAGAGTGATGATTTTCATTGGGGGACTGAGCAGCAGGTGACATTTGAGATTCTAAGGCAGAAACTTCGTGAATCCCTGACATTGACCCTTCCTGAGGGCGTTAAGGATTTTATGGTATATTGTGACACTTTAATCATTGGATTGGGGGAGGTGCTCATGCAACAGGGTAGGGTTATTGCTTATGCTTCCAGACAGTTGAAGCCTTACGAGGCTAAGTATCTCACACACGATTTAGAGTTGGGGGGGGGGGAGTGATGTTTGCCCACAAGATTTGTCACTCGCCATAGGGTTTCGGTCTCTATCATCTCAGACCGTGATGTTCGGTTTACCTCCTGATTCTGGCATAAGTTCCACAAGGAACTGGGCACACGGCTGCACTTCAGTACAACCTATCATCCATAGACGGACGGCCAGAGTGAGCGGACTACACAGAATCTTGAGGACATGTTGAGATCATGTGTTATTGACTTCGGTGGGAGCTGGGACTCCTACCTACCCTTGCAGAGTTCTCCTACAACAACAGCTTTCACTCCAGCCTTGGTGCTCCACCATATGAGCTGTTGTATGGGTGGAGATGCCTCACCCCAGTCTGTTGGGGTGAGGTGGGTCATGGGGTGATGGGTCGGACTGAGGTAGTCCTGCAGACTACCGATATGATTCAGCAGATTAGACAGCGGCTGCAGACCGCACAGAGTCGACAGAAGAGCTACGCCGACCAACGCCGATCTGAGTTGGAGTTTCAGGTTGGTGACATGGTACTCCTGAAGGTATCACCCTGGAAGGGTGTGATCCGCTTCAGGAAGAGGGGGAAATTGGGTCCCCGATACATTGGACCGTTCAGGATCATTGCCAGGGTTGGCAAGATGGCATATAGACTAGAGCTACCGGAGGAGCTTAGTCAGATCCAAAACACCTTCCATGTGTCCCAGTTGCGGAAGTGCATTCTGGACGAGGAGGCGGTGGTGTCATTAGATGATATTCAGGTCGATGATCGCCTGAACTACGTAGAGAGACCAGTGGCCATTCTGGAAAGGAAGGTGAAGGTTCTGCAGAACAAGGAAGTGCCTTTGGTAAAGGTACAATGGGAGCACCGAAGGGGATCTGAGTGGACTTGGGAGCCGGAGGCTGAGACGCGAGAGCATTATCCAGAGTTGTTCACCGCAGCAGACTTCGAGGACGAAGTCTAGTTCAATTGGGGGAGAATTGTAACACCCCGACTCTCAGGTAGAAACTTTCAGTCTTATATTTCCAATTCTAAAATTCGACTCGACGAGTTGGATGCCCCGACTCGGCGAGTAGGCATGGTTCTGGTCGCGGGTTTTAAGTGACCAACTCGGCGAGTCGGAGGACGGACTCGGCGAATTGGAGCTGGAATGAGAAACCCTAATCCCCGAGGTTTTGCACCCTATTTAAAGGATCTTTTGCCCCCTTAGCCTCCCCTTACAGCCCCTTGTGAGTCTAGAAACCCTAAATCACCGTTTTTCTCTCTTTGTGTGTGATATTAAGCCTTGTGGTGAATTGTGGAAGGAAGATCTTGAAGTACTCAAGCTTGGAACAAGAAGAAGGCTATATATCCGAGTTCTTTGTCATCTTAGCACCGTTTTTGAGGTAACAACTTGTTACCTTGACCTTCTTCTATCTAGATCTATGCATGTATGAGATTAGGGCCACTTTGGCAATGTTGATATATTATTTTGGGTATTAGGTGTGATCTGAAGTTGCAACTTCAGATCTAGGCTTATCTTGGTCTGTAAGATCATAAAGTTTCAGCCTTTAGGGAGTTAATACCTTCTCAATCCCTTAGAACCTTTCTTTAGCTTGATTTGGGCCATTATCACCTTGCATGTACGTAAAGTTTACAACTCTACGTAAGAAGTATGCCTTAAGATCTTATATCTGCATTATGGAGCTTTAAAGTGGCTTAAAAATCGTATGGATGGAGAAAGGAATGAAGGGACTTGACGAGTTGCATGGCCAACTCGGCGAGTCCGATGAAGATTGTCGTGCAAGGATTTCTGCATGGACTTAGCGAGTCAGCTAGGGTTTTCCCGACATTTGGACATGCATGAACTCGACCAGTTGTAGGGAAACTCGACGAGTCAAACGAGGATTTCACGACTTCTCGAGTTTAGGAAGGACTCGATGAGTCGGTGAACTGCACTCGACGAGTCGGGTCAACATGGACTGTTGACCTTGACCGTTGACCTTGACTTTGACCAAGGATTTATTAGTTGACTTCTGGGGTATTTTGGTAAATTGGAAATTTATGGAAATTATTTTATGGTAAATATAGGTGGTGGAGTTCGTGGCCGTGGTTCGAGAGTTTGAGCTTATCACTTCGACTCGTCAGTTGAGAGGTGAGTTATCCTCACTATATCAACAGGGTCTAAGGCACCAATGCCGACACTTATCGGATTTGTATCTGGGTTTATTGCATGATATGCTTATTGATTTACATCCTGGTAGTTAGGATGGTGATATGCTTAGTGACCTGGTTAGGTCGGTATCCTGGTATATAGGATGATGCTATGTTAGTGACCGGTTAGGTCTGTATCCTGGTTATAGGATGTTTCTATGATTGATGATCTGTTAGATCAGTTTGACTGTTATATATGCTAGCGTATGATATTATGTGCACATGTTTGTTTGATTGGGGTTGAGTTGAGGCGGACCTGCTTTGTGCTGAAGGCCAACATACCCAGGGCGGTTCGGATAGACTACAGGCCCAGGAGGGCATGTCAGTCAGACCGAAGGCCCGACGAGCGGTCCGGATAGGTTGTAGGCCCTGCGAGGCGGTCCAGATAGGCTGAAGGCCTGTGAGGAGGTCCAGTCAGGCTGAAGGCTCATCATGCATGTTGTTTGCTTATATGTTTATATGATATGGTTATATCTATATGACGTTGGTATTTTGGGGGTAACTCACTAAGAATTCGAGCTTACATTTATCGATTATTGTTGCAGGTACTTCAGACGATCGCGGGAAGGCGAAGGCGAGATCGTACCGCTCCTCACACTTTATGATTTTATGATTTGATTCTGGGATACTCTGACTATATACTATTTTGAAAACAAGTTTTGTAATAATCATGGGTTTTGAAATGTTTTAAAAAGTTTAAATTTGACATGATTTTTATGGAAGTTAGATTGAGATATGTTATGGACCAGCCGAATCTGAATATGAGGCAACGTACCTTACTATATCAACAGGGTCTACGGCACCAAGGCCGACCCTTTATGATTTGCATCCTGGTTTTAGGATGGTTGCTATGTTATTGATCTGTTAGATTTCATCCCGGTTCTAGGATGGTTGCTATGCTAGAATCTGTTAGATTGATATCCTGGTTATATGTAACGTCCCAATATTTACAAAGAACTTTTCATTTTTAATTAATAAAACACATTTGCATAATCCATGAAATCCCAACATAATTGTTTTCAGATCGGTATTCATTACAACTTATTTAATTCATCAGAGTGTCCCCAAAAACATATCAGTAAAAGAGAGATAGAGTGCACGCCGCGCCATCACGCCTTGCCCTTGCCCTTGGGCTCAGATGTGCCTGAAACAAATCAACAAACTGTAAGTGACATGCTTAGTGAGTCCCCCAGAGCATACCACACACAATACACATACACATATCCTATTATCTAATTAAAGCTACACACACATCACCCAAGCCATGCATACATAAAACCTGTAAGAATGCCAAGGGCTACCCCACATGTTCTTTACCTAGGACTGCCATGGGCTACCCCACATGGTCTTATATCCAATGTCATGGGCTCCCCGACATGGTCTTTACCTAAGAATGTCATGGGCTACCCCATATGGTCTTATATCCAATGCCACGGGCTCCCCCCGGGGTCTTTCATGCAAAACACACAAACACATATCATAACGGATCACATTCCATATCAAATCACATAATGAATATCACATATAACCTAATCACATAATGGGCCGGTCTTGGTGCCTTAGACCCATTGGTATGGGGAGAAGACTCACCTCTCACTGGCTGAACCGACAACTGTAGTCAGATATATCCCACGCTGCTCCTCCCAAACTGCCTATAATCAATGAGTAATCAACTCAGCATAATCCCATAAATACCCCCAGGGTCAACCCCGGTCAAAGTCAAGGTCTATAGTCAAGGTCAACAGTCCATATTGACCTTGACTCGACGAGTACAATCAGTCACTCGTCGGGTTCCCTGCTTCACTCACCGACTCGCCGAGTCACCCGCGGGACTCGTCGAGTTCCTTGGTGTTCACGGCCGTAAACCACCAACCGTACACCCCTGACCGTGAACCCTTGGCCGTAAACCCTTGGCCATGAACCCTCTCGACTCGCCGAGTCACCAGAGGGACTCGACGAGTTATCACGTAATCGGTTCTTTCCAGTGGTTTTAAGGTTTCAAACTTTAGATCCATACTCTCCTAGTGAAGATATCACGTAAAGTTGCAAACTTTACGTGCATGCATAGCCTCACATGGCCATAACACCAAAACTAACCTTCAAACAAGGTTATTATGCATGGAGAGGGAATGAGCTCAATAAAAAGACGCAACTTTATGATATTTGGGGCCTAAAAAGGTCCAGATCTGGAACCATATCCTTGTGATAGGTCCATATCTAAGCTTGATTCCACTTCCTCAAAGTTGGTCACAACTCTCAAATAGAATTTATGCTTAAGGTAACAGATTCATACCTCAAATCAACTCTCAAATAGAGTCCATGCATAAAACCTTTCCAAATTAAACCAGGTGTTACAAGTCTCCCCCACTTGAACTAGACTTCGTCCTCGAAGTCTGTTGACTCAAACAAATCGGGGTAATGCTCTCGCATCTCCTCTTCCGGTTCCTAAGTCCATTCGGAACCCTTCCGATGTTGCCATTGCACTTTCACCAGTCTTACTTCCTTATTTCGGTGAACCTTCGTCTTCCTATCCAAGATGGAAATGGGCTTCTCGATGTAGTTCAAGCTCTCATCCACCTGGATGTCACCCAACGAGACAACCGCAGCCTCGTCTGTGTCGCACTTTCGAAGTTGCGACACATGGAACGTGTTGTGAATCTGGCTAAGCTCCTCTGGCAGATCCAAACGATATGCCACTTTGCCCACCCGGGCCGTGATCCTGAACGGGCCTATATACCGAGGCCCCGGCTTGCCCCTCTTCCGAAACCTGTTGATCCCTTTCCAGGGCGACACCTTTAGCAACACGAAATCCCCCACCTGAAACTCAAGATCTGTTCGCCGTCGGTCAGCATAGCTTTTCTGACAGCTCTACGCGACCCGCAACCGGTCGCGCACCTGCTGAATCAACCCATTAGTCTTGAGCACTACTTCAGTGCTCCCCATGACCCGGTGCCCAACCTCATCCCAACAAACCGGGGTCCTACACCTCCGACAATATAATATCTCAAACGGAGCCGGATCGATACTGGCATGATAACTGTTATTGTACGAAAATTCTGCCAGTGGGAGTTACGTATCCCAACTCCCTCCAAAATCCAACATGCATGCCCGCAACATATCCTCCAGTGTCTGGATCGTTCTCTCACTCTGACCGTCGGTCTGGGGGTGGTACGCCGTGCTAAAATGTAGCTGAGTGCCCAGCTCCTCGTGGAATTTCTTCCATAACCTTCTGATATCGGAGTAAAATGGGCACTCTTCATCAGTCTATCCACAATCACCGATATGGCATCCACACCCCTCGCCGTCATTGGCAACTTCGTAATGAAGTCTATCGTGATCTCCTTCCACTTCCACATGGGAATGGGTAGCGGTTGGACCTTACCATGAGGCCGCTGATGCTCGGCCTTGACCTTCCTACAAGTCAAGCACCGCTCTACAAACCAAGCGATTTCCCGCTTCATGCACGGCCACCAATAACTCCGCCTCAAGTCTCTAGACATTTTCGTAGCTCCTGGATGTATAGAGAACTTGGACTAATGCGCTTCCTCTAATATCTTCTGTCTCACTCCCCCAGTCACCGGTACCCACACCCAGCCATACTGCGTCAAGAGGCCACGACTATCCTTAACAAATAGAGGATATTGTCCTCGGATCCTCTCTACCTTCCAATTCTCTTTCTTCACTCCCTCAACCTGAGCCTCTTTGATCATCTCCAACAATGGAGAGATCATCGTCATCCTCAAACACACACTCCCCATCGGGGAACCTGCCGTTTTACGGCTCAAGGCATCGGCCACTACGTTGGCCTTCCCTGGGTGGTAGAGAATCTCGCAATCATAGTCTTTTAGCACGTCCAACCACCTTCTTTGTCGCATGTTGAAGCTCTGTTGGTCCATCAAATACTTTAGACTCTTATGGTCGGTGTAAATGGTACACCGCACTCCATACAAGTAATGCCTCCAAATCTTGAGGGCAAACACCACTGCCCCCAGTTCCAGATCGTGAGTAGGGTAATTTGCCTCATGCGGCTTCAACTGTCGCGAGGCATATGCTATCACGTGCCCTCTCTGCATCAGTGCCGCACCTAACCCTGAAATTGACGCGTCACAGTACATCACCAGATCATTTAATCCCTCTGGCAGTACGAGGATCGGAGCCTCGCACAATCTCCGCCTCAAGGTCTCGAAGGCAAACTGCTGATCCGTACCCCACCGAAACGTCACATTCTTCTTGGTCAGACGGGTCAATGGCACAACAAACTTGGAGAAGTCCTGGATAAATCTCTGATAATAACCCGCTAGACCCAAGAAGCTACAAATCTCTGATGCATTTTTCGGTACTTCCCACCGCATCACAGCCTCAACCTTGGCTGGATCAACCGAAATACTCTCCTGGTTGATGATATGCCCCAAGAATTTTACCTCTCGCAGCCAGAAATCACACTTGGAGAACTTGGCATACAACTTCTCCGCCCTTAGGGTTTGCAGAACCTCTCTTAAGTGCTGTTTGTGCTGCTCTCTGGTCTTAGAATAGACCAAGATATCATCAACGAAAACGATCACCGACCGATCCAACATCGGTCTACACACCCTGTTCATAAGATCCATGAATGCTGCTGGGGCATTGGTGAGCCCAAACGGCATCACTAAAAACTCATAATGCCCATACTGAGTCCTGAAAGCCGTCTTCGGTATATCCTCATCCCGAATCCTCATCTGATGGTATCCCGACCGAAGGTCAATCTTGGAAAACCAAGACGCACCCTGCAGCTGATTGAACAAATCATCGATCCTTGGCAACGGATAACGGTTCTTCACCGTTAGCTTGTTCAGCTCCCTATAATCGATGCACATCCTATTCGATCCATCCTTCTTTTTCACGAAAAGAATCGGTGCTCCCCACGGGGAACTACTCGGACGAATGAACCCTCGGTCTAGTAGCTCCTGAAGCTGCGTAGAGAGTTCCTGCATCTCTGGTGGTGCCAACCGGTATGGTGCCTTTGCTATCGGAGCGGCACCCGACACCAAGTCAATGCGAAACTCCACCTGCCTCTCCGGAGGCACTCCTGGTAACTCTTCGGGGAAAACATCCCGAAAATCCTGAACAACCGGTGCACTGCCTACATCCTTCGTGATCTCTACCCTTGTATCCGAGATGTAAGCCAGGAATCCCGAACAACCCTGCTGCAGGAACCTCCTAGCCCTCGCAGCCGAACAAAGGATCGGCCCCTGCGACGCCTTATCACCATGTATCACCAATTCTCCCCCACTTGGGGTTCGAACTTTCACCAACTGGTGCTCGCAGTCAATCATGGCCCCGTTGGCCCCCAACTAATCCATTCCGATAATCACTTTCAGCCCTCACAACGGTATCGGGACTAGGTGGACACGAAATCTCTCACCAAGCACATTTAGGACACATTCCCGATACACCCTCGCAGCACTAACGGTGCGGTCATCCGCAATCTCCACCTCGAGCAGGGAATCCAAAGTTTCCGGCGCGTCCCGAAACTTCTTGCTGAGCCCAAGCGAGACGAACGATCGGGTAGCACCCAAATCAAACAAGACATGAACAGACATACCATTGACCAAAAAGGTCACTATACAAGCATATAGTACACATAAGCGAAACAAATACATAGAGTAGGGAAGAATGAATACGTGCCAGCCACAACGTCTAGCGTTGCCCGTGCCTCCTCGGTAGTCAGCTGAAATGCACGGCTCCTCACTGCTGGAGCTTTCGCCTTAGCAGGGCGACCATCGGTAATCCTCATGTGGCGGGCGCAGGCGCCGCCACTGCTCCCCCTCCTCCCTGCAACCTAGGAAAATCGGGCCTTTTATGGCCAGTTTCGTTGCAGTGGAAACATATCAGGCCCTTCTTAGGGAAATCCCTGCTCACGTGGCCCTGCTGCCCACAAGAGTAACATCCCGATTTCCTAGCTGTCCTACACTCCCCACTATGAAACCTCCCGCACTTGGCACAGCGGCCCCGACCCTGCTGGCCTCTACCCGAAGAATCTGAGGTCTTAGGCTTCTTAGCCTGACCCCCCGCTGCCTGCACCTGCTCAATTTTACGCTTCATGCGGGAATCCAACTCCATCTCCCTCTCACGGGCCTTCTCCACCATCTCATTCAGGGTTTTGCACCCCATAAAGCTCACAAACTCTCAGATATCATCCCTCAACATGGAATGATATCGGGTCCGTCTCATCTCCTCATCGGTAGCATACTGAGGGATCAACAAATCTCGTTCCCGAAACTTGGCGGTGATTTCCGCCACAGTTTCGGTGGTCTGCTGCAAATCATGAAACTCTCGCACTAGCCATTGCACCTCAATGGGTGGTGCAAACTCCAAATCAAATCGCCGAACAAACTCGGCCCATGACATCTCAGCCACCCCGACTGGTCCCACCTGTTTAGTAACCTTGCCCCACCAATCCCGGGCCCTGTCTCTCAGCATGCAAGAAGCAAACCCAACCTTTGCCACATCCGGGCAAGAACTCGTGCGTTGGGCATTTTCGATATCCGCCACCCAGCATCGGCTGACAATGGGGTCCCTGACCCCGAAAAACTCCGGCGCCCCACACGCCTTGAACTCCCGGAACGAGGGAGTCCGGGCTCCAATCTGGCCTGAAGCAATCTCAACCCTGAATGATCTGAGTTTCTCCTCCATGATCTCTATAATGCCCTCCTTGACCGTCCCAAAGATGACTGGGGTAGCGTCGAGG
Source organism: Lactuca virosa (assembly GCF_052849685.1). NCBI lineage: Eukaryota > Viridiplantae > Streptophyta > Magnoliopsida > Asterales > Asteraceae > Lactuca > Lactuca virosa. The sequence continues at coordinate 33,687,753 of NC_136426.1, read as the reverse complement.
ATGCCCTTTGTAACCTCGGCTGCAATGATATCGCGCAGTCTCTCATCAACAGGCTCGGTACCGCTGCCCGATCCAGACCCTGACCCTGATCCTGATCCCGATCCTGATCCCCCTGTCCCGAATCGTGTCATCACCATACTGAACTGAAATGTCATAAGTCAGGACATCTATAAAGGGGATCTTCCCACATCGGTCCTCCTTAGAGTGACCAGATCTAGCATTGGTTCGGGCACAGGTCCTGTGCTTCCAGTAGTACGGGCCCAATACTACCTTCCACACCTACCTGTGCCTTTCCCCAAAGCTCTACCTGATAGCTCCAATTCGTCCCAAAACAAATTGTATACTACAAACCACCGCATATCCCAAATCCTAGACTGTTCCAAGATTTTCTCTAGCCACATCAAACAGACCAATCATAAGAGGTTGCCTTTAAGCATGCAAATTATACACAGAAGAGGATCAAATAGACTTTCGAATAAAAGATTCTACCGTAGGACCACAACCAGACAAGGAATAGGAAATAAGGCCAAATCGATCATTTTAAGGCTATAAGCTCCTAACCGTATATAATTTTAAAAGCATACACATAGCAAATTCCATATGATCATCCAAGTTCAAATATCAAAATAGCATGACTAGCATATTGGGGATCTACTTACTTGGCTCGACTGATCACGTGCGTTGCACTCTCATCTTTTCCTTCTTTCAAAAAGCTTTTTATGTCATTTTTGAAAACAATTTACCATTTCCTTAGTTTGAATCCTGACACACCCGAGGGTATGACTGAATCCCTCAAACCAAGGCTCTGATACCAACTTGTAACGTCCCAATATTTACAAAGAAATTTTCATTTTTAGTTAATAAAACACATTTGCATAATCCATGAAATCCCAACATAATTGTTTTCAAATCGGTATTCATTACAACTTATTTAATTCATCAGAGTGTCCCCAAAAACATATCAGTAAAAGAGAGATAGAGTGCACACTGCGCCATCACGCCTTTCCCTTGCCCTTGGGCTCAGATGTACCTGAAACAAATCAACAACCTGTAAGCGACATGCTTAGTGAGTCCCCCAGAGCATACCACACACAATACACATACACATATCCTGTTAGCTAACTAAAGCTACACACACATCACCCAAGCCATGCATACATAAAACCTGTAAGAATGCCATGGGCTTACCCCACATGGTCTTTACCTAGGACTGCCATGGGCTACCCCACATGGTCTTATATCCAATGTCATGGGCTCCCCTACATGGTCTTTACCTAGGAAAGCCATGGGCTACCCCACATGGTCTTATATCTAATGCCATGGGCTCCCCCGGGGTCTTCCATGCAAAACACACAAACACATATCATAACGGATCACATTCCATATCAAATCACATAATTACTATCACATATAACCTAATCACATAATGGGCCGGCCTTGGTGCCTTAGACCCATTGGTATGATGAGAAGACTCACCTCTCACTGGCTGAACCGACAACTGTAGTCAGATATATTCCACGTTGCTCCTCCCAAACTGCCTATAATCAATGAGTAAACAACTCATCATAATCCCATAAATACCCCCAGGGTCAACCCCGATCAAAGTCAAGGTCTATAGTCAAGGTCAACAGTCCATATTGACCTTGACTCGACGAGTACAATCAGTCACTTGTCGGGTTCCCTGCTTCACTCACCGACTCGCCGAGTCACCCGAGGGACTCGTCGAGTTCCTTGGTGTTCACGACCGTAAACCACCAACTGTACACCCCAGACCGTGAACCCTTGGCCGTGAACCCTCTCGACTCGCCGAGTCACCAGAGGGACTCGACGAGTTCTCACATAATCAGTTCTTTCTAGTGGGATTTAAGGTTTCAAACTTTAGATCCATACTCTCCTAGTGAAGATATCACATAAAGTTGCAAACTTTACGTGCATGCATAGCCTCACATGGCCATAACACCAAAACTAACCTTCAAACAAGGTTCTTATGCATGGAGAGGGAATGAGCTCAATAAAAGATGAAACTTTATGATATTTGGGGCCTAAAAAGGTCCAGATCTAGAACCATATCCTTGTGATAGGTCCATATCTAAGCTTGCTTCCACTTCCTCAAAGTTGGTCACAACTCTCAAATAGAATTTATGCTTAAGGTAACAGATTCATACCTCAAATCAATGCCCAAGACGAACTAGATGCTAGATCTAGTGTTTTCTCGTTGATACTTCTTCTTCAAGCTTGGAATCCTCCCCAAAATCTCAAGGATAAGCTCCCAATTGATCTTGCTTCACTCACAAGAGGGTGTGCGGCCGTAAACGTTCTTCTATGGTGCTAAGGGATGCTACTGGGGCGGATAATGACGTTTATATAGGGGGTAAACCCCAAATTTAGGGTTTTATCTAAACAACTCGGACTCGCCGAGTCAGTCCCGTTCCACGTCTCATGATACCACGACCCTACTCGACGAGTTGGTCTCCCAACTCGCCGAGTCCATGCATAAAACCTTTCCAAATTAAACCAGGTGTTACAAGTCTCCCCCACTTGAACAAGCCGTGAGGGCAGCAGATCCCATAAGAACTCTGCAGTTAAGCGTGCCCGGGCGAGAGCAATCCAGGGATGGGTGACCCCCTGGGAAGTTTTCGTGCCGGGAACCCAAAGCGGACAATATTGTGATACGTGCCAGAGGAGGATGTTACATTGACGAGGTGAAAGATTACGATTGTGAGATCCTGTACCACCCTCGGAAGGCGATTGTGGTTGTTGATGCCTTGAGTCGTAAGGCAACTAGTACTCTTATTCAAGGCTTGTGTTTGAGGATGACCGTCATTTTACCACTTTTGGATTTGATCAGGGAGGCTCAAACAGAGGGGATCAAGAATGGAGAACTGGAAGGAAAAGAAGATAAGGGGTCAGATTGATTGCTTTATCACCGATAGTCGGGGGTTATTGACCCAATGTAGATGAGTTTGGGTTCAGTTTCTGGTGGGGTTAGTCAAACGTTGTTGGAGGATGCACATAAGTCCAGGTTTTCAATTCACCCTGGAGCCACAAAAATGTGTAGAGAGTTGAAGCTTAGTTATTGGTGGCCTTTTGCATGAAAAGAGAGATAGCTTTGCTTGTTGAGAGGCGCTTGACCTATCAAAAGGTCAAGGCCCGAATATCAGAGACCGCATGACAAGTTGCAACGTTTAGAGATTCCCATGTGGAAATGGGAGCAGATCACCATGAATTTTTATCACAAAACTGCCAAGGACGACTAAGGGATTCAATGTTATTTGGGCGATTGTCGATCGCTTCACCAAGAGTGACCATTTTTTTGCTATTTGGGAGAGTTCCTCGGCCAAGAAATTGGCCGATATCTATGTGCTAGAGATCGTTGCTCGCCATGGCATGCCTATTTCCATTGTATCTAATCGAGATGTTCAATTCACTTCTTGGTTTTGGAAGAGGTTCCATGATGAGATGGGTACTCGATTTCTTTTCAGTACTACATATCATCTGCAGACAAATGGGCAGAGTGAGCAAACTATTCAGACTCTCGAGGATATGTTGAGAGCATGTGTTATCGATTTTGGCGGGAGCTGGGACTCCTACCTCCCTTTGGATTAGTTTTCGTACAACAACAACTATCATTCTAACATTGGTGCATCTCCCTATGATCTTCTTTATGAAAAGAGGTGTCAGAGCTCAATTTATATGGGAGATGTTGACCATAAGGTCATGGGGAACATTGAGGTAGTTCTCCAGACGACACAAAGCAGCCATAAAAGTTATGATGACATGCGACGTTCAGAGTTGGAGTTTCAGGTTGGGGATATGGTATTGCTGAAGGTATCACCTTGGAAGGGTGTTATATGCTTTAGGAAGCAGGGCAAGTTGGGTCCCAAATTTATCAAACCATTCTGAGTCGTAACTAGAGTGGAAAAGGTGGCCTACCGGTTGAATTTAGCAGAGGAGCTTCACCAGATTCATAACACTTTCTACGTCTCTCAACTTCGAAGGTGTTTGGTGGATGATACAGTTGTGGTCCCGCTAGATGATATCCATGTCGACGAATGTCTGAACTATGTGGATAAACTAGTGGCGGTTATTGATAGGAAAACGAAGGCCTTGCACAACAAGGTGGTGCCCTTGGTTAAGGTCCACTGGTAGAATTGGAAGGGCTCAAAGGGGACTTAGGTAAGACACCACGATATGGACTCACCCGATGAGAACACACCTTTTTAATGGATGCCACGATGTGGAAAGGTTCTTGGCCACGTTGTGGCAGTGGCCAGCATGAAAACCCTAATTTTTCTGGGTTTTAAGCCCTATTTAATGGATGTTATGGCTAACGTTTGCTCACCCCCAGCCTCCATCACCTCTCTTTGACCTAAAGCAAACCCTATCCTCCATTGTTGACATTTTGAGCTTTTGTGGTGTTTTGTGGTGCCTTGAAGTAGAAGAAGGCGCTCTTGGTGCATAGATGCAACAAGAAAACCTCCTCATTACGATTTCGAGGATGAAATCTTGTTAAAGTTAGGGAGAGTTGTAACACCACTTCCAGGTATATATGTATTTCTTTTGTGCTATTAGCAATCAAGAATTCATTATGGGTTTTTATGTGTCCACGACGTGGTAGTGAAGACACCACGATATGGACTCACCCGATGAGAACACACCTTTTTAATGGATGCCACGATGTGGAAAGGTTCTTGGCCACGTTGTGGCAGTGGCCAGCATGAAAACCCTAATTTTTCTGGGTTTTAAGCCCTATTTAATGGATGTTATGGCTAACGTTTGCTCACCCCCAGCCTCCATCACCTCTCTTTGACCTAAAGCAAACCCTATCCTCCATTGTTGACATTTTGAGCTTTTGTGGTGTTTTGTGGTGCCTTGAAGTAGAAGAAGGCGCTCTTGGTGCATAGATGCAACAAGAAAACCTCCTCATTACCTTCTTTCATACATTCTGGACTCTTGTAAGTCCACAAGTCTCTATCTTTTGTGTGTAATCCTCTTAGATCTATGTTTAGAAGCTTGTTCTTCATGTTCTTGATGTTTTGGATGGATGAATTCAATAAAGTTGGCAACTTACGGATCCTTGAGGTTCCTTTGTGGTGATATGTTCCAAATATAGTGTTTTATGGAATCCTTGATCTCATGCATGAGTTTTGAGTTCATTTATTTCCTTTTAACCTAACTTGGAAAAGACATTTATTGGACATGCATGTCCATAAAACAAAGATTTTAATGATGTACTTGGGGTGTAAGAAAGCCTCCTGGAAAGTATGGATGAGTGGATTAAGGGATTAAGAGCTTAATCTATTTAGTTGGCCAGAACAGATACCACGACATGGTGGGTTGATCCCCACAACGTGGCGATAGGCAGTCTTGCGATTGTTTTGTCGCGAGGCTACCATGACGTGGCCTATGCTTGCCCACGACGTGGTGGTCAGCTGAGGTTCACTTTGACAGTTGAATTTTGACCAAGAGGGTTTTTAGGCTATAAATTGAGAATGTGCCTTTGATTATTGTATATATAGCTCATAGCACCAATCTCTTTTTCGTGTGAGCCGTGTTGATTCTCTGCTAGTCTGCAAGATGAGTTTTGTCACTATACTTCGTACTGCAGTATGTATCTTTTATGTGTAGGATGTTGATATGCTATAATGGTATGTTAGATTGGTAGATCTGTTATGATTACATGTGTTTGTTGATTATTGTTTGTTTGTTTGTTTGCATATGTTGACATATTGTTGGGTTGAGGCGGTCCTGCTCTGTGCTGTAGGCCAAGATACTTGGGTGGTCCAATTGATACTGTAGGCCCAAGAGAGCGGTCCAACCCCATGTTGTAGGCTCAGGATAGCGGTCCGGGTGTACTGAAGGCTCATGTGTGCATGCATTTTATGTGTATTGTTGTGTGAGGTATTTTGGTGATCTCACTAATCTTTAGCTTATAGTTGTGGATTAAAATGTTTCAGGTATTTCAGAGGATTGGGGGAAGACGAAGGCTTGATTGTACACCTCATCTAGTGGTTGACATGTTTTTGAGAGATGCTATGTTTTAATACTCCGATTTTATAATATGGTTGTGAAACAATATTTTGATGATATATGTTTTATAGAAAAAATGGTCTATTCCCTTTTTAAAAATGCAAAAATTTTTACTATGGTTTTTAGTATGTTATAACATGGAATTGAATATCTTTTGTTGTTGGATCGGGTTTCACGTGTGTTGTCCACATGATATCGTTTATCATTGGATATTTTTGACTAGTCATTTTAACTTTGACAATAACCAAATCCACAACGAAAACCTCTCAAAATAACCAAATCCATAATTTTGAAAGTCGTTGGATCATATCCACGATTTTACAATTTTGTCTTAAATAAATGAAGATAAAGAAATTTCGTTTTGTTTGTTTACCACCCTACTTACAATCACCTACCAAACCAAATGCTGTGGGATATATTAGAAAACTTAATTCAAAATATCTAGGACTAAATTCTACAAAAACTAGTTCACATGTGGTTACATGCACCCAAATCAACATCAAAAATCAAAATCAGACATTAAACATGAAACTCGCCTTTCATTTTTCTTCAACTGTCTTCTTTTGACCTGACCATTCTTTAATTCTCTTGTCAGCCAATGACGCCTACAAAAAAAACAAAAGGAACACGATACAAATAAATTAAGTTTGTTCGAATAGTTGAAGCTTGTTTAAATGATAAGCCAATAAATTACTAATAATAAATAATTGGTGTCATGTAAATTACCTCTTTGTCCCAGTTGGTTCTGTAAGAAATTAAGAACAAAACCATGGTTTGTACCACAGTTCCACTCATCATGCCTACCCATATACCCTGTAATATCATCAATTGTTAATTTACTGATATATATATATATATATATATATATATATATATATATATATATATATATATATTTGAACTTTTAAAAGATTAAAATGATTTAAAATTACTAAAAATGTTTTTACCTTTATGCCCCATCCGGCTAGAAATCCAAGAGAGAGCCCCAAAGGTACGCCAAATATGTAGTAGCATGCAATATTTATATAAGCGATTACTGCTTGCCATCCTGCCCCGATTGCTACCCCTAAATTTTATCACAATAAAATTATTTTAAGTATAAATAATTACAACCCAAAATATAAAAAGATTGAATCAAAGGATAATTATTCAAATGACCACTATTGGATGAGATTTTTACTAAATTAACCATATTTTTTAGCTAATCACAAAAATGCCACCAATTGTCCAGTTCCGTGTTGGTCGACGAAATTGCTTCCCGCCATAGAAAACCTTGTCTTCGAAAAAAAAAGGTTTTTACTTGTTCTTATTTTCAAGTTTTTTTTTTTTTCATTGTGGGAATCAATTTCTAGAATTTTTGGAATTATCAAGTGACAAGTAGCGAAATTGTTGGTCTTTTATGTGATTGAAGAAAAACTGATTATGTTTGGTTACATATAAACTTTTGAAATATGTAAATATAGATGACATGGTTGGATTATGAGTTTTTTGCTTTGAAATAAAAGTTTTAAAGTCGTTTTTTGTTATTCCTTGAATTAATATACATAGATAGAAAAAAGATTTAGTGATAGAAATCAATATAGTTACCGGAAAGTGCTGGTTGAATATTATTAATGACAAGGCAAGCTGCTAATAATGGAGTGAGAGCATAAACCGCTTCTTGAACTTCCAAACTATCAGCAAATATGGCAGGATACTGATGCCGGAAAATTACCAGAAGAATGGCCAGAAAAGAACCGAATATAAATGACGAAATTACCACCACCCCAATTGCGAATTTTGCAGCTCTTGGGTGCCCTGCCCCTAATTCATTTGATACCCTCACACTGCAACCATAAATAAATAATTTTAAGATTTATTTTTTGTATAAACTTAATAATACATCTGTTTTTAGTAATTAATAAAAATATAAACTTAAAACTCACCTTACGGCTATGTTAAATCCGATTGCTATCATAACTGCCCATCCAACAATGTTTGTGCTGCAATAGTTATTGAAAATGCATCATTATTAGCAGATTGAATACATCAGTGTTAATATTGATAAAAATAACAAACTATGTTTTTTATAATTATAAATAACTTATAGTTGATCGGATAATGAAATAAAAAATTACTGCCGTTTACTAAAAAGACAATTAATAGTATATCATATCATGCTGATCCGTGTTGCACGCTATGATTAAAGTCATGTAATGATGACTACTTTTTTATACACTGTAAACGAAAGTCTCCACGAAACTTACAAAACTAATTTAATAAATATTGTCACAAAAGCAAGCTAATTAATATGTCGTATCATAAGTTGTCCTTTATGAATTTTTCTACTCCTACCAATTTATTTATTGAAAACTGTATGGCGATGTTTTTAACCCATTCCCATAATTCCCTTATTCCATACATTACGAATCTAACATATATATATATATATATATATATATATATATATATATATATATATATATATATATATATATATACCCCACAGATCGGATCTAGTCAACACGAGGCTGCTCTGAAGTATTTGAAATTTTTTATATTTGATAGCCGCAATTCAGGCATTTATATGTGAATATTTTTTCTAATACTGATATAATACTTGTCATGATTTTTAAATAACTATAGAATTGAATTAAATTAAAAATTATGTAATGAACAACAGTAAATATTTGATATGTAATTATAAATGAAGTACCATGTGAAGAGAGTAGCTTTATCAAGATCAGAAGAGCTTCTAGTTATGTAAATTGTGCCATTTCCAATTTTAATTTCCGGTTACTTGTTGAAAGTTGACTTTAATAATATTTTGAGTTTTAATAACTACTAATCAGTAATAGGTAAAAAAATAATTTCGCATCAAAAACTTATTGGAAGTGTAAAAAGATATATTTACTTTGGAAATTCTTTTAATCATACAGTAACTTATAAAACAAAATGTAAAATGAATAATAAAATGTAAAATGATAAAGATACTAACCATACGGAGAGTGCATCAACTGCAATTTCAGCATTTTTTAAATATCCAGCAAAAAGTACCAATGCCATGAAATACCATGTTTCCAAGCTGCATCAAACATTTAAAACTCATCAAACATTAATATTATGATTTATGCTCAACTTTATAAAACATCAACCTTTACTTCTATTAAATAAAAGTACAAGAAAAATTGAAAATTTCAAAACACTTGTAGTCTAGAAACAATCGATTTAATAAAGTTAAATTTTTGTATAGGTGACTTTTATCTAGAGACTTATCGAATATTACCTAAACATCTATAGCTTATTCTAAAGTTTAAACTATTGTAAAAAACAATCATCAAAACGAATTTGAATACCCTATAAACCCTATTTTAATTATTTATTTGTAACAAAAAATAGAACTATATTATAAATTTTAACCAAATTTAAAGATTTTTTAGATATCATTATCTTTTATTTAGATATCATTATCTTTTTTTAGATTTTTTAGATATCATTATCTTATATGATATCTAGAAGTTTCAAAAACTTAACAATTGGAAATATTCAATGAAATAAATTTTAAATCGATTGACAATAATCGTTATTTTAAAAATAATTACTAGTATTTAAAAAAATATATATATCATTATCAAAATTGAAAAATAAATTAATTAATATTTTAAATTAATTTAAGTTAATTAACTATAACAATTATTAGAAATATTATTAAACTGAGAATTATAAATACTATTGTTAATGCCAGTGTCGGCAGATAGATGTCGTTCAAGATTTTTTGAACCATATTAGTTTCGATTATAACTTTTGAATTTTATTCCATTATTATATTTATAGCACTAGGTTTTGTAACTTTTAACTTTCAATCCTCTAAAACACTTCTCTCTGATCATATAAATATAAATCAAATAATATAACTATATAAGTGTTTCTGTTAGTATTTTATGTATGCTCATAAAATAATATAAGATATATTATTATATATCTCATAATTAATAGACCCATTTCTGTTAGTGTTTCTGATCATATAAATCAAATAATATAAGATATATTATTATATATCTCATAATTAATAGACCTATCGTATTGAAACATGTGCATTTATTACTTATTTATGTATGCTCCCTATGACAATCGTTGTCTAAAGGATTTAAATAGTATGCATTTTAGTAAAATATCAGATATGATCAAATATTCACCACACATATCAATAAAAAAACAATTTAAAAAACGTAAAGAAACAAACAAAGAATCAATTTTGTCTTACCACAGCATGATAGCTGACGCGAAGGACAGCTTCACAAAGCTCCATAGATTATTGAAGGCAGCGAAGCTAAATCCTGACCATGCTTCGCCACACGAGCCTCTGAATATATACACCATCTGAGCCACCACGATGAACCACCATGACGCATTCAGCACCATAGCTCCGCCGAACAACCCCCACCCCAACTTCAACATGAAAAGCCAGCTAAAAAAGGTATGCAGCACCAACGCCGTTCCCGTTATGTAAGCCAACACCATTATCCTACTCTGGGCTTGAAGAAACTTGGCCATCGGAAAGTTTAAAGCGTAAGCAAACAGCTGCGGAATCATCCATAACGCCATTCTCCCCGCCGCGTGAGCTATTTCTTCCTTTTGTCCGATCAATAGAAGCACCGGAGTCGCGAAGATGTAGAGGGACAGCATAAGGAGAGCGGTGGTGATGAGAATAATCCATGATCTCTGCATATATACTCCCATCATGTTAATCTGACCTGCTCCATACGCTTGCCCACACAGTGTCTCCAACGCGCTGCCCATTCCAAGCTGCGGATTAATGATTTCATAACAAGTTAATACACACATCGATTAACGTCTAATTTGTTAACAGCTGGGAAAAAATTTTGATTTTAAAACCCTTTGATGACGTAATGTACGAACCATGATCCCCAAAGAGAAGCCAGCAATGACTGAGTTTTCGACGGAGAAAGCTGCGAGATCAAGAGTTCCAACATGACCGGCGAACGTTTGCGTGACAGCACCGAGAGAGTATCGGCAGACAGCGGTGAAGATGGCGGGACCGGCGAGGCACCACATCCTCTTCGATTCGATTCCAAATTGGCTAACGAACTCCTTTACTCCGGTTACCGGAGGACTATCTTCGACGCCGGTGCGGAAGTGGGCGTTCGTTGAGACATTTTTAGAGGTAAGAAGCGGTGCATCTGCGTCGCTTTCCATTGAAATTGTTCGCACACTTTGACTACTCTACTGTTGAGTAGCGTGTGAGAGGAAGGAAAGAATCGAGTTCTGTAGACTAAGTGCTGTAGGTTTCAGATCCAGTGATGATGAGATGAATATATATATCGAGAGAGAGAGAGATGAACGGAGAGCCACCTACCCTCCAATGATCGTCGAGTTGGTAAAATGTAAATCCCAATTCCTGCGATTTAGCATAGATATCAAAATGATTTCGTACTTCTCAAATAAAGATAATATTTAATTTTTTCTTATTTTATAGAGCGGCAGATAATATTTGAACGAGCACCAATAAAATCGTCAAACATGTGCTCCTATACAGATAATAATATTTAACGATAATTAGAAATTAAAATTACATTTGAGTCTTTTAATATACTAAGTGACTAAGTTAATCAAACTTCGTTCTATAGCATGTACAAGAAATCTAATTATACAACAGAAAATAATGAAATAAAATAAAACTACGGCTCAATATTCTTGAAAATAAGAGTATTAAGAAAATACCAAATCAATGGTATCGGTGTTCGAACAGTCATATCAAAACATTTATTTTTAACCAATGTAAACACAAATCATCTACCCACCAGATTCAATCTTCGACCATCGTAGAGACGGGTTAGTAGCGAACAACCATGTGCTACAATGAACTCGCCATCTCACAACACCCGAGCAAACGGTCGAGAGTCTTGTTACTACCTCTATCTATCATACATAATATGGAGTCAATATCGACTCCGCGCATTCAAATTAACCTTACTCGGAATTCAATCAACAATGATAAGTCTACCTAATATGTTACTTTTATTGGAACTAATTTATTCAATCAAGTCCATAGTATGCATAAGTATCGAACCAACACGGTTTTGATCTTATATTTAAAGCATGACTAAACTACCATGATAACCATACCTACCGATTTAATGATAAGAGATCAAAAGTGAATGAAAACGACATAAAACATAACCTATACATGTCCATTTTCAATTGGTCATAAGTTATAGTTTTAAGTGATGTCGGTTGTTTGTGCAACATAAACATTACAAAGTCTTGAATTGACAATGATAAAAATCATCAACTTTATTCTGAAGAAATCCACAACAAAATTTCTTGATATACAACACATTGTATATAAAGACTCTCACTAAACTAATGTATTATTTATAATAATCCACATACGAGCAACATGCTCATGAAACTCTTATGCATCAAACCTTTAGATAGTGGGTTTGCTAGAACTAAATTCTTTCATATGTGTTATATCAAAAATTTCCACCTTGAACTCTCTCATTGGAGTCGATAACATCCGACTTAGTTAAGCTACCTTGGTAAAGGTAGCTAAATTGTTGTCATAATAAATATTCAAATGGTTTGTCAGCGTCATCCACTACTCATAATTTAGTGACAAAATGTAACACTTGAATTGGGGTATGTTTTCTTTTAGCCATTTTCATTCAAAATATTGCAATTTGGTCCTTGGGGTTAGTACGCGGGGCGTACCATTGGGTACACGGGGTGTACTAGCTGAGAAGCTAATACGCGGGGCGTACCACATGGTAAGCTTAGCGTACTAAGTGAGGTTGATCGCGGGACATAGACCTCGTACGCAGGGCGTACGAGGATTACACAGGGCGTACGAGAGGTTAATGAAAACCCTAATTTAGGGGTGTTGCACCCTATATAAGCTCCTTAAGTCCCTAGGGATGACCTCTTTATCAGCCTCCATTGCCCTAAAACCCTAATCTCGAACCCTAATAGCATCTTTGAGTGCTTTTGAGCCTTGGTCTTGATTTTTGGTGTTTTGTACTCCTTGAAGTGTTAGAAGAAGAAGTTGGAAGACTCATTCATTGGGGGGAAGTTTATAGATCCAGATTTTGCTCCATCTTTTGGTGACTTTTGAGGTATAAAGTTCACACCTTGGCTACTCTTTGCTTAGATCTCTTCATGTTATGGTTTTATGCTTCTTTGTCCCTTTTGTTTGGTCTTGATGGGTTAAGTCCGTTTTAAAAGCTAAATCTTGTAGATCTGGATGTTTGAAGAGCTCCTTAAGCTTAAAGGTGCAAACTTTATGATGTTTATGGTCTCATGCTATTAAGTCCTTTTGAGGTTTAAGAGCTTCATTAAGCTATGCATGCATGTAAAGTTGACAACTTTACATGGTAAACCACCTCAAAGATGTCATATCTAAGTTTTGGAGTGGGTCTTAATCGATTAAGAACTGGAGAATGCAAGTTGGCCAAATGGAGGAGTATGTTGGGCGTACAAGCAGGTACGCTTAGCGTACAAGCCCTAAAGCGAGTACGATGTACGTACGTGCTGAGTACGCCCCGCGTACTCAGCCAGTTGGGCTTCGGACGTTTGGATCTTCGGTTTGGTCCATGTTTGTTCTTAGATGTTTAGGGCCTTGTCGGGCCATCAGGTTTTTGGGATGATGTTTATCCTAGGTTCGCTTGGTGAAAGCCCACAAAGGGATTTGGACCTATTTGGAAAATTGGGCCATGATTGGGCCTTGGTTGGTTATTTTGGATTTTGGGCCTTGGTTTAGATTATAGGTTTGGGCCTTAGTCTTGGACCAAACTGGGTAAGGGTTAAAATGGTCTTTTTACCCTAATTTTGGACTAATGGTTATAGATTGGAATCCAATTATTAATTGGATGTTATTGGTATTGATAGCGCGGGGATTTTAGCAGGCCAACAACCATAGATACTTTTTGTGAGATTCGACAGTGCGAGGTGAGTTTCCTCACTGTGTTTAGCGGGTCGAAGGCACCAATGCCGGCCCATGATTTTGTTATGTTAGGATGCTAGATGTCTGCGTGACTCTTGCATGTGTTATGCTTACCGGGCGGGGCCCAATGACCATTTTGTATGCTATGTATCTTTGTGATTATTGCATGTTTATGTGTTTATATGTTATATGTTTATATGTATGCCGGACGGGGCCCGATCTGTATACCGAGCGGGGCCCATTATTTGTTTATTATGTATGGTATGTGGTATTTTGGGGAACTCACTAAGCTTTGTGCTTACGGTTTTCAGTTTATGTTTCAGGTACTTCCAGTTCCAAAGGGAAGACCTCGGGATGATTGCATAGCACACACCACTCGATCTCGCATTTTGTGTTTTACTCTGATATTGATGATGTTTCGATACATTTTGATAACTTTGGTTTTATGATAATGATATGGTTTGATGTTTATTAATCTAAAAACGAAAAAATTTATGGTCTTGTTTCTGGGATGTTACAAGTTGGTATTAGAGCCTTGGTTTGAGGGATTCAGACATACTCTCGGGTGTGTCTGAACTCAAACTGAGGATTTGGTAATTTTTTTCAAAAAGGAAAAGTTTTAAAGAAAGGAATTTTCTAAGACAAGAAAGGTTGTGGTGCATGCAATCGACCGAGTCAAGTAAGTTTTCCCAAAATACCCATACATGTTATCTGATATGATTTGATTTGTGAATCTGTGAATCACATGCTAGTTAGGGCTAAGGATTTTTCAGTTTTTGCATGATAGAATGCTAGGAGAGATGCCTTTGTATGCCTATTGTATGAGCTTGTAGTCTTGCATGCTAGTACTGATCAATCAGTGATAGGATGGCCTAATTAGGTGATGCTTGGTTCTAATTACTTGATGCTCGAATGTTGCTTGCTTTGTGCTTTCTAGGAGTTCTCACTAGCTTCAGCTAACTAGTAAGCGAATGTTGCTTTGTGCCTTCTGAAGCTGATGGCGGAGAGTGGTGTGGAGTTTTCCCTAGGAAAACCTAGGATGAGATCTAGTGCTGGGAGCCTTATTTTGATGAGGTTTGGTTATATGGATATAAAGTGACTTGGCGAAATCGAGGCAATCCTTGAGGAAAGTACGGATAGATGTGGAAGGCAGTAGGGCCCGTACTACTGGAAGCAGAGGATCCGTACTCGAGTTGTAACGCTCTAAATTTTCAAACAAAATTTTCATTTTTAAAACCACATAAAACTCAATGTCCCATTTCTCAAAAACCCAAATGTATAAATTTTTCAAAACACAAGACCACCAAATGAATGATAATATCCCAGAATCCTCAGAAACATAATCTCGAGCTGGTGTGTACAATCAAGTCGGCGCCTTCCCGCGATCCTGAGAAGTACCTGAAACACATATCACACAACACTGTAAGCACGGAGCTTAGTGAGTTCCCCAAAATACCATGCACAAATAATTAGCCTATTATGGCTAAATCTCAATAAGGACCCTCCGGTCGTGTGTCTCAGTGAGGACCCTCCGGTCTCACAGCTCGGGTCGGACCCTCCAGTCCGGTATCTCAGTGAAGACCCTCCGGTCTCACAACTCGGTTTGGACCCTCCGGTCCTATCTCAATAAAGCACATAAATAATATACAACATAAATCACAAAGACAAAATGCATGATATCACATAACTTAGTATAAGCACATAAGACCCTCCGGTCAGTAACTCAATAAGACCCTCCTGTCAATAACTCATATAAGACCCTCCGGTCACACAATATTACCACTCAGGTAAGTATAGTGAGAAGACTCACCTCGTAAGCAAAGCAAGTATGTCTCGTACTCAACGATCGGTCTCGACTCCGCCTACATATGTCATAATCATCTCTAATTAACACTTATAACAATAACTCTAAAGATGTTAAGCTAACCCCTTCACTAACTCTTGGAAAGGGTGAAAAGACCATTTTACCCCTCCATGGCCTCCATGTCCATAACTTGACCAAACCCTAAAAGTTAACGGAAGTCAACACTCGAGTCAACAGTCCCTGTTGACCCAAATCGTTGAGTGCATCTATGCGATATGTCGAGTTCCTCCTGTTCTAAAAAATCGGGAAAACTCCAACTCAACTCGCCGAGTTGTCTCATCAACTCGTCGAGTTTGCACGTGTCCAGACTATTGGGGAAAATCCTAACCGACTCGTCGAGTTGGCTCATGGACTCATCGAGTCCCTCTAGACCATTTTCTCATTCAGATGTTTTTAAGCATAACTAAAGTCCCAAACTCTAGATCTAGCCTCCCAAGGCTGAAATACCACTTAAAGCTGCAAGCTTTATGTCCATGCATGGCACCCAGGGCTCAAAATGCCAAAATAAATCTCTATAGAAGGTTTAATGTTTGGAACTTGGCTAATAGCTTGATAAAGCTTGAATCTTTACGCCCAAGGGACCTCACACTGTCCAGATCTGAAGTTTCAACTTCAGGTCATGCTCAAATGGCTTAAAGACTCAAAGAGGAGATGAAATGGCCAAAAACTCCCTAGAGAAGAGATCTAACCAAACAATGATCAAGGTGATAGCTTTTTACCTCTAAATAACAGCTAGCACTGAAGGAACACTGGATCCAAGGCCTTCTTCTCGTTGCAAGCCTTATGCTCTTCTATCTCCTTCCAAGAATGCACAAAATCACACACTTTTAGCCTCTCTCTCTATCTCTCACAGATGATACCAGATCATTTAGGGTTTCTCTCTGGGTATTAAAGTGATAAGGGAGGTGGAAATGAAGGCTTAAGGTCCTTTAAATAGGGTACAAACCCTGAAAATTAGGGTTTTGTCACTCAACACCTACTTGTCGAGTTGGGTCCTCCAACTCGTCGAGTAGACTCTAAAAATCCCGCGGCTATCTCCATTTCTACTCGGCGAGTTGGAGCCTCCAACTCGTCGAGTCTCCTTGACAAAATGAATATAACTTAGTTAGATATTATACCTGGGAGTCGGGATGTTACACGAGTCAGGGAGAGCAGCGATGAAACCAGGAAGCTTGTAGAGATTGTGATCCCTCGATATATTCTGATGCTTATTCTGATGGTTTATATGGTCTATTTTCAGTATGGTGACATTGCAGGGCAGACCTGTTGGCAGTTCTGGTGCTGAACAGGGCTTAGGCTCAGGTTCTGGAGCCGGGCAACTAGATGATCAGACTAGGGAGTTCATCTCGTCTGAGATTACGCATTGCATTCTTGAGTAGACTCCTGTAATCTTTGGCACGGTCAAGGAGGGTATTTTGGAGATTTTGGATAAGCGGTTGAGTGCCTTTTTTTCTGGGATGGTGTCCTTGGTAGGGGCGCATTCATTGACCTTCAGGGAGTTCCGGGCATGTGGAGCTCCGGACTATCATGGGGGGAAGGACCCGATAGCGAGCAGGAGGTGGTTAGCGGATGTTGCTAATGCCTTCTGCATCAGAAGTTCCCCCGAGGGGGCAAAGGTCATACTTGCTTCCTGTCTTCTGAAGGACAGGGCACAAGATTGGTGGGAGGAGGTCGGGCGCGCAGTTGGTGATGAGGCCTTTGATTCAATGACCTGGGATGATTTTGTGACCAGGTTCAGGACTGAGTTCGCACCGATGATTGAGGTGCAACAGTTGGCGCGAGAGTTTCAGGATCTCCGCCAGACTACTGAGATGGTGGCTGAGATCACCGCGATGTTCCGGGAGAGGGCATTTTTGGTTCCGCAGTATGTGGCGGATGAAGAGATGAAGAAGGCTTGGTATTATGAGATGTTGAGGAGTGACATTCGGCAGTTTGTGATCCTATCCAGCTGCAAGACGTTCGAGGATATGATAGCGAGGGCTAGAGAGAGGGAGATTAATCTGGAGATGGAGAAGAAGAGGAAGTTGGATTATGTGCTGAGTGCTGAGGGTTCGGGAAAGAGGCCCAAGGTATCTGATTCCAGGTCGAGAGGCTATCAAGGTCGGAGCCGCTATGGCAAGTGCAACAATGTGCACGAGGGAGCGTTCAGGGTGGGTGGTTCGGGCTGCTTCAAGTACGACGTACATGTCATATTAGCATGGATTGCACTGCTACTATCACCACCACCCTGGTATTTGATCTGATTTTATTTAATTGCAATAAGAGGGGACACAAGAAGGCCCATTGTCCGAGTTTGGTTGCAACAGGACTGGGATCGGCACCCGCTCCTACAACTCTTCAGATTACTGATGGCCGCCACGGCCGGGCGGATGCACCTGTGGCGAAGAGCAGGTATTTTCAGCTGACAACCGAGGAGGCTCGAGCAGCTCCTGACGTGGTGACAGGTATGTATCTTCTCTTTATCTTATTATTTATATTGAATTGCAGCTTATATTTATGTGTTTTATTTTAGGATCGTTCCGTGTGAACGATATTTCTGCTTTGGTATTGTTTGATTCGAGGGCTACCCGATCCTTTGTGTCGCTTGTGCTTAGCAAGAGGTTTGTTGGAGCTCCGAGGGAGCTAGATTGTCCGTTAGATGTTGAGATTGCAGATGATCGATCTGTTCGGTTTGCGAGGGTTCATCGGGTTGTACTCTCCAGTTGTTCAGTGAGCAGTATTTGGTAGATTTGGTTCCTATTCCTTTGTATGGGAACAAGGTTATCGTGGGCATGGATTGGTTGAGCCCCAATGGGGTAGTGATCGATTGTGAGCAGTAGTTAGTTCGGGTTTGGACCCCAAGTGGGGGAGAGTTAGTGGTTCATGGGGAGAGATCTCAACATGGGCCGATTTTATGATCAGCAACGAGGGACAGACGCTATATTCAACATGGTTGTTCCGGTT
The DNA here is from genome assembly GCF_052849685.1 of Lactuca virosa. NCBI lineage: Eukaryota > Viridiplantae > Streptophyta > Magnoliopsida > Asterales > Asteraceae > Lactuca > Lactuca virosa. Next base: position 33,668,974 of record NC_136426.1, on the reverse strand, counting down.
ATGTCGCCTATGTTATGGATACCCAGGAGAAGGGTATGGCGACCGTGGATGATGTGTAGATTGTGCGGGATTATCCAGATGTGTTTCCAGAGGATTTGCCTGGGGTGCCTCCGGAAAGGCAGGTTGAGTTCCTAATTGATCTGGTTCCTGGTGCGGATTCGATAACCAAAGCACCGTATCAGTTGGCTCCTCCCGAGATGCAGGAGTTGTCTACACATCTACATGAGCTGTTAGACAAGGGATTCGTTCGACCGAGCAGTTCTCCTTGGGGAGCACTGATCTTGTTTTTGAAGAAGAAGGATGGGTCTCATCGTATGTGAATCGACTACCGAATCTAAATAAGGTAATGGTGAAGAACCATTATCCACTCCTGAGGATTGATGATCTTTTTGACCAGCTTCAGGGTGCATCTTGGTTTTGCAAGATTGATTTGCGATCGGGTTATCATCAGATGAGGGTTAGGGATGAGAATGTGTAGGAGACATCTTTTCGGATTCGTTATGATCATTACGATTTCGTGGTGATTCCTTTTGGGACCACCAATGCTCCATCCGCGTTCATGGATCTCATGAACCGCGTGTGCAGGCCGATGTTGGATCGGTATGTGATTGTATTTATCGATGATATCTTGGTTTATTCCAAGACTCAGGAGCAGCACGAGGAGCACTTGAGGGAAGTGCTGGAGACGTTGAGGAGGGTGAGACTTTTCGCAAAGTTCTCCAAGTGTAAGTTCTGGTTGCGCGAGGTGTAGTTTCTGGGGCACTTTGTCAACCATAATGGTATTTTGGTCAATCCGGCCAAAGTCGAGGACGTGATGCAGTGGGCGGTTCCGAGGTCTCCATATGAGTTTCAAAGTTTTCTTGGTTTGGCGGGTTATTATCGGAGATTCATCAAGGATTTCTCCAACATAGCTATTCCTTTGACTCGGTTGACAAAGAAGTCGGTTACATTTCGTTGGGGGCCTGAGCAGCAGACAACTTTTGAGATCTTGAGACAGCGGTTATATGAGGTGCCGATTTTGACCCTGCAGGAGGGTGTCGAGGATTTTGTGGTTTATTGTGATGCGTCGATCACAGGATTGGGGGTTGTGTTGATGTAGAGGGGTCGCGTGATCGTTTACGCTTCAAGGCAGCTAAAGCCTCATGAGGCGAATTATCCGACGCATGATTTGGAGCTGGGGGCTGTGGTTTTCGCCCTCAAGATTTGGCGGCATTAACTCTATGGGGTCCGTTGTACTATTTACACGGATCACAAGAGCCTGACGTATTTGATGGAGCAGCCGAATTTGAATATGAGGAGGCGCCAGTGGTTGGATGTGGTGAAGGGTTATGATTGCGAGATCCTTTATCACCCGGGGAAGGCTAATGTGGTGGTCGATGCTCTGAGCCGCAAGGTGGTCATGGCTCCGATCAGAGACATATGTTTAAGGATGACCGTGGTTACTCCGCTGTTGGAGCGGATTCGTGAGGCTCAAGTTGAGGCTTTGAAGGAAGAGCACCGAAAGAGTGAGCGTATTATAGGTCAGGTTGTAACAACCAGTTATTTCGGGTCAATAAAAGTCAAACAAGTCAAACCAAATTCAAACAAATCAAACAAAAGTCAAATAGTTAAAATTAAATCATGAAAATTCATATTTCTTTTGAGGTTTTCAGTTTTAGGAATCAAAATCACTAGCCTAGATCGAAATCCTACTTGACCGAGATCAAGACCCGATCAAAAAACAACAAATTGTGACCGTCCATGCCACCACCGCCCCTACCACCCCTGCACCAGCCAAACAATATGTTGGGACTCTTCCAAAATGCAACAAGTGCAACTACCACCACCATGGAGCCTGTCGAGAGATGCAATGTAACAATTGCAACAAGAAGGGGCATACCACCCATTTCTGTAAAGCGCCAACACAACAAACTGAAGGGTTTTGAGCACTATAACATCCCTATGGTGCACATATAACCCTAATGCTTTGGATCTAAGTTTTCTCTAGTTATATGTAACGCTCGTAGATCCGGGCTAGTCAATTTAGAGACGACAAGCATCAAAAATGACTTTTTGATGGAAAATTATTTAGAAGGATTAATCTTAACTAAGTTATAGTATATGTTACAAGGATTCCGTACATATAAAGAACGCCGAAATCCGAGTTATAACGAAGAAGTTATGATCTGTCGAAGTTTCGCGACAGAAACGGCACGACACAGCGCGACGTAAATAGTGAATTTACGTTAGAGCGATATTTAGCCTTATATATCTAAATGAAAGTCGTAGAATACGTTAAACCGAGAGCGTACATAAAAAGAACGTCTAAATCTGACTTCGTATGAGGAAGTTATGATTTTTCGAAGTTTCAGCATTAGCAGTATGCAGCCCGAAGTTCGAATATGAGATCGAGTGATTTCTAGCCGAAACGATCTAAACGAGAATCGAAGATCTCATCGATAGTAGTCCAACGGTAAAAAGACAGACGAAAACGGACGTCAGACGAAGAAGATATAGATTTCTAACGGAGTTTTCCTGTCCCGGCCTACTAAAAATAATATAATAAAATATATTAAAAATAAAATCAAAATTAGCCAACGAAGTCTAAACGATAGTTGTAGAGCATAATCTCACCTACGCGTGCATATAAAGAACATCGAAAACGGAGCTCGTATGTGAAAGATATGAATTTCTGAAGTTCGGGGCACAAAATCCGATCCTGTGTCAGAACTCACGACGTGAACACTGTGTTCACGACGTGAACTCAGAAAAACGTCACCTGGACTCTGTCAGACCCCACTTGTGATGACGCATGCAGTGACGATCAAGCCCCACGACGTGAGCAATTGAAACTCACGACGTGAACCTAGAAAATTCACCCTATAAATAGAAATCGAGGGTCAGCCGATTTTGGTTGCTCCTTCTCATCTCTCCTACTCCCGATACCCTCTCTAAGCCCTATTTTAACCCCCGAAGCCCCGGTATCATCCCGAGACCCGAAGCAAGTCCCGAAGCCCGAAGATCCCGAGAAGAAAAGAGTTTCCGAGCGGAAGCTCTGCCTGCGAGAAGCTCGGTGTGTGAAGATCTTCTAGTTTCACCGAAGAAATACTACTCTTAGAGCCGTAGTGCTGCCCGATCATCTTCTGATCAAGTGAGTGTATAGTCACTTTCAACTTACACACACACACACACACACACATATATATATATATATATATATATATATATATATATATATATATATATATATATGAAGTATTTTCTTTAAAATACGTGCTATGTGTAATTATATTAATTGTTTAATTAAGGTGACTGTTGAATAAATGTTTTATACAAGTTTTAAACTGTATATGTATTTTTATCTACAAATATGTTGGGTAAAACATTGGTAGATGAATTAGATGATGTGTGATGAAATAAAAAATGATGAGAGGTATCGATGTTTAAGATGATCTAGTCATCTGGCAGAGTATAGACAACGGCCACATGCTATTTTAGATAGTCCAGTGGAACGTTAGCAGACTCGTAATCGGTAGGTATGTTTGAACTATATGTTCATAAGGTGTTCTCAAACTATATGTTCATTAGGTGTTTCTGAACTATGTGTTCATCCGATAGTTCTTCTTTTTGACACTATTATGTGTCGGGGTACGGGAGCGTACGGGAGTACTTTATTAGTATTTTCCCTATACTTTTATTTTGAAGAGCTTTGGAGTCTTCGTTTCTTTTATGAAGTGACCAGACGAGCTTCATGAGTCAGTGTTTCCATTCTCGATGCCGGATAGGATGCGTTTGGGGGTTATATACCTCACGAACCTAGGCATTAGTCAGTGTTTCCATTCTCGATGCCGGATAGGATGCGTCTGGGGGTTATATACCTCACGATATTCAGACCACAGCCTAGGCATGAGTCAGCGTTTCCATTGCCGGATAGGGTGCGTCTGGGGGTTACATACCTCACGATATTCAGACCACAACCTAGGCATTGATAACTACCCCTGACTTAATTGTCTTGTGGTTCTTTCTTTTACGAACGAAGGTTCGTGGTTAAACTTATTCCATTCATTTGATGTCTTCTTCGATCCTCGTTTGCTGCTAGGGAATTTCCGAAGCAGTTTCGTTAGTTGATTGTTCATATCGATCCTTTAGGCTAGATCTAGTAAGATCACTGTATAGGATCAGTATGTGGGGATCGACGTTGTTAGTGCTTGTAGTATAAACCTTGGGCAGCGATGGACTTCGTGCCTATTCCTTAGGATGAATCCTTAGGAATGAGTGATAGTTGATTCTTAGGGTAAATCCTTAAGAAATTAATAAGATAATGGGGATTGGGTAATTGGGTTGATTGTTTGATGTTGAAGCATAATAAATTTATTTATTGTGGGTTGAAAACCCTATATGCTCACCAGGCTCTCAAGCCTAACCCACTCAGTTTTCTTTGCATTACAGGTAATGGCACAAGAGTATAAGTTGGTGGACTTGACGAGAGATTTTGGATTATAGATCAGTAGTTATAAATAACTGTTGTAAGGTCTATTTTATACTGTTTATGCTTTTGGTCTGTATCGGAACATGACATCCCGAGATTTTGTTATTTAATGAAAATACACTTCTTCAAGAAAAGTTTTGATAGATTCTTATCATATTTTGTTTTGGGAACAAATTCCGCAACTCTTTTAATCAAAGGATTACTCTGATTTTATAAAACAAAGCATAAACAAATCGGTCTTTTCTGGCCGTGAAATTGGGGATGTCACATTATACATGCAAATTTCATTTTTCCAAAGCATGAAGCCAATCTAGTTTACAACTTGATATATGAATTATTGAATCATAAAAAACTAGTTAGATGATTACCTATTTAAGTAGCTTGTATTACTAGGCTTTTAAGAGCTTAGCACCTCAAGCGTGATGCCTCAAATGTTTCACAAAACACCACCAACAATTGGAGAACTTGAGAGAGAGGTTAGGAACACCCTAAAATCGGCTATACTTTTGCTATATCACATATTCATACGATTTTGGGCTTTAAGGGGTTACATATATAGTGTTAGAATTCCAAGAGTCATGTGTAACCCTAATTCTTACACTTAGGCTTATGATCCATAACTCATATGGACTAACTCTTCATGGATTCTCACATAAACTTAGCCCATCATGGATTAATAGCCCAAACCATATGTATCACTAATTTACATAATCAGTCCCCGTTAACTTAATTAGTATCTTTTGATCACTAAATTAATTCCAAATTAATTCTTGATCAATACTAATAAAATAATATGATTTCTCAATTAATATATTATACTTATAATATATTAGTAAATCATAAATAACCTCCTTCTCAAATATTCATCATATTAGATTGTTCTGGTGAATGCAACCCAAATGGACCATGCTACTCTTGGGTCAAGTACATACCAATTATAGTTATGGGCTTAGACACCTAATCCATCACAAACCACCGAAGCTGCTAATGATGGGGTGAGTCAAGCATGCTACAGATGCAGTGAGACGAGGCATTTCAAGAGGGAGTGCCCGAAGGCACAAAACAGAAATGGCGGAGGCATGGGAAGGGTTTTAGCAATGGGGCATGAGGAGGCCATGAGGGATCCCACCGTGGTTACAAGTACGTTCCTCCTCAATAACTCTTATTCATGCATACTGTTCGATAGTGGTGCGGAGAAAAGTTTCGTGAGCCACCAGTTTAAACACTTACTCAAACAGGAACCCCAGTCACTAAATGAAACATTCACCATAGAAATGGCAAATGGTAAAACACAAAGCACTAAAGATATATACATAGGATGCACTCTAACTCTAAACAACCATTCCTTCCAAATCGACCTAATGCCGGTCACCATAAGGAGTTTTGACGCTATCATTGGCATTGACTGGTTAAGTCCTCACAATGCCGATATTCTCTGTTACGAAAAGGCCGTTCGCCTTAACCGACTAAGTAGTGAAACCCTTGTCATTTGAAAGACCCACACTTTCGTATTTCTGAAAGACCCAAACTTTCATACTTGACAATATAGTTACTCCAAAACATGCTATTTGCATATTCATAAAAACAATATTTTACATTGATAAAGTGATTACAAACGACTGGATACAAACCGACTATTACAAAGTGTTATATATTACACAACTACCCAGGATACTATACTTTTGTACATACATGATCCCTAAATACAAAAGTAATATTACAACTATTCTAAACCTTTCAACAGTATATGACTACACTGGTTACTTATCTCCTGCAAATTTGTTAAACATTGAGAGGGTAAGCGGTGACGCTTAGTGAGTTCAATAATAGATACAATATGACGTTATGCCATATATATACTTCAATATGGCATAAGCAAAGAGGAACAAGGAACAACAAAGGCATATGTGAATCATGTGACAAACTTTCCATATCAATCATTGATTTGATTCAAAAATAAACAATCAATGAGACATAACAATTTCCATACTTGATATACATCAATAAAGCTTTGGCCCAAATGGCACACAAGACGTACACTTTCTGATTAAACATTTTGGTAGATTTCGCCCTGTCTAACCTTCTGCCAATTCCATAGAATAGAAGTCATTCTCTTACGAAGACATGCTCTACATGCCCAGAGGCTACATACCAGTACCAATGTGAATCTAAGTCCTTTCACTGATCACATGGTCAAAGGTATAACTTTGCTATTAAAAATAACGTGGGAAAATAACCCGGAATAATAACACTGAAAAACACATAGCACATATAACACATAACATACAATTGTTCCTATATATTAAACTCACCTTGAAATAACCGTGGGGGGGGGGGTCAAAATAATAATTTGTGCAACATTTTGGCTCTAAATATGACTTCCTTCGTTGAAAACCGGGAGTTTTCTTGAAAACCGGGCCCTGCGAGGATTGGGCTTCAAAATCGAAAAGATAAATTTTTTTGGGCTTCTCGGCAACTTCGGGGCGTGTTTCGGGCGTTGGAAATAATCCCGGGGCTTCGGGGGAAGTGGAAGTAGAAGAAATATAAGTTTAGGGGTGAAGTTTGCCAATTTTCTAACATTTTCTCGGGAGGGTTCGCAGGCACTATTTATAGTGCGAAGGTCGGTCGAGATCAGACGCATGGCAGCAGGAGAGGTGAGGCGCGTGGCAGCAGCGAGGGGCTCCGGGTGGCTTCGCATGCGAGGGGCCAGCGAGGCTCGGAAGGACACGCCGCTCGTGCGAGAGCTCGCCACCGAAGCCATACGTGTAGTCAGCGGATTGGACCGCAGCTCGGAGTCGGAAGGATTGCGACACGCACCAGACACGAAGCAAGTGACTCACCGAGATCGGATGACGTGGCCTATTCCGGATCTTATCCATGCGAAAATTCTCGGAAATTGTGCCCAAATCTTCTAAAATCCATAACTTTCGCATACGGGCTCCGTTTTTGACGTTCTTTATATGCACGCGTAGGGAAAATTATGCTATACAACTTTCGTTTAGACTTCTCGGATAATTTTGACTTTATTTTAATATTATTATTTTTAACAGACCGGGACTGGTAAATCCGTTAAAAATTCATAACTTCTTCATCCGACGTCCGTTTTCGTCAGACTTTTTACCATTGTACTACTATTGACAAGACCTTCGATTCTCGTTTAGGTTGTGTCGGCTAAAAATCACTCGATCTGAAATTCGAGTTTTTAGCTGTCTACTGCTAAGCTGAAACTTAGAAAAATCATAACTTCCTCATACGAAGTCAGATTTTGGCGTTCTTTTTATCGAACTTCTCGGTTTAACGAATACTACGACTTTCATTTAGATCACCAAGGCTAAAAAGTAGTTTATCAAAAACTCACTTTTTACGTCATTCGGTGCCGTGCCGGTTTTGTCGCGGATCTTCGATTGGTCATAACTTCTTCGTTATAACTCGGATTTCGACAAGACCTTCGATTCTCGTTTAGGTTGTGTCAGCTAAAAATCACTCGATCTGAAATTCGAGTTTTTAGCTGTCTACTGCTAAGCTGAAACTTAGAAAAATCATAACTTCCTCATACGAAGTCAGATTTTGGCGTTCTTTTTATCGAACTTCTCGGTTTAACGAATACTACGACTTTCATTTAGATCACCAAGGCTAAAAAGTAGTTTATCAAAAACTCACTTTTTACGTCATTCGGTGCCGTGCCGGTTTTGTCGCGGATCTTCGATTGGTCATAACTTCTTCGTTATAACTCAGATTTCGACGAGGTTTTCGCCTAAATGTTTCTAACGAGATTCTTTACAACTTTAAATAATAAAATTTTACTTATTTCAAATTTTATATTTTCGCTAAATTTCACTATTTGGCTTTTAATTGGAATCTCATAAGACTTCCAATATTTTATAAGTGATTCTAAACATAGTTTTACTTCATTTCTAGTAAAAACTATCTGTTAGAACTCAACACTCAATGTCACATAATATTTCATAATATTATTAACTTTTCAAATTAGATAATACGATTTCAAAACGTGTATGTTACAAATACCTCTTCCTTTTGAGGATTTCGTCCCCGAAATCACAACGATTTAGACAAATGAGGATATTTCGCTCTTATCTCATTCTTATTTTCCCTAAGTATAATTTGGGCATCAATGGTGTTTCCACTTGACAAGCACCAACTTCACTTCTTTATTACGTAGATTAGTCGTTCTTTCATTTACGATCTCTTCTACTTAATTTATTATCCTGTTTCACCTCGGATAATGGAACCATTTCATCATATACGCTCAAGCATTTACGTAGATATCTTACATGAAATACATCTTGAATACCTGCCAAATCTTCAGGCAATTCCAAGCGGTATGCTTGTTTACCAATCCTCTGGATGATTTTGAAAGGACCAACAAATCTAGGACTTAATTTTCCTTTCTTTCTCAAATTTCATAATACATTTCCACGGGGTTACCTTCAGTATCACTCACTTGGAATTCTATGGGTCATCTTCTCTTTTCTGTATAGGACTTCTGTCCTATGTCTCGCCAACATAATGGCGTACGGCATTTACGACCATATAATGCTTCATATGGTGGCATTTTGATTGAAGCGTGGTAACTGTTATTATACGAAAATTCGACAAGAGGTAAGTATTTATCCCAGTTACCACCGAACTCCAAGTCACATGCACGAAGCATATCTTTTACTGTTTGGATTGTTCTCTCCGTCTAACCATCTGTCTGGGGATGATAAGCTGTGTTGAGAGCAACTCGAGATCCCAATTCACATTTCATACTCGCCCAAAAGTGAGAAGTGAAGCGAGTATCACGATCGGAAATAATCTTTAGTGGCACACTATGTCTCGCGATGATTTCGTCTAAGTAAACTTGTGCGTATTTCTCCATTAGAACCGTTGTACGTATGTAGAGAAAATATGCACTCTTAGTCAGTTGGTCAACAATTACCCAAATGCTATCATTCTATATAGCAGTCTTTGGCAATTAGAGTAGCACCAGGCATATTGTCAATTCAGAATTCTGCTTGCCTATCCGGAGGTATAACAGGTAAATCATCGGAAAGATCATCAAGATTTTTATTAATAATGGAAACATCATTTACAGTTTTCTTCCCCTTTCTTCAGATATCAACTGCATTAACCGGATAAGTAGAATATCCCTTCGTTATAAATTTACGAGTTTTTAAGAAAGAAGTTATTATTTCAACGTAGACATAAATAGAATCCTTTTTCTTCGATAGGGATGCATACTATCTCTTTGTAGCACAAGAGTTTTGCGTGGTTCTTTGACAACCAATCCATGCCGAGAATAATATCAAAGTTGGGCAAGGAGATAGGAATTAGGTTAGCAAGAAGATTATAACCTTTAATTCCTATGACACTATCTCTATAGACTTTATCAACAACTAATGATATATTTCCTATGTTATCTATACGAAATGATTGGACAATTGCGTAACAAGCAATTTGAAAAGAATGTGCGAATTTATAAGGCACGAAAGAATCTGAGGCATCACAATCAAATAAGATGTGAGCAGATCTAAAATTTACGATAAAATTACTAGTCACAACATTCGAGTCCTAACTTACTTCCTCTGTGGTAATCTAAAATGTATGATTTTTAACTTTTGGTTTGCCAAACGATTGTCAAACTCTTCAAACTTCTTAATTACTAGCGGTGCTCAAACCTGCACCCGCTCATCATTCTCTATTGGGCCTTCGATCCTAATCTTTGAGTTAAAACTCAATTCTCATTGCAGACTCCTGCTCCTTCTTGGTTTATAGACTAAACCCAAGATAAGGTCTTTACTTTTGCTATAACAACAACTCGAATGGTCTTATTCTAATGACCTTTGATTTTATAACGCACAAGACACATAACGAACCAAACTCTTGTATTAGAATCAGAACGAATAAATCGAGCTGATGGAATAAAGAAAACAAAAAGAGATTGATCAACACGTGAATGCTTCGGAACATAAAGAATATCACCACGTATCTCTAATTCGTGCTTTCGGACATACACATCAATTTTGTCAAATGACAGAATATTTCGATTGATTACTAAATCACGGATTTCATACTGTAATCCTTCCATGAATAACTAAATTCTTCATCGCCTTCATAACAAGTAACATCTCTAGTTAATGGTTGCTCAATTCTTTAATGAAGATCGTTATATTTCTATCGACCATCTCGACCATCTCCTTCTTGACTGAAGTTTCGTCATTACTCAATACATGGCTTTCTAAACCAATCAACTTTATCTTTGTAGATTTATATTAATCGGACTCCACTCTTTATGACATTAAGATTTGAACGATAATTATCTTCTTAGTCATTACCGAAACGAAGGTAACGACACACATGAATAAAACAGAATCATTTATTAGCTTCTCGGTAACCTTGTGACTTTCCCTGATCCAAGCGTGAGTCCTGTGCTTCCGATAATATAGGCCTCTACTATCATTCACACCTACTCATACTCGTCCCAAGTATTGTCTCGCAGTTTTCCAAGTCACCATTCAAAATCATAAAACAACTTATTACACATGAATGTGTTCAAACAAATAGATACAACAATTTCTCCTAGACTCAACTAGGGTTTTCGCGTTTCTATCAAACATATCTTGGATTTACTTAAATTCACCTTCTAGAATTCTTTTTATGTATAAGCTCGATCTAGCATATTCCAATACTCTTTCATAGGTCGATAGAAATTTTACTTCCAATTCTTCATATAAATTCTTTCTCGGGTAGTGTCTACTCTACAAGACACACTAAACCAAAATTTACTCTAGCAGCATGGAGACAAACGGTCTTCAACTACCTGCATCATCTTCTAACTCATGCAAACCATCATGCACATTTGTTGGTTTCATTATCCTTTCATGACATCGTCATTCCTGTATATGAGTAAGTTTTCTTCTCATGGTTGTATCTTTTAAGTCTTCTTCATAGGAGTCTATCCTAAGAAGTCTTTATTATAGTTGCATCTCAACAAGCTCTACTAGCTTCAACTTGGTTCTCTGTCATTCCTAACTACAACATTTCTTCTCATACAATACTATGAGTGTATTGCTTCTTCAATTAAGCATTCTACCTTACTTAAACAAGTAAGTTACTTAACCTTTTATTACTAAATGACTTAATTCACCATCCTAATCATGTATGTTAAAGTCGGCTTAACACAGAATGGAACTTTCATAAGGATGTGATAGAAGTGAATCATCACTTAGTATTATTAAATACTAAGTCTGAGCATCCTGTATAATGTTACTACTTGAACTACATACTACATCACAAAGCCTTGGCCTATTGAGTCTGAAAACTTCATTAGCCTTTCCTTTGATCTTCATTTAATTCTTCTAAATCTTGTACCACATAAATTTCAATACTGTCGAAGTATTTATCACCAGCTTCGGTTCTTCCGACTCTATAAACAATCACTGCTTCAATCGGGACAGCGATGGAACAACTTCATGGATTTGTACCAACACATTTATCTCACCCAAACGTGTTTCAAACGCACATCTTTCTTCCAAAGATGTTATTATATATCAAACATACTTTAAATGTATATTACCACTCTATTGGTATTAATACACTATTTACGATAGCACTTCATATTTATTATTTTACGATATCCCGCGATCGTTTATTTATAAACTTATCGATGTCAACTATCATAAGTCTCTTTATCACTTCGAAAAGTTTCATGTAAATTCTATTAGGAAAATTCTTAGAATTCCGAACATAAAATTTCTAAACCAAGGTCGGCAACAGACCTTAAACTTTCTCAAATAATAGCAATATAGGTATGAAACCTAAAGCATGCTATATTTACTTATCATTTAGCACTTAATAGAATATAAGGCATATCTCCTATTAATATTCTAGGGCCTGTCCCCATTAGGTATTCAACCTAAAGTATACTAGATACATATCACATCATCTTTACTTAACAATCCATGTTTAAATTTAGAAATTCTCAAAATTCCTAGTTCACATAAACTAATTCTCTAAAATTTTTGAAGTAACTTAATATCTTAGAATACTAGGGTTTATCACTACCCAATACCCCACTTAAGTATTTCCTATGGTTTGTATCCATATATTTACAATGGTTCAGTTCATATATTGAACTTCCAATAGTTTAAGTCTAAATACCAATGCATGAAATTTAGTTCACTTAAACCACCGCTCTGATACCATGATTGAAAGACCCACACTTTCGTATTTCTGAAAGACCCAAACTTTCATACTTGACAATATAGTTACTCCAAAACATGCTATTTTCATATTCATAAAAACAATATTTTACATTGATAAAGTGATTACAAACGACTGGATACAAACCGACTATTACAAAGTGTTATATATTACACAACTACCCAGGATACTATACTTTTGTACATACATGATCCCTAAATACAAAAGTAATATTACAACTATTCTAAACCTTTCAACAGTATATGACTACACTGGTTACTTATCTCCTGCAAATTTGTTAAACATTGAGAGGGTAAGCGGTGACGCTTAGTGAGTTCAATAATAGATACAATATGACGTTATGCCATACATATACTTCAATATGGCATAAGCAAAGAGGTAAAGGAACAAAAAAGGCATATGTGAATCATGTGACAAACTTTCCATATCAATCATTGATTTGATTCAAAAATAAACAATCAATGAGACATAACAATTTCCATACTTGATATACATCAATAAAGCTTTGGCCCAAATGGCACAGAAGACGTACACTTTCTGATTAAACATTTTGGTAGATTTCAGGCTTTCAGCCCTGTCTAACCTTCTGCCAATGCCATAGAATAAAAGTCATTCTCTTACGGAGACATGCTCTACATGGCCAGAGGCTACATACCAGTACCAATGTGAATCTAAGTCCTTTCACTGATCACATGGTCAAAGGTATAACTTTGCTATTAAATATAACGAATAAAAATAACGCGGGAAAATAACCCGGAATAATAACACTGAAAAGCACATAGCACATATAACACATAACATACAATTGTTCCTATATATTAAACTCACCTTGAAATAATCGGGGAGAGGGGGGTCAAAATAATAATTTGTGCAGCATTTCGGCTCTAAATATGACTTCCTTCGTTGAAACCGGGCCCTGCGAGGGTTGGGCTTCAAAACCGAAAAGATAAATTTTTCGGGCTTCTCGGCAACTTCGGGGCATGTTTCGGGCGTTGGAAATAATCCCGGGGCTTCGGGGGAAGTGGAAATAGAAGAAATATAAGTTTAGGGGTGAAACTTGCCAATTTTCTAACATTTTCTCGGGAGGGTTCGCAGGCACTATTTATAGAACGAAGGTCGGCCGAGATCAGACGCGTGGCAGCAGGAGAGGCGAGACGCGTGGCAGCAGCGAGGGGCTCCGGGTGGCTTCGCATGCGAGGGGCCAGCGAGGCTCGGAAGGACACGCGGCTCGTGCGAGAGCTCGCCACTGAAGCCATACGTGTAGTCAGCGGATTGGACTGTAGCTTGGACTCGGAAGGATTGCGACACGCGTCTGACACGAAGCAGGTGACTCACCGAGATCGGATGACGTGGCCTATTCCGGATCTTATCCATGCGAAAATTCTCGGAAATTGTGCCCAAATCTTCTAAAATCGATAACTTTCGCATACGGGCTCCGTTTTTGACGTTCTTTATATGCACACGTAGGGAAAATTATGCTCTACAACTTTCGTTTAGACTTCGTCGGAGAATTTTGACTTTATTTTAATATTATTATTTTTAACAGACCGGGACTGGTAAATCCGTTAAAAATTCATAACTTCTTCATCCGACGTCCGTTTTCGTCAGACTTTTTACCATTGTACTACTATTGACGAGACCTTCGATTCTCGTTTAGGTTGTGTCGGCAAAAAATCACTCGATCTAAAATTCGAGTTTTTAGCTGTCTACTGCTAAGCTGAAACTTAGAAAAATCATAACTTCCTCGTACGAAGTCAGATTTTGGCGTTCTTTTTATCGAACTTCTCGGTTTAACGAATACTACGAATTTCATTTAGATCACCAAGGATAAAAAGTAGTTTATCAAAAACTCACTTTTTACGTCATTCGGTGCCGTGCCGGTTTTGTCGCGGATCTTCGATTGGTCATAACTTCTTCGTTATAACTCAGATTTCGACGAGGTTTTCGCCTAAATGTTTCTAACGAGATTCTTTACAACTTTAAATAATAAAATTTTACTTATTTCAAATTTTATATTTTCGCTAAATTTCACTATTTGGCTTTTAATTGGAATCTCATAAGACTTCCATTATTTTATAAGTGATTCTAAACATAGTTTTACTTCATTTCTAGTAAAAACTATCTGTTAGAACTCAACACTCAATTTCACATAATATTTCATAATATTATTAACTTTTCAAATTACATAACATGATTTCAAAACGTGTATGTTACATCATTTATGGCGACAAACCCGACGTGAATCTATAAATCATCTCTTGCATCAAGGATCAAAAGTACCTATGCAAGGAATACCATGCCTTCTTAGCCCACGTTGTGGATGAGAAACAAGAAGTGAAAGACATCAAAGATATTCCTGAAGTCTGTAACTTTACCGATGTATTCCCAGAAGACCTTCCGGGAATACCCCCCGTGCGCCAAGTCGAGTTCAGGATCGACTTGATTCCTGGAGCCACTGCCATACCCAAATCCCCATACCGCTTAGCACAGACAGAAATGCAGGAATTGTCTTTCAACTGAACGAACTGTTGAGCAAGGGATTCATCAGACCGAGCTTCTCACCTTGGGGAGCACCAGTCTTGTTCGTGAAAAAAAAGGACAGATCTTTCCACATGTGCATATGTCACACCCCAAAACCAGAGTGGCGGAAACGTTCTGGGGTGGAGGACGTCATGTGTAGCATCACAACCAATGAATAATAGCAATCATAGCAACACAACCATTACAGTGAATACTTAAATGAAAATGATTACACCAGTTTGAAACTTTGTCTGAAACTTGTGTAAATTACATCAAATAGTTTGTAAAATATAAACATAAAACTCCTATTGCTCCAGCTCCTCAAAAATCCAGCAGGTACCTCTCTACTGGTTTCCTGAGAATACAAACAGTTTGAAAAATATCAGCATAAAGCTGGTGAGTTCATAAGTGGTATTTTGTAATGAAAACTTGTTGATGAGCTTGTAAAGGTGTTCGTGTAGTTTCAAGAAAATCCGATATTTTCTTTAGTGAAAATTTAGTGTTTTCAATTATGTATAAAACCATGAATAACTGTATGTTTCCAAGAAAATCCGATATTTTCTTTAGTGAGAATGTAGTATTTTCAATCCTGTATAAAACCATGAATGTTCGTTACTGAAACTTGTAGTGATATGCGAAAATAATACTTCATGTGACTAGCTAATGCTAATCATGATGTATAATTATTTCGTATGTGAAACCATTGTATGATCGGTCTTGTTTGAAAACCCTGGAAATTCTCCAGTTGTAGTGTGTATTAGTTCTATTTAGTATAAATAAAACTGTTGAAGAGTGCCAACTTGCAAACTAAAGGTGATTTATACATATTGTGAGTCGTATAACCATACTTGATATGACTAGAGACCTTTCCAACGTTCTTCAGGCGTTGAGTTGAATGACATTTGTCACCCCAGGCATGCCTGCCTAACTGTAGCTAGCAGTTTGGGTGTGGGATTGTCAGTCCCGAATAGATCTATTCACATCACGCTCTCCCTCCAGGAGACTCTGGTTATACTATGATAGGATTTATCCCTGTACACCTAAGGGTACAGTGTTGAAGTAGAACCTCACAGTATCGTACAATCTAGTTCACATGTAGTGTTGTAGCGTTATACCGTAGTGAAATCCGTATGTATACCGTATGTAGTGACAATTACAGTTATGAATGCCATGTTCATGTTGTGATGTAAACTATAACTAAGTCTGTCATATATGTTTAGTAGTGAAAGTTTCTGTACTTGTTATGTTTCGAAAATCCCAAACTATACCGATTATAGTTTGCATGTATAGCGTAGTGAATATCGAGTCCGAAAAACTATGCAATTTAGTGATAAGTTGAAAAACTTCCCTTATGCTCAACATAGTACAAAAGGGTTAAAGTATGAGAATTGTATGAGTTTTATATTTGTTGAAAACTCTTTGTATTAATTTACAAAAGCATTTATGGTTTAGCTTGTATTCTCCTCCTGAAAACGTTATAAAACCAATAAAAATGTAGGGGTATGAACTCACCTTGAGCGAGTGGTTTGAACAAAAGACAGGTATGAGATGCTGAGTGACGAGTGAAACCTCGAACTCAATTTGATCCTAATGACATGTAATGATACACATAGTAGTCAAATGAAGGTATTTCCCTACTAAATACCATAGAGAATCACTCTAGGGACTTGGAACTACTTGCACCAAGTGATAGAACCTTGTGGGATTGAGTATGGGGAGTGTATGGCCACCTTGAGTGTGTGTGCGGCCATGGGTGTGCGGCCGTACACTCATGAAAGAAGATACCTTTGAAGTGTTCTCAAGGTCCATACTTGCATCCACGAAGTGTTCTAGGTCTATACTCAATTGTAGTGCAAGTTAAGGGTCCTAGAAGTGGGTTTGCGGCCCTATGATGAGTGTGTGGTCGCACACTAGGGTGTGTGCGGCCGTACACAGGTGTGTGCGGTCGTACACCCCACAAGATGATGTCCAAAATGTCCATTCCAAGGTGCAACAAGGCTAGGGGCATGTCTATCTCGAATATGGAAGTCAAACTCTCACTTTGGAGGGTGTTTTAAGGGTGTGCGACCACCCTAATAGGGTGTGCGGCCGCACTCACTTCCAAACACGAAGAACATGTCAATTTTTGCACACTTAAGGCTTAGATAGAGTGGTCTTCCATGGATTGCAAGCTAGAGGATGAAGTACTCACGTTCTTGAAGCTTTGGAGGGTTCAAGGTTGGAGAACTTGAGAGAATAGAGTAGTGTGCTGCCAAGGAGTGAAAAGAATGAAGGGGAAAAGAGTCTACCCTTTATATAGGGGAGAGAGTACTGCCAAAAAGTTAGTGTGTGGTGAAGGAGTGGGTGTGCGGCCGCACACCCATGTGTACGGCCGTACACTCCTCCAAGAGGTGTGTATGTCCGGTTTTCTCACTATGTGACATGCTGACTCATTCCTAATCTCAACCTTGGTCAAATTCAAGCTTAGAACACTTAAATGAACCCTTAAACAGTACCAGAAATCAACAAACCAAGTTGAATATTGATTGAATTGACTAAGTGTATAGGATAGAAGTTCCGGGTTGTCACAACATATACTATCGAGAGCTGAACAAACTCACAATCAAGAACCGTTATCCCCTACCTCGAATCGACGACTTATTTGATCAACTGCAGGGATTGATGTAACATACACGTTAATAACCTTGTTCGATTATCGTATTTTGTTAGTTTAAAAATGAATAATATTATGAAATATTATATGAATTTGAATATTGAGTTCTAACAAGATAGTTTTTACGAGAATTAAAGTAAAACTATGTTTAGAATCACCATAAATGTATTGGAAGTCTTATGAGATTCCAATCAAAAGTCAATATTGAAATTAACGAAAATATAAAGTTGGAAATAAACAAAAATAATGTTATTGAAAGTTGTATATAATTTCGTTAGAAACATTTAGCCGAAAACCTCATCGAAATCCGAGTTATAACGAAGAAGTTATGACCAATCGAAGATCTGCGACAAAACCGGCAAACACTATTTAGCGTAAAAAGTGAGTTTTCAATAAACTACTTTTTAGCTTTAGTGATCTAAATGAAAGTTGTAGTATTCGTTAAACCAAGAATTTTCATAAAAAGAACGTCAAAATCTGACTTCGTATGAGGAAGTTATGATTTTTCTAAGTTTCAGTATAGCAGTATACAGCTAAAAACTCGAAATAAAGATCGAGTTATTTTAGCCGACACAACCTAAACGAGAATCTAAGGTCTCGTTCATAGTAGTACAACGGTAAAAAGACAGACGAAAACGGACGTCGAATGAAGAAGTTTTGAATTTTTAACGGATTTTCCTGTCCCGGTCTGTTAAAAATAACAATATTAAAAATAAATCAATATTAGCTTACGGAGTCTAAACGAAAGTTGTAGAGTATAATCTCGCCTACGTGTGAATATAAAGAACGTCAAAAACGGAGCTCGTATGCGAAAGTTATGATTTTTTGAAGATTTGGTCACAAAATCCGAGAAATCTCGCATGTCTGACACGTGTCTCGGTCTCGGCCTCGCATGCTGCCCCGTGTCCGATGCCGATGAGTCATCCGAAGCGAGGTCCAACCCGAATCAGCAGCGTGTCGCATCTGTGGCACGTCCGAAGCGTGACGCGTGTTCAGCCTTCACATATGACGCCTGCCCTCCCCCCCTCACATGCGACACGTGTTTCTTCTCCTTCTCTCCTCGGTCCGAAGCCTCCCCTATATAAAGGGAGGTGCGAACCCTTCCGGTTTTGGTTGGAAAATTCATACTTTTTACACATTAAACCCTCCTTTAAGCTACTTAGCATCCCCCGAAGCCCCGGGATCATACCTAACACCCGAAAAACGTCCCGAAGACCCCGAGAAATTTATCTTTTCGGTTTGAAGCTCAACCCTCGCAAGGCTCGATTTTCAATAAAACTCCCGGTTTTCATTGAAGAAAGTTATTTATAGGAACGAAGTGCTGCCCAAATTACTATTTTAACCTCCGGTTATTTCACGGTGAGTTCAAATTATAAGAACAACTGTATGTTATGTGTTATATGTTCAATATGCTTTCCCGTGTTTTTATGAAAATGTGTTATACCTTTGACTTTAAGTGAATGAATAAGCATCACTTGGGTACTGGCATGTAGCCTTTGACCATGAAGTGTATGAGTAAGCATCACTTTGGCACTGGCAGAATGTTGGATAGGGCTGAAAGCCTGTAAATTCTAGCAAAATGTTAATTCAGAAATAGTTTATTTTCTGTGCCACCTGGGCTAAAGTCTTATTGATGTATATCAAGTTGAAATTGTTGTATCTCATTGATTGTAAATCTTTGAATCAGATCATTTGTTGATATGGAAAGCTTGTCACATGATTCACATATACCTTTGTTGTTCTTTGTTTCTCTTTGCTTCTGTCATATTGGTATATATATATATATATATATATATATATATATATATATATATATATGGCATAACGTTATATTGTATCTATTTTTGAACTCACTAAGCGTCACCGCTTATCCCTCTCGGTGTTTAGCTATTGCAGGTAATAAGGATCCAGTATAGACACATACTGTTGGAAGATTTAGAATAGTTAATAATATTTCTTTTGTTTTTAGTAATCGTGTATGTATAAAATTATAATTTCCTGGGTAGTTATGTAATATACTAAAACTTAGTCGGTTTGTATCCAGTCTTTTGTAATTAAACTATCAATGTAAAATATTGTTTATAAGTATGCATGTAGCATGTTTTGGAGTAATATGATGTAATTTTAGAGATGGGTTCTCTCAATTGAGCTACTTCTCCAAGATTGATCTAAGGTCAGGGTACCATCAGCTGCGAATTCAGGAAGAAGATATTCCTAAGACGACATTCAGAACTCGCTACGGCCACTATGAGTTTGTGGTAATGCCCTTCGGTTTGACTAATGCACCAGCAGTGTTCATGGACCTAATGAACCGTGTATGCTGACCTTACCTGGATAAATTCATGATAGTATTCATCGACGACATATTAATCTATTCACGAAATAATGAAGAACATAGTCAACACCTACGACAAGTCTTGGAGACGTTAACAGCAGAGAAACTGTATGCGGAATTCTCAAAATGCGAATTCTGGATTCGAAGGGTAGACTTCTTGGGACACGTGGACCCTTCCAAAGTCAAGGCAATTGAAAACTGGGCAACACCAAGAACACCGACGGAGATACGCCAGTTTTTGGGCCTTGTTGGTTACTACCGAAGGTTTATACAAATTTTTTCCAAAATCGAAAAGCCGCTCACTACCTTGACTCAGAAGGGAGTGACTTTCAACTGAGAGGTTAAACAAGAAACTGCCTTCCAAACGCTTAAACAAGCCCTATGTAGTACTCCAATCTTGTCTCTCCCAGAAGGGACCGAAGACTTTGCGATCTACTGCGATGCATCCAAGCAGGGCCTAGGATGCGTGCTCATGAAAGGAGGAAAGGTCATTGCCTATGCCTCAAGGCAACTCAAGACTCATGAGGTCAATTACACCACGCACGACCTTGAACTAGGAGCAGTGGTGTTTGACCTGAAGATCTGGAGACACTACCTTTACGACACAAAGTGCACAATCTTCATGGACCATAAGAGTCTTCATCACATTCTCAACCAAAATGAGCTCAACATGAGGCAACGATGATGCGTAGAGCTACTAAACGACTACGAATGCGCGATTTGCTATTATCCAGGCAAGGCCAACGTAGTAGCAGATGCCCTAAGTCGAAAAGAATACTCGGGCCGCCAAGTAAAATCATTAACCACTACCATCCATTCACACCTGTCCACACAGATCAAGGAGGAACATATAGAAGCCTTGAAACCCGAGAACGTCCCAGGTGAGGCCTTGCGGGGAATGGATAAAAACCTTGAAGTCAGGGATGACGGAGCTGGTTACTTCATGGATCGAATCTGGACACCGAGATTCGGCGGGTACAGGGACGTTGTCATGAACGAGGATCACAAAACCAAATACTCCGTTCATACCGGTTCAGACAAGATGTATCTGGACCTTAAGAAACTTTATTGGTGGCCAAAAATGAAGGCAGAAATCACTACCTATGTGGGCAAGTGCCTGACTTGTGCCAAGGTCAAGGTAGAATACCAAAAGCCCTCGGGTTTGCTTCAGCAACCGGATATACCCGAGTTGAAGTGGAAGCGGATAACCATGGATTTCATTAACAAATTGCCCAAGATGACGAGTGGACTTGACACCATCTGGGTGATCGTTGACAGGTTAACCAAATCCGCACACTTCCTACCAATAAAAGAGACTGACAAGATGGAGAAGCTAACGAGGACGTACATCAAAGAGAGTGTATGATTGCATGGCGTGCCAATATCCATCATCTCCAACAGGGATAGTAGATTCACCTCACGGTTCTGACAGTCAATACAGAAGTCCTTGGGGACCAAACTCGACATGAGTACAACTTATGACCCTCAAAATGACTGGCAAAGTGAGAGAACCATTCAGACACTGGAAGACATGTTAAGAGCTTGTGTGATAGACTTTGGTAAAGCCTAGGATACCCATTTACCACTCATCGAATTCTCATACAATAACAACTATCATACTAGCATCAAAGTCGCGCCATTCGAAGCTCTATATGGGCGCAAATGCAGATCACCGCTGTGCTGGGCTGAAGTGGGTGACACGCAGCTAACAAGGGGGTAAGTTTCTAACAACCCTCTCACCGGCCCCAGGATCATACGAGAAACTACGGAGAAGATTGTTCAGATCTGCGAACGATTAAAGGCATCCCAGGATCGTCAAAAGAGCTATGCAGATAAGCGACGCAAACCCTTGGAAATCCAGGTTGGTGATCGCGTTCTGTTGAAGGCCTCACCCTGGAAAGAAATGATATGTTTTGGAAAACGTGGGAAACTGAATCCAAGGTATATCGGGCCATTCGAGATCATTGCTAGAATCGGCCCGGTAGCTTATAAACTTCGACTACCACAGGAACTCGACAACGTACACCCCACCTTCCACGTGTCCAATCTGAAGAAGTGTCTGTCTGACGAGACTCTTGTAATCCCACTCGATGAAATCGAGGTAAACGAGAGTCTACATTTCATAGAAGAACCTGTGGAAATCATGGACAGGGAAGTCAAAAGGGCGAAAGAGAGCCGCATACCCATAGTAAAGGTCTGTTGGAATGCCAAGCGAGGGCCTGAATACACCTGGGAACAAGAAGATCAAATGAAACAGAAGTACCCACATCTTTTCCCTAGCTCATGAGTACCCACTCTAGAACTAATTTCAGGACGAAATTCCCTCTAACGGGGGGATAATGTGACAACTGGCAGTTCTGGGTAAACAAAAGTCAAACAAGTCAACGAAAGTCAACAGGCTAGGACATAAATCAAAATTTTTACCGTGATTTTAAGGTTCTCGGTTAGGACCGAAAACCTTGAGATTTCGGTGGTGAGGACCGAAGACCTTGAAGAATTTGGTGGTCAAGAATGAAAACCTTGGGATTTCGGTTTCACTTGGACCGAAATCACATGTGATTTCGGTGGCTAAAAAGGGGTTCTCGGTTGGGGTCTTGGCCGAAATTACCAAGAGATTTCGGTGGTGCTAGGACGAAATCACCAAGTGAATTCGGTGGTGCTGCAACATGATTGGTGGATCTTTTTCCAACGTGATAAATTACACAAACCAATGCAAACGTCATTTCACCCCACCCTCTTTTCCCCCAATATATAAACTTCAGCCAAGAGCCTCTCCAAGCCCTTTCACATGTTCAACATTTCTTCACCTTCTTCATGTTTTCCCTCCAGAAACAAGATCAAAACATTCCCAGGAAACTATTCTTCAAGTTGATTCTTAGGAATTATTTGTAAGTGTTCCTTGTAAATCTAGTATTTTTACAACACTTTTATGATAGTTCATCTCATTCACACACATTACTATGTGTTAAAAACTCATAGGATACAACTATCTTCAAGTGTTCTAGGCTCGAAGATTTTCACCATCACCTCTTCATCCCACCACAATCACACTCAAGGTGAGTTCATACCCCTGTATTTTTCAAGATTTTTCCATGTTTTAGGGGGTAATACAAGTAAAACACAAGAAAACTTACGTTAAAACACAAATGTTTAAATACGTTTTCTTACTTTTTGTGAAAAAGTGTTAAATACATAAAATAGCTTTACTACCAAACTTGTGAACTTTTACATGCAAAGTTTTGATAAAAACATACAGCTATGATAAACGAGTACAAACACGCTATGTTTTTCTTATATATATATATATATATATATATATATATATATATATATATATATATATATAGGGTACAAATTTAATTGCTATAATAAACTATGTAAGTATAGTTTATGAGACTTTATCACCTTCGTAACATGTTGAGAAAAGTGCATAATTATATAAAAATACATATATAATTATTTCATTCCATTTTACTTTTATCATGGTAAAATGATAACATTACACACAAAGGTTTTTCATGTCAACGAAGCATTTTTATAAACTATAATAAGTATAGTTTATTGGGCATTTTCACTAGTTTACCCACTCGGGACAAAGAAATGATTATTTAAAGGTATAATTATTGTTACACTATGTAACCACTATGGAAGGGTAATACTTACATTTACAAGAAAAATGGGTTTTCAGTACACTATACGTAAACCGGTTGATACAATTTTGTGAGACATTTGGCTTCACTGTACCTACCAGAGTACACACTAAAGTTCTGAATTATAAGCAGAGTCTCTTGTAGGGAGAGCATGAAACTTGTGTATAGATCTATAGGGGATTGACAAACCCGCACCCAAACTGTTTGCTACAGTTTGACCGACAGGTCTAGGGTGACAAATGTCATAACATCCCGACGTTTGAAGAACGTCGTAGCAGGCCACTAGTCGCTAGCATGGTTATGATAACTCACATGGGGTATTAACAAAACATTTGTTTTACTTGGTTAACATACATTCAAGTACTTTTATATAAAGATAAAACTTCATAATACTATTTTCCAGTACAACATTACTTACATTTTTAGTCTTTGGATTTAAGACTTACAACTCATTTTAAAGAAAATATTGGATTTTCTTAAAGTACACTCTATCATTTTTACAAGGAAAAGTTACCAATCCTTCTCATACAAAACACTTATGAACTCACCAACTTAATTGTTGACACTTTTCAAAATCACTTGTATTCTCAGGAAATCAGTAAACAGGTACTCAAAAGAGTTTTTGAGGATGGGGCGTCGCCGTGTCACGTCTTTTATTTTTGCCATATGTATTGATATCAAGTAAACAATGTTCCGAGTATAATGTAAACTCTTTAATTATCAATATGATGGTTGTAATGCTTTGACCACTACTATTCATTTGTTATGATACTGTACATGAAGTCATCCACCCCCAGACGTTTCCGCCGTTCTGGTTTGGGGCTGTGACATGGTCCTACTCGACGAGTTCCCTGATTTTTCTATTTCGATATCTTCGTTTGATCAGGATAATTGCCTTAATTCGTTTTTAATGCCTAAAACTGAAATTTCTGAAAGGTAGTATGATATCCTTATCATAATTAAAGTATTTGGTTAAATTTGGATAATGATAAGATTATTTTCCTTTTTAAAATTTAACCTAGTATTTTGAAAACTTTTAAAATATACCCTTTTGGGTTTATAATTTAAATTTAAAATTAGAAGTTTAATTTTGGAAATTTAAATGGCAAAAACCCTAGAAGATATCTTTGTGGATTTTATTAATAATTTAATTAAAAGATTAATTAAAAGACAATTAATAAATTCATGCGTAGTTTAAATTTAATTAAATTAAAATTTTAATCTATTAAAAGATTAAACCTTTAGTATTTTAAAAGTTTAAAAATACACCCTTATACTATTATAGAATTAAAGTTTAATATTATATATGTATAAGAAAAGTTAGTCTTACCGTTAGTAGGCCTCATTCACGAAGCTGATCTATAAGGGGTGTTTAAGGAAGCGGCCTGTAAAATGACCGCCATTGGGTATCCATTCTTACCCATCACACTCTTGACTAGTGGATGGTCGTTAGCCGAACAGGTAGTATAGGACACTAAACTCTCATTAAAAGTATAATGAATTATAAAGTAACTAAACGCTTTTATAAAATTCCCAAATCTTAGTTACTTTAGGAAAAATGTGAATTTGATGCTAACCCATGAAATTGCACATTGCACCTTATTGGTCAATAGTGGAGCGTGTGTGGTTAACCGACACTAATATGGGACCAATATTATTGGCAATGGGTATCTCATAAATTATCATTGAGTCAATGGAGCGTGTGTGGTTAACCGGCACATTGATTAGGTGATAAATGACATCGAGAGTACCAAGCAAATTTGCATGGTTATTCACATCTCGTTTGTGATCCTCGGCATCCCAGTCACAAAGTGAGAGCATAATCGAGATTAAACATGCCATTGAAAAGTTCAATAAATCTCAAAATATCTAGGAATTTCATCTAAAACCTAATTCGTTAAAATTTCGTTTTCATGGTGGAATTGGTAAATCGTCATTTACCTACCTTCAAATAACTTACAATTGGATTATGGCATCCCTCTTCTGAATTGTGAATTATTGTGTTGGGTCCTAGCCTTAATATTTCATTTGGGTGTTATATTAAGGAATTAAATCAACTAACTTGAATTTTCTCCCTTTATAGATGTCGAGTTCAGACAACTATGGTCTTCCTCATCCTTTTGAATTTTTTTTCCTTCTGGAAGATAATCTTCCATGTGTCGATCAAGGTGAAAGATCATTCCTTTGTCCGTGCATTGGTGGAACTGGAAATCATACATCTCTTCCTCCACCTCCTCCAGTGATTCTCCCTGACCCACAATTTCGTCAAATTGAAAAGTTCAAGATTACTCAAGCCCTATTGGCATGCAAACACCAAGATTGAAATTATGTGTGTGCATATGTTCTAAACATAAAGTCGCACATTGACAGATTGGGAATGTTGGGTGTCGTTTTCCCAGAGGAGCTAGCTGTTGACTTGGTTCTTCGCTCGCTTCCTGAGTCATATAGTCAGTTTGTTAAAGACTACTATATAACTGAAAACGATGTGACCCTTATTGATCTGACATATTTGCTTATTTCTGTTGAAGCAGAAATGCTAAAGTGCAATGTTCAAGCAAACGTGTTTGAAGGATCAATCTCCCAAATTTCCATGGACCTTTACAATAGCAACGTTGGTAGTCCAGAAAAGGTTTCTCTTCCCAATGGAAAGGGATTGACCAAGGTCAAACTGTTTGACCGTATGGTAAAGAGAAAAGCCAGTTCTGAGATAGTCCCATGTGTCATTCCTGAAGAGTCCATTTGCTTCTATTTCCAATTGAAGGGACATTGGAAGCGAAGCTGCCCAGACTACATTAGAGATCTTAGATAAAGTGAAGTTAAATTGTATGACTCTACTTCATGTACATCAACTATCTAACTCTATTGAGTTCCTATTTATAGATCTTATTACCACGTTTTGATTTTTTGTAGGATCGAAGAAAGAGAAGGAAGCTTAAAAGAGGAGTAAGTTGAGTCTGATCGTGAGAAATGGATTTCGGTCGCATGGTTCGATGATCAGAATTTTGAGCTGATACTTAGGAGTTATTATAGATTGCTTAGGAATATTTAGAAACATAGTTTTCATATATATTTGCATCGTAAGGACATGTTTTCCGCACATTATCAATAAAGTAAATTTTGGTCTTATCTTATTTGCTTTATGATTACATGCAATGACATTTATGAAAATTGGTGTTTATATATTTCTGTTATTAGCAATGTTGGAATTGGATTTGATTCTTACTTGTATCACTTGTGGTAATGTCATAATTTAGCAAGTGAGGAAGGATTCACATCACCCAAGTTTCAATTGGACAGAAACTTGGAGTCATGCGATTTGAATTGTGTGATGTATGAGAATCTTGATCTTTGGTAAATTGAGACTAATTCCTTGTTCACATGTATATGTGAGTCAAGTAAAAGACCAAAGGATCTAGTACACATTGATGTGGTTAGATCTACCACAAAGGACGATAAATACTATTTGTCATGAATAACTGTTGGTTCAGTAAATATGGTTATGCTTATAAGATTAACTATAATTCTGATACCTTGAAAAGTTTCAAGGTATGGTAGAACGAATAAGAAGAATCCATTGGGCAGAAAGATGGAAATTTCTCCAATCTGAAAGGAAAGGAGAGTACTTTAGTATCATGTTTTATGATCATATTAATGATTATGGAACTATGTCACAATTGATCCTCTAAGGATACCTTAGTTCATTTATATGACTAAGAATAGGAATCAGGTATTATTGAAATGGTTAAATCAAGAAGATTAGTCATACTTCGTTCCAAAATCAAGTTTTAGAGTCATACTCTAGTTACTCGAAGTTGTACCTTGAGTAATATGTTCTAAGTAGGTTTATAACACCTCATTAAATGTGGACTAGAAATTTTTTCTTGCTCTAGCACATTTGAAATTGGTAGTTGTGATGTTTTGGTTAAAACAAAGACCCACTAAGACCCATTATATGAAGTGTTTCTTGATAAGAACCCACACTAACTCTTGAATATTTGTTTGTCGAGGAATGTTCCTTGACAGAGAATCTTATATGTCAAGAAGTTAGTGGGAGTCTTGTTGATCTTGAAAAGTTTTAGGAGTCAATCGAGAATAAACCTTTTAATAATCACTAGCACACAACCTAAGGTTGATAACCTATCGTGTTGACACATTCTTGCTTATGTGCCCATTCCAGTTGAGTTGGCAATGCTTATGAGTTCTATGTTTTTCATTTGACTGCATAAGGCAAAGCACCTTGATCAGTGAAAGTACATTGATCTGTATGGGTGAGCTGTTCAATAACTTGGAAGCACTAATAGGCCCTTGTGCTACCGAATGGCAAGAAATTAAGATAAGCAAGTTCAGTCGATATAAGTTTGAATTTTTCATAAACCTTGTCTTATGATGGTGGTTGGAAATGACAAAATTCACATAGATAGGAACACATACACCATAAAATCTAAATGGGAAGAGGTTTCTCTCTACTTCATGAAAATGATTGTGAGGAAACACTTTCACTAGTAGATTTTAAGGGATTGATTACTACCATTAGAGTTAGCAGTTGTGATAATTGCATTCTCAAATTCGAGATGGTTGGACGTGGTAAAGGATTACGATTGTGAGATCCTGTACCACCCGGGCAAAGCTAATGTTGTAGCTGATGCCCTGAGTCGCAGGGCGGAGAGTGCCCCGATACGAGATGTTTGTTTGAGATTGACAGTGATGACTTCGATGTTGGACACCATTCGGGAGGCCCAGGCAGAGGCCGTGAGACCGGAGAACCGCATGAGAGAGCGGGTGATTGGACAGGTACATGAGTTCGTTACCGATAGCCGTGGGCTTATGACCTTCCAGGGTCGGATTTGGGTGCCGTATGCAGGCGGGACGCGCACCACTTTAATGGAGGAGGCGCACCGATCGAGGTTCTCGATCCATCCCGGGGCCACTAAGATGTATTTGGATCTGAAGAAATATTACTAGTGGCCCTGTATGAAGAGGGATGTAGCATGGTTTGTTGAGAGGTGCTTGACCTGTCGCAGGGTTAAGGTTGAGCACCAGCGTCCGCACGGCAAGTTGCAGCCACTTGAGGTTCCCCAGTGGAAGTGAGAACAAATTTCCATGGATTTTATCACTAAATTGCCAAGGACCGCGAGGGGTGTCGATGCTATTTGGGTGATTGTCGACCGGCTGACGAAGAGCGCTCACTTCCTTGCTATCAGTGAGAGCTCTTCTGCAGAGAGATTGGCAGAGTTGTATGTGAGGGAGGTGGTATCGGGCATGGAGTACCGATCTCGATTGTGTCAGACCGAGATGTACGTTTCACTTCCAGGTTCTGGAAGAAGTTCCATGAGGAGTTGGGTACGAGGCTGCATTTCAGTACCGCTTACCACCCACAGACGGACGGGCAGAGTGAGCGGACGATTCAGACGCTCGAGGACATGCTCCGAGCATGTGTGTTGGACTTCGGGGGAAGTTGGGACACGTATCTTCCGTTGGCTGAGTTTTCTTATAACAACAGCCACCATTCGAGTATTGGTATGCCTCCCTTCGAGTTGTTATACGGGAGGAGATGTCGGACTCCCATTTGCTGGGGAGAGGTAGGGCAGCGCGTGATGGGCATCACTGAGATAGTGCTTCAGACGACCGAGCAGATACATCAGGTTAGACAGAGGTTGTTGACGGCTCAGAGTCGCCAGAAGAGTTATGCGGATAGGCGACGATCCGAGCTTGAGTTCCAGGTAGGAGACTTCATACTCCTGAAAGTGTCCCCTTGGAAAGGAGTGATTCGATTCAGGAAGAGGGGAAAGCTGGGTCCCGGTATATTGGCTCGTTCAGGGTGACCGCGAGGGTGGGAAAGGTAGCATATCGTCTAGAGCTACCCGAGGAGTTGAGCCAGATTCATGATACCTTCCACGTGTCTCAGTTGAGGAAGTGTATAGCCGACGAGTCGGTGGTGGTGCCGCTGGAGGATATTCAAGTGAATGCGAACCTGAATTATGCTGAAAGGCCAATCGCGATCCGGGATCGGAAGATCAAGGTTCTGAGGAACAAGGAGGTGCCCTTGGTGCAGGTCCAGTGGCAACATCGGAGAGGGTCCGAGCTGACTTGGGAGCCGGAGTTGGAGATGCGGGAGCAGCATCCATAGTTGTTTGCTGAGCAAGACTTCGAGGGCGAAGTCTGATTCTAGTGGGGGAGAATTGTAACATCCGGATTTCCAGGTATCTTATTTTAAGTAATTACCTTGAGTTTTAGGGAGGGACTCGGCGAGTAGGCGCTCAGACTCGCCGAGTAGGATCGCGAATTCGTGTCTGGATTAATGAGGGACTCGACGAGTCGATGCGTGGACTCGGCGAGTCTGCGCTGTAAAATGAAACCCTAAATCTCAGGGCCTGAGCCCTATTTAAAGGCCTTTATAGCCTCCAATTGCGGCTACCAGTCCAGAGAGAGATACCCTAGCGATTTTGAGCGAGTTGTGAGAGAGTTGAGCCTCTTTGTTCGTTTTTGGTGTGATTTAGCCAAGGAGGAAGGGTTTCCAGCAAGAAAGGGGCAAGAGGACTTCATTTCAGGAGGATTTCAGTTTGGATCTTCATTTTGAGGTAGCCATTCGATCCTATTCTTCTGTTTTGCTTAAGAGCATTGAATTTAGGGTTTTCTATATCTTTTGTGGCTTGTTGGGTTGAGATTTAGTGTCCCATTGAGTAATAAACTTTGGATCCGGACCTTTTGAGGTCCAAAGAGCTTGAACCACCTTGCTTTTTGTGGTTCTATGGAGGAAAGGGACATAGGTTGCCATGTTAGAAGGGATTTCACCAAAATAAGCCTAGAGTGCGTTGCATGTGTACCAAGATTCGACCTTTACGTGTTTATTGGTCATGGGGAAGTCAGATCTATAGATTAGAGAAATAGATCTGACCTCAGGAGGTCAGATGAGTGTTTTCATGGGAGGAACTCGCCGAGCCCATAAGGGACTCGACGAGTCGAGTCGGGTTGCCCCACGATTCGTGACCTGGGATAACCCGTTGAGTGTAGGGTTGACTCAGTGAGTCGAGTGAGGACCAAGGGCGAAGAGGACACACATGTACTCGTCGAGTCACACGAGTGCACTCGACGAGTCCGGTCAATGTTGACCGTTGACTTTTGTTGACTTTTAGGGTTTAGTCAGTGTTTGGACTTATGAGCCATTAGAGGGGTAGAATGGTCTTTTACCCTTCTTAGAGAACTTATAGAGAGGGGTTGGCCTAGCCTTTAGAAGTTGTATTAATTAGAGTAATTATTTATGTGATTAGGCGAAGGCTAGTGCAGTATTTCAGAGTTCGAGGTTTACCGAGTTACCCGAGGTGAGTCTTCTCACTATACTTTACCTAGAGTGGTAATTAGAGTTATGTGACAGAGTATCTTGTATGCTATTTATGTGATTGTGATACACTGCATTATTTCTATGAGATTCATGTCGTGTATGTTCCAGAGTTACAGAGTTAGAACCGGAAGGTTCACAGAGTTAGGACTGGAGGGTCCACAGAGTTAGGACCGGAGGGTCCACAGAGTTATAGCCTCGAGTGGATAATATGTGTTATATGTGGTATTTTGGGGAATTCACTAAGCATTTATGCTTACAGTGTTGTATTATGTGTTTCAGGTACCAGTGAGGATCGCGGGAAGGCGCCGGCATGATCAGTACACACACGAGGAGTTTTATACATTATGATCTTGGGATGTATTTCTATGGATTGATATGTGATACAATGAGATTTTTATAACATCTATGAATGAAAGTATGCTTTTAAAAATGTGAAAAATTGTTTGAAAAATTACGGTGTTACAAGTTGGTATCAGAGCCTTGGTTTGAGGGATTCAGATGCACTTTCGGGCGCATTTGAACTCAAACTGATGATTTGAAGAATTTTTCGAATTAAAACAAATTTTTTATAAAAGAGTAAAAGGATTTTGGAAAGAGCAAAGCAGAGCAGTGTGTACGATCAGCCAGCGCCCGAACGGTGATTTCCCAAAATACCCTTGCATTATGTGTTATGAGATATTATGCAGTATGTTATGCATGCTAGAGTAGGCTAGGTATTCATGGTTAGGACTAGAGTGGGCCTGATTTGTGATGCCTTAGCCTAGGAGTGATTGCTACTATGAGATACTTCGAGAGTATGTAGGTAGCAGCGATGAGCTTATGAGTGGTCTACCGGAGAGTAGCATGAGTTTAGTGAGATATAGAGTACTTGTAATCTGGGATCCTAGGAGGAGGACTTGGGGTGAATACTGATGCGCTGTGGAAGGTAGTATAAGGGCCCGTACTACTGGAAACACCGAATCGGTGAGCAGTCCAAGTAAGAATCCTTAGGGTACTAAAGAGCAAGTAGGGTTGGGTATCGAGTGCGAGTATACTCGAGCGAGTCTCTGATTTCTTTTGTGTTGTATTTCAGAGACATCATGGTTGGGACGCGCCACCACCCAGGAGGCAGTGGTACCAGTGGTACCAGTGATGAGGAGATCCGTAGGTTGATTCAGGAGGAGGTGGCTGCTGCCATCCGAGCCGAGATACCAGAGATGTTTGGGTCTATCAAGACCACCCTGATCGAGACTTTTGACGAGCGTTACACTGCTCTTACTGATGCTGCTGTTGCTGCAGCCACCGTAGCCATCGTTGCTGCGATACCGCAGGGGGGTGACTCGTTGCTGTACCGAGAGTTCAGCAACACGAAGCCACCAGAGTTTGATGGGACGCAGGATTCGATCGCTGCGATGAGATGGATTTCTGATATTGAGGGATACTTCTATACGTGTTCTTGTCCGGAGCATCTGAGAGTTCGGTTTGCGCTGAACCAGCTTCGCTTGGGAGCGAAGGACTGGTGGAAGTTTGTGACAGCACACTACTCTCCTGCAGAGCTTGCCGCGGTGACCTGGGAGAGGTTCACCGCTATGTTTCGTGATGAGTACGTTCCCCCGGTGGAAAGGGAACGTTTGGCCCAGGAGTTCTTGACCCTCAAGCAGGGTACCGAGTCTGTTACAGTGATCACCAGGATGTTCCATGAGATAGCGATGTTCTGCCCTGAGCACGTGTCTTCCGAGCAGGCACGCATGAGTCAGTATTTGAGCATTTTGAGGAGAGACATCCGCGAGTTCGTGGCGAACTCGTCATACCGGACATTTGCCGAGCTTCAGGCAAATGCCCGGAAGAGGGAGATTGAGCTCGAGACTTAGGCCAGGGAGGAGGCGGAGTCTCAAGGGAGGGATCGGCGACCGGCACAGTCCCAGCCGGCAGCCAAGCGGGCCAAGCCCGCCGATTCGAGATCAGGGAACCAGAAGAGCCGCACTTGTGGCAAGTACGACAAGAGTCATGAGGGGGTTTGCAGAGCATGGTCTTGCTACAAGTGTGGAAAGGAGGGGCACATGGCCAAGGATTGCCCCAAGGGGTTTGCAGTCTGTTTTCACGGCAACCAGACAGGACACCGGAAGGCCGAGTGTCCACAGTTGCGGGGGTCAGCCCAGGGAGCATCACAGGGATCTGCCCCTGCTACCGTTCGAGCTGTAGAGAGTCGGCCAGCGAAGGCCGAGGTGCCAAAGGCTCGCGGGAGAGCCTTCTAGTTGACAGCGGAGGAGGTCCGCGCAGTGCCAGATGTTGTGGCGGGTATGTGTTCTTTCATCTATTTATTTTGAGATTATGGTGTTATGCTTATATTATGATATGCGTAGGTACGTTTCTTGTGAGTTCTGTACCTGCTTTGGTGTTATTTGACTTGGGTGCGAGTCGGTCTTTTGTGTCGTTAGCCTTTAGTCAGCACATCAGTATCTGTCGAGAGGCGTTGAGTCGACCTTTGCGAGTTTCCATAGCTGACGAGAGAGCGGTGTATGCCACTGATGTGATCCGAGGATGTGTACTCGAGATCTTCGGCGTTGAGTTTCCGATTGATTTGGTCCCGATTGCGATGGTAGATGTCTGTGTCATCGTGGGAATGGACTGGTTGAGTAGGTTTGGAGCGGTTATCGACTGCGAGCGACAGTTGGTGACCATTCGAGACCCTAGTGGGGGAGTTCTTACGGTTTATGGCGAGGGTACCCGTTCTGGGTCAGCATTTTGTTCGGCCGCTAGAGCGAGGCAGAGCCTACAGCAGGGCTGTAGTGGGTTTGTGGCTTATGTGGTGGATACGAGAGTAGATACAGAGAGACCGAGGTCGGTCGATGAGGTTCCGATAGTGCGTGAGTTCCCGGATGTTTTCCCCGAGGAGTTGCCGGGCGTGCCTCCTGAGAGGCAGGTAGAGTTCTGCATCGATTTGGTTCCGGGGGCAGTGCCTATCGCCAAGGCGCCTTATCGCCTTGCGCCGCCAGAGATGCAGGAGTTATCCTCGCAGCTTCAGGAGCTGCTGGGGAAGGGGTTTATTCGACCGACTAGCTCGCCGTGGGGAGCGCTGATCCTTTTTGTCAAGAAAAAGGATGGTTCACACCGGATGTGCATTGATTACCGGGAGTTGAACAAGTTAACGGTCAAGAACCGTTACCCACTGCCGAGGATTGATGATCTGTTCGATCAGTTGCAGGGAGCATCTTGGTTCTCCAAGATAGACTTGAGGTCTGGATATCACCAGATGAGGGTGCGAGATGAGGATATCCAGAAGACGGCGTTCAGGACTCGTTATGGGCATTACGAGTTCATGGTGATGCCTTTTGGGCTCACCAACGTACCGGCAACGTTCATGGATCTCATGAACAGAGTGTGCAGACCGATGTTGGATCGATCGGTGATTGTATTCATCGACGACATACTGGTGTATTCGAGATCCAGAGAGCAGCATGAGGAGCATTTGAGGGAGATCCTCGGAGTTCTGAGATCGGAGAGGCTTTACGCTAAATTCTCCAAGTGCGATTTCTGGTTACGAGAGGTTCAGTTCTTAGGACACCTCGTTAATCAGAATGGGATATTGGTCGATCCGGCCAAGATTGAGGCGGTGATGAGTTGGGAGGTGCCAAGATCCCCCACCGAGATCAGGAGTTTTCTGGGGTTGGCTGGCTACTATCGGAGATTTATCAGGGATTTCTCCAAGATGGTCGTGCCTCTCACCAGGTTGACCCGGAAGGGTGTGGCTTTTTCGTGGGGATCGAAGCAGCAGACCTCGTTTGAGACACTTCGCCATAGGTTATGCGAAGCCCCGGTGTTAGCCCTCCCGGAAGGGATGGAGGATTTTGTGGTGTATTGTGACGCATCGATATCATGGTTGGGTGCAGTACTTATGCAGATGGGGCTTTTTCGTGGGGACCGAAGCAGCAGACCTCGTTTGAGACACTTCGCCATAGGTTATGCGAAGCCCCGGTGTTAGCCCTCCCGGAAGGGATGGAGGATTTTGTGGTGTATTGTGACGCGTCGATCATACTTTTGGAAGTAAGTAGTGAATTAAGACTGTCGTGAATTTGACTGTAGATTGTCTAAGAGCTTAGACATGGCACTGTTTTGCTGCAGTGATCATGAGTACTCCTGAAATGGGAATTTGAGTATTGGATTAACCCACGCTCAGAGAATTACTTCATGGATTTTATCCCGAGTAATTCTGACACGATAATATCTTATATTCTTGAAACGGAGACATATGAGTTGTTGTTTACAAGTCAGTTATGCATTAATAATATGTAAACGCATCATTAACTTGATGTTATAAAACGTATTGTTGTGCGTGATTTGATGAGTGAAAAGTACAAGAATATGAGTCGAAGTTTATCCGTTCCTTTCACCCTAAATGGGATAAAAGCGATATTTGTGGGCCCCTCGATGATTTAGTGATGACATCTAAAGTGCTTGGCCAAGTGTGGACTGAATTGATGTGTTCAATTAGTAGTCTGTTGTCAGTCGTCATAAATTAAAAATAGAGAAACAAATCTTGGACAAAGAGAATGATTATAATCCATGTCTCATGTCCATACGATATCTTGTAGAATGGTGGGATATTTAATCACTTATCTAAAGGACACGTGACTGACTAGGTCAGAGTTCGACAATGACTTTTGAGAGCTACGATTGCTAGTGAAATTTTGAAGTCGTACTTGAAATCATAGTTATTAGAATTATCCAAGTGGGAGACTGTTGGATTAGGTGTCTAAGCTCATAACTATAATTGGTATGTACTTGATTTGATAGTAGCATGGTCCTTTTGGTTTGCCTTCACTCATGCAACTTGACAGGATGACTAGTGGAGAGAAAGTAGAATTTATTATTTGAAATAATAAATTGGTATTCTAAATGATTTTATTAATATATCACAAGAATAATATATTAATTAGAAATCATATTGTTAATTAGTAATTAATCAGAATTTAATCTGGGATTAATTTTGGGATTAAAGGAATTGATTAATAATGGAGGGGCTGTTTTGCAAATCATTGATAGTTATGAAATTGGGCTTAGGACTGCATGAAATGGAGTGGACAAAATTTATAAGGTGGCCCTATAAGATTTCGTCCAAGGGCTTCCTTAAGGAGGTCCATGGGTTGTTTAGGGTTTTGGATGGGAACTAGGGTTTCCTTATTCAAGTCCAACTTTAAGATTAAGCAGCCTAGCCCTATATAAAGCCTCCCAAACCGTTAGAATTTCGGCCTAAGCATATGGTTCCTAACCCTAGCCGATTTTCTAAGACTCTCCTCTCATCTTATTGCATTGGGTGTTTTTGAACCATTAGAGGTGCAACATTTGGGGCATTAAGCTTTCAAGAGTCAAGGATCTTTAAGGTTGTTCTTGTTATTACTACATAACAAGTAAGGTAATCTTCTAACCCTAATTTATACATGAATTTCGAATTGTATGCTAGTTTCTAGGGTTATTGCTTTGGTATTCAATTTGCATGTTCAATTAGTGGAAAAATTAGATCCAAAGCAATTAGGGTTGCATGAACACATAGGTTTGTTGTTATGCTCATAACCCATCAGTCTCCGACTTGGAAGTCGAAAGACTTACATTCTTTTGTTCATATAACTCCATTGTCGTTCTTGTACAGTGTGTAATCGTTCTCGGATTACACAGTCTTTTCTTTAATCTCTTGAGTGATTCATGGATCAGAATGCAACGTATCACCTGCATGCTCTTTGTTAAGTTTCGCATCTTCAATCACTGTTCAACATATCGAGGACCAACACTTTCATCGTACACAACATCAAGCAGTGAGGTCTTTATGTTGGTGTGACAACCATTATCGTGGGAAAACTCATTTAACAGCCATGAGTACCTTATGAAATATTCAAGTCCATCATACATGTTCAGAGAATATTATTCATGTCGAGATGGTTCATTCGGTATAACCATTGGGGATGAATATTTATGCTTATGACTAAGCGCGCAATCAAGGATTTCAATGATTGTCAAAACTAATAGGTGAATCTACTATCTTAGCGAGAGATGATAGAAATCGGATCCTTGTGCAATTTGACGATTTCTTTGGCAAGTACTGTTCAGCTTTTCCATTTTACATGGTTATTAGATTAGCAGGAAGTGGGCGTACTTAGTCAATCTATGGACCACTACATGAATAGAATTAGAAACCTTTAGGTTTCTTGGGTAGCGTTGGTATCGAGTCCATTGACGTTGGTTCCCAATTTTACTTGGGTATTTCTTTAT
Source organism: Lactuca virosa (assembly GCF_052849685.1). Taxonomy (NCBI): domain Eukaryota; kingdom Viridiplantae; phylum Streptophyta; class Magnoliopsida; order Asterales; family Asteraceae; genus Lactuca; species Lactuca virosa. Next base: position 33,631,543 of record NC_136426.1, on the reverse strand, counting down.
CATTACCCTAGTCCTGAGTGTTTATGACATTCTGCATTTGGTACAAGTATGATATTTTCCCACTCAAGTGGCAATCTCCGCTTTCATGCATGTTCATCACTTCAATTCTTTCAAATCTAAGTACATCAAGTCAGAGCCTGGATGGATGGGGCACTTTAGTCTGTAAGTGTCGTCCAAGACTATGCTCCCGTGTTCACTGCACTTAGGCATACAAATTTGGTTCATGAAGCATCGCGTCCCGTCATCCCTGAGTTGGTTTGTTTATCCAGTCTTCACAGAGCTTTACTCGCGAAGCTTTTCTCTCTTAGGGTCTCAAGTAGAACTTCTCGAATTTGAGCTGTAGGTTGTGAATGGATATTCATAGTTAATATTCGTACTCAACAGGGTTTGGTACGTTCTTTTCGGCTCAATTCATTTGCTACTATGCTAATCTCATTATAATGTTAACGAATCTCACACGTCATGATGACAAAAAATTTCACATTTATGTCATTCGACCAAAAGCATAGACAAAAACCTTGTCTCAATCCATCTATGTGCACCTCAATCCTTTATGTACATGTCATCGTACATGAACACGTTCTTTGTTCTTTTAGAAAGTTAGGATTGGTGCGTTACACCATAGTTGTTCCAACTTCTGAAATATATTCTCTTGTTTATTTTTCTAGTTGGACTTTGTTACCTTTTGGTGTTAACATAGTTGACAGTTGAGCTACCATAAAGAGGTTCCCGATAGATCACTGTTAGTACCCAACATAAATTCTTTTGTTGTTAAAATTCCAGCGTTCATTTCTTGGGAAGAAGTCTTCACTTAACCTTCCACATTTGATCAAATCCTTCACATTTGAATAAATCCTTCACCGTTAATCTTTAGGGTAGGAAAGAAACTTTAGGTTCTTCTCCGACTTGTAATCATAAATGACCATTGTTTCTCGTGGGTAGATTTGACCATGGGGAGGTAGTCGGTTCATACCTATGATAGTATATAAGTAAAGATCGATCGTTCATGGTTATTTTATCAGTTTAAGGGGGTCGTATATGACCTGACGTGATGTAAACAAAACTTGTTTCATATAGAAAATGATATTAGACTTTCGGTGACATACGCACGAGATTGACGTGACAAACATGATTTGGTAAGTGTTAGGATTAAATTTATTAAAATTTAGCGAGTAGATTTCCGACAACTCACTAGTTGTCTCTACTCTACAGGTTTTCTCCAAACTACTAGGTTCATGACTCATAATAGGTTTAAGTTTAGGGTTCGTAAGGATTTCTTTGCATAACTGAATTAGAAGTTCTTCGCTATACAATTCACTAACAAGAAACGCACCAGTTACTACTGATGGTTCCTGGTTATCCATTCCTTGTTCTGACCATGATTCTTCTGAATCGAGCCATTACCTCTTGGTTCTTTAGTCTTGGGAAGTTTCTCTCAAAGTGCCCATTTTCACCATTTTCATAACAAACTTTTCTTCCACCAATGCTTGTTCTAATTTATGTATCTCATCTCTTGGTAGCATACCACTATGATCATCACCTATAGTGCTTCTCAAGTCGTGGCATAAGAAGAGTCGATGCCCATGATCTACGCATAATAGTTCTACCCGGTAAAATTTGTGTCCTAAAAAGTCTAGGTGACCTTGTTTTGAACTTGGATGGTTCAAACATAAGTCGGATAATTCACAACAGAAAGAAACAAATTGATTGAATATCTAATCCGAATTCGAAATGATTCGCGAATGTGCTTATTTTTTCAAGGTATTCATGATATGTCTAACGGAAGTATTCGTAAAATATCATACCCGAGAAATTAGCATTTCGAGATAAACTTCAGCCATGATTTATGTTTATGATACTTACAATTTCATGAGCATTTGAGGTAACTATTTTCCAAATATTCGTAAGGTGTTTATTAAACTTTTGAGGGTTCTTAAGCGTTTCGAACTGTGATTTTCTTTAAATATTATGGATTCCAAGCGTTTTAGTCTATTAACAACCGAATCCAAGCTGGAGGGTGAAACCCTAATTTCCGGCGGTTTGACACCCTATTTAAGGGATCATTAGCCTCCCTTACTCCCTTTGCAGCCTCTTGAGAGTCCAGAAACCCTAATTCGTGTGTGTGTGCCCCATTGTGTGTTTTAAGCTTTGGAAGAGGATTCTTGGTGAGAAGAGCTTGGGGGAAACAAGTGGATTGAAGCAAGGAACTCGTGGGAATCAAGATCTACTTCAGTTGGCATCTTTTAGGAAGGTATTAAGCTGTTATCTTAACCCCATTTCATTCTAGATCTCTTTGGATGAAGTTTAGGGCTTCTTGGCTTGGTTATGAAGCTATTCTTGGGTATGAGCTCAGATCTGAAGTTGTAACTTCAGATCTGAACTCTCTTTGAATTGTAAGTCCATAAAGCTATCAGCTTTGGCAAGTATGAACCCCTCCTTAAGTGTAAAACCCCATTTCAAGCTTGGTTTTGGCATTTTGAGTCATTAGAGCCTTGCATGCACGTAAAGTTTGCAACTTTACGTGATAAGCATGCCTTGGGAACTTGGATCTGCAGTATGGAGCCTTGGCATGGCTTAAAAAGCATCTGTATGGATGAAGGACTGAAAGGACTCGGAGAGTAGCATGGTAGACTCGGCGAGTCATATTAAGATGGTCTTGAACTCGATGAGTTGGATGAACAACTCGGCGAGTCCGATGAAGATTGCCTTGGGCTCGGCGGGTGGCATGGTGACTCGGCGAGTTGGCAAGTTATGCAAGGAACTCGACGAGTAGCTGAGGGTACTCGACGAGTTGAGGTCAATTGGTAAGAGGTTATTTATGAACTGGATCATTGATGGTTATAGGTGTTGGAGCTTGGGGCAGTATTTCGGGAGTGTGATCTCATGGTTCAATCCGGCATTGCAAGGTGAGTTATCCTCACTGTACTCAAGGGTCTAAGGCACCAAGGCCGGCCCTTTGTCTTGTTATTGGGATTATTCTATTATGATATGTTAGTTCGGTATCCTGGTAGATAGGATGGTTAAATGCTAGTATGATCTGTTGGATCGGTATCCTGGTAGATCGGATGTGGTTATGCTTAGAGACCTATAGTTGGTCTGACTTCCTGCGTGCTAGTTGTTATGCCAGTTAGGTAGATCTGTAGGACTACCTGTAGTATCATGTGATTATCTGTATGTGCATTATTTGCGTTATATGTCGACATATTATGTGGGATGGGTTGAGGAGAAACTGCTCCGTGCGGTAACCAACAAACCCGGGAGCATTCCAGATACGAGCTGAGGGAGACTCGTACTGTGGGCTCGGTGGCAATCCAGATGTGAGCTGTGGGCTCGGAAGGCAATCCAGACTCACACTGTGGGCCCAGGGGTAATCCAGACTTTAAAGTTATGGACCCAGTACATGCTGTTAATTGTATATTTTTATGTGAAGTGTTTTAGTATGTTGGCATTCCAACCCAATGGTTGAGGGCCTTGGGTATTCCATCCCGATGGATGATTGGACCCATAGTATGCTGTTGTTATTGTATGTGTATTGTTGTGTGTATGGGTATTTTGGGGGTAACTCACTAAGCTTTCGGGCTTACAGTTTTTGTTTATTGTTTCAGGTTCAGCGGAGGGCCGCGGGTAGGCGAAGGCGTGACCGTACACTTCCTTGATTGACGATTATGATTTCTGGGAACTCTGATGTATAACTATTTTGAAAACAAATTGTAATAATTTAATGGTTTCAAATGGTTTAAAAAGTTTTAATTGGATCGAATTTTATGGGTGTTACAAGTTGGTATCAGAGCCTTGGTTTGAGTGAATTGGAGGAACACTCGTGTGAATCCAGTCTCAAATCAAGGAAAGATTTTCAAAATGATTTTAAATGGTTTTCAAAATAAGTAAAAGAGGATGTGAAGTGTACGATCAACCGGAGCCAGTAAGTAGACCCCAAAATACCATATGGTTATTTGATATTGTGATATGTTAGAACAGCATGCTAGTACTAGGCTAGGGATCTTTAGGAATCGCATGATAGAATTGCCTGATTACATGATGCCTGTTAGCTTGGGGTTTTCCTTATATGAGACTGACATCATTACTGTAGTTACTTGTGTATGCATCACAGCTGTATATAATTAAGATCTTATGGCCTGAGAATGTTTGATCTGGCCATATGTTCTGTTCTTATTGATTAGGGCTTAGGGTAGGATTGGATATTCGAAAGTCTATAGGGTCCAACATTATGTATGGTTAGCATACACTAGTGTTGTAAGGGTTGGTGGAAGTTTCATGGATGGGTGGGTAGTGAGAGGCCGAGAGGCCAGTTATGAGATATTTAGCATTCCTCTAGGAGTGAGGATTTATTGCTTGCTATGTATATGTATATTGTAGGGTGTTGTGGTGATACTTGAGACAAATATGGGTAGGTGTGGAAGGTAGTATGGGCCCGTACTACTGAAAGCACAGGACCCATACGCGTATCAAGGAAGTCACAACCCCTAGGGTAGGGTTGGGAGTTGGTTCCCTGTTATTATATGGGTTATCAGAGACCCTTCTGGTATTTTACCAGAATGGTGGTTACGAGACGTCTTGAGACCGGATCCAGGTTTGGATCGGGAGCGGGCAGCCAAGATAGGCCAGCATATTCAGGGGATCGTGTCAGTGAGATCATCCGGGAGTAGGTGATCAAGATTGTCCGGGGGCAGCTTCCGGAGAAGTCGGGTCTATTAAGACCGCCATGGTTGAGTATTTCGACGAGCGTTATGCAACCATTGCCGATACGGTTGCCATAGCAGCTTTAACAACTGTAACGACGACAAGGGGAGGGACTGGTCGAGTTTCCTAGTTCTGGGACATATTCTGATGAGCAGAGGGCTGCAGTTATTTGGGATTGGGAAGATGATCTGTACTCGTTATATTTCTGCGGGTGGAGCGGGAGAGGGTAGCACGCGAGTTTCTAGATTTGAGGCTCGGGGGTTTGCTCGAGGCCGGAATGTGAGTCGCGGGAACTCCGGAAGGGAGTGATGATTATGTTCAGCTGGGGTTTTGCAGTTGGAAGGGGAATGGTTTATTGAGGGATTGGATTATCGTTTTGAAGAGCAAGGATTGTGCCCTCTCAGTTTTTCGAGCTCGAAGGAGTGAGCAGACTTGTGACCCCAGGATCAGGTTGTATTCTAGCTCGGGGTCAGTTGGTTGCGGGAATAGGCAACATTGCTTCAGCACCGGTGAGCGCAGGGCGGTCGACATGGCATAAGTATTGTGAGGTCCGGTTTGCCTTGGATCTCTTGTGTCGGACGAAAAGGATTGATTGTGCGATCTATTGCACTTTTGGGATTGTAGACTATGTCTTGGGAGTAGTTTATAGCCCGGTTTGGGGCAGAGGTTGTTTCAGCTGCTGCAGTTCAGCTGTGGGCGTTTGTGCTGGTAAGTGAGTCAGGGTGCGAACCCTGAAGAGAATGATTTCTAGAGCCCGAGAGTGGGAAGCTTGTTTGGAACACCGTTGGAAAAGGGGTATTCTGTGGGAGGCCTGCGGATAGGGTCCCACAGAAGGGTTATTTATCATTGTTAGGGTTCAATGGTTAGCAACCGTTAGTGATTGACGGACTAAAGCGCCAAGAGAAGTTACTCGTGATGGGTTTTATGCATAAGAACAATCCTATGTGCTCATACAAACCCTAATGCTTGGATCTAGGTTTCTCTATTGTACATGCTTTGAATCCAAGACTTACAAACCCTAGATCTATCAAATAAGAACTGAAATAAGGGTTTAGTAATTACCTTTGATTGTTATATAGCAATAACAATCAATCCTTGCTTTGATTAGCTTTAGAAAGCTTAGTGCCTCAAGTGTTGCACCTCTAATGGAGTCACAAACACCACTAAGCAACTTGGATGAAGAAGGAGGAGATAGGAGGCAGCCAAAACGTCCAGAAACCCTAATCTCAGAGTTGTCCTCGTTTTTGGGCATAAAGGGCTCTTTATATAGGTGTAGGCTATTAGGGTTTACAACTAGGAAACCCTAATCTGACTGCTTAGGCCCTAAGCAGCCCATGGATCCCTTTCTTTAGAGTCATGGAGGAAATCTTATGGGCTTCCCCATAAATATCGTCCACTCCACTCTATGGAGTCCATTAGCCCACTCTTGCAATTATCTTATAATTACAATTCAGTCCCTTAAGTTTAATTAATCTCTTTTAGTCACAAAATTAATTCTTAATTAATTCTTGACTAATATTAATTAAACAATATGATTTCTCCTTTAATATATTATTCTTATAATATATTAATAAATCATAATTCTCCTTAATTCATCCTACATATTGCTATGGTGAAGGCAACCCAAAAGGACCATGCTCATAATCGGGTCAAGTACATACCAAAATAGTTATGGACTTAGACACTAATCCAACAGTCTCCCACTTGGATAAGTCTAATAACTATTCTGCGTATGACTTCAGAACCTGATCAGCAATCGTAGCTTTCAAAGCCGCTGTCAACTCTGATCTTATCAGATACGCGTGTCCTTTAGATAAGGGATTATATATTCCTCTATTCTACAAGATATCGTATAGACATGAGACATGGTTTGAAATCATTCTCTCAGTCTATGTGTCGTTTCCCGATTTCTGGTTTATGACAACTAACTAATTGAACAAATCAAATCAGTCCTGGCCCGGCCGAGCACTTTCCTTTGTCATCACTAAATCATCGAGGGGCCCACAGATATCGCTTTTATCCCACTTTGGGTAAAAGGAATGGATAAACTTTGACTCAAATGCTTGCTTGCACCTACTAATCGAATCACACACAACAATAAGTTTTATAACACCAAGTTACTGGTGCGTTTACTTATCATCAATGTGTAACTGATCAGCAAGTAACAACTCACACGTCTTGGTTTCAAGAATATACAATATTATCGTCTCACAATCACTCGTGATAAAACCATGAAGTGATTCAAGTGAGCGTGGGTTTAATCCAATACTTTAATCTTATCAAAGCACTCATGAACTCTGCAGTAAACTTGTGCTATGTCTAAACACTTTAGACAATCTACAGACAGATTCATGACAGTCTTCCTTCATACTTACTTCCAACGTATGACCGACTGTGGAGGTTCGAATAACCTAGTTATTCTGGAAGTCAAAACATGCAAAATGAAACGCAATAATAATATTAATCCTACATGGTCCCAAAACTTTTTAGCGTAAATGAAAACCCTTTTATTTAAACACCATATTGATTACTCATTATTCATTGCTTACTGTTTCAGAAAATCAACTTATTACTCGAATTATAACCACAATTGTCCCATGCTCCAAGCATGCACACTTTGGTTTCCTATGGTCCATTCTTTATGAAATAGATCACTTGGAAAACTTTTCCAATGAAACTCATTTCATAATCCCCAATATGTCAGATTCTAACATTTTATGCAACGATCCTTTCGTAAAGTCATAGCACAAAAGACATCAAGACTTGGCCAATGAAATCACAAAGTACTCTATCTGAAATTGTTACAAAACAATTATATAGATGTGATGTCTCTCACTCAAAGTACATTCCTTTGAACATCCTTTTTGCATAAAGGTTTCTAATCTAGACATATTTCTTAATATCCAACTCCCATTAATGGAAACATTTCCATATTTGCCATATGACAACTCATTCCTAATAGAATCTTATCTATTCACAATAATGTCAATATAGTCCATCCAATACTATACTTCCAACTACTCACAAGCGACAAATCCTCAGTGAACCTCAGATCGTCCTTTGATAGTTATTTAATTATTTTAGTCAGAACCAGTTCTAGTCCCTTTTCCCTCTTAATGCCCTAGGCATTTGGAAAATTTTAGAATGGTCAAATATTATAGCATATGCAATCGATCCTATACCCGAAGCGTATTGGACACGATGCATAATGTCTCACATAAAGACATGATACTTCATCATCTTTCAGCCATAATATTTTATGTGCCATGTTCCCACAATTCGAACTATGAAGAGGGATGCCGTAATCATAATCGAATTTTGAGAATGCACTATGTATCCTTGACTAAATTTATTAACATTTCTTGATCTAAGCTTTAGACTTTTGAAACGAAGTATAATATTCTCTCCCTTAATTATAGCAAAACAACTTTTCAACCCTTACAACTTTGCAAAATGAATCTTTGTTTTCTATAATTAATATTGCTAACTTGCAATACTTACCATAATAATCATGCTCCCACTAACATGATGATTATTTTCTTACCAGCATAACACTTATGCTCCCACTAGCTTTGACATGTATTCAGAAAACAATTGAACTTCTAGAAAACAATGCTTATTGAATTCCTTAGGTTCATATTTCTAACACCTAATGCTTTGATAAGCCTTTATCTAAGCTTTTTAAGCTCATACACCTTTGCCTTAGATAGCTCACATGTGTGTCTAAACAATTCAGAATTTAGTTACTAAGTCCCAAATGTTCAGATCAATTGTCAAATCTCACAATTCGAATTATGAAAAGGGATGCCGTAATCATAATCGAATTTGAGAATACAATTTTCACAATTGCTATCTTATTAAAATCTCTCTTAGTGAAAGCATTTCCTCACAATCATTTTTATGAAGGAGGAAAACCTTATGACACTTAGATTTTATGATGTATGTGTTCCTATCCATGTGAATTTGTCAAAACGAAAGTTTGCGACAAATCCAAAACCATATGGACTGAACTTGTTCAATCTTGATTTCTTGCCTCATTGTAACATGAATGCCCACCATGTCTTCCAAGCAACTCACCCTTTCGTATCAATGTACTTTCCATTGATCAAGGTGCTTTATCTTTACGCATTCAAATGAGAACTCATAGAACTCACATGCATAATTAACTCAATTGGAATGGCACAAAAAAAGAGTATGTCATCCACGATAGGCTTTAGACCTCAAGTCGTGTGCTACTGATGATCAATTAGGTTTACTCTTGATTTGTTCTTGAAACTTTTCAAGACCATTAAGACTCCCACTGACTCCTTGACATATAAGATTCTCTTGTCAGGAAACATTTCTTGACAAACAATTATTCAAGAGTTAGTGTAGCTTTTTGTCAAGTTTAACACTTCACACAATTGATCCTGGTTGGTCTTTGTCTTATCCAAGACATTACAACTTACCAATTTCAAATGTGCAAGAATAAGAAAAAATTTTCAAATTCCACATTTGTCGAGTGTTATAAACCTACTTAAGACTTGTCACTCATGTCAGAATCTTGACTCTAAGACTTGATATTGGAACGAAGTATGATTGACTTCTTGATTTAACCATTTCTACAATTCTCGATTCCTCTTCTTAGACATGCAATTGCACTAAGACTCACTTAGAGGATCTATTGAGATATGGTTCCTTAATCATTAAGACTTATCATAAAACACAATAAAAGGTACTCTCCCTTCTTCTTAGAATAGAGAAACTTTTATCTTTCTGCCTACTTGATTCTTCTTATTCGTTCTGCTATTGATTGAAACTCTTTCAATCAACTCAGAATTATACTTAATCTTATAAGTATAATCATATTTACTAGACTTTAGTAAATTATGACGAATATCTTTATTACTCTTGTGGTGGACTTGATCAACGCACAACCTAGTGTACTCGATCTCCTGGTCCTTCTCTTGACACTTTGCCAAAGAATTAGTCTAATTTCCAAAATATGAAGTTTCTCGTTCATCACGCAACCAAGTTGTATGATTCCAAGTTTCTGTCCAATTGAAACTTGGGCGATGAGAATCTTCCTCTATTTGGCAAATTCTTGACATTTCCACAAATAATATAATTAAGAATCAAATCCATTATAGAAACAATTAAACATCAATTTTTCATACACACCATTGCAAGGATAAATAAATAAGACAAAATCAAAATTTATTTTATTGCGGAAAAACTTGTCCTTACAATGTAATTCAACTGAAAAACTATGCTATTACATATTTCTTATCAATCTATCCTAACTCTAGAGTAGCAGCTCAAAAATCTGATCCTCGAGTCCATGCGATCGAAATCCATTTCTTCATGATCAGATTCAGCATGCTTCTGCCTTAAGCTTCCTCTCTTTTCTTCGATCCTGCAAAAACATCAAAATGTAATCTTATCACATAATGTATTTGAAAATCAAAAATAGGAACTTATAGAGTTAGTTATTGGATTTTACCTGAAGTAGAGCCATACGTCTTGACTCTCCCATCTCTTAGATCTCTCAGGTAAACAGGGCAGCTTCGTCTCCAATGCCCCTTCTCTTGGCAGTAGAAGCAGATGGACTCTTTTGGAATGGCACAAGGAACTATCTCAGAATTTACCTTTTGTGGATTTCCAATGTCACTATTATCAATGTCCATTGAAGTTTGGGAGTTTGATTTGCCAGACAAATTTGCTCGATTAGCACGCCAAATCATTTCTGATTCAGCAGCTATAAGCAAATAGGTCAAATCAATGAGGGTCACATCATGGTCCATCATATAGTACTCTCTAACGAACTCACTATATGATTCAGGAAGTGACTGAAGAACCCAGTCAACAGCCAATATTTCTGAGATATCGACACCCATCATCCTTAACCTATCAATGTGTGACTTCATCTCTAAGATGTGTGCACACACAAGTTTCCCATCTTCGTGTTTTCTTGCCAAAAGGGCTTGAGTGAGCTTGAACTTTTCAAGCCTTTGAACTTGTGGGTTAGGGAGAATAATTGGAGGAGGTGGAGGAAGTGAAGCATGACTCTCATTTCCTTGATCGTATCGTGGAACGTCATCTTCATTTGGAAAGCTTGTTCCAAGGGACTTGGGAAGACCATTGTAAGATTTAGACATCTACAAAACGGGAGAAAATTCAAGTTATTTGATAAGAATCCTTGATGTAACACCCAAATGAAACATCAAGGCTAGGATCCAACACAACATTCTACAACCTAGAAGAGGGATGCCGTAATCCAGTTGCAGAATATTTGAAGGTAGGTAAATGACGATTTACCAATTCCCACCATGAAAAACGAAAAAAGAAATTTAAGTTTTAAACGAATTGAAACTCCTAGATCTTTTGAGATTCATTGAACTTTTCAATGGCATGTTAAATCTCGATTATGCCCTTCTATTTGTGACTGGGATGCCGAGGATCACAAATAAGGTGTGAATAACCATGCGAATGTACTTGGTGCACTCAATGTCAGGCTCACCTAATCAATGTGCCGGTTAACCACACACGCTCCATTGATCTATGACAGACATCGAATCACCCTTCGTCACCAATGCCAAACCCAAATTAGTGTGCCGGTTAACCACACACGCTCCACTAACGTTTCGACAAAAGTACAAAGTGTAATTCCATGGATTAGCATACAATTCCACATTTTTCCTAAAGTAACTATGATTTGGGAATTTATAAAAGCATTTAGTTACTTTTTACTTTATTATACTTATAATGGAAGGTTTCGTCCTATCCTACCCGTTCGGCTAACGACCCTCCACTAGTCAAGAGTGCGGTGGGTAAGAGTGGATACCCATTCAATCGCCATTTTATAGGCAATTTCCTTAAACACCCCTTATAGACCAGCTTCGTGAATGAGGCCTACTAACGGTAAGACTGACTCTTTACTCATATATATAATATTAGACTTTTAATGTTACATATATATAGTATAGGGTGTATTTTACACTTTTAAAATACTAGGTGGTTTTATTAACTTTCTCTTTTAATTAAACTTTTAATTAACTTAACAAAACCATGAGGGTGTAATTTGAACTTTTCAAAATACTTGAGTTTTAGAATTTAAATATTACATAATTAAACTATTAATCAAAATTTTAAATTCCAAAACTTGAGGGCAAGTTTTGAAACATTTCAAAACATTAAGGTTTAACTATTTAAATTTCAAAAACAAACTTTTAGGTTCAAATTTAAACTATAAAACCTAAAGGGAGCAATTTGAAACTATTCAAACTTACTAGGGATCAAATAACAAATAATATAAATCAAACAATTAATTTAGTGATTATCTATATTTGACCTAATTCAATTTCTTGCAAGATAAGTTACCCAATTAATACAAATAATCAATTTTAATCATATAAGGAATTTATTATCTAATCAATTGGTAATTATCTTGTGTTTTGGCAAGGATAATCATTTAATTAAGATAAAATTCGGATTTTAACTTCAAAAAAACGATTTAGGCATCAAATCCAAGTCAAAATAGCAACAAAATCTCGAAATATCCTCTGCCTGACGCACAAACTCGTCGAGTCAGCTCTGAACTCGCCGAGTAGGGCCAACTCGCCGAGTTCAGATACTGACTCGCCGAGTTGAGTCGGGCAGAGGCAAAAAAACTCGATTTTCAGCAAGCAAAACAGTTAAGCATCACACACAATTGAAACCAATCAAGGCTCTGATACCACTGATGGGTTTTATGCATAAGAACAATCCTATGTGCTCATACAAACCCTAATGCTTGGATCTAGGTTTCTCTATTGTACATGCTTTGAATCTAAGACTTACAAACCCTAGATCTATCAAATAAGAACTGAAATAAGGGTTTAGTAATTACCTTTGATTGTTATATAGCAATAACAATCAATGCTTGCTTTGATTAGCTTCAGAAAGCTTAGTGCCACAAGTGTTGCACCTCTAATGGAGTCACAAACACCACTAAGCAACTTGGATGAAGAAGGAGGAGAGAGGAGGCAGCCAAAACGTCTAGAAACCCTAATCTCAGAGTTGTCCTCGTTTTTGGGCATAAAGGGCTCTTTATATAGGTGTAGGCTATTAGGGTTTACAACTAGGAAACCCTAATCTGACTGCTTAGGCCCTAAGCAGCCCATGGATCCCTTTCTTTAGAGTCATGGACGAAATCTTATGGGCATCCCCATAAATATCGTCCACTCCACTCTATGGAGTCCATTAGCCCACTCTTGCAATTATCTTATAATTACAATTCCAGTCCCTTAAGTTTAATTAATCTCTTTTAGTCACAAAATTAATTCTTAATTAATTCTTGACTAATATTAATTAAACAATATGATTTCTCCTTTAATATATTATTCTTATAATATATTAATAAATCATAATTCTCCTTAATTCATCCTACATATTGCTATGGTGAAGGCAACCCAAAAGGACAATGCTCATAATCAGGTCAAGTACATACCAAAATAGTTATGGACTTAGACACTAATCCAACAACTCGTTGCCGAGGTATTAGTTGGAGCATCTATCTTGTGGTCTTCAGGACGTGAGTGTGGGGTCATTCAAGCATTAGTGGTTGTCGGTTTCACTGGGATTCAGGAAGTGTTCATCTGGTTCTTAGAAGTGTGTGATCAATTGAGACTAACTAGTAATGGAGCACTAGTGGGAAAGAGTTGGTTGTCATCGGATCGATCGTTAGGAAGTGAGAAGGATTGAGAATCCTCCAAATTTCATGTATTATGAAGGCTTAGTCGAATCTAAGTGGGGGAGTGTTATCCCAAGATGCGGAAGTGGGAGAGGTTTTGAAACGGAGATAAGTTTCACAACCCGACAGGGAGAATAGAGGCCCTAGTGGCTGCTTGGTTTGAGGGTTGTGTTGATTGGGGGTTCGGTAAAACTCCCTAGCATAAAAACACGTCTTCTGGGTGCTTGATAGCAGAAGCTGGGGAACCAGGTTGGAGTTCTAGTCAAGAATCGAATTCAGTTCGAGTATTCGGTCGAGGGAGTGCTCGACTCTGAGGGTTTTTGGATGGATAGATTAAGGGTTTTGGTTAGCTGCCAGGGCTCGACAGTACATTCAGCACGGGTGTGCGGGTTATTTAGCGTATGTGGTAGAACACGCGGATCAGGGATCAGACCACGGATTTCCGATAGGGTGGACGATCTACATGAGGCCTAGGGTTAGGCTGGAGTTTGAGTCCACGAAAGGGATCAGGAGTTCGGAACCCCAAGTGGGTGAGAGCAATTTGCATGGGAAGGATCACCAGGAGGGGTGGTCCAGGGAGATACTCAACAGTTTAGAACGGTCCAGTCATACTAAAGACTTTGTATGTGTTTATAGATCTATATGCGAGTATTGAGTATGTTGCTATGCTATAGCAACCAGCAGGTCTGTCCCCAGGTATTGAGCATGTTGTTGGAGTAGGCTGAGGACTCCGGTGTATTTTGGGTTTGATCGAAAGTTGTTATTAGAGATCGGATGGAGTACAGAGGAATCTTGGTTATCTCATTGGTTCGGAGTGCCTCAAAGGATTAATATTTTTGGATCAGGTAATACTCCAGTTGGGGACTGGGAAGTAGATCCGATTGGGTATTCGTTAGCCTTAGGAAGGCTTGGGATTAGAATATCCTGTCATTCAGGTTCTGGGAACCGGGTTAGACCTTTCTTATGACTGTCTATGGCATTTGGATAGGATTGAGGCGGTAGGCCAACAAACCCTGAGAATTTCAACTCAATAGTTGAATTGATTAGACATGCTGGTATTCTAACCCAAGGGGGGGGGGGTGATATGGGTTAGATATAAGTGCCGTACTGGTTGGCCGGTAGTGGTAGGTATGGTGATGATGGTTTGAGTTATTGTGGGTCATGTAGCGTTCCTTATGTTGGTCGGAGTTGGTGGCAGGGCGTGGAAGCAAGTCCAACCAGTCGGTTTCTTTTTCGAGAAACGCATGGGACTGCTGTGTGTATGTGTCTTTTGGTACAGTAAGTGGTAAGGTGTCCGATGATCGGGTAGTGGGCAGACAAGCTGGGACCAAAGAGGTTTCGGCTTCGCTTGAGAAACGTCATATGGTAGCAAGAAGAGTTGAAATGGGTTTATGACTTGGGATTCATGTGTAGTAGTAGTTTTTGTATCGTTATGATGTTCGTGATGAGAGGAGCGTCGATTAGGCCCTTCGAGTGGCAGAGGAAAGTGGATATCTGCAGGGTCGGAGTGTTGGGCAACTGAGGTAACAACAGTAGTGTCGATCGGTCATCGGGAGCATTCTAGTCATGAGCTGAGGGTCGGGGAGGGCATACCAGACTAATGCTGTGGGCTCAGAGGCAAGCCAGACCTATGCCGAGGACCACGTAAGGGTATTCCAGTCATAGGCTGTGGGCATAGAGATTGTGTGGTTATGTCTGTTGGAGGAGCGCGTTCGGATTGGATGTATGGTTGAAGATTCGGGGGAGTTGCACTCGGTTGTGACGAATCTGAGGAGGGTGGATGAGACGCAAGGATAGATCCTTGGATCTCAAGTTATGGGTAGACCCGAGTTATGTTCATAGAGGTATTCCAATCTAGGGTATTCCATCCTAGGGATGACCGGACCCTGTGATTGATTGGACCTGATACGTTTGGTATTCCAACCCGAGGGTTGACTGGGCAAAACATGTGTGAGACGCGAGGGTATTCCATCCTAGGGATGACTGGACCCGTCGTAGGCATGCCTGGTATTCCATCTCGAGGCTGATTGGGCCAGGCATGAGTGTTCGTGTTTTAGTGGATTGATTTTGTATGATGTTGAGGGACAATTGTCCTGTCAGCACAAAGGGTTCGCCTCAGGAAGAGGGAAAGTTGGGTTTCCGATACGTTGGATCATCAGGATTTTGTCAGTTGGCAAGTGGCTTGTAGGTTAGACCTTTCTAAAAGGTTCGGTTGGGTTTTGCATCATCTTTCACGTCTCGCAGTTGCGAAAGTGCATCATGGATCAGGGGCGGTAGTATCGTTGGACGACATTCAGGTCGGTGAGCGCCTTTGTTGTGATGAGAGGCCTGTGGCCATTCTGGAGAGAAAGGGGGAAGGTTTTGCGGAACAAGGAGGTGTCTTTGGAAAAGATACAGTGGGAGCCCAAATGAGGGTCCGAGTGGACGTGGGAGCCGGAGGCAGAGATGCGGGAGCACTATCCAAGGTTGTTCACCCCAGCAGACTTCGAGGACGAAGTCTATTTCAAGTGGGGGAGAATTGTAACGCCCCGATTCTCGAATACCAATTTATGGTTATGAATTGTCATGAATTCAAGATTTACTCGACGAGTTGGTTGCCTGACTCGTCGAGTAGAAGCGGGTTTGGGCCACGTGTTTAAGTGACCAACTCGTCGAGTCGGAAGAGTGACTCGACGAGTTGGAGCTGGATGGTGAAACCCTAATTTCCGGGGGTTTGGCACCCTATTTAAGGGATCATTAGCCTCCCTTAGACCCTTTGCAGCCTCTTGAGAGTCCAGAAACCCTAGTTCCAGTGAGTGTGTGCCCCATTGTGTGTTTTAAGCTTTGGTAGAGGATTCTTGGTGAGAAGAGCTTGGGGGAAACAAGTGGATTGAAGCAAGGAACTCGTGGGAATCAAGATCTACTTCAGTTGGCATCTTTTGGGAAGGTATTAAGCTGTTATATTAACCCCATTTCATTCTAGATCTCTTTGGATGAAGTTTAGGGCTTCTTGGCTTGGTTATGAAGCTATTCTTGGGTATGAGCTCAGATCTGAAGTTGTAACTTCAGATCTGAACTCTCTTTGAATTGTAAGTCCATAAAGCTATCAGCTTTGGCAAGTATGAACCCATCCTTAAGTGTAAAACCCCATTTCAAGCTTGGTTTTGGCATTTTGAGTCATTAGAGCCTTGCATGCACGTAAAGTTTGCAACTTTACGTGATAAGCATGCCTTGGGAACTTGGATCCGCAGTATGGAGCCTTGGCATGGCTTAAAAAGCATCTGTATGGATGAAGGACTGAAAGGACTCGGCGAGTAGCATGGTAGACTCGACGAGTCATATGAAGATGGTCTTGAACTCGACGAGTTGGATGAACAACTCGGCGACTCCGATGAAGATTGCCTTGGGCTCGGCGAGTGGCATGGTGACTCGGCGAGTTGGCAAGTTATGCAAGGAACTCGACGAGTAGCTGAGGGTACTCGACGAGTTGAGGTCAACATGGACTGTTGACCTTGATAGTTGGCTTTGACTTTGACCTAGGGTTGACCGTTTTGACTTTTGAGAATAATTGGTAAGCGGGTATTTATGAATTGGATCATTGATGGTTATAGGTGTTGGAGCTTGGGGCAGTATTTCGGGAGTGTGATCTCATGGTTCAGTCCGGCATTGCAAGGTGAGTTATCCTCACTGTACTCAACGGTCTAAGGCACCAAGGCCGGCTCTTTGTCTTGTTATTGGGATTATTCTGTTATGATATGTTAGTTCGGTATCCTGGTAGATATGATGGTTAAATGCTAGTATGATCTGTTAGATCGGTATCCTGGTAGATCGGATGTGGTTATGCTTAGAGACCTATAGTTGGTCTGACTGCCTGCGTGCTAGTTGTTATGCCAGTTAGGTAGATATGTAGGACTACCTGTAGTATCATATGATTATCTGTATGTGCATTATTTGCGTTATATGTCGACATATTATGTGGGATGGGTTGAGGAGAAACTGCTCCGTGCGGTAACCAACAAACCCGAGAGCATTCCAGATACGAGCTGAGGAAGACTCGTACTGTGGGCTCGGTGGCAATCAAGATGTGAGCTGTGGGCTCGGAAGGCAATCCAGACTCACACTGTGGGCCCAGGGGTAATCCAGAATGTAAAGTTGTGGACCCAGTACATGCTGTTAATTGTATATTGTTATGTGAAGTGTTTCGGTATGTTGGCATTCCAACCCAATGGTTGAGGGCCTTGGGTATTCCATCCCGATGGATGATTGGACCCATAGTATGCTGTTGTTATTGTATGTGTATTGTTGTGTGTATGGGTATTTTTGGGGTAACTCACTAAGCTTTCAGGCTTACAGTTTCAGTTTATTGTTTCAGGTTCAGCGGAGGGCCGCGGGTAGGCGAAGGCGTGACCGTACACTTCCTCGATTGGCGATTATGATTTCTGGGAACTCTGATGTATAACTATTTTGAAAACAAATTGTAATAATTGAATGGTTTCAAATGGTTTAAAAAGTTTTAATTGGCTCGAATTTTATGGGTGTTACAATATATATATATATATATATATATATATATATATATATATATATATATATATATATATAAATAGACATGTGTATAATATTTTCAAACTTTAGTGAACAAATCATAAATCTCGATTCTCGATTCTTGTGCCATCAATCCTGTTTCCATAATAATTTTATGAAATTGCTTGTTGATTGTCCTGGTCGTTGTGATTTCAAAAAGGCAGTTTGATTTAAATTCTGATATACCAAACTCCGTGAATTAACGTTTAAAGTTTTGCGATTAATTGGGTCGGATTCGACAGATTTTATAAATCTGATTTTGGTTGAGATTAAAAATATTATAAATATATAATAAAATAATATACCATAATCTGCATTCAAAAACATGATACAAAATAGTTTACGAGATTCGTAGCCATTCCAAATGAAGCAATGCACAGTTCGTTTCAGGAAAAATAAGATAAATACTGATTTTTATAACTTTAAAGAGACGTAACTTTCTCATATGATATCCGTTTTGTACGTTCTTTATATCCACGAAATCAGGAGAACATAATTTATTCAAATTTCTTATCCATAACTCTCAAATAAACTTAATGCAAAATTTTATTTTAACGTCACAAATAAATTTAATTTTTGGTGATATTCGATTCGATCTTCAACGATAGATGGTTTGAGCAGTTTGAGATGTTCTAAAAGTAATTATACATAATATATCTTTAATATACATTATGAAAATAAAATTACATACAATTGGTCATTAACACATAGCGGTTCGTGGTGGTTTGACCGCCGAACTCTGACCAATTTTTACCAGTTGTAACACTCACGATTGAGCTCGTAAGGCTATAAAAACATAGAAGGAAGCCTCTACCGCTGAGTACAACCCCAAACCACCAAGCCTTATTGGTAATGAAGCAGGTCGCCATTGAATGTCCCTAAAGAAAGGACCCCCACAAACCACAATGTCTTTAATTGGCCTACATAACCCTTTATCAAAACACAAGGCTGCCTCCTCCATATGAATGAGTTGGCAAGTCCTCAGGCCAAAAAAAGTTTGATGATGCCCATGCAAGATGGAAGCAAAAGGAGCTCACTCTGGGGGTCATGTGGCTGTGGAAGAAGGCGCATCAAATCAACAGCCTTGACAACCCTCTTCTTGGCTAACCCGCTAATAAAACTCGCATGTCTACTAACGGCTCCCCCCAAGAAGCTTCACCCCCAATAACGGACGTCAAATGTAGCCCTGTCGAAAATACCCGATACTCGAATTACCCGCCCAATTTTTTCGGGTAACGGGTAAATCGGGTATCGGGTAAAATTTTTCGGGTAATTGGGTAACCCGATTTTTTTTCAGGTCAGGTATAGGGTACGTTTGTTGGGTTTCGGGTATACTCGAATTACCCGAATTACCCAAATTATTTTAAAAAATCTTTTTTTTTTCGTAGAGCTTGTACTGGTTTTTATTGCAACTAACAAACTCATTATCTTGACGAAACTTCAGAACATGGAAAAACTTATGGCTATAATTATCTTAAACATTTTAAACTTTTAAATTAAGATCTTTAAGTATTTGCTTTTTAACATCTTATTAGATTAGATTAAGCTGTTAAAAGTTTACTTGAGATCTCAAGTATTATTGACTAAAAAATCTCAATGTTCAAAGTTTGAGTAACTTCGTTTATGCCTCGTTTGTTTATATAAACAAGACTAATAGAGCACGACATATTTATTTCATTAAATTTATTTTCAGGTGTCATTCAAAAAAAAATTATATATTTCGGGTAATACCCGAATTACCCAAACCCGAATTACCCGAATTTAATTTGGGTCCGGTAACGGGTATTTTTTTTAACATGAAAAACCCGAATTACCCGAAACCCGAAAAAATACCCGATCAACACCCCTAGTCAAATGTCAGCAGATAATAAATCCACACGAAGCTTCCTACCATCACATGAAGGCCAAAATAGCTCAGTTTTCTTGATATTCAGTTCAAGACCCAATCACGGGTTGCCACCCTAATGATGTCCAATACTCTAACCACCTCACCTCCTTTGAATCTCCAATGACGGTCCCATCATCAAGATACCAAACATGAAGAAGATGCTTGCAATTGTCTGTAATCCGATGTACAAAATTAAATATGTAACATTCGCAAATAAAATTAGAATTTTTTTATAAAATCTAATAATTGTATAAGTTTGAAAAATTACAACATCAAACGCAATTCATATGTTCGAATAAATATAAATATACCTTTAAATATATTGATGGATTGAAATCATGTTAAAAATCAACCATTACTCAACCCGTTTCAAGTAAACCAGTTGAAAACTTCAAATAAACCTACTAATTTGTAATTGTCAGGTTGGTTGGTGTTAAATCGTTTTTTTGTCATATGTGGACGGAGAAAATGTTAATTTATTTCGATAAATAGGGTTATTTTGTATTTTGTCTTCTAAGTTATGTGGATGTAAATCTGTAATCGTTTTGGAGAAAGGCGGGAACAAAACTGGTTTGGTGGGACTGTGCGCCTAAAGATTGCATATTAGGTGTTTGAAACCAACAAGACTGTAACCAACAAATCCGATTTTACAACTCCTTCCTTCCTTTCACACACATTACAACTACTGTGTGTGAGAGATAGATAATTCATAATTCAATGGAGAGCAACGCAGAGTCGCCGCTTCTTACCTCAAAAGATGGCCAACAGAACGCTCACTTCACCGGAGACGTCGAAGATATTCCTCCGATCAACGGAATCAACGATTTCTTTGTCCAATTTGGCGTCGAATCAAAGAAGCTCTGGTACCTTGCTGGCCCTGCAATTTTCACCACCGTCTGTCAATACTCACTCGGTGCAGTTACACAAACCTTCGCCGGTCATGTAGGAATACTCGATCTCGCAGCTGTCTCAATCGAGAACTCAGTTATTGCAGGTTTCTCTTTGGGAATGATGGTTAGTTTTGTCAAGTTTTTTCCTCACCGAATTGGTTTCAGATATCGTTTCTGAAATCAAATTAACTATTTGAAATCGAAATTTCCCCCAATTAACTGAAACTCGATCTGTTAAATCAACAGATTGGAATGGGGAGCGCATTGGAGACTTTGTGCGGGCAAGCATTTGGAGCAGGTCAGGTGGATATGTTAGGAATATATATGCAGAGATCGTGGGTTATCCTCTTCGTAACTGGTCTCATTATGATGTTCCTCTACATCTTTGCAACTCCTTTGCTCCTATTGATCGGACAAACAGAAGATATATCTCACGCAGCAGGGAAGATGGCGCTATGGATGATTCTACAGCTATTTGCGTACGCCTTCAACTACCCAATCGCTAAGTTTCTTCAAGCTCAGAGTAAGATAATGGTGATGGCTTACATATCTGCGGTGGCGTTGGTGCTACATACGTTTTTTAGCTGGTTGTTGATGTTGAAGTTGGGATGGGGGTTATGGGGAGGAGCTATAGTGCTCAACCTTTCATGGTGGTTCATGGTGATTGCTCAGATGATATATATTTTCAGTGGGAATTGTGGTCGAGCATGGTTAGGGTTCAGTTGGGGCGCTTTTAGTAATTTATGGGCCTTCGTTAAACTTTCCTTTGCATCAGCTATCATGCTTTCGTAAGTATATTACCCCAATTACTCCTTTCTCGTTTCCAACAAAAAAACAAACAATGAAAACGTAACAAACTTCTACCTAACTTTAGAATACCATGTTTATTTATTTATTTATTTTTAAAAATATATGGTGTAGCTTGGAAACATGGTATTTTATGGCGTTGGTGCTTTTTGCTGGATACGAAGAATGCCGAAATTGCTGTGGATGCACTCTCCATATGGTTACTAATTTAGTATTATTTTTCATTATAATGTCATTCTTTTATTAATCGTAATTACTATAAATTAATCGTAATTAACTTTTTAATCTGTCATAAAACCACCACAAATTCTTAAACTTCCATTAAGTTTAGGCGTGATCGATAAACTAGCTATAAACTAGTAGATAATAGGTACTAGATAGTAGTAGCTAGTTAGGTAGTATTTAGGATGTTTGGCAAAAATATCTTTTTAAAACATGTAAAATTACATAAAAGAAATTATCTAAAACATGTTATTGATTTAAAAAAAAGTTTTTAAACGTTATTCGAACAAAATTTTATTTTACAAGTTTTTTCTTAAAAGTTATAAGCTTCCAAAAACTGCGTGCCAAACACGTGTTAAATATTTCTACATAGAACTCTAAAAAAAGTTTAAATGTATTTTTTTTTTCAAATTCTGTTTTATAAATTTGAAATTTCTCCTTATAGAATTCTAAAAAACTTTAAAAGCTTTAAAAAAATATTTCCCGAACACGTCCTAGAAATTTCTCCATATAGAACTCTAAAAGATTTAAATGTATATTCTTTTCAAATTCTAGTTTACAAATTCAAAAATTGTTCTTGAAATTTCAAAACTATTCTTATAAAGTGAGAAGTTGTTAATATAGTTTTCAAGTAAATTTCATTAAGTTTTTATTTATTTATTTATTGTTGCGGTTGTGGGGAAGCACTTTCACAATTTGACCGTGATTTTCATGATCATTTTTGTGATTGGGAAAATGATCATTTTGTTAAATGTCCCATTACAAAGTTGGATAAATGTAAATCATTTTTATAAATTTTCATAAATGTCTATCATGAATTCATGTATAATTTATGATAGAGTGTATTCTCCCATATCAGCCGTATAAATACTTGTACAATGATGTATCAAGGGCCATGTAAACAAATTAATACACGATGGTTCTAATCTTTAAACCAAATTTTGCAGCACAAACGTTGTTGGTTGGGCAGTTATGGTAGCACTTGGATTCAATGCAGCTATCAGGTTAATTGATAACCATTTTCCCTTAAAAAAACATCATTTTAATCAAAACCAAATAACTAATTAAATTCACATAATACTAAATCTATAAAGAAATATGCACCAGAGAATTGTTTGTATAAAATTGTATATGAATACAAGGGATACATGGGTACATATACAGTGAAAGTACAACTGAAACCTACATATATGGAAACACTACCCAGTAAACTTGACTAGACCAGGTTTACAATTGAATACATGAATGCACATGTGTTAATTGATTTTTGACTGTTATTACCCCCGACAAGCTCATGTGCGGGACGAACTTGGAGCTTGTTACATAACGAGCGGAACCTGTCTTTGTGTAGAGGTTTGGTAAATATATCTGCATGTTGGTCAACTGATGAGACATGAATGATGTGGAGTTTTTTTGCTTCAACCTGTTCTTTGACAAAATGAAAAGTAACATGCTTGGATCTGGTGCGAATAACTGGATTTTGAGTCATGAAGATGGTGCCAACATTGTCACAGAGAAGAAGAGGAACACAGGTGATTGGAGCATGAAGTTCAAAGAGTAGTTGCTTAAGCCAGATTAATTCAGCAGCTGTGTATGCCAATGCTCTGTATTCGGCCTCAGTACTTGAGCGAGCAACTACCTTTTGTTTTCGGGATGTCCAACTTATGAGATTCTGACCATGATATATGGCAATGCCATATTGTGATCTACTATCATCAGCATCAGATAAGCATCCAACATCCGAAAAAGCTAGAAGTGAAGTCTTGGTAGTTGGAGAAAAGTGTAAACAGTGAGTGATAGTGCCTTGTAGGTAACGTAAGATCCTTTTTACGGCTTGCCAATGAAGAGTAGTAGGGGCATGCATATATTGACAAACCCGATTGACCGCAAAAGTGATATCTGGGCGAGTAATGGTGACATATTGCAGAGAGCCAACAACCTGTCTATAAAGTTTCGGATCTGCAAATGGGTCACCATAACGAGTAAGCGTAGAGTTTGGATTAGCGGGATTGGAGATGGGAGTGGCTGATGACATGTGACTCCGATCAAGAATGTCACGAAGATATCCTTCTTGACTAAGTGTAAGACCAGATGTAGAACGGGTGATTGCAATTCCCAAAAAATAATGAAGATCTCCCAAATCTTTAAGTGCAAATGTAGAATTTAGTTGCTGAATGAATTGTTGTACGCGATGCACATCTGTTCATGTGATGATTAGGTCATCAACATACACAAGTATGTACATAACACCCACTTTTGATTTGTGCACAAAGAGTGACGTGTCTGAATGGCAAGCGCGAAATCCATGACCGGTTAGATATGACTTGAGTTTGGTAAACCAGGCTCGTGGCGCTTGTTTTAGGCCATAGAGAACTTTAGTGAGTTGACAGACATGTGTTGGTTTTGTATGATCTTCAAAGCCTCTTGGTTGTCGCATGTAGACAGCTTCATGTGGATCACTATTGAGAAACGCATTATTGATATCCAGTTGACGAATACACCAGCCCTTAGAAATAGCAAGAGATAAGACCAAACGAATGGTTGTAGGCTTGATAACCGGACTGAAGGTATCAAAGTAATCAACACCCTCTTCCTGACTAAACCCTTGAGCAACGAGGCGGGCTTTATATCTTTCAATTGTGCCATGCGAGTGTTTCTTTATCCTGAAAAGCCATTTTCAATCTACAAGATTGACATTAGGAGGACAGGGGACAAGGGACCATGTCTTATTTCTCATAAGTGCATCATATTCAATTTGCATAGCATCTTGCCAACATTTGTGTTTTATGGCTTGACTAAAGTTACGAGGTTCGCGAGTCAAGGTGGTGGTGACAGATGTGAAAGCCTTAGGTTTTAACGAATTTGTTTGAGCTCTTGTAACCATGTGATGTTGATTGTTCTCGACCTGTCGAAAGTGGGAAGGGACAGAAGGAGATTGACGAGCAGGAGAGCTTATAGTAGACTGCCGATACCTAGGGCTTATAGAGGGGGACGGTGGAACCGTAGATGGAGGAGGAGAATTAGGGGAAGGAATAGCTGGAGATGTATTTGTAGGAGTTGGGTCATCGGGTATGGGTAGAATTTGGGCTACAAGAATTGGGCCAATATCGACAGAAGTGGACCGCACAGAAGATACATTAGAAAATGGTGGCTCGGAAGGCTTGGAATAAGGAAATATGTCTTCATTGAAGATCACATGCCTGCCAATGTATAGTCTTTTGGATGAGGGATGATAGCACATATAGCCTTTATGAGTAGGGTTTTAGCCAATGAAAACACAAGAAAGTGAACGAAAATCGATTTTATGTTGATTATAGGGACGTAAAAATGGATAGCATAAACACCCAAAAGTTTTAAGAGATGTATAATTAGGAATTTTAGAATAAAGTTTTTAATATGTTGACAAGTAATTTAGAACAGGTGTAATGGTCCGATTGTGAAGGTATGTTGCAGTTTTAAATGCATGTTCCCAATATTCATGAGGAAGAGGTGATTGGGCTAAAAGAGTAAGACCTTTTTCAATGATAATGCGATTTCGGCGTTCAACCGCACCATTTTGCTCATGTGTGTGCGGGCATGAGACACGATGGATAATTCCATGAGTGTTCAAGAAATTGGAAACATTTCGATATTCACTGCCCCAATCGGTTTGTAAGCTTTTGATGGTACAGTTGAATTGCGTTTGAATGATAGTTCGAAATTGAATAAAGGTGTCAAACACTTGAGATTTATGGGACAAAAAATATATCCACACGAATTTGGTACAATCATCGACAAATAAAACAAAATATCGGTTTCCATTTATTGAAAAATGTGGGGATGGTCCCCAAACATCTGAATACATTAATTCAAAAGGTTGCAAAGCAGAAACATGCTTGTGAGTAAAGGGAAGTCGATGACTTTTTCCTAACTGACATGGTTCACAAACATTTGGAAAGTTTTGAGAAGAAATGGGAAGTTTATAAAGAGACAGAAGTCTTCTAAGTAAAGGAGCATGAAGGTGAGCCAACCTTTTGTGCCATCCATGTAGAGTGGTGCGAACTCCAGAAAGGGCCATGGAGCATTTGGCTTTATTAGGGAAGTGAGGGAGGCGATACAAGCCTTGATCAATGTCCTCTTGAAGGAGTGTGTGTCCCTGCAAAGACTTTACAGTACAATGAGAAGGCCATAACTAAATATATACATTATTGTCCGATGTTATTCTTGAGACACTAATGAGATTTTTAGTAAGACGAGGGACCACAAGAACAGATGGCAAGTTTAGTTTATGAAAATATGATGAACCTAGATGAGAAATAGGAAGGTCATTACCATTTCCAACTTGTAGTTTTTCGGTCCCATTGTATAGCTCAGTGATTTGAAGCTTCTGAAGGTCAGGTGTAACATGATCTGTTGCACCTGTGTCAAAGTACCAAGAGCAACTGATGATGGACTGTGATTTTGAACTAAGTTTGCTTGATGAGAATTGGACCGAGGATTGGGCCTTCTGGAAGGGTAATCTGTTTGGTTGGTGCGTTGCCAACAGTCAATTGCTTCGTGTCCATGTTTATTGCATAACTGGCACTGAGGACGTGAGCGTTTGTGATTGTCATAAGATCGATTTCCAGAGGCTGATGAAGAGGAGAAATTAGAGCTGGAGGTGGACCTCTATGAACGATTGACATTGAGTGCAAGCGAATTTGTGACAGCAGGTGGCGGTGCTGGGTTTTAGGCAGCCTGACGAGTGATTTCCTGTTCCAAACGGGACTCCTCTTGAAACAGCATACCCACCGGTTCATCAATAGAGTCATGATCGTTATGAATCATGTAAGCAGTAATAAATGGACCATAGGAGGAGTCAAGATCCGTTAGGATGTATCCAATCAGGTCTTCATTTGAGATTGGGTATGAATTCTCAGCAAGAGAGTCGGCTATGGCCCATTTGCGCTCGACATACTCGAGCATAGAAGAAGAGCCCTTGGAAATTGACTGCAGTTCGGCCTTCATAGTCATGCGACGAGCCCGAGTTTGGGCCTGAAATGTCTTGTCAATGGCTGACCAGACTTGTTGAGAGGAAGAGCACCTAGCGACGATCGCAAGAGCCCTCTCCGAGAGGGTAGACTTGATCCAGAGAAGTACAAAACTATCACGCTTCTTCCATAGAGAATACTCAGGATTGAGATTGGAGGTGGTAACCCCTTCAGCGTTGGTGGTAGAGATAGTTGCAGCAGGTGGAGTGGGAGAGAGGACAAAGTCAGCTAGGTCGAAGGTGGTTAGGGCAGAGAGAATTGTGGAACGCCATAGTGAGTAATTTTCCCGTTCGAGCTTGATACTGATCGAAGGGATCTGGAAATTGAAGGGTGCTGAGTTGGTAGTGAGGCTAAGAAGAAGAGAGTTGTTAGCCATGGAGGTTGATTTGAGATATTTATGGGTGCTCTGATACCATATAAAGCAGAAATGCACCAGAGAATTGTTTATATAAAATTCTATATGAATACAAAGGATACATGGGTATATATATATAGTGAAAGTACAACTGAAACCTACATATATGGAAACACTACTCAGTAAACTTGACTAGACCAGGTCTATAATTGAATACATGAATGCACATGTGTTAATTGATTTTTGACCGTTATTAAAATCCATTTTTTTTTTTAATTTTTTATTTTGCAGTGTAAGGGTGTCGAATGAGTTAGGTGCGGCCCATCCAAGAGCTGCAACGTTATCAGTTGTGGTGGTTGTTTTTTCTGCTTTTTTCATCGGAGTTTTGTTGGCCATGATTCTGGCCATTTTCCAGCATCAATATCCAGCCTTATTTTCTGATAATTTAAAAGTTCAACAAGCTGTTTATGCTCTTACTCCATTACTAGGGGCTTGCCTTATCATTAACAATATTCAACCCGCACTTTCCGGTATGTGATTTTTGTTTCACATAATTTTAATTTTGCAAGTTTAATTACATCATTAAAACTTTCATAATCGTTAAATCAGACCATAATCTTGATGAAGATGATAGTGAGTTTTATGGGTAGATTAGAGCTATTCACGGATGGAGTTGGAGTTGGAGATTCCATTTCATTGCGTATTTGGTTGACAATTCTACAAAATCTAATTCCGTTGGTGAAGGAATCGGATGGAATTTGAATTAGGGATTTCATTCCATAGCATGTTTGGTAGCGGGATGGATAGAATTCAATTCCACAGAATCCTTCAAGACGTGTTTGTGTCGTGGAATAGAAATTTAAAATTCCATTCAATAGCTTCTTTAACTGCCAAATGGATTTAATTAATTTTTGTCAGAATCCTACAAATTCCATTTCTTCCCTTGTTTGTTAAAAACTAAAATAACCCCATATTATTGACTGATTGATTGAAATATATGTATATTTAAAAACGTAGGGGTAGCAATCGGGGCAGGATGGCAAGCAGTAATCGCTTATATAAATATTGCATGCTACTACATATTCGGCGTACCTTTGGGGCTCTCTCTGGGATTTGTTGCCAATTGGGGTGTAAAGGTTGATACACTATTACTCATCTTTGTAGCAGTACATCATGCATTCATGCAAAAACATGAAATTTATGACTCAAAAATCAAAATTGATATGTACGCTAATTTTGCGGAAATTGCAGGGTATATGGGTAGGCATGTTGACTGGAACCGTGGTACAGACTTTGATTTTAATTTGGATTTGCTACAGAACCAACTGGGAAAAGGAGGTACTTTTCAGTTTTCACCTTGTATATTTTTTCTCATTCAATAAATTTTCAATCATCTAATTAGTATATATATATATATATATATATATATATATATATATATATATATATATATATATATATATATATATATATATATATATTGAAACAACAAACTAATCCTATTCTTAAATACCATCTATGTCTCTTAGTGAGATTTGAACCATGATGACTCTTTACCATTAGGCCAAAAGCCTTTTGCTTATTGTATATTATGTATGTTGTGAGAATCAAACTTATCCGAATCATGCACGTATGGATATTGTAGGCATTTTTGGCTGAAAGGAGAATAAAAAAATGGTCGGGTCAAAAAGAGGTGGAGGGAGAGCAATAAAGTTCTTTTGTTTGATGTTAGTTTGGATTTGAATATTGTGCAATTCCTCATTTTCTTCAAATCATTTCACCAAAATAGAATCAAACTTGATGACGGTTTTCATAAATCTTTTGTAATATCGTGTTTGGTTGGTGACGGATGTTTAGGATGTTATTAGGAATTTAATAAATACTTAACAAACACGATTCATGTGATGTAGATTTATACAAAATATGTCCATTTTTGGTTTTTGTCAAAGCTTGATGAATTACTAAGATCTGTTTGATATAATGGAAATTATATTTGATTGTCATGTTTGTTTGGTTTGAATTGAAAGAATCATTTCATATATGTTTTTTGTTATGTATAAATAAAACACTAAATAAAATTAGTTTGATAAACAGAAAATAAAAATATTATTTTATGAAATTAAAATTTAATTATTTTAAAGTGTATTGTTAAAGAAATTACATATAAAGATAGTTCATTATTTTACTAGAAAACAGACTTTAGCGACCGAAAGTACCATCGATCTATAACCCCTCTCTAATTTTTGTTGTTGAAAAGAAGCAGCACATTTAGCATCAAAACGTTTCACAGTCATCAACAAATTACTATACAATTACAACAAATTATTCATCGTTAACTTATTTTGAAATGGCCAAATTTTTACCGATTAATAACTGTTTTAGGAACAAAATTTCCATTGATATTAGAGACACTTTGCCGTTTACAGGTATTTTCAATTGGTGTTTTGATTTGTTAGAAGATTAGAAATATTATAATTTTATATGCATTAATATTTTTCTCTACAACGTATTTCACACAAAGTTATCTTTTATTACAACCATATAAAGAAGTATATCAACCAAACTAACACTTTGATTGTATTTTAAAAGAAGTCGAGATGGAAGAATGCAATGCCACTCAATGTCCAATGGAACCGAGACTAAAATTATCGAAAGCCGAGAATAAACCAGAAGTTGAAGCCACTAATTACAGAAGGATAGATGGATGCTTACGCTACCTCCTTCACACTCGTCCGGACTTATCTTACTCAGTCGGTGTAGTAAGTCGTTATATGCAAAGTCCGAGAGAATCTCATGCGCGTGCGATCAAGCAAATTCTTTGTTAGTTGGATGCTTACGCTACCTCCTTCACACTCGTCCGGACTTATCTTACTCAGTCGGTGTAGTAAGTCGTTATATGCAAAGTCCGAGAGAATCTCATGCGCGTGCGATCAAGCAAATTCTTTGTTACCTTCGCAGTACAATTTCACTTGGAATTAAATATGAAAAGTGTGACGAGTTTAAACTTTTGGGTTATAGTGATAGTAGTCATAATGTAGACAGTGATAGTAGTCATAATGTAGACATGGATGATGGTCGGAGTACTACGGGTCACATTTTCTTTCTTGGTAAATCCCTTATTACGTGGTGCTCGCAAAAGCAAGAAACCGTTGCTTTATCTTCATGTGAAGCCGAGTTCATGGCAGCTACTTCAGCAGCATGCCAAGCAATTTGGCTAAGGCAGTTGCTCGCGGAGGTGACCGGATTAGATAAGCAAAAGGTGTTGATTTGTATAGACAACAAGTCGGCGATCGTGTTGTCTAAAAATCCGGTGTCTCACGGGAGGAGCAAACACATTCACACTCGTTTCCACTTCATTCGAGAGCATGTGGAAAACGAGCAAGTTAAAGTCGAACACGTGGCGGGAAAAGAACAAGTAGCGGATCCCCTAACAAAAGCCTTATCGCGAGTAAGGTTCGGTGAAATGAGATCGTTACTCGGTGTGTGCGAGTTGCCGTCTCAACCATTCAGGGGGTGATTGTTGGACGAATGGGTTGAGACCATAGGCTTAATGTCGCGGGTCGACCCATCGGTGTTTTGGAGTGTTGTCCAAGATACGTGTTATATGGAAGGTTTCCTAATTCATTGTTTAGGAGTTGTAATCCAATATGAATTCTAGATCTATATATGTATGTGTTGATCATGTATAAAGAAGTGTATTGAATCCTTTTTATAAACCGCTGTTTCTTGCAAACATCGTTTAAAACCCATTCCTCGTAAGATGCCATCAAGTTTAATGTTCCACGCCCTTGGTGCTTGTCTTAGGCCATATAAAGCTTTTGCTAACTTGTAAACTTTTTCTTCTTCTCCTTTTTTCTCAAAACATTCGGGTTGTCGTACGTACACTTCTTCTTTTAATTCACCGTGCAAGAAGGCCGTCTTCACATCTAAGTGATAAATCTTCCATACTTTCCCAGCCGCATGAGCAATCAATAAACGTATTGTCTCGAGTCGAGCTACCGGCGCGAAAACTTCATCAAAATCAATGTCGTGTTCTTGTACATAGCCTTTTTCTACGAGTCACACTTTGTACCTAGAAATAGATCCGTCCGTGCTTTTTTTTGATTTTATATACCCACTTTAATCCGATGGGTTTGACATTCTTGGGAAGAGACACTAGCTTCCAAGTTTTATTCCTTTCAATTGACTCGATCTCATCTTTCATTGCCTTAAGCCATTCAGGTTTCACAATGGCTTCTTTAAAAGTACTTGGTTCCTCGTCAAACGATAACATTAATTCGTTCATGTTAAGCTCATAATCATTGAGGTGAAATGGCAAAACGGAAACACGATTAGAACGACGTACCGGGTTATTTTCAAACTCGTTATTGCCGTCGGACTCGTGATCGTTGTTGGCCGTATCAGGTTCGGTCGAGATTGGGTTGTCTGCTGGGCTCGGCGCTGCTGGTGGGCTGTTATTTAAATGTTGCGGAGATGGGGTAGCATCGGTATTAGGCTGGTGAGGCCCATTATGCGGCTGATTTATCCAAGTGGCCCAAGCAATTTTGAAAGTGCCAGAATCATTTTCTTTTTTCGTTGCTACTGTTCTCGTGCCTTTTTCCATTGCCATGACAACTTTTCATCATATGTTACATTATTGCTTATAATAATTTTTTTTTCATATGGATTAAATAAACGAGCACCTCCCGAACCCGGTTCCTTCCCAAAATAAACCATTGGTCTCGATCTATCGTCAAGTTTCTTTATATGTTTCGAAACAACTCTTTCATACGCAACGCATCCGAACACCTTTAGATCTTCAAGATTTGGTTTTTGACCATAGAGTTTTTCGTAAGGCGTGACTCCTACTAACGTTCGCGTAAGGGTACGATTTATAATATAAGTTGCATGTCGAACAGCTTCACCCCAAAACTGATTTGGAACTTCTTTTGCTTTCATAAGACATCGCGTCATCTCGATTAGTGTCCGGTTTCGTCGTTCTACTATGCCGTTTTGTTGGGGTGAGTACGGAGTCGTTAACATTCTTGCAACACCTTCTTCACTCCAAAAACGATTAAAATCGTTTGAAGTAAACTCTCCCCCTCCATCCGTGTGGAACGTCTTTATAGCCTTCCCGGTCCTATTTTCAATGGACTTTTTGAATTTTTTAATTACATCCGCCGCGTCGTTTTTGTGTTTCAACAAAAAAGACCACATGTATCTAGAAAAATCGTCAATTAGAACCAAAATATAAATGTTACCGCCCATCGTGGGAGGATCAATAGGACTGCAAATATCTCCATGTAGCATCTCGAGAATATTTTTAGACTTATAATTGGTTTTCCTCGGGAATGTGTGTTTGTTTTGTTTGCCTATCATGCAAATTTCACAAACTTCTTCTTGATGTTTCAAAACTGGAACTCTACTAGTCAACTTGTGCATCATATTCACCGCACCAAAGTTGATATGGCCTAGCCGTGCATGTCATAATCAAGACTCGTCATCAATCTTTGCTTGCAAACATTAGAGTTTTCCAACTTTAAGTTGTGTTTTATAAAGACGATTTTCACTACGTGGAACCTTCATTAGAAACCTTCCATTTCGATCTTTCATTGTCAAGTAATCACCATGCATTTTAATTTCACTACCGGATAGTTTCGTTTGGCCAAGACTAATGACATTGCTACGAAGAGAGGGAATATAGTAGATATCTTTCATAACCTTTTGCTCACCGTTTTTACCTTCGAACAAAATTGATCCTTTTCCTTCAATTCAAACACACGAGCCATCTCCAAATCTTACTCTTCCGGTTATTCGTTCATTCATCTCCGAAAAATATGAGTACTTCCCGGTCATGTGATTACTTGCCCCATTGTCGAGGTACCACATATCATCGTCTTCTTGATTCGCCTCTACTGTGGGTGGAATGTATTTGTCTTCATTTAGGAATATTGTCTTCTCTTGCATCATAAAAAAATGTTCCTTCTTCGTGATCGACCTCCTCTCGGGCATCGTTGAGATTTGCTTCATGTTTCCTGTTACGTTCGGGGCATCACGAAACAAAGTATCCGAACTTATCACACCGGTAACACTGAATATTTGATCGGTCTATTTGTTCATGATTTTGCCTTTTTGTCTTTGATCATCACGATTCTTTGATGAGTCCCTTTGATCGTGGTTTTGGGTGTTATCTTGACCACGACCACGTCCTCGGCCTCGTCCCCCACGGTATGCACCACACCCTCTCCCACAGCTTGATTCTTGGTTTCGATTTGAGTTTTCGGTCTTGGCATAAAGTAGCTTTTCATCGGAATCGGATGCTTTGCCGGTTTCTTTAGTCCATTCCTTATAAGGTTTCAGCTGCCCAACTACATCTTCAAAAGTAATGGTTTTTAAATCCAAAACTTGCTCGAGTGCTGCTACGATGTGAATGAATCGACTAGGAAGACTCGTAAGAAATTTCTTCACCAACTTCTCTTGAGAGATTGTTCCTCCAAGTGTCGCTGAAACGGTAGCAAGGCTCGATAGTTTTGAAGAGAAATCATCAATAGTGCTCGTATCTTTCATCTTCAAACTTTCGAATTCCGAAGTCAATGTTTGAAAACGTGCTTCCTTCACTCGATCCGCACCCATGTTCCGAGATTCGATTGCTTCCCACATCTCCTTAGCAGTGGCGAGATTCCCGATTTACAAGATTAAATCTTCCGGTATTGACTGAAACAATAATCCCATCACGATATTGTTTCTCTTTGCATCCGTTGAACCCGGATCAACCACGTCCCACACGCCGTGAATACCGAGTAAAACTTTCATACACATGTTCCATATCGTGTAGTTTAATGACGTCAACTGCGAAAATTGAAACGAGATCGAGTGTGTCTCCTTCGCGGGAAGATTTGCTCCGTCTCCTGACATGGACAGTCAACAGGAAACCACACACCTTTATCTTCAATAGGTGAACAATAAAATATTGATTCCAATTAAGAAATTGGAAACGGCGACCAATAGGACCATAATCGCTGCTTGCTTTCTCTTTAATTGGACCATAAGAAAACAATTGTTTTCTTCAAAACGTGTTCTTGATCCAGGAGCCAATTAATAAATAATTGGGGTAAGAGGAAAAGCAACAATTTTGCATACGAAGAAAATGTAACGACCAAAAATTTCAACCAATTTAAAACATTTTATTTCATTCAAAAACCATTAAGTTCATACATCTTGTTTTCAAAATAGTTTAAACATCAGAGTATCCCCCAGAACCATATCACATAAATCATAAAACATGAGGAGCGGTACGATCACGCCTTCGCCTTGCCACGATCTCCTGAAGCACCTGAAACAATAAACCACAACTGTAAGCCCGAAAGCTTAGTGAGTTCCCCCAAAGCACCCATACACACATAAACATACGCATACAGCAAAGAACAACATACTATGGGTCCAATCAACCTTCCAGTTGGAATACCCCTGGCCCTCAACCATCGGGTTGGAATGCCTACATACTACGAGCCCAATCATCCTACCGGGATGGAATACTCTCGGCCCACAACCATCGGGTTGGAATGCCCATACACCTATACGTACAACAATAACTACTATGGGTCCAATCATCTCGCAAGATGGAATACCCCAGGCCCCTCAACCATCGGGTTGGAATGCCAACATACTATGAGTCCAATCATCCTACCGGGATGGAATACTCCTGGCCCACAACCATCGGGTTAGAATGCCCCACTTCCTATACATCCAGTAACTATTATTACTATGGGTACAATCATCCCTCAGGATGGAATACCCCAGGCCCCTCAACCATCGGGTTGGAATGCCAACCTACTATGAGTCCAATCATCCTACCGGGATGGAATACTCCTGGCCCATAACCATCGGGTTGGAATGCCAACCTACACTCGCAAACATGCACACATAACAGGCAACCACATAATACTTACAGAACCAAGATACTAGGGCCCTATCATCCTACCGGGATGGAATACCCTCTGCTACTGCTCAACATACACAGCCCGCAGGTAACCTCCTACCAGCGTACATAAGGCAAGACCAACTACATGTCTATAAATAACCACTACCCAACTACCAGGGCGTTGATCCAACAGAACTAGCCATCACTTAACTATCCATTCCTCTAGGATACTAAGCTAACAAGGCATATCCACATATCATTATCCTATCTACCAGGATACTAGCAAGCATATCATCACATAACATAACAAACTCTAAACAACAATTCAAAGGGCCGGCCTTGGTGCCTTAGACCCTTGAGTACAGTGAGGATAACTCACTTGAAATGAAGAATTGAACCACGGAAGCGCACACCCGAAGCACTGCTCCAAACTCCCACACCTATTGCCATCAAAGGACCATTGACATAAATAACCAATTACCATAACACCCTTGAAGGTCAAAGTCAAAGTCCAGGCCAAAGTCAAACTTCCTGACTGACCCTACTCGCCGAGTCAACCCGTTGACTCGTCGAGTCCTTATACTCTGAAACTCTTAGAACACGACTCAACTCGCCGAGTCGCCCCAAGACTCGTCGAGTCCAACGATCTCCGAGTCCCATCCTGTCCAACTCACTGAGTCACTCCTCGACTCACTGATCTTCGTCTTAACCAGAAGAGGTTAGGGGTTCTGCGACCTGACTCGCCGAGTCCAAGAACAGACTCGCCGAGTCCAAGGCAATCTTCAACAGACTAGCCGAGTTGTTCTTCAACTCGCCGAGTCCATGCACATGTTCATACAACTCGTCGAGTACACCCATGTGACTTGCCGAGTCTCTCCAGTTCTCAATCCATGCAGAGGCTTTTCGAGCCATGCAGGGGCTCCAATCCATAGATCCACTCTTCTACAGCCTAACCCTCACATAAAGTTGCAAACTTTACGTGAAACCAAGGAGATATAAGCCCAAAACACTCTAGGGCTAGGGTTCATGACAAAGGGGCTTTACCAACAACTCTTAGACTGAAGCTTTATGACATTTTGGACCATCACAAGCCTAGATCTGAAGTAGCAACCTCAGATCTAAGCCTCTAACTCAAAATAGCTCTCAATCATACCAAAAATGCCCCAATTCTCAAATGATAATAGATCTAGATGCAAAAGAGCCCAAGCAACAGATTAATACCTCCAATATAAGCTCCAACTGAAGTAGATCTCGGATCTACACCACTCCTTAGCAGCAAACCTCTTGATCTTCAAGCCCCTTTCCAAGATTTTCTCCTCCAAAGCTCTATTCTCTCTATTAATGGAAACTCACTCGATTCTAGGGTTTCTGGATCTCAAAAGGGTAGCAAAGAGGCTGAGGGTGGGTTATAATGTGCTTTAAATAGGGCACAAACCCCGGGATTAGGGTTTTCTCTCTTCAGCACCAACTCGTCGAGTCCAAGCCGCCGCCTCGGCGAGTTGGCCACTTAATCCGCGATAGAATCCCGCTCCGACTCGGCAAGTAAGCGGACCTACTCGTCGATTTCCTTTCCTAAATTTACACTTTTGGCCCTTCATTGAACAATTGAAATTTGGGGTGTTACAGAAAAGCTTTTGCCGCCTTGAAAAAAAAATCAATTGATCGGAAGCCACAGGGTGTCGCTCGCTCTGATACCAATTAAAGAAGTATATCAACCAAACTAACACTTTGATTGTATTAGAGAAATTCAGTATCACAAAAACTCTAATAATTGACCTATCTTTATACATGATCAACATGCATATATATATATATATATATATATATATATATATATATATATATATAATTCATATTGGATTACAATTCCTAAACAAAGAATTAGGAAACTTTCCATATAACACGTATCTTGGACAGCACTCCAAAACACTGATGGGTCGACCCGCGACATTAAGCCCATGGTCTCCACCCATCCGTCCAACACCATATATAAGAATAAAATTTAAACATTGTATTTTATTACAACCATATATAAGAAACAAATTTAAACATTGTATATACATAAGTAATGCAATATCCAACTACCTAGTTTTACCACTACAAT
Source organism: Lactuca virosa (assembly GCF_052849685.1). Lineage (NCBI taxonomy): Eukaryota > Viridiplantae > Streptophyta > Magnoliopsida > Asterales > Asteraceae > Lactuca > Lactuca virosa. Next base: position 33,594,394 of record NC_136426.1, on the reverse strand, counting down.
GGTTCTAACACAAAACTAGTACCCCTCACCCTCTTAAACACTAAAAATGTTAATGTACATAACAAGTACGCAAGGTATATGTAGGCAAAACATTACTTGGTAATATTTTTCAAAAACACTACCATTTAGTAGGGTTGAGCGTGACAAGGTTTTTGTTAAAACCGCACTGAAAACCATATAGATCGTTTTTTAGTTTGTTAAAACGCAACGTTCGGTTTTGTGTTTAGTGCGGTTTGCGGTTTTAGGTGCGTTTCAATTTCTATGTGGTTGGGTTCGGTTTATAAACCATAATAAATATGGTGCAGGTTTTACATCTGGGAGGTTTTAAAATCCCCAAAACTTATGGATTATAGCCATATTTTCTTGGATCTATAATAAGTCACATACAAATATAAAACAACGAGTTAGTGATTAAAATTCTAGAAAATTTCGAAAGAAATATTGAAACTATGGCCGCTTGAGACGACTTAATATAATATTTTGTTAGCTAAATATTCACTTTGCAAGTCTTCGAACTAAATCTTAAAAATGAAATTTCATGTTTTTCTTTTTAGTCTATTTTAATTAAAAACATAAAATTAATAATATATCTTATAGATATTAAATAGGTGATATATATTATTTATTTAAATGGTGCGGTATGTCTAAGCGTGTTTACGAATGGTGCGTTCTGATATTTTTGGCGCGGTATCTATAAATGCAAAACCATACCGCACCGTAAATAATTGTTATTTACAAAATTAAAAACCACAACATTAGTTTTTTGTTCAGTTTCAGTTTGCCAGTTTTTTTTTTGGTATTTTCTTGAGGTTAGGTTTTTGTCCACCGCTACCCTTTACTAGAAAACTCAGGATAACACACCGATATCAAAACATTAATAACTCTACTGAACTTTTAGTCATCCATCGCTAAGTTTAAAAATTAAATTTTGGAGAAGTTAACCTTAGCGACAAATTATCATTGGACCAATTAATTTCAAGAATTATTCCCCTTTTAGTACAGAATAGTGACAACACATGAAGATAATATTGACTTTCATACTAATTAGACAATAGTAAGTCACTAATGTATTTAGAAATCCAAAATAAGTTTTGTGCAAGATCAGTCGCTAGATGGATTTTTTGGTAGCTAGATCACATGTGTGAAAATCTGTTTTTTGTAGCCACGAAATATTTAATTTGTGTATAGAAATACAACAAACGTCACAAAGGTGGTGTTCGTTAATTAGGTACTTAGATAAGGAATATCATCATGGTGTCAAATTTTATTTCTGCTGAAAATTTTCTCCTTTCTATTAGAGAATTCTACCGAAGTTACATGCTTTTGAAATTAAAACAAGGATAAAATTTAATAACTGAAATATAAAGCAAACAAAAGCCAACACACGTACCTACAACAAGAATCAACTTAAAACAATCATTTGCATAAAACGAAAAATACTCGCCTTAATTAGCTTTATTGAACCAATTATTGCTCGACATCCACCTCTTTTTGACCCGACCATTTTCTAATTCTCTTTTCAGCCATGGCTGCCTAAAATTTCAGAAAAAGAAAAAGAAACAAGTCAAATTTGAAAAGCTGATTAAGGATTGAAATTGTTTTAGGACATGAGAAGAGGACACAATTGGTAATGTGGTGAAAAGTACCTCTTTTTCCCAGCTGGTTTTGTAGCAAATCCAAACCAAGATCACAGTTTGTACCACTGTTCCAGTCAACATGCCTATCCATATACCCTGCAATACTTGATAACATTAGCCTACATATTAATTTTGACTAGTGTAATCAAAATTAACTAGAGTAAGGTTTCCCTATACAATTCTTTTGAATGTCATTTTATGGTTGAAAAATCCATATCTTTTGTATCACTAGTTGGGACAAAATGGGAAAAAAAGAACTACATGCGTGCGATGTTTTGTAAAATTTGTATTGGTTGACAATGGTTTATGATGGAATGCAGGAATAATAAAATTAGCTTGCAGACCTTTACACCCCAATCGGCAACAAATCCCAGAGTCAGTCCCAAAGGAACGCCAAAGATGTAGTAGCATGCTATATTTATATAAGCAATCACACCTTGCCATCCTGCCCCAATTGCCACCCCTACATTTTTCAAATGAAAGATGTAATTAACAAGACCAGAAAAATTACAAATACCAAGAAGTCACATGCAATAAATTTTGCCAACGTGAACTAGCTAGCCTAGTCGTAAAACATATATGAGTAGTTTAGAAGTACTATTTAGTGGGTAGGTGTTAGCAGTTAAAAAAAATAAAAAAAATCTAGCTATATATCTAATAATTTAACACAATAATTAATTTGTGTTACGTTATCTATATATTAATAAATTAAAAGGAATTATTTAAATAGTTTTACTATGTCTATATCTATAAAGATAAAATATCTCTAGACAACCTTATATCCCAGATGAAGTCAAGCGTGCTCTTCCTGGCTACCGGCACTCGTATCCAAACAATTTTACATTTGAGTTTATTAAGAAAATTTGGCACATTCTATGGTAATGTGATTGATGTTGTTGTGGAGTTTGAGAGCTTGGATTTGATTCCGAGGGGTTGTAATGCCTCTTTCACCACCCTTATAACCAAAGTACCATCATAAACTAGTATCGGGCGCCCTCTTAGTTCGTTCGAGATTATCTAACAAGATATATTGAGATTCCTTGTGACCTGCCGAAAAACAGGCCATCAGCTTTGTCGTTAGCGATATTATTCAGACAACGTTCATTGAAGGACATCAAATCTTGGATGAGTCTCTAATGATAAATGATAAATGAGCAAATAATGTGGTGTAAGAGCCTGGAAATTAAGATGATTATCTTTAACTTGATATTGAGAAGACATACAATTCCTTAAGTTAGGGGTATCTTGAATAAAAAATGCAAGTCTATGGGTTTTAGCTCCAAGTGGATGCAATGGCTTTTAGGTTTTTTATTCTCGACGTTTGTGTAGATGTTGGTTAATGGGTATCTTAATGATGACTATGAAAAGACGTATCATAGTAGGTGATCCATTGTCAACGTGTCATGAGAATCGAAGACCCGAAATAATTCAGATTCCAATTTTCAATGGGATAAGTATTTGGAACAGGCGGAGGGCTATGAGTGTAGATGGGTACAACCCAATTCTAATTATTAAAAGTTTTGTACTTTCCATATATAACAGCTAATAGCTAAGGTTTCAATTATACTCTAATATCGTGTTCAAGCTAATGAATAAAAATACTCACTTCAAACCCATGGAAGTAGGTTACGCCGGCCGAACCACATTTTATTTTGTGTCTTTACGTGTGTGTGTGATTTTCTCATTTATTCTGGATAATCGCCCTTCCTTTATTTTAGCTATTGAAGGTCTTCACATCTATTTTGTAGATGCCACACGTAGGGGAATGGTCAGGGACTAACGTTTGAAACTTGATTATTGTTTTTTTTCTTTTATCTAGATTCGAGTTTTAAGATAAATATATCCCATGTATAGCAATCCATTAGGGTTAATCTTTTGTTCAATCAATACACTGAATTAGAGCTGGAATTCAATCTTGCAATCTCTGTTTTTAGTTATGATTTCATTTATTCTAGCGTGTTCATAGCATGTACAATCATATACATGATGGGAAAAGAAAAATAGGGTTAATATCATAAAATATTTAATAAGCAATAGAAAGTGCAAAATGTATTAACGAGGAGAGAAATAGAAGTTATTGTGAAACAAAATATGTTTAATTCTTGTAAAACATAATGAATGTGAGTAGTGGGTAATAGTTATTAAGGAACAAATATATAAATATTAATGGATTTGTACCATATTAGAAAATTTTGGATCTTATTAGAGCATTCACAATGGAGAGTTTAATGAGAGAGTTGAATGAGATGGTAAACCTAGTTGTCATTCAATTAATTAAACTCTATCATTATGAGATGTCATCTTGACATTCAATGAATTTGAAGTTCAATGAGCATTGAACCCTTCAATAAAAAAAATTAAACTTTTCCTAACTCTTACATAAATATTTAAATATGTTTCATTGAACTTTATAGAATTCAACGTATTGTAGGAAACATTGATAGAGTTATATGAAATATATAGAGTAATAATGTGTCAATCTGTTAAACTCTATGAAATTCAAATGCATCGTGGATGCTCTTAATTAACAATGTAAAATAGAAAGTGTTCAATATTTATGAGTTGTGACTAGCCTATGACCTTACCTCATAGATAAATCAAAGTCAAGACCGAAGGTTACATATACTACTCACGTTGAACCTTAGTCTAAGGCTTGTGCATGAATAAAACTCCAATGCACACTCTAAGAAATAATCATCTCCCTCAATATTTTGTCTTAATTTTTAATTATATAAATTTCCAAAAAAAAAAAAAAAACAAAATCATGATCACATACCGGATAGTGCAGGTTGAACTTCATTAATGATAAGGCAAGCTGCTAGCAAGGGAGTAAGATCATAAACGATTTGTTGAACTTCAAGACTATCAGAAAACAGGGCTGGATACTGATTTCGGAAAATGCCAATGAGGGCAGCCAACAAAACACCCACCAAAAAGGATGTAATCACCACCACAACAACTGAGAATTTCGCAGTTTGGGGATGGGATGCTCCTAACTCATTTGACACCCTTACACTGCATATGCATGCATCCAAAATTAAATTAAAATTTGTATTTATTTATTATTATGTTAATTTTACTATATATCTAAAACAAAATCTTGGATTTGGAGGAATTTGTACGCATATAAACTAACCTGATGGCTGCATTGAATCCCAGAGCTATCGTTATTGCCACCCCTAAAATGTTTGTGCTACAAAATTTGTTACAAGTAAAACATTTAGATGCATAAAATTGTACAAAGAATATATAATATTGTTGTATAAAATTGGAAAGAAGTCTATTTGTAAAAAAAATATAATATATTATTATGGACTATATGGAAAAATAGGAACGAACGTGATCTTCAACATCAATACTAAGGTCAAGAGTCGGTTAGCTTTAGCCTATGATGTCAAACCTATGATTTTTTTATGGATTAAGAGTAGAGCGAAATGAGGTAGGAATTTGATTTGGAACTCTTGGGTTGAAAACCCATTATATTGTACCATGTAATTACAACTTCTTGTTGTATTTAATTGAAGTCTCGCTATTCAATATATATATATATATATATATATATATATATTGAATAGCGAGACTTCAATTAAATACAACAAGAAGTTGTAATTACATGGTACAATACAATATATATATTGATGTTTGAAATTGGAATAAGAAGTCTATTTTATGTGATGAATTGATTAAAATTTTTATTAACAGATTACAAATAAAATATTGTTAGTATCTTATAGTTATTAATAACAAATAAATAGTAATAATAATAAAATGAAAATAGTAGAAAGTAACCATATGGAGAGTGCATCCACTGAAGTTTCAGCATTCTTTAAATATCCAGCAAAAAGTACCAATGCCATAAAATACCATGTCTCCAAACTGCATCAAACATTCGAAACACGTTATATTCAAGTTAATAAGCTTCCACACCAATATAAAATAAAAAACATGCTTTTCTGAAAGGCATAAGTATTGTCGTCTTTGGTTAATACTTTAAAGTAATTATTTCGGATAAAAAATGTGGTTTGTAAGGAAAGAAAAGGGTAATATGGTAATTACTGAACATACCAAAGCATGACGGCTGATGCAAGGGAAAGTTTAACGAAGGCCCATAGATTACTGAAGGCGCCCCAACTAAACCCTGACCATGCTTCACCACAAGTCCCACTGAGAATATAAATCATCTGAGCAATCACCATGAACCACCATGACGAGTTGAGCACTATAGCTCCTCCCCATAACCCCCATCCCAACTTCAACATCAACAACCAGCTAAAAAACGTATGTAGCACCAACGCCACCGCAGATATGTAAGCCATCACCATGATCTTACTCTGCGACTGAAGAAACTTGATTATTGGAAAGTTGAAGGCGTAAGCAAACAGCTGTGGAATCATCCATACGGCTAGCTTCCCAGCCGCGTGAGATATATCATCAGTTTGTCCAATGAAGAGGAGTATTGGAGTCGCAAAGATGTAGAGGAACATCAAAAAGAGAGAAGTGACAAAGAGAATAACCCACGATCTCTGCATATATTCTCCCAACATATTCACCTGACCTGCTCCAAATGCTTGTCCACACAAAGTCTCCAATGCGCTGCCCATTCCAAGCTGTCCATTTCATGCACATATCATAGACAATATCAATCTTATATATATATATATATATATATATATATATATATATATATATATATATATATATATATATATATATATATATATATATAGAGAGAGAGAGAGAGAGAGAGAGAGAGAGAGAGAGAGAGAGACCTTAATTATGATCAATACACAACCAGTAAATAAAGATACTAACCAAGATTCCCAAAGAGAAACCAGCGATGACTGAGTTTTCAATGGAGAAAGCTGCGAGTTCGAGAGTTCCAACATGACCTAAGAGGGTTTGTGTGATGGCACCGAGTAAGTATTGACTTACAGTAGTGAAAATGGCAGGGGCAGCAAGGTACCAAAGTTTTTTTGATTCAACTTTAAATTGGACAAAGAAATCTTTTATTCCGTTGATTGGAGAGATATCTTCCACGTCGCCATTGAAGTGAGCGTTCTTTGTAACGGTAAGAAGGGGCGTTTCTGAGCTACTCTCCATTGAATAGTCACACCCACACACACGCACACAAAGAGTAGTGTGTGAGGGAAGAAAAGGGTTGAACAATCCAATTTTTGGTGGTTTACATCCACTTATTTATATTGCATTTTTAAGAACATAAACGAGTTTTTTGAGTTTTGATAAAACTTTGTAGAAATGGAGCTCTTTTAATTGTGTTTGTAGAAATGGGGTTCCAGGCCCACAAACTCAATACGTAAATGAAAGGAAGCCCCAAACATTGATCCTTTGTCTTTTAAAATATGTTAAAATTTTATCCTTTTATATTTTTTTCTTCTACATTTACCTAATTTATATAATATCAACACTTATAATCCCTTATAACTTACAACATTGGTCCCTTGTCTTATAAAAATATGTTATAATTATAATCTTTTGTAAAATATGTTACTACTACATCTTATTAAATTTACGTAAATTTTAAATTATAAAATAGTTCATAAAAATATTCAACATTGACCCTTATTTTATGAAATATGTTACTACTAAATCCTATTATATTTTTTATTTGTACTTTGTACATTTACTTAATTTTAATAATATTTAGCATAAATATATTATTTAATTTATAACTGACGCTTATTAGTTTTCAATACCATATATATCTCATTTATACATTTCCATTAATACTAATATTTAATATTGTAATAATAAGAAATAAGAAAACACATAATTGATATTACATTACTTAAATTCAGAAATCATAGTACAAAATCACACAAGAAAATACAAGATCAACTAAACATGAAATTACAACACAATCAACCAAAACATAGTTTACTACTAATTGAATCTTGGTTGAGAATTTGAACAATTTCTTCTATTATGACCTGGTTGGTGGCATAGTGTACATCTGTGAGGTTCATCAGGATGACGAATGTCCATCTCATTACGAATTCGGTTTGTACGCCTTCGTCCTCGATGAACGGAAAGTTTTGAGTAATCTGCTTCAATCGTCCAGTTTGAATCCAACCAATAATCAGCATGAGGAAGTGGTACAAACCCAAAATTGTATTGTTGTCTGTACGTCATAGTAGTGTACACATTGTTCATAATAGAAAGAGGGTTGTCCCCTCTATTCCGACAAACTGCAAGTGCACGTGAACATGGAAATCTCTCCATTTGCCACTTACCACAAGTACACATATGTTGAAAATAATTAACAGTTTGTGTATTTCCTCCAGTTCCATTTATTTGTGACCTTGTGATAATTCTGTAAACACCTTCATTGTAGTGAAACTCAGATAAAACATGACTCTGTGCACGAGTGTCACGTTTAAGAAATAGACGCCACAAACATTTTGGTAGAGGTGTAATACAGTTCATTGCAATAGTACTATGCTTTCTGAAAAGTTGCACAGTTCTATTGAATGTAAGGTCAATACACGCCCAAATTGGCAATTGTCTCGCTCCTCGTAATGCATTGTTTATACTCTCAGAGATATTGGTCGTTAAGAAACCTCATGTCCCCATTGATGATTTTCATCATATAAAAGACACCATAGACTTATTTTAATTTCCCTCAAATATTGCCAAGCTTCCATGTTGATTGCTTTTATTTCCCTTATATACTTAGCGAACTTCCTTTTTTGTGTGGTGCTAACCATAGACCAACAAATTTTTTTAAGGCTCACATTCTTGTACCTTTTCATGAGATTACTTCTGACATGCCTCAGACAAAAACGATGGTATGCTAATGGCTTTTTCCACTCCTCTAGATTTTCCATTGCATGAATGATTCCTTTGTGCCTATCAGAAAGAACACGTAACTGTCTATTTGGAGCAAAATAGATGCAAAATATTTAGAAACTATACATACCTTATATTAAATATATGAAAGAACTAATTATGTGAATAATATGGAAGCATGAAAGAACTGAGAAATGTGTGATTGAGTGGAAACAATTTTAAAAGAATGATGAAGAACCTTAGCTCGTAAAATCAAATTTATAGCATCAAAAAGTTTTCAATAAACAATGACATTTTTGTTTCAGATAGAGTGTTAACTTTTACAGGTTCAACTATTTGATTGGACAATTTATATATAAATATAAATATTTATTTGTTTATTATTTATATGATTCTAACAATATTTATATATTAATTGTATTTGTATAAATAAAATAATATTTAATATTAGAAAATTTTGGAATATAAATGAGATCGTTTGTGTCGTTAAAACAATTAAATGCTATCTATAAAATTTAATAATATATTTAAGCTAGATAATATTTATATATATTAGGTAAATGTAGAAAAAAAATATAAAAGGATAAAATTTTAACATATTTTAAAAGACAAATGACCAATGTTGTAAGTTTCTGAGGGCTCCTTTCATTTACGTATTGAGTTTTTCATTTACGTATTGAGTTTTTGGGCCAGGAACCCCATTTCTACAAACACAATTAAAAGAGCACCATTTCTACGATGCTTTTTGAAAACTGCCCCCTTTTTGCAAAAAAAACTCAACACAAACCTACCAACCTACAATGTTATATTATATTTGGTGGGGGCAAAAATACCAAAAGAAATACGGCTGCATTAGTACTCTTCGATCACAATATAAGTTCAAGAAAAGATCGTTGGAAAAAGTCGGTCGTATGCTCACCTGGGCCCAAAAACCAAGCTGGTAAAATAGCTACATCTTATTCAGAAGCAAAATTAATTGGAAGATTGTTGTAGTTTTTACATATTTACATACACTACAACAAAACTGACTTTCACACATGGCCATTTTGGTAAGGCCCTTTGGCACAATGGATTAGTGACGGACAAATATCCATTATTCAGGCATGGGATTTTTTTAGCGACCAAGTCTTCCAATTCGCTAATCCGATACAATTTATTTACCAGCAAGTAAAACCAAAGTTTAACCAACCAATTGCGACAAATCTGTACATATTGGTGACGGAATTTTGGCATCAGGATTGAAACAGTTTTGAATAGCCGGTAAGCAACAGTCACATAGCCATGCACGAATTTGACAGGGATCCGAGCCTGATTAGCAATGGACATTTGCACGATGAAAGGTCGCCAATCACTTATCCATCCCTTATTTTACCGATTAAAAACAATATAATCTTACAAAACATGTGTATTTTCTGTAATTAAGAAAAACTAATTATAAGAAACAAACAAATTAAATATCAACCCAAGCAATTAACATAAATCTAGTAAATTTTCAACTATGAAATTACACCAAAAAACAATAGGACGAGCTGGTTGGATTGTTGCACTTTCATAAATTTCTTCAAAAGTTTATTCATTTGGTGTCAAAGACCGGCTTCAAGTCTTCATATTCTCACTGCGGGCGGCTTCAGACTCTTATTGTTCTCTTTTACATGTTGATTCAGACTCTTTACGTTCTCATCAACGGATTACTTTATATTCCGTTCTTTTATAAGATTTTGTTGCATTTTTACCATTGAAGACGAACTTCCATCTCCTTTCGTTGTGTCCTCTTCCAGGACCTTCTCCAGACTACAGAGACTGTAGCGAAGATCACCGCCAAATTCAGGGAGAGGGCATTGTTGGTCCCGCAGTACGATGTTGATATGTGCATATTTAACTACATAATTTAATGCATATTTTTAATACTTTTAGCTTCAATTATGCTATTTAGAACTAAAAGATACTTAATATGCTTTGAAATGTTCAATTACAGTTAAAATAGGAGCTGAAATGCAAAAGGAGGAGAATGGAGCTGAAAAGACGCAAAAATGATATGACTGGCAGATTGACCCTTCTTCAGTGTTTCGGGTATATCTGATGACTCATAAGTCCAATTGACGGGATTCAAAATGTTATGGAAACTAGACAAAATTTCCTACGACTTATGTGAGATGGCCTTTATGCTAATTCAGCTTTTATCATATCCAAATGCGGCCTTGAAGATGTAGCATAAAAGCTAGACATACATTCCCTCCAAGTTACTTATTCCTCAAGCACCACTTACCTATTTTTATTTGCTTAATCCCTAAGCCACCATTAGTTTCCTATTCCAATCCAACCCCAATATTCCATATTAATTCCATATCCATTCAACTTTAAATACCCCATATCATTCCACCATTTTCTTCATCTATGATATTCCACTTCGATTTGTGCAGCAATAAAACTTCATAGCTGCCGTTTTGAGGGTCTAGAAGGCCGACGGAGGGCCACTAAGCTCATATGTAGCGAAGATCTGAAGGATTTGAGAGCGGATTCATGTTGGGAATCATTCGGTTTACTTTTCTGATCATGATTAGTGTTACATTTGTGTTCCTACTGTTTTTACTTTCTGAAATCAGGTATTAAAACCTGTTGCTTTTGATTGGAGTAGATAAAACACGATTTTATGTGTTGATTTCAATGATTTTGGATTTTATTAGTTTGGTTATTAATTGCGTTTGATTGATCATCACCTATCATGTTAAAGTTATGTTTTTTATTGCCTATTGCTGAGTTATGTGTAGTTGAGAGAACTAGTCTAATTACACTAACTTGAATCTTGATTAGTTTATGATCATTAAACTGTTAGGACTAGAAATTGATTAAATCCTAGGGTTAGGTAATGTTAATATGTGACTTTGGTTGTGTTAGAGAGCTTAGATATCCATGCTATGCTTTGATTGATTGTCATGACCATTGATGATAAATCACTAGATCATATCATTCATAATCCGAATATATTAAATTAATTACGTGTTTACTAATCGCATGATCATTGTGTTAATTGTTCATTAATTATTATTAGTACAAAGAAATCCTATAAAGAGAACTAGTCACATTAGAATTCGGTAACCAACTAATAGATCCATTGCACTATTAACCAAGTTAACAATGATTTTGAGAAGTAATTAAATATAAACTTGAGTACCTTAAGTGATTCGTTTCAAATTAGTTTATCTAGTTAGCTTAATTTTATTGAGTTCTTATAATAAAACCCTTTTTTTATTATGCCCCGCGTAAATTCAAGTACGCCCAATGTACGTAGGTCAGTTCAGAATCATTTAAAAAGAAATTTTCGGCCAACCAGAAAAAAGAACTCGTTTTTCTATTGAGCCTTGGTCGACAAGTAACCTCTATTATGTCATTTTGAGGGTCTAGAAGGCGGCCAAAATGCCGTTAAGCTAACAGGAGTGAATATCTAAGGTATTGGAGAGTGGATTCATATCAGAGTTCGTGTGGTTTGTTCTCGTTACCATGTTTATGAAGGGTTTTGAGCATCCTAACAACCTTAAGGTACACATACAACCCTAAATGCTTTGGATCTATGTTTTCTCTAATTATACATGCAAAATGTTTTTCCAAAGCATTGTCCTATCTAGCATGCAAACATAGGTACTTGTATAACAAAAAACTAGATAGAAGACATACCTTTTCTTGTAGCTTGATTCCTTGGACCTTTAAGAGCCTAGCACCCCAAATGTGATGCCTCAAATGCTTCACACAACACCACCTACAATGGAGGACTTGAGAGAGGATTCCTTGCTTCACAAAATCGGCTAGCACTCTTCTAAGCTCACTTAGGTCCCGATTTTGGTAGCCTTAGGGTCTCTTATATAGTGCGGCAAAACTAGGGTTACACCATGTAAATCCTAATGTGCATGACTTTCCATATTCCTTAGGCTCCATGGGTTTTAACCTCCATGGAGTATCCATGGGTCACCACATGGGTTTAGCCAAACATAAAGAACTATGGATCATAAGCCCACTTTATAAGAATGAATGATTTACACAATCAATCCTCATATATTCAATTAGTCTCTTTTGATCACAAAATTAATTCCAAATTAATTCTTGATCAATACTAATTAAATAATATGATTTCATATTAATATATTAGAACTTATAATATATTAATAATTCATAAATATCCTCTTCTCAAATGTCCATCCTTCAGATTGTTCCGGTGCCATGCAACCCAAATGGACCATACTACTCTCGGTTCAAGTACATACCAAATATAGTTATGGACTTAGACACCTTATCCAACAGTCTCCCACTTGGATAAGTCTAATAAATATAGTTGAAAGTATGACCTCAAACACCGACTAGCAATCGTAGCTCTTAAAAGCCTCTGTCGAACTGTGACGTGCCATTTTAGATAAGTGATAATAAAATCCTCTGTTCTCAAGATATCAGCCGGACAAATACATGGAACAACGTCATACTTATTGTCCATCAGTTTGTTTCCCGGTTTCCGATTTGTTTGACATAGAACTTAATAGAACACATCAATTTAGTTCTAACCGGGCCCGACTCATAAGTCAAAACAAAATCATCGAGGGGCCCAAGATATCGCTTTTAACCCTCCAAGGACTAAAAGGAACATATAAACTTCGACTCATATGCTTGTACTAACTACTCATCAAATTATACACAACAACACGTTTTATAGCATCAAGTTATTGAAGCGGTTTCGTACTATCAATGCACAGCCAACTCATAGTCAACAAAGCATATCTATTGGTTTGAAGACATATGATATTATCGTCTCACGATCACTCGAGATAAATTTCATGAAGTGATACAAGTGAGCGTGGGTTTAATCCAATAATCAGACCTTATGAGCACTCATGAATGTTGCATCAAACTTTGCTATGTCTAATACAATTCAGACAAATCTACAATCCAAATTCATGACAGTCTTGCTTCAATACCTACTTCCAACGTATGATCGACTGTGGATAGTTTGATTAATATAATTATTCGGGAAGTCAAAACATGCAATGTGAAACAATAGTAAATGATTGACACAAGATAGTAACATTACTTATAAATAAAGAACACCTTTTATTTAATCATCAAATGTCAATTACATTTCAACTATTACAAGTTTCAGAACTATCTAATCATTAAAACTAATATCGTCCTTCATCCCGATGTGCCTCGCATGTTGTAGATGCTTAGCCCTACCCAGTCCCTTCGTGAGGGGATCTGTTGGGTTCTCCTATGACGATACCCTCTTTGCTACGAGGAGTCGTTCTTCTATTCGATGTCTAATGAAGTTGTATTTTCTGTCGATGTGCCTGGATCTCCCATGATCCCTTGGTTCCTTGGCTAAGGCAACCGCACTCTCACTGTCACAGAAAATCTCCATAGGCTCCTTTATAGCTGGTACAACTCCAAGGTCTCCGATGAAGTTCTTCAGCCATATTGCCTCCTTCGCCGCCTCACTTGCTGCTATGTATTCTGATTCTCAAGTTGAATCAGCTACTGTCTCTTGCTTGGAACTTTTCCAAGTTATTTCTCCTCCATTCAGGGTAAAGACCCAGCCCGGCTGAGAGCGGAAATTATCCCTGTCGGTCTGAAAACTAGCGTCACTATACCCCACCACTCTTAAGTCATCTCTCCCACCGAGGGTAAGGACCCAGTCCTTAGTCCTCTGCATGTACTTGAAAATGTTCTTTACCGCAGTCCAGTGAGCCTTGCCCGGATTCCCTTGATATCTGCTGACCATGCTCAAAGCAAAGGCCACATCAGGGCGAGTACAAGTCATAACATACATGATCGAGCCAACAACGGAATCATATGGTATTCGACTCATCTCATCTATCTCAGCCTTTGTACTTGGACTCTGAGCTTTTCTCAGTTTGGCATTGCTCTGATCGGTAAGTCACCTTTCATGGAATCCTGCATGCTGAATCTTTTCAACACCTTATCCAAGTTGGTACTTTGACTAAGTCCAATTAGTCTCTTACTCATGTCTCTCAATATCCTTATCCCCATAATATAGGCAGCTTCTCCGAGGTCATTCATAGCGAAACACTTCCCAATCCAGGACTTAACCTCCTGCAAGGTTGGATGTCATTTCCTATGAGTAGTATGTCATCCACATACAATACCAGAAAGCTAACTATGCTCCCACTAGCTTTGACATATACACAAGACTCATCCTCGCTTCTCGAAAAGCCAAACTCTTTGACTTTCTCATTGAAACAAAGATTTCATCTGTGAGATGCTTGTTTCAAACCATAAATGGATTTCTCAAACTTACACACTCTATTAGGGTACTTTGCATCAACAAAACCCTCTGGCTGACTCATGTAAACATCCTCAGCCAACTTTACATTAAGGAAAGCGGTGTTGACATCCATTTGCCATATTTCATAATCATGAAATGCAGCTATGGCTAGCATAACCCTAATAGACTTAATCTTCGCTACTGGTGAGAAGGTCTCATCATAGTCAACTCCTGGAGTTTGAGTAAAGCCCTTCGCAACCAATCGCGCCTTATAAGTGTGTACCTTACCATCCATGTCGGTCTTCTTCTTGAAGATCCATTTGCACCCGACTGTCTTACGACCCGGTACATTGTCAACCAAGTTCCAAACTTGATTGTCAATCATGGATTGAATCTCGCTGTCCATAGCCTCTTTCTATTTAGCAGACTCGGGGCCTATCATGGCTTCCTTGTAGTTGTTAGGTTCATCCAAATTTATCAGTGTGCTATAACTGATAAATGTATCACCCTCAGATGTGATATGAAAACCATATAAGACAGGTGGAACACTAACTCTATTGGAACGCCTCAGAGGTACGGACTCGTCAATCGGATCGATAGGAGTTTCCTCCTCAGGTTGATCGCTAGTGTTTGAGGTTCCTTCACTGCTTGACTCTTGATGTTCTTCAAGGTTAATTTGACTCCCACTGTCTCCTTGGACTATGAGCTCTCTCTCGCGAAAGACTTCTCTCCTCGCAATGAAGACAACATTGTCACTCGGTCTGTAGAAGAGATAACCAAAGGATTTATGTGGGTAGCCGATGAAAATACACCGCTCACTCTGAGGCTCGAGCTTGTCATGAGTCTCGCGTTTCACGAAAGCCTCGCAACCCAAAACCTTGATGTGGTCTAATGTGGGAACCTTCCCAGTCCACATCTCGTGAGGTGTTTTGGAAACCTTCTTATTTGGGACTAGATTAAGGATATGGGTGGCAGTCTCTAAGGCATACCCCCAAAATGAGATAGGTAACGTAGCTCGACTCATCATGGAACGAACGATGTCCAACAAGGTTCGATTGCGCCTCTCAGCCACACCATTAAGGTGTGGTGTCCTAGGTAGCGTCAATTGTGAAACAATTCCACATTCCTTAAGATAGTCTAGGAACTCGATACTAAGATACTCACTACCCCGATAGGATCGGAGCACCTTTATCTTCCTGCCCAGCTGATTCTCCACTTCTTGCTTAAACTCTTTGAATTTCTCAAAAGTTTCTGACTTATGCTTGATTAAGTAGACATAGCCATATCTACTGTAATCATCAGTAAAAGTCACATAGAAGCGGTTAGCATCCCTTGTGGCGGTTCTGAAGGGCCCATACACATCGGTGTGTATGAGATCCAACAAACCTTCACCCCTTTCACAAGTACCAGCGAAGGGTGATTTAGTCATCTTTCTAAGCAAGAAAGATTCGTAAGTGTCATCCGACCTTAAGTCGAATGACTCCAAGACTCCAGCCTTTTGGAGTTGGCCTATGCGCTTCTTGTTGACATGTCCAAGACGACAATGCCACAAGGATGCCTTATTTAATTCATTGGAAGAATCAATGTGCAACACATTATTTCCTAAGTTGTCTACAACCATCACAGTTTCATATACACCATTACAAGGTAATGCTTTAAAATAAAAAACACCATTATAATAAGCATTAATAGCACTCTATTCATTATCAAATGAGAAACTAAATCCTTGTTTGTACAAACCATGAAAGGAAATAACATTTCTCACCATTTCAGACGAGTAGCAACAATTATTCAAATTTAACTCTAACCTACTACTCATCAATAAAGAATAAACTCCAATCTTGGTGACAGGTGAAACCTTCCTATTACCCATGATCAAGTTTATCTTCCCGTGCTCCACATCCTTACTTCTTTTTAGTCCTTGCACATCAGAACAAATGTGAAATCCACAACCTGTATCAAGGACCCAAGAACAAGAATGTGATGAGTTATTAGATAGAATAGTATAAATACCTACATGGGTGGCCTTAACCTTCCCATCTTTGACATTTTGAAAGTATTTGGGGCAGCTTCGCTTCCAGTGCCCTTTATCGTGACAATAGAAACACTCTGCTTCCTTAGGAATGGAAGAGGGAGCAGCAGAACCAGCCTTGGTCCCACCTGAAGAGGATCCATCAAGAGAGTTTCCCTTGCGGCTCTTTGAGGGAGCCTTCCTCTTCTTCCCTTTCCCTTGCCCAATTGCCAGAATAGGGGCGGTGGTAGGAGTAGTAACAACCGATTTAGCTTTGAGACCACTTTCGGCAGTCCTTAAAAGCCCTTGAAGTTTGCTAAGTGTGACCTCCTCCTTGTTCATATGATAGTGTTGGATTAGTGTCTAAGGCTGTAACTATATTTGGTAAGTACTTGACCCGATTGTGCATGGTCCTTTTGGGTTGCCTTCACCATAGCAACTTGGCAGGATGATTTGTTAAGAGAGAAGAGATATTATTTATATATATTATGAGAATAATATATTTAAGAAATAATAATATTATTTGATTAATATAAGTCATATATTAATTGAGAATTAATTTGGTGACTTAAAGAGGTTAGTTGAATAAAGGGCATAAACTGTCAAATGTGTGATAGTTGTATTTTGGGCTATGTATCCTTATGGATATTAGGGTGGACGAAATTTAGGGTTTGGGAACCTTAAATTCGTCCAAGCCTTGTATCTAGAAGGATCTTGGATTGCTTAGGGCCTAAGTCATTCAATTAGGGTTAAAGGAGAAACCCTAATAGCTCATAGTATAAATAGAACCCTTGGGGTGGAGAAATCGGCACTCTTGCAAGCCAAGGAACCCTAGGGCCGATTTCTATCCCTCCTCCCTCTCTCTTAAGATCATCCTCTTGCTAGTTGGTGTTTGTAAGCCATTAGAGGAGTGACAATTGTGACTCTAAGCTCCAAGAAGAAGAAGTATCAAGCAAGTAATTCAAGGTATTCTTCCAGATCTGATTTCATATGATTAGATTCAATATATTACATTAGATCTAGTATTGCAAGTCTTGGATTCAATGCATGTTCAATTAGAGAAACCTAGATCCAAGCAATTAGGGTTTGCATGTGCACATAGGAAAGTTCTTATGGCTCAAACCCATCAGTGGTATCAGAGCTTTGATTGATTTCTATTGAATTGATGCATTGATTGATTGCTTGTTGCTTAAAAAATTCGATTTTTGTGAGACTGCCTGATGAACTCGGCGAGTAGCTCCAACTCGGCGAGTCCATAGAGGTACTCGGCGAGTTTGAGCGTCAGAAGGAGGAAGTTTCGGGATTTCTTGCTGTTTTTCTTGAGGATACTTGCCTTATCTGTTTTGGGTCATTAAAATCCGATTTTAATAATATATATGAGTATATTCTTGACCTAACAAAAGATAATTACCAATTAGTTGAATAATAATTTCCTTATATGATTATTGTTGATTATTTGAATTGAATTGGTGAATTGTTTTGCAAGTAACATCAAATAAGATCAAATTGAGATAATCTAATTAGTTGATTTTATATTATTTGCTATTTGATCCTTATGTTTTGAAAAAAATTCAGGTCTTGTCCTCAAGATTTGAAATTTATATTTTGTGATTAAATGTTTAATTTGAATAATTTAAAATTCAATCCCTAGAATTTTACAAGTTTAAAATTCAACACTATACTATTATATTATTACAAGCTTATTATATATGTATAATTAAAATGCTAGTCTTACCGTTAGTAGGCCTCATTCACGAAGCCGGTCTATAAGGTGGGTATAAGGTTGCTGCCTATAAAATGGCGCTTAATGGGTGTACATTCACACCCACCGCTTGCTTGACTGGTGGAGGGTCGTTAGCCGAACGGGTAGGATAGGGCAACCTCCTCTCATTAATAAGTATAATGAATCTATATAAAGTAACTAAACATGTTTTATAAAATTCTCAATCTTAGTTACTTTAGGAAAAGTGAATTGATGCAATCCCATGAAATTACACTTTGTACCCTTGCTAAGACATTAATGGAGCGCGTGTGGTTAACCGGTACATTAATTGGGTTCTAAGCAAAGGTGGCAAAGGGTGACTCACTGTTTGTTATAGTTCAATGGAGCGTGTGTGGTTAACCAGCACATTGAATAGGTAATTGTAACAATGAGGGCACCATGTACATTTGCATGGTTATTCGCACCCACTTTGTGATCCTCGACATCCCAGTCACAAACGAGAGGGGCATATCGAGATTTAAACATGTCATTGAAAAGTTCAATGAATCTCAAAGAAATCTAGGAATTCTCAATACATTTAAAACTTAAAGCTTATGTTTTCATGGTGAAGAATTAGTGAATCGTCATTCACTTACCTCCAAATTATTTGCATATTGGATTACGGCATCCCTTTTCTAATGTGTAAATAATGTTGTTGGGTCCTAGCCCTAATTTTCTTTTTGGGTGTTAATTAGGGACTTAATCTAATCAAACTTTGTTTCTTTCTATTTGTAGATGTCTAACATGAACAACGCTACTGCTAGCTCATTTCCCCTAATGAGCCTTTGTCAAAAGGTGACTTTCGATGGAACGAACTTTAGCGAATGGATAAGATACATTCGCACGATCGCGCGTTACGAGGACAAAGAGTATGTTCTCGATGAGAAGCTCGAGAAGGTCAATCCAGAAACTGCTACTCCTGAAGAAATGGCTGTCTTTGAGAACCATGAGCGTGATGCAACGAAGGTCCATTGCATCATGATAGCCACAATGAACTCAGAATTCCAAAAGTCCTATGAGGACATGTATCCTTATGAGATGCATCTAGACTTGATGGAGAGGTATCACCAAAGCGCGAGGCAAGAGCGCTATGAGATCATAACGAATATGATCACTGCTAAAATGGGAAGTGGAGAGTCTCTAACTGTGCACTTGCAAAAGATGCAAATGTATGTTGATCGTCTTCGCAAGTTGAATGTCAACTTTGGGGAAGATTTGGCTATCGACATTGTTCTTCACTCCTTGACCTCATGCTACAACCAATTTAGGATGACCTACCATATGAACAAGGAAGAGGTCACCCTAAGCAAACTCCAAGGGCTCCTGAGGACTGCTGAGAGCAACCTAAAGGACAAGTCTGTTGCACCAACTCCCAATCCACCCGTTGCTCCTGTTTTGGCTATTGGACAGGGAAGGGGCAAGAAGAGGAAGGCTTTTTCAAAGAACCACCACAAAGGAAAGTCCCAAAATGGTTCCTCTTCTAGTGGGACCAAGGTTGATCCTGCTAAGCCCAACCCAAACCCAAAGGAGGCAGAGTGCCACCATTGCCACAAAATAGGGCATTGGAAGAGAAGCTGCCCGGAATATCTGCAAGCCATCAAGGATGGGAAGATCAAGCCATCTTTCACAGGTATTTACACAATTAAATCTAATGATTCATCTCATGCTATTTCTTGGGTTCTTGATACAGGGTGTGGTTACCACATTTGTACTGATTTGCAGGGACTAGGAAGAAATAGGGATGTGAAGCTTGGAAGAATAAATCTGATCATGGGAAACAGAAGAACGTTGCCTGTCACCAAGATTGGAGTGTATTCTTTAGAGCTTAGGAATGGTTTGAATTTAGAATTAAATAATTGTTGCTACTCTCCAGATATGGCAAGAAACATCATTTCTTTTCATGGTTTATTTAGACAAGGATTTAGATATTCGTTTAATAATGAGAGTGGTTCGATTTATGCTTATCTAAATGGTGTTTTATATTTTGAAGCAATGCCTTGTAATGGAATTTATGAAACTGTTATGGTTGTAGATAACCTAGGAAATGATGTGTTGTGTATGGATTCTTCCAATGGTATGGATAAAGCATCCTTGTGGCATTGTCGTCTTGGACATGTCAACAAGAAGCGCATAGCCCAACTCCAAAAGGATGGAGTGTTGGAGTCGTTCGACCTTAGGGAAGATGACACGTGCGAATCTTGTTTACTTGGAAAGATGACCAAGTCACCCTTCACTGGCACTTGTGCGAGGGGTGAGGGTTTATTGGATCTCATACATACAGATGTATGTGGACCCTTTAGATCCACCACAAGGGATGCAAATCGCTTCTATGTGACTTTCACAGATGATTATAGCAGATATGGGTATATCTACTTAATCAAGCACAAGTCAGAAACCTTTGAAAAGTTCAAAGAGTTTAAACAAGAAGTGGAGAATCAATTGGGCAGGAAAATCAAGATGCTTCGATCTGATCGAGGTGGAGAGTACCTAAGTCTTGAATTCCACGACTACCTCAAGGAATATGGAATAGTTTCACAATTGACGCCACCTAGGACACCACAATTGAATGGTGTAGCTGAGAGGCGTAATCGAACCTTGCTAGACATGGTTCGTTCCATGATGAGTCGTGATTCACTACCTATCTCATTCTGGGGGTATGCCTTAGAGACTGCCGCCCATATCCTTAATTTAGTACCCACAAAGAAGGTTGCCAAAACACCTCACGAGATGTGGACAGGGAAAGCTCCCTCGTTGGCACATATCAAGGTTTGGGGCTGTGAAGTTTTCGTAAGACGAGAAACTCACGACAAGCTCGAACCTCGTAGTGAGCGATGTATATTCATCGGCTACCCACAGAAATCCTTTGGATATCTCTTCTATAGGCCGAGTGACAATGTTGTCTTCGTTGCGAGAAGAGGGGTTTTCCGAGAGCGAGAACTCATAAGCCAAGGAGACAGTGGGAGCCAAGTCGATCTTGAAGAGATTCAAGAATCTAGCGATGAAGGAACCTCTAACACTGGCGCTCAACCCGAGGAGGAAACTCCAGTTGAACCAATTGACGAGTCCTTACCTCTTAGACGTTCCGAAAGAGTTAGAGTTCAACCCCAATTTTATGGTTTTCATATTACTACCGAAGGGGACACGTATATTAGTGATGGTACACTAATAAATCTAGATGAACCTAATAGCTATGAGGAAACCATGGCAGGCCCAGAGTTTGTGAAATGGAAAGAGGCGATGGACAGCGAGATCCAGTCCATGTATGACAACCAAGTTTGGAATTTGGTTGACAATGTACCAGGTCGTAAGACGGTCGGGTGCAAGTGGATCTTCAAGAAGAAGACCGACGTGGATGGAAACGTGCACACTTATAAGGCACGATTGGTTGCGAAGGGTTTCACTCAAACTCCTGGAGTTGACTACGACGAAACCTTCTCGCCAGTTGCGAAGATAAAGTCTATCAGGGTGATGTTGGCCATTGCTGCATTTCATGACTATGAAATATGGCAAATGGATGTCAAAACCGCTTTCCTTAATGGGAAGTTGGCTGAGGATGTTTACATGGCTCAGCCAGAGGGTTTTGTCAATGCGAAACATCCCAATAGAGTGTGTAAGCTTGAGAAGTCCATTTATGGACTTAAGCAAGCATCTCGCAGATGGAATCTTTGCTTCAATGAGAAATTCAAAGAGTTTGGTTTTGTACGAAGTGAATATGAATCATGTGTATATGTCAAAGCCAGTGGGAGTATAGTAAGCTTCCTCGTTTTGTATGTCGATGACATACTGCTCATGGGAAACGACATCCCGACTCTGCAGGAGGTTAAGTCCTGGCTCGGGAAGTGTTTCGCTATGAAGGACCTCGGAGAGGCTTCCTATATTTTAGGGATAAGGATAGTGAGAGAACGAAGTAAGAGACTAATAAGACTTAGTCAGAATACTTACTTGGATAAAGTACTAAAACGTTTTAGTATGGAAAACTCAAAGAAGGGAGAACTACCGATACAGAGTAATACCAAATTGAGTAAGACTCAAAGCCCTAGTACAGAAGCCGAGATAGCTGAGATGAGCCGAGTACCATATGCTTCCGCAGTTGGCTCAATCATGTACGCTATGACTTGTACTCGCCCTGATGTGGCCTTTGCTTTGAGCATGGTCAGTAGATATTAGGGGAACCCAGGTAGAGCTCATTGGATTGCAGTCAAGAATATACTTAAGTACCTTCGGAGGACCAAGGAATGGTTTTTTGTCCTCGGAGGGAGTGATGACTTAAAGGTGTGAGGGTATAGTGACACCAACTTTCAGACCGACAGGGACAACTACTGTTCGCAGTCGGGCTGGGTCTTTACCCTTAATGGGGGAGCGGTGACTTGGAAAAGTTCCAAGCAAGAAACAGTAGCTGATTCAACGTGCGAATCAGAGTACATTGCAGCGAGCGAAGCGTCAAAGGAGGCTATGTGGTTGAAGAACTTCATTGGTGATCTTGGAGTTGTGCCTACCATAAAGGAGCCTATGGAAATTTTCTGTGATAATGAAGGAGCGGTTGCCTTGACCAAGGAACCGAGGGATCATGGTAGATCTCGACATATCGACATAAAATATCATTTTATTAGACATCGAGTAGAAGAAGGACACCTCGTGGTAAAGAGGGTATCGTCAGAGGATAACCCAGCAGATCCGCTTACGAAGGGACTTAGCAGGGTTAAGCATTTGCAGCACGCTAGGAGCATTGGGCTAAAGGACGATATTAGTTTAGATTAGATAGTTTGGAAACGTGTAATAGATAAATGTAATTGACATTTGATGATTAGATAAAGGAGTATTATTTATAAGTAAAGCTACTGTCTTATGCTAATTGTTTAACTATTGTTTCATTTTGCATGTTTTGACTTCCTGAGTAATTAATTATTTGATACTAATCGAATTATTCGAATAGTCCACAGTCGTTCATATGTTGGAAGTAGGTATGAATGAAGACTGTCATGAATTGGTGTGTAGATTGTCTAAAGTGTATTAGACATTGCAAAGGTTTGCTGCAACGTTCATGAGTGCTTATGAACTTGATTTGAGCATTGGAATAAACCCGCACTTGTTGGAATCACTTTATGGAATTTATCATGAGTGATCACAAGATGGTAATATCATATAGTCTTAAAACCTAGATATATGGTTTATTGTTTGTTAATTGGTTATGCATTGATAATGTGCAAACGCATCAGTAACTTGATGTTATAAAACGTATTGTTGTGTGTAATTTGATTAGTGGATAGTAAATGCATATAAGTCGAAGTTTATCTGTTCCTTTTATCCTAAGAGGGTAAAAGCGATATCAGGGCCCCTCGATGATTTGATTTGACTTATGTGCCGGGCCCGGTCAGGACTGAATTGATGTGTTCAATTAAGTTCTATGTCAAGTAAATCTGAGATCGAGAAACAAATTGCAGGACAATAAGTATGACCATGTTCCATGTAATTGTCCGCACGATATCTAGAACAGAGGATTATACGATTCCTTATCTGAAGGACAGGATACTGATAAGATCAGAGTTTGACAGCGTCTTTGAGAGCTACGATCGCTAATCGGATTGTGTTTGCATATATAGTTACTAGACTTATCCAAGTGGGAGACTGTTGGATTAGTGTCTAAGGCTGTAACTATATTTGGTAAGTACTTGACCCGATTGTGCATGGTCCTTTTGGGTTGCCTTCACCATAGCAACTTGGCAGGATGATTTGTTAAGAGAGAAGAGATATTATTTATATATATTATGAGAATAATATATTTAAGAAATAATAATATTATTTGATTAATATAAGTCATATATTAATTGAGAATTAATTTGGTGACTTAAAGAGGTTAGTTGAATAAAGGGCATAAACTGTCAAATGTGTGATAGTTGTATTTTGGGCTATGTATCCTTATGGATATTAGGGTGGACGAAATTTAGGGTTTGGGAACCTTAAATTCGTCCAAGCCTTGTATCTAGAAGGATCTTGGATTGCTTAGGGCCTAAGTCATTCAATTAGGGTTAAAGGAGAAACCCTAATAGCTCATAGTATAAATAGAACCCTTGGGGTGGAGAAATCGGCACTCTTGCAAGCCAAGGAACCCTAGGGCCGATTTCTATCCCTCCTCCCTCTCTCTCAAGATCATCCTCTTGCTAGTTGGTGTTTGTAAGCCATTAGAGGAGTGACAATTGTGACTCTAAGCTCCAAGAAGAAGAAGTATCAAGCAAGTAATTCAAGGTATTCTTCCAGATCTGATTTCATATGATTAGATTCAATATATTACATTAGATCTAGTATTACAAGTCTTGGATTCAATGCATGTTCAATTAGAGAAACCTAGATCCAAGCAATTAGGGTTTGCATGTGCACATAGGAAAGTTCTTATGGCTCAAACCCATCAGATAGGTCATGCAGAACTGATCATAACATGGAGGTAAGGAGTGTAGAATGATATCTATAGCCAGCTCCTTAGGTAAGTTCACATTCAACTTCAGCAATCGGTCCACAAACCTTTGCATTTTCTGCAAGTGGCACGTGATGGGTTCACCATCCTTCATCCTGGTTGTTATCATGGAAGAGATGTTTTCATACCTCTCT
The DNA here is from genome assembly GCF_052849685.1 of Lactuca virosa. Taxonomy (NCBI): domain Eukaryota; kingdom Viridiplantae; phylum Streptophyta; class Magnoliopsida; order Asterales; family Asteraceae; genus Lactuca; species Lactuca virosa. The sequence goes on along the minus strand of NC_136426.1, from coordinate 33,569,312 downwards.
TGACGAGCACTCTGATGGTATCTTTGCATCAGGTCCCGGTGCATCTCAAAAGGGTAGAAGTCCTCATAGGACTTTTGGAGTTCAGCTGTCATGGTGGCCAACATGATACAAGACACCTTGGTGGCATCCTTCTCATGAGTCCTAAAGTCAGCGATCTGCTCAGGAGTAGCAGAAGATTCATCGATTTCCTTAAGCTCCTTGTCGAGGACATATTACTTGTCCTCATAGCGAGTGACCATCCTGATGTTCCTAATCCAATCATTGAAGTTAGTCCCAAAAAAGATGACTCTCCCATAAAGGTTCATGAGAGAGAAGGAGCCAGTATGTCACACTCCAAAACCAGAATGGCGGAAACGTTCTGGGGTGGAGGACGTCATGTATAGCATCACAACCAATGTATAATAGCAATCATAGCAACACAACCATTACAATGAATACTTAAATAAGAATGTTTACATCAATTTGGAAATCGTCTGAAACTTGTTTGAATTACATCATATAGTTTGTATGAATATAAACATTAAACTCTTATTGCTGCAACTCCTCAAAAACCAAGCAGGTACCTGTCTACTGATTTCCTGAGAATACAAGCAGTTTGAAAATATCAGCATAAAGCTGGTGAGTTCATAAGCAGTAGTTTGTAATGAAAACTTGTTGATGAGCTAGCAGAAATGTTTGTACAGTTTCAAGAAAATTCGTTATATTCTTTAGTGAAAATGTAGCGTTATCAGTTCTGTAATAAACCATGAATATCTGTATGTTTCCAAGAAAATCCGATATTTTCTTTAGTGAAAATGTAGTGTTATCAGTTCTGTAATAAACCATGAATATCTGTATGTTTCCAAGAAAATCTGATATTTTATTTAGTGAAAATGTAGCGTTATCAGTTCTATAATAAACCATGAATATCTGTATGTTTCCAAGAAAGTCCGATATTTTCTTTAGTGAAAATGTAGCGTTATCAGTTCTGTAATAAACCATGTATATCTGTATGTTTCCAAGAAAATCCGATATTTTCTTTAGTGAAAATGTAGCGTTATCAGTTCTGTAATAAACCATGAATATCTGTATGTTTCCATGAAAATCCGATATTTTCTTTAGTGAAAATGTAGCGTTATCAGTTCTGTAATAAACCATGAATATCTGTATGTTTCCAAGAAAATCCGATATTTTATTTAGTGAAAATGTAGCGTTATCAGTTCTGTAATAAACAATGTATATCTGTATGTTTCCAAGAAAATTCGATATTTTCTTTAGTGAAAATGTAGCGTTATCGATTCCGTATAAAACCTTGAATGTTCGTTACTGAAAACTATAGTGATATGCGAAAATACTACCTCATGTGACTAGCTAAAGCTAATCATGAAGTATAAGTATTTTGTATGTGAAGCCATTGCATAATTGGTTCTGTTTGAAAACCCTGGCTTTGGCCAGTATACGTAGTGTGTTTTAGTTCTATTTAGTATAAATAAAACCGTTGAAGAGTGTCAGATTGTAAACTAAAGGTGATTTATACATAATGTGAGTCGTATAACCATGCTTGATATGACTAGAGACCTTTCCAACGTTCTTCAGGCATCGAGTTAAATGACATTTGTCACCCTAGGCATGCCTGCCTAACTGTAGCTAGCTGTTCGGGTGTGGGATTGTCAGTCCCGAATATATCTATTCACAAATCTCACGCTCTCCCTCTAGGAGACTCTGGTTATACTATGATAGAATTTATCCCTGTACACCTAAGGGTACAGTAGTGAAGTAGCACCTCACAGTATCGTACAATCTAGTTTACATGTAGTGTAGTAGCGTTCTACCGTAGTGAAAATCCGAATGTATACCGTTTGTAGTGATAATTACAGTTATGAAAACGTGATAAAGTAGTGATGCAAAATGTAAACTATTTCTGTCTTAGTGCATACGTTTAGTAGTGAAAGTTTCTATACTTGTTATGTTTAGAAAAATCTCAAACTATACCGATTATAGTTTGCATGCAAAACGTAGTGAATAGCGAGTCCGGAAAACCATGCAAGTTTAGTGAAAACGTCCCTTATGCTCAACACAGTACAAAAGGGTTAAAGTATGAGAATTGCATGAGTTTTGAAAACATTTATGTTTAGCTTGTATTCTCCCCCTGAAAACATTAAAAACATGGAGAAAGTGGGGTATGAACTCACCTCGGGTAAGTGGTTTGATTGAAAGATCGATACGAAGAGTCGGGTGTTCAAGTGAAGCCTTGAACTCGATTCGATCCTAATAACATGTAATGATACCTAAACGAGTCAAATGAAGGTATTTCACCACTATAAGTGATGGAAAACCACTCTAGGGACTTGAAACTATTTGCACCAAGTGATAGGACCTTGTAGGATTGAGTGTAGGGGGTGTATGGCCACCTAGAGTGTGTGTGCGGCCATGAGTGTGCGGCCCAATGGGTGTGCGGCCGTACACTCATGAAATGAGGTGTCTTCAAGGTGTTCTCAAGGTCCATACTCACATCCACGAAGTGTTCAAGGTCTATACTCAATTGTAGTGCAAGATAAGGGTCCTAGAGGTGGGTTTATGGTCCTAGAATGAGTGTATGGTCGCACACAAGAGTGTGTGGTCGCACACTTGGGTGTGCTGCCGCACACTTGGAGTGTGCTGCCGCACAAGGGTGTGTGCGGTCGTATACAGGTGTGTGTGGTCGTACACCCCTCAAAATGATGCCCAAATTGTCCATTCCAAGGTGCAACAAGGCTAGGGGCATGTCTACATCGATTATGGAAGTTAAACTCTCACTTTGGAGGGTGTTTTAAGGGTGTGCGGCCACCCTAAGAGGGTGTGCGGCCGCACTCACTTCCAAACACGAAGAACATGTCGTTTTTGCACACTTAGAGCTTGGATAGAGTGGTCTTTATGTTGGGTTATGAGCATTCTAACACTCCTAAGTGTACATGCAACCCTAAATAGCTTGGATCTATGTTTTCTCTATTATACATACAATTATGAACATCCAAGGTATTATCCTAATCTAGCATACAAAATAATAAATATAACAAGATAGAATACATACCTCTTTGATGTAGAATGTCTTCATGAAGCTTGAGTGCCTAGTGCCCCAAGTGTGACACCTCAAATGGTTCACACAACACCAAATACACTTGGAATAACTTGAGAGAAACTTGAACACTCCTTGAAATCGTCTAGCCCTCACACTCACACATTAGTGCACGATTTCTTGAGCTATGGGATTCTTTTATATGGTGGCTATTAGGGTTACACCATGTAACTCATAACTTTACCCATTCCTTATGCTCCATGGATTTTAACCTCCATGGAGTATCCATGGGTCACCCCATGGACTTAGTCCAACATAAGGAATCTTGGATCACAAGCCCACATATATAAGAATGAATGATTTACACAATCAACCCATATATTTAATTAGTCTCCTTTTGATCACTTAATTAATTCCAAATTAATTCTTGATCAATACTAATTAAATAACCTTATTAATATATTAGAACTTATAATATATTAACCAACCTTAAGTGTTATTTCTCTCATTATAGTATATCCAAATGCATGATGCCATGCAACCCAAATGGACCATGCCGGGTCGGGTCAAGTCTTACCAATTATAGTTATGGACTTAGACATTAATCCAACAGTCTCCCACTTGGATAAGTCTAAAACTATTATTGCGTATGACTTCAGGAACCGATCAGCAATCGTAGCTCTCAAAAGCTTCTAACTCTGACCTTGTCGATGAACTCTGACCTTTGTCAATGACTTGTCCATTAGATAAGGGATCATATATTCCTCCATTCTAGATATCATATGGACTGAGACATGGATTATCAATCATTCTCTCTGTCCATTTGTTGTTTCCCGATTTCCGATTCATGATGACTGACTGATTGAACAAATCAAATCAGTCCTAGCTTGGCCAAGCACTCACATGTATCATCTTTAAATCATCGAGGGGCCCACAGATATCGGTTTTATCCTGAAGGTAAAAGGAATGGATAAACTTCGACTCATATGGCTTGTTCTACTGCTTTTTGAATCATACACAAATGCACGTTTTATAACATCGAGTTACCAATGCGTTTTCGTGCAATCAATGTATAACCAACTCATAGTAACAACTCATATATCTAGGTTTGAAGAATATAAGATATTATCGTCTCATGATCACTCGTGATAAAATCCATGAAGTGATTCAAATGAGCGCGGGTTGAATCCAATACTCAGAACTTATGAGCACTCATGAGTGTTGTAGCACCACTTTGTCCACCAACTTGGACCTCTACAAACCAACCCATGACAGTCTTGATTCATATCTACTTCCAACATATGACCGACTGTGGATGATTTGAATAACTTAATCATTCAGGAAGAGCGACTTAGTTATTCTGGAAGTCAAAACGTGCAAAGTGAAACACAAGAATAAATGAATCAAATATGGTATCAAACCCTATGAATATAAATAAACACTTTTATTTATCACCATACTGATTACTCATTATTCATTGTTTCGGTTTTATCAACTTTATACTTGAATTTAAAACAATAGTTGTCCCATGCTCCAAGCATGTACACTATGTTTTCTAAACACTAGTCATGCCATACACCAAGTATGCATACTATGTTTGTCTATGATCTTTACTTTGTAAAATAGATCAATTGAACATCACTCCAATGATCCTCTTTTCACAGTCCCAAATCCTTACTGTAAATGCAAGAATTCCAAATTCATGCCATTTACTGAAATCTGTTAGATTCTAAACTTATATGCATTGATCCTCTTAATGATTATGCACGAAGTCAGAAAGACTTGACAACAATCATTACAGAGCATTCCAAAGGAGATCAGCTCCTTGGAAACATCCTTCTTTCATTAAGTTTCCTAATCTTACACAGATTGAATAATTTCTAACTTTGAAACATTTCCATATTCCATTTTGACTATCACTTCTGAACAAGAGTTGCCTCCTTACAGATTATGTCAATATGGTCCTTCCAGAATTAACATTATACTTCCAACTGTCCTTGAGCAACCAATATTTGGTAAACCTTAAATTGTCCTCGACAATTGCTTAATCATTTTAGTCATATCCAATTCTAGACCTTTTCCCTTCATAATGCCCCAGGCATTTGGAAAATTTTAGAAAGGATGAATATAGCACATGTAATCGATCCTATATCCGAAGCATATGGGACACGATTCATGATGTCTCACATAAAGACTAAACCAGTCTTTTGCTATAATATTTCCATTTCAATTTGCCAAGTTCTCAAAATTCAAATTATGAAAAGGGATGCCGTAATCATAATCGAATTTTAGAACGCAAATAATGGACCCATATATAGAATTTCCTTATGTTGAGCCATTCCAACATGAAATTCATATATATATCCTTGATTAAATACGATTAAAATCTCAATCTAAGCTTTTAGAATTGAAATGAAGTATAATTTCCTCTCCCTTAATTATAGCAAAACAACTTTTTCAACCCCTGCAACCTCACGAATTGAAACTTTTGTTTTCTATAATTAACATTGCTAACTTGCAACCTTTGTCATAATTATCATGCTCCCACTAACATGATGATTATTAGCATAACACTTATGCTCCCACTAGCTTTGACATGTACTCAGAGATCAGCTGACTTTCTTACCAAAGTTCAGATTTCTGATACTAGATTGTTTTGATAAAACTTTATCAAAATCATACACCTCTCTTAGATAGCTCACATGTGTGTCTAAACAATTTTAGAACTATGAAAAGGGATGCCGTAATCATAGTCTCAATTGTTTAGACCTTTGCCACTTCTCACAAGTCCATGTTAGTGTGCCGGTAAACCACACACGCTCCACTAACGACTTTGAGAATGCAAATATCACAATTGCTATCTAGCTAAAATCTACTTAGTGAAAGTGTTTCCTCACCATCATTTTCATGAATCGGAGAGAAACCTTATGACACTTAGATTTAATAGTGTATGTGTTCTTATCCATGTGAATTTGTCAAAACCATAATCACAAGACAAGGTTAGTGACAAATCCAAACTCATATTGATTAAACTTGTGCAATCTTAAATTCTTGCCATTTGGCAGCTCAGGTGCCTGCCATTGCTTCCAAGTAGTTGTGCAACCAATTGAGAACTCTCAGAACTCCTATGCAAAGCCAACTTGAATAGGCACAAAAATTTCAACACGATAGGTTATAAACCTCAAGTCGTGTGCTAGTGAAGGACTTTAGGTTTTATTCTTGATTAAGTCTTGAAACTTTCAAGAGCTTTAAGACTCCCACTGTCCTCTTGACATATAAGGCTCCCTTGTCAAATATTCAAGAGATAGTGCAGATTCTTTATCAAGACTAACACTTTACACAACTGGCCTAAGTTGGTCTCTGTTTTATCCAAAACATCACAACTTACCAATTTCAAATGTACAAGAGTAGATAACCTTTTACTCTTACATTTGACTAGTGTTAACAAACCCTCTTTAAGATATGTCACTCAAGTTACAATCTTGGAGTATGACTCTAAGAATTGTTTTGGAACGAAGTATGACTCATCTTTTTGATTTAACCATTTCAACAATTCATGACTCCTCTTCTTAGTCATAAGAATGCACTAAGATGGCTTTAGAGGACCAATTGTGATATGGTATCTTAATCATTAAGATGATCATAAACATGATACTAAAGTACTCTCCCATCTTTTCAGATTTGAGAAACTTTTATCTTTCTGCCATACTTTGATTCTTCTTATTCGTTCTGTCTCACATTGAAACTTCTCCAATGCTACAGACTTATACTTAAACTTATAAGTATAACCATATTTACTGAACTTAAGTAAATCATGACGAATAGTCTTCTTGATCTTTTGTGGTGGACTTGACCAGTGCACAAGAATGTGTACTCGATCCCTTAGTCCTTTCCTTATTCACATAAGGAATTAGTCTTAATTTTCCAAGCTGAAAGTTCTCATTCATCATACTATACAACTTGCGTGATTCCAAGTTTCGGTCCAATTGAACCTTGGGTGATGAGAATCTTTCCTTATTTGGTAATATTAGACACTACCACAACCGAAAGAATCAAATCCATTTTTCCAATATTGCTATCAATGGAATCTTATAAGCAACAACTTTTCACAAATGCCATTGTAAGGATACTTAAAATAAATAAAATCAAAACCTTTTTCTTTTATTTTAAAACTTTGCGGAAAAACTTATCCTTACAATCCATATGAAAACCTTGTTGTTATCTATTCCTAAGCAATATAAATATCATAACTCTTATGTAATAGCCCAAAATTCTGATCACCGAACCATGCGATTGAAATCCATCTTCGCGATCAGAATCAGCATGTACTTAATAGAGTTAGACAATGGACTTTACCTGAAGTAGAGCCAAACTTATTGACTTTAACATCCTTAGGTAAATTTGGAAGCTTCGTAACCAATGCCCCTTCCTTTGGCAATAGTTACCTATGGACCCTTGATAATGGGACTATCTCAGACTTCGCCTCTCTCTTTACCATTGGGTCAACCGAGTTGACTATGGCCGATCCCTTTCCATTGGGAAGAGAGAGCTTTACTGGATATCCAATGTCATCATTGTCAATGTCCATAGCGTTTTAGGAAGTTGATCTTAGCAAATAGATAAGATCATTAAGGGTCTTGTCTTAGTCTGTTTCATAGGATTCCCAAAAGAACTCACTATGTGACTTAGAAAGTAGTTGAGCCACCAACTTTCTCAAGACTTTGACACCCAACTCTCCCGGCTTGTCAATATGTGACTACATCTCCAAGATGTGATCACACCTAGACCTTGCCTTGCCAATAGGGCTTGAGTGACCTTAAACTTTTTAGGAACTTGTGGGTTAGGGAGAATAATTGGAGGAGATGAAAGAAGTATGATATCCATGGGACATCATCTTCATTTAGGAAAGCTTGTTTCAAGAGATTTGGGAAGATCATAAATGTCTAGACCAGACATCTTTTTGGGAGATATTCAAGATAGTTGATTTAAAGTCCTTAATATGACACCCAATATGAAATATTAAGACTAGGACCCAACAAACTATTTTATAACTTAGAAGAGGGATGCCGTAATCCAAGCTATAAAATATTTGAAGGTAGGTGAATGACGATTCACCAATTTCCACCATGAAAAACGAAATAATTTATTAGGTTTTAATTGGATTTGAAAGTCCTAGATCTTTGAGATTCATTGAACTGTTCAAAGGCATGTTTCAATCTCGAGTGTGCCCTTCAGGTTTTGTGACTGGGATGCCGAGGATCACAAAACAAGGTGTGAATAACCATGCAAATATACTTGGTACCCTTAATATTTACCCCTTAATCAGTGTGCCGGTTAACCACACACGCTCCACCGATACTATGATAAATATTAAGTTACCCTTTGCCTACCTTGTTAAGTCCAGGTTAGTGTGTCGGTTAACCACACACGCTCCACTAACGACTTAATCAAAGTGCAAAGTGTAATTTCATGGGTTAGCACCAAATTCACATTTTCCTAAGTAACTAAGATTGGGTATTAATAAGAGTTTAGTTACTTAGTATTTATCATTAATACTTTTAATGAAAGGAGAATTATAGTCCTTGTCCTACCCGTTCGGCTAACGACCCTCCACCAGTCAAGGAAGCGGTGGGTGAGAGTGGACACCCATTAAACTGCCATTTTATAGGCAGTAACCTTATACCCCCCTTATAGACCGGCTTCGTGAATGAGGCCTACTAACGGTAAGACTGACTTTACTCTTATACATATATATATATATATATATATATATATATATATATATATATATATATATATATATATATACATATATATATATATATATATATATAAATATTATTAACTTATAATATTATAAAGTATAAGGGTTGAATTTTAACTTTTAAAATTCTAAGGGCTAACTTGGAATTAAAGTATTCATAAGTGAAAACTTTTCAAATTCCAAAACTTGAGGGCAAGTTTTGAAACTATTCAAAACTAATTAATTCCATAACTTATGAGTTTAAAGTAGTTTTAATTAAAAAAAAAAAAAAACTCTTCAAGTTCCATAACTTGAGGACAAGTTATGAAAGACTTTAAACTAATTAATAAAAAAAATAACTTTTTTTTATTGTAACTTATGGAACTAATTAAGGTTACATTTTTTTTTTTAATTTAATGAAGAGACTCTTGAACCTCCATAACTTGAGGACAAGTTATGGAGTCATAAAACCATTTAATTAGAACTAGACTCTTCATTTTGTAACCTTTGCCAACTTTTATGAGTTTTATGATTCTTAAATGTGACTTTTCATATAACTTGAGGACAAGTTACAAAAACACACTTTTGGAATCAACTCTTAGATTAAAATGGATTGAAAACAACTATTTCACACAACTTTTCTATTAATCTAAGAACCTCATAAGAACAAGATAATTCAAATCATCAATCTTCAAGAAATTAGCATGAACATACAAACTAATACAAATCTTGAAATTATGACAATTATCTTAGAAATTGGATTAGCATGAACATTACCACATCAAAAACAAGTTTATAAGTCCAAAAACATCTTAGGGTAATGTTCCTAGTCCAATTCCAGCCAAAACAATCGAATATATGCATCCAACTCGATTTTTCAGCTACTTTTGCAAGTATAATAAGAAAACAAACCTGGCTCTGATACCACTGTTGGGTTATGAGCATTCTAACTACTACATCGAACTTGGTTCTCTGAACCACATAACAAACTTATCGTAGTCGGACTCAATTCGATATGACCACTAGGGTCGGAATAACAATCATCTTCTTAGTCATTACCGAAACGATGGTAACGACATACTAGAATAAGACGGAATCAATTACGAGTTCCTTGGTAACCTTGTGACTTTCCCTGATCCAAGTGTGAGTCCTGTGCTTCCAGTAGTATAGATCTCTACTACTATTCACACCTACTCATACTCGTCCCAAGTACTGTCTCGCAGTTCCCAAATCCTAAAATCACAAAACAATTTAACACATATAAATGTGTCCAATTAATCATAGAATTTTCCTAGACTCTACTAGGACTTCTTCCACGAGTATCTCCAATCATCAATTCTACTTCAACTTGGTTGGTGATGGAAATTCCAAACGATGGGACAACTTCAAGAATTACACCAATCGTTCCATCATCCTGCCAATCGAAGGTGTACTTCAGACGTACCATACTCTTCTAAACGTTTCATTATTTTATCAAACATATTCTAAAAATAAGATACCACTCTTACGATATTTTTTTTTCCGATAGGTATCATTCACTATCATAAGCTTTTCATTTCCTCTATCTACTCAATTCTCTACGATTCTTCACCATAACATTTTGTACACCCAAGCAGACGTTCGGTGTATCAGGCGAGAATTTAAGATAAGAAAGCTTTATTTACGATCAACGTATAAATCTCCTTATCACTTCGAAACGTTTACATGTTAGTTCTAATCTCGTAATCATACGCTCAGAATCCTACACACATAAGGTTTCCAGATCCGGTCGGCAACAGACCATAGATCCGAACAAATAATAGCATCATTATAGCTATAACACAAAACATTTAGCACATAAAACATTTTAGGCATCTTTCCTAAAATAAACTTGTGCTCGTGTCAATTTAGATGTACTACCTAAAATATAATAGACACACTCAACTCACAATCATCGCTTAGCATCCTAAGTTTAAGTCTAGAAATCCTACAAATTTCCTAGTTCGCTTAAACTAATGCTCTGATACCAACTGTGACATCCCCAATTTCACGGCCAGAAAAGACCGATTTCGCTTATGCTTTTTAAAATAATTTCAGAGTAATCATTTGATTAAAAGTGTTGCGGAATTTATTCCCAGAAAAACATAATAAATATGTTATCAAATCATTTCCGAAGAAATGTATTTTATTCACTTAAACCATTGGGATGTCATTGTCAATACAAAAACATAAGCATAAACAAAACTTACATTCATTTACACTAGTGATCTACTTCTCTTTTAATCTCTCAGTGTAAAGCAACTTCGTATCGATACCTGTGATACAAATAAACTGAGTGGGTCAGGCTTGGGAGCCTGGTGAGCATATAGGGTTTTCAACCCACAATAAATAATAAACTTATTAAGTTCTCAGTCAATAATAAATTTATTAATTTCATCAACCAAAAATAACCCTAATTACTCATTCCCATTATCCTCACTTTACGTCCCTAAAACAACTATCACAAGGGACCTAGCCTAAGGATTTTCACAAGGGATGACACCATTGCTTTGGGGGTTCCTCAGCAAATTATGTCAAATAAAACAAACACCGGGGTGACAACATTGCTTTCCCTTAGCAAGTTATGTCAAACAATACATCCTAACATAAAACAACCAACAAGATGACAACATTGCTTTCCTTCAGCAATTTATGTCAAATAGGCACGAAGTCACATCGTCACCATGTACTAGTCCATAGCTCTTATTCATCGATGGAATTTCCCACGGGAGTTTTCCCCCGCAATACATGTCAATGGGTTTTCCATACAGCTGATGAACATAATTAAGGGGTTTTCCCCAGCCTTACTTGCCCTAAAAGCACTCATGAGGGGAATAGAGTACAGCGAATGAACACTTAAGTCCATTAACACCTACAGGTTATGAGCCTGCTAGTGTTCCACAGACCGCCAAAACAGTCCATGGTTGTCATCCATACTCTGCTGAATGACGGGGGTCTTAGAGTACAGCGAATGAACACTCAAGTCCTTTAACACCTACAGGTTGCGGGCCTGCTAGTGTTCCACAGACCGTCTAGAACAGTCCATGGTTGTCATCCATACTCTGCTGAATGACGGGGGTCAACGTTGGGTAAGGGCTTTTCTCATATTGCACCACTCATGCCAACATCTGGGTAAAAGCTTTTCCCATATTTCACCACTCACTCACAATTCATGATCTATATCACTGATCATCTCATCTATCCAACTCACTTTTCATCACACACCCACTATTTAACTCATGATCTATATCACTAACTCATGAAGCTCGTCCGATCACTTCATAAAAGAACAAAGACTCCCAAAGCTCTTCCAAATAAAAGTATAGGGAAATTACTGATAAAGTACTCCCGTACGCTCCCGTACCCCGACACGTAATAGTGTCAAAAGGAAGAACTAATGGATGAACACATAGTTCAAAAATACCTAATGAACATATAGTTCAAACATACGTATCGATTACAAGTCTACTAACGTATCCACTGGGCTATCTAAAATAGTCTGTGGCCGTTGTCTATACTCTGCTAGATGAATAGATCATCTTAAACATCGATACCTCTCATCACTCTATTTTATCACACACCAAATATCTACCCATGTACTACCCAACATATTTGTAGATAAAAATATATATACAGTTTAAAACTTGTATAAAACATCAATTCAACAGTCACCTCAAATAAACAATTAATATATTTACACATAACACGTATTTTAAGATAAATACTTCATATCTATGTGTAAATTGAAAGTGACTATACACTCACTTGATTTAACGATAACCGGGCAGCACTTCGTTGCCTAAAACGATCGTTTTTAATAAAACCGGGAGTTTTATTGAGAAACCGGGCTCTGCGAAAGGTCGGGCTTCAAAACCGAAAAGATAAATTTTCCGGGCTTCACGGGCACTCCGTGGCGTATTCCAGGGTTTAGAATCGATACCGGGGCTTCGGGGAAGGTTAAGGTGAAGAAAAGATGAAGAAAGGGGCTAAAAATGGCAAAAATCCAAATCTAACTGGGAAGGCTCGCAGGTCCCCTTCTATATATAGGGTCCGAAGTCTTGATCCAACGGCTGAGAAGTGGCCACGCTCCAGAGATCCGACGGCTTGCAGAGGAGGCTCGCACGTGGCTGCGCATGCGAGGGCCTCGGTGGCATGATCTGATTGGACCGCAGACTCGGAGTCCATGTGCGAGGTAAGGCGGCTTCGGACGAGCCTCGTCACCGGGTGACTAAGCAGCTTCGGACACTCGTCGGACGTGCGAAGGCCGAGGCTTCGGTCGAATCTGGAAGCGACACGCAACTGCCAGCTGCCTCGGTGACATCAGCAATTCGGACACGTGGCGCACTACCAGCGAAGCTGACGTGGCATTTCCGGGTGAAGCTCATCCATGCGAAATTTCTCGAATTTTGTGCCAAAATCTTCTAAAATTCATAACTTTCGTATACGAGCTCCGTTTTTAACGTTCTTTATATGCACGCGTAGCTAAAATTATGCTCTACAACTTCCGTTTAGACTTCGTCGGCTAATTTTGACTTTAAATTTTATATTATTATTTTTAACAGACCGGGAGTGGAAATCCGTTAAAAATTCATAACTTCTTCATCCGACGTCCGTTTTCGTCAGACTTTTTACCGTTGTGCTCCTAATGACGAGACCTTCGATTCTCGTTTAGTTCATGTCGGAAAAAAATCACTCGATCTAAAATTCGAGTTTTTAGCTGTCTACCGCTAAGCTGAAACTTCGAAAAATCATAACTTCCTCATACGAAGTCAGATTTGAGCGTTCTTTTTATCGAACTTCTCGGTTTAACGAACACTACGAGTTTTGTTTAGATCACTAAGGCCAAAAAGTAATTTATTGAAAACTCACTTTCTACGACATTCGGCCCCGTGCCGGTTTATCGTGAAACTTCGACAGGTCATAACTTCTTCGTTATAACTCGGATTTCGGCATTCTTTATATATCTGTAATCCTTGTCACGCCCACTACAAGTTTCTTAATAGATATCGGCTTTATCTAAAATTTAATTTTTGACGCTCATTTTTATTCTTAATTATTTAAACCCTAATAATTAAGCATAAAACACATAATTCACATAAAATTCACATAATTCCTTTTCATTTCTTCTAAATGAGTTTCAAAGGTTAACCTAGACCATTATGTCAATATTAATGCCTAGCCTAAAAACACGGGCGTTACAACTTAGTCCAACATAAGGAATCTTGGATCACAAGCCCACATATATAAGAATGAATGATTTACACAATCAACCCATATATTTAATTAGTCTCCTTTTGATCACTTAATTAATTCCAAATTAATTCTTGATCAATACTAATTAAATAACCTTATTAATATATTAGAACTTATAATATATAACAACCTTAAGTGTTATTTCTCTCATTATAGTCTATCCAAATGCATCATGCCATGCAACCCAAATGGACCATGCCGGGTCAGGTCAAGTCTTACCAATTATAGTTATGGACTTAGACATTAATCCAACACTTTCATGGATTGCAAGATAGATAATGAAGTACTCACGTTCTTGAAGCTTTGGAAGGTTCAAAGTTGGAGAAACTTGAGAGGAAATGATGTTGTGTGCTGCCAAGGTGCTAAAGGAATGAAAGGAAGGGGGCTACCCTTTATATAGGGGTAAGGGTGCTGCCCGAAAGTGAGTGTGCTGCCAAGGGAGTGGGTGTGCGCCCGCACACCCATGTGTACGGTCGTACACTCCTCCAAGAGGTGTGTATGGCCCGATTTTCTCACTATTCAACATTCTGACTCATTCCTAAACTCAACCTTGGTTATGTACAAGCTTAGAACACTTAAATGAACCCTTAAATAGCATCAGAAATCAACAAAACAAGTTGAATATTGATTGAATTGACTAAGTATACAAGATTGAAGTTTTCGGGTTGTCACATGTTAAAGGGAATTTCGTCCCGAAATTCAAGAATAAAGCACAATCATGAACTTGGAAAGAGATGGGGATACTTCTGCTTCATTGAATCCTCGCGCTCCCAAGTGAATTCAGGACCCCGCTTGGCATTCCAGCGGACCTTCACTATCGGGATGCGACTCTGTTTCGTACGCTTGACTTCCCGATACATGAACTGGACTCGTCGAGTTGGTAATTTAACAAAGGGACTCGGTGAGTCACCCAGTGGACTCAATGAGTTCACTGGGCAGAAGGCAGAAATTCGATTTTTTAGACTTTGAAAATAAATATAACATCAAGTATAATAGAAAACAAAACCAATCTCTAATACCACTGAAGGGTTTTGAGCATCCTAACAACCTTAAGGTGCACATACAACCCTAAATTCTTTGGATCTATGTTTTCTCTAATTATACATGCAAAATGTTTTTCCAAAGCATTGTCCTATCTAGCATGCAAACATAGGTACTTGTATAACAAAAAACTAGATAGAAGACATACCTTTTCTTGTAGCTTGATTCCTTGGACCTTTAAGAGCCTAGCACCCCAAATGTGATGCCTCAAATGCTTTACACAACACCACCAACAATGTAAAACTTGAGAGAGGATTCCTTGCTTCACAAAATCGGCTAGCACTCTTCTAAGCTCACTTAGGTCCCGATTTTGGTAGCCTTAGGGTCTCTTATATAGTGCGACAAGACTAGGGTTACACCATGTAAACCCTAATGTGCATGACTTTCCACATTCCTTAGGCTCCATGAGTTTTAACCTCCATGGATTATCCATGGGTCACCACATGGGTTTAGCCCAACATAAAGAACTACGGATCATAAGCCCACTTTATAAGAATGAATGATTTACACAATCAATCCCCATATATTCAATTAGTCTCTTTTGATCACAAAATTAATTCCAAATTAATTCTTGATCAATACTAATCAAATAATATGATTTCATATTAATATATTAGAACTTATAATATATTAATAAAGCATAAATATCCTCTTCTTAAATGCCTATCCTTCAGATTGTTCCGGTGCCATGCAACCCAAATGGACCATGCTACTCTCGGATCAAGTACATACCAAATATAGTTATGGACTTAGACACATTATCCAACAATTTAGCATTCCACTGTGATTCCATTATGTGTTTACTTTCTGATTTGGGTGTGAAAATCTATTACTTGTTGTTTATGATCGGATGAATCCTTGAATTTGTGGATTAATTGCTATTTGGATTGTTTATTTGTGTTTAATTTATTTTGTCAAGTTTGATTGAAGATCCATATGTGTTAAAGATTGTTACTTTGTTCTCTATTGCTGAATTAATAAGAGTTTAGATGACCATCTAGTTGTGTTTGAATCATAGTTGTCTAGTGACCATTGGTGATTATGACTGGAGTTTTGACCAAAACCTTGGATTAGGGAATAAAGTAATGAACTTTAATGTGTGTGCATGAGTAGAATGACCATTCTCAGCATGATTTAACTCCTATGGCCATTAGGGTTAAATAAGATCAAATCTTGCTTAATACGAACTACGTACTGATTTGCATGATTGTTTGTTCACCTGATCAATGAATTACTAATTGTCTTCAAATCAAAGGATTAGTAGTCATGACCATGACACTAGTCATATTAGGAATCGGTGACCACGAATAAATAAATATGTGTGTGCAATTGTTTATGATTTTAAGATGTAATTTGTCTACACCAAAGTACCTTAAGATATTTGTCTTCTAGTCAGTTTATCGATATTTGATGTTAAGTGATATTTAAAGTATTTAATAAAACTCTTCTTATTACTTATGTGTTTTGTGTAACCTATAATCAAACACTCCAAATTAATTCACCACCGTTCCCCTTATCACACGATTAGGTTCACTGCCTAGTGTGTGTGTTAGTCTGGTTGCGATAAATTTAGTTTTATAAATTTAAAACTTGAGTAATTAAAATATATAAAAATAACACATCTAATTTTTGGCGACGTTGTCGGGGATCGAACCCGGGCCACCCGCGCGACAGGAGGGAATACTTAGCACTATACTACAAAAAAGTGAACCTGATCGAGTATAGAATAGTTTTGATAAGCAAGGGTGTCGAAATTGATGAGTTATTTTTAATGCACTAGTTTTTATTTAGAAGTACTAGTCTATCGCATCTAAACTACACCTTACACGTAGTGAACCTGATCGAGTATAATATTGTTTTGATAAGAAATGATGTCGAACTCAAGGGGAACGTTAGTGAATTAATATTAGGATGTTTGATTATAGGTTATACTAAATAAAAGAAAGAAATAAAAAGGGGTTTTTATAAGAGGAACTCAATTAAATTAAACTAACTAGATAAACAGATTAGAAACGAATCACTTAAGGTACTCAAGTTTATATTGGATTACTTCTCAAAATCATGGTTAACTTGGTTAATAGTGCAATGGATCTATTAGTTGGTTACCGAATTCTAATGTGACTAGTTCTCTTTATAGGATTTCCTAGTACTAATAATTAATGAACAACTAACACAATGATCACACAATTAGTGAACACATAATTAATTTAATATATTTGGATTGTGAGTGATATGATCTAGTGATTTATCATCAATGGTCATGACAATCAATAAAAGCATAACATGGATATCTAAGCTCTCTAACACAACCAAAGTCACATATTAACATTACCTAACCCTAGGATTTGATCAATCTCTAGTCCTGACAGTTTAATGATCATAAACTAATCAAGATTTAAGTTAATGTAATTAGATTGATCCTCTCAACTACACATAACTCAACAATAGGCAATAAAAAACATAACTTTAACATGATAGTTGATGATAAATCAAACACAATTAATAACCAAACTAATAAAATCCAAAATCATTGAAATCAACACATAAAATCGAGTTTTATCTACTCCAAACAAAAGCAATAGGTTTTAACACCTGAATTCAGAAATTAAAAGCAGTAGGAACACAAATCGAACACTAATCACGATCAGAAACGCAAACCAAATAATTCCCGACATGAATCCGCTCTTGAATCCTTCAGATCTTCACTCCATATCAGCTTAGCAGCCCTCCGGCCGCCTTCTATACCCTCAAAACGGCAGTTATGAAGTTTTCTTGTCGCACAAGTCGAAGTGGAATATCATAGATGAAGAAAATGGTGGGGTGATATGAGATATTTATAGTTGAAGGGATATAGAATACTAGGATTGGATTGGAATAAGGAAACTAATGGTGTCTTAGCGATTAAGAAAATAATATTAAGGTAAGTGGTGCTTGGGGAATAAGTAACTTGGAGGGAATTTTCGTCTAGTTTTTATGCTCCATCTTCAAGGCCGATTTTGGATATGATAAAATCTGAATTATCATAAAGGCCCTCTTACATAAGTTGTAGGAAATTTTTTGTAGTTTCCATTACATTTTGAATCCCGTTAATCGGATTTATGAGTCATAAGATATACCCGAAAGACTGAAGAGGTGTCAATCTGCCAGCAATATCCTTTTTGCATCTTTTCAGCTCCATTCTCCTCTTTTTGCATTCCATCTACCATTTTAATTGTAATTAAACATTTCAAAGCATATTAAGTATCTTTTAATTATAAATAGCATAATTAAAGCTAAAGTATTAAAAATATGCACAAAATTATATAGTTAAATATGCACATATCAAAATACCCCACACTAATCTTTTGCTTGCCCCCAAGCAAGCTGATTTTTAATTTACCAATATCGCATAAAGCAATCCATTTTAAACCCAACCATTATCCCAAGACCACAATGCATGTATTTGTGTCTATAATTCCTATAAACTTCTCATTCTTAAATACTCACAATCCTTATGAATCTTCACCCCTTTATTATACGACACTCATTTTTGCAACCCTCCATATCCATCCCCAAAAATCTTTCTTAACCTCAATGTATTTTTGGTTAACCTGCGAAGCATGCATAAATTCTAGAAAAAATACAACATGATACCACAAATGAGCTCTTTGGAATTGATAAGTCTGTTTTATGAATGTACTAAATTGTCATAAATCTGTTGAATTGATGTATAATTGTCCAGGAATGGCACTACTTTGATGAGTTGTTGAACTTCATACGCAGGTCAATATATCATACTAAAAGTGGGCGCAAACTGCAAGTAAAACGAATTGCTAAAGGAATGAAGAAACGTTGTTGGGAAAATTGACCATCCTTCAATGTTTTGGTCATATATCAAGTTTTGGAGCTCTGATTGACATGAGTAAAGAAGTTCTGGAAACTAGACAAGATTTGCTATAACTTTCATGTTTTGCGTTTCTGTTAATTCTGTCGTTTTGACCAAAAAAACTTGCACGAAAGATGAAGGGTGCCTACAGGCATCTAAGACGTCCCCTAGGACGTCCAAGTCAAACAGTCAACATCTGGGCAGATCTCGGAGCAGAAAAGAAGAGGAGGACCCCTCCGGCGCCTTACATGGCGTCTAAGACGTCTCGTAGGACGTCCAAGCATTTTAGGGGCGTCCCGTGTTGGAACGGTGCGTTTCGGAAAGCATAAGAATCATGGAAGGACATCCTAGAACGCATCTAAGACGTCCCCTAAGACGTCCAACGTTTTTGGCCAAATTTTAGTGTATTTCAAGGTTGTCAGAAGGCATGCAAAGACGTACAAAGAACGCCTAAGTGTTATACATGACGTCTAAGACGTCTCCTGGGACGTCAAACGTCCCACATCGCCTGATTTCGTTATTTTCTGCCAAATAATATAAATAGGGACTTATGCATTTGTTTTTAGGGTTCCCACCTCCGATTTTCAGAGTTTTCCTGCGTTTTTGAGGCTTCTAAAACCCTTGGAAACATTTGGAAACACAAATCCATTCCATTTCAATCCGGATTCAAGGAAATAGTTCCTGGATTTCATCATCAAGCTATAAGTGAAGATCATTTCATTGGTTAATCTTCATCAATTCTTTATTTTCCAGAAATTATTTCTTCTTCCCCAAGGTTTATTTGTTCTATACTTTGATAATCATTAGGCTACATTTGTTTGATGATTCCAAGTTTGTTTATGAATTCTACTATGCATTTTAATTATTTCATTCAAGTTAGTGTTTTTATGAATTCAATAGAAGGCTAAATCATTAGGTTACTTCCGGGGATGTTTATGACTTTTGGATGAACACACTTTATTATTACTTGATTCTAGTTAATTTCAATTGTTGTTTTATGCTTCATGTGATGATCTTTGGTAATGCTAATTGAAATTGGGTTGTATGAATTTGTTTAATGTAATAATTAAGATAGTCTATTGTCAATTCATCATTTGTTCCAAGTTCAATTAGTTTAGGAATACAGACAAGTGATTGAATCAGCGTATATTATTCCAACTTATGATATTGAATTTTAATATGGTAATTGGTAGTTGTCAGACACTTTATTGCTAGTTCACTAATTGTTCCTAACCATTTAGACATAGGGAGTAAGACAACTAGTTGAATGAACATATCTTGTGACTAAAATTATGTGTTACAAGATAATAAGCCCCAATTGCATCTAAGTAACTGAATTAGGATTCTAGGGAAGAAAGCGTGTGAATCTAAATTGTCCATAACTGAACCGGGAGTACTCTAGTTTTCTCATTGAGATTTTCGTTTTAATTAATAAATTTCCAAGCTTTTTATTTGATCATTGCTTTAATATTTTTCGTGACAAATGCTAATAATATATTTTTGTTGACTATTTTCACACAAAGTTTGACCACAAACTACTCATGGATTCGACCCTTACTTACCCTAGCTATCTAGTGGTTTTTGAGGTTATTTTTTATTGAGACAATGACCTCGTTCAGTAATTCATCTCTTATTTGATATTTTCCTTTCAATTTCTTTGAATTCACAACCTTCTTGTTTGATTTTTGGTATCTTCAACTTTTTGAATTTCTTTAGAATTTTGATCATTGGATTTCATACTTTGACAGCTCCAAAATTCTTACATCCTTTTGGTAATTTTTTTTTATCTCACTTTTTTCCACTCAAGTCCTACATGCTGAAGCAAGGTGCTTAACTTCAACCTTTATTGGTTAGAGACATTAGTCTAAGTGCAATGACTACATAAGCTCTCCTGGATGGATTAAAGGTACACGCTGCAAAACTGATTATGTCATATAAACTACCAGATTATCTTTCATATCTCATGACTTTTCACTAATAATGGGAAGCCATAAATACACAATAACATGTGTTGGCTCAGGTAAACATTTGGGCTCCTATCGGATCATCATTACAATATTAGCAAAAAATTTAATTATCACTAGATTTTCTAAATTAAAATATTATTTCAAGTTTATAAATTTTTAAATTTTCCTGATCTAGCAATTTTTAATTTTCCAACTTAAATTCGTTTTTCGACCCCCTACCTACACTCATTTCATACAATTCCCTCATTGTATGCATAAAACTATCTAAGCACATAAAACCAGTAAAAATGGAGAAAAAGGAACAGACTCCCCTGGGGTAGTAGTGGCGAGATCGAATGAGGCTGCTAAAAGTTGCTCCATAAATTTGCTGGAAGATTGGAAACTAGAAATGCTGCTTCTGAATGTGCCGAAAAATAAAACCAAGAACACCGACTTCTGAAATGTGGTGCAAAGGATTACAAAGTAACGCAATGGATAGTGACCACAACGTGGGAAAGTGTCGATCACGTCGCGTCGTCGAGTGAGGAAAAATATGTATCGTGAATAATAGCATGGCCACGACGTGGTAAGTGATGACATTACGTGGTATCTAGAATGGCAACTTCCTTCTAGCGATGAAAAACTCCCCCGCGACATCGGAAAGTGTCAACCATGTCGTGGCAGCCGGGACAATAATTTTGCTTCGCGTAGAAATAAAACTTCATGACATAGGAACTACTCATCCATGTCATAGGAATCAATGTATAGTTAGAAACGCCACACTTCAAAAATAATAATCTCACGAACTCGACGCACACACCACACTTATTAAAAGTCATGGCTCTCGATTGTCAACTTCAAACTCTCACACGACTTTTTCTTTTGTGATAAAACATCAGTCGGTCGTAGCGGCTGAACTTACTGTCAGCTTTCTAAGGGCGAAAATTCTGCAAAAATCTAAAAGATCAAAGAGCATCAACATGGAAAACAAAATTGCATAAACCAAAAATAAAACACCCTAATTTAAACAAACTAAACACGCCAAAATAAAAATAAAACTAAGACCAAGTATAATAAACCAAAAATAAAATAAAAAGGATAACTCGGTCACTCATCATCCTCACCGTCATGTCGCTGCGTCCCAGATGTACCAGCTCCATCACCCCTCTGTTCATATGGCGGAGGAAAGGGAACCGAATAATGATACGCATGTGAAGCAAAGAATTCAGTCAATTCCCCCTCAAACCACTGCTACCTAGTCTTGACATAATCAAACCGGTCATCCATATGCTGAGATAGGACATCCATGTGCTGAGATAAGTAACTATGATCAATCTCCTGCTGTGGTCCCTGCTGGGCTCCTCGTGGAGCATGTCTACGCCTCCCTCTTCTCTCAGGCTCCTGCTCAGCTACACCCTCCTCGTCGGCCACGTCATCTGGTCGTATATGTAAAATACCATCCTCACCACGCTGAAGTACCCTAATCGACTCCAACTATTGTAAACTCATCGACCTCTCATCATAAAACAACATCGATCTCGTGATATCTCTCATCAACAACTGATATGATCTAGCCAAATGTGTGATGAAGTGCCCACCACAAATTAGGCTATCCTCTCGAAGCCCCCTGGCCATCCTCCCCATGTAATTAGCTAAAGAAATTGGGAGGTTCAAGTGCCTCCCTGGTGTAACAAGTGTCCACAGGAAAAACAAATTTGTAGAAGGCACTATCTCACTATTCTTGTGATGTGTGAGGGAAATGGAGATCAAACGATGTAAATAATCTATAAGTGGTGGACCGAATCATCTTCCCTCTAACAGTGGATGGTATGTACACTCCCTAGTAATCTCAGCCCAAAATGTATTTTCGGTGTAGTCAACAGGCCGTCTCGTCACACAATCAACAAGGAATGTTGGAAAGTGGACATTCCTCGTCTCATTCCACACTAAAGGCAAGCTCAATCTCGCTGCACTCCCTACTCACTCCACCAAGTCGAAAGGAAAAGGTTGTCCTGTCATCGGGGGTCTTCCTAGGATCAAAGGAAACTATAGAATAAAACTCCAGCAAAATTTCCTGGTAAACAGGTTCCTGTATCCTGAACAATCTCTCCCAACTGCGACATACAAACAAAGACACACCACTCGCGTCCAAGTGGGTGTATTGAAAAAATTTCTGGATAAGTTCATCAAGTCCAGTTTGGGATGCCAATCCCCAATCGAATGAAGGTGTGATGTCAATTTCTTTGGGGAGCAGTAAACTAAGGTTGTTCAAATATCCGCCACAAGTTTCATCGTTCAAAGATTGTGGGAATTGCAAAAATCGGTGATCGGTTATTCCCTTGGTTTGGTTTCTTCTTTGATTTCTTCTAGCCATAATCTGCAAAAATTTAGAAGTAACAAAACCACCACAAAAAAAAACACAACATTAAACAAATTAAATGGAAAAATCATGAGGTGGGCATGTAATTACGTTGGGCGTACGTTCATAGGCGCTGATCGATGGGTTGTCCGTCAAGTTATAGGCTACAGTTAGTCCAAATGTGTAGTTCTTTGGGTCTGAATCGGTCCAAAAAAAGCATAATCTTACAAAAAAATTGCATGAAAAATTGACACTAAATTGAAATTGGTATGAACCCTAGATTTCTAATTAGGCACAATGCAGCAAATTACTTGAAATTAAACACAAATTAAAATAGAAGGGTAATCATACAACATACCTTAGTGTTGATTTTAGCAAGGAAATAAGAAAAATCGGAGCTTTTTGGTTGAGTACAAGCTGATAGAGTGGGTTTTGGAAAAGAAGTGATAGAGAGAAAGAACAACAAAGAATGATATAACCTGGTCGACAAGGTACGTTGCGCATACCCTTAAGGTACGCGAGGCGTAAATGGTTTGCCATAGGTACGTTGTGTGTAGTCCACAAGTACGCTGGGCATACTCGCTATGCCGAGAAAACTTGGTCGATAATTACGTTGGGGGTAATTTGATGATTTTTTTCTTTTTGCCCATTTTAATTTCTTTTTCCATCTAATTGCATTTGGGGACCTTTGAATAATGAAATTATGCACTTAATCAACAACAAAAACCCTCCGACAAGTGACATGTTATCAACGAAATTAAAAATAAAATTAAAAAATTAAAACGACAAACAAATAACGAATAATCAAATACTCCAAATTAATTGAAAACAGTTCCCCGACAACGGCGCCCATAACTTGATGTGTTATTTTTAATGCACTAGTTTTTTATTTAGAAGTCCTAGTCTATCGCATCTAAACCACACCTTACAGGCAGTGAACCTGATCGAGTATAGTATAGTTTTGATAAGCAAGGGGTGTCGAACTCAAGGGGAACGATAGTAAATTAATATTAGGATGTTTGATTATAGGTTATACTAAATAAAAGAAAACAACAAAATGGGTTTTTTATGATAAGAACTCAATTAAATTAAACTAACTAGATAAACTGATTAGAAACAAATCACTTAAGGTACTCAAGTTTATATTGGATTACTTCTCAAAATCATGGTTAACCTGGTTAATAGTGCAATGGATCTATTAGTTGGTTACCAAATTCTAATGTGACTAGTTGTCTTTATAGGATTTCCTAGTATAATAATTAATGAACAACTAACTCAATGATCATACAATTAGTGAACACATAATTTAGTTAATATATTCGGATTATGAATGATATGATCTAGTGATTTATTATCAATGGTCATGCCAATCAATAAAAGCATAACATGGATATCTAAGCTCTCTAACACAGCCAAAGTCACATATTAACATTACCTAACCCTAGGATTTGATCAATCTCTAGTCCTGACAGTTTAATGATCATAAACTAATCAAGATTCAAGTTAATGTAATTAGATTGGTCCTCTCAACTACACATAACTCAGCAATAGGCAATAAAAAACATAACTTTAACATGATAGTTGATGATAAATCAAACACAATTAATAACCAAACTAATAAAATCCAAAATCATTGGAATCAACACATAAAATCGAGTTTTATCTACTCCAAACAAAAGCAACAGGTTTTAACACCTGAATTCAGAAAGTAAAAACAGTAGGAACACAAATGGAACATTAATCATGATCAGAAAAGAAAACCGAATGATTCCCGACATGAATCCGCTCTCCAATCCATTAGATCTTCGCTCCTGTCAGCTTAACGGCCTTCTGGCCGCTTTCTAGACCCTCAAAACGGCATAATAGAGGTTACTTGTCGACTAAGGATCAATAGAAACTCATCGCGATTAGGATTCAGACACACCGGGCCATTACGTTGGGCGTACGACAATCTACGTAAGGCATAGTGCTGAACTTCCGAGTACGCAGGGCGTAGTGGGCTGCCTTCAGCCACCTTGTTCCTTTTTGCATTCCAAGCCTAAATCTATCTCCTTTTACTTACTTTCCGCTCTAGCAACAATATAGCTATAAAATATAAATTTAAACACTATAAGTACCTTTTAGTTCTAAATAGAAATAATTAAGGCTAAAATATTAAGATATGATATATAAATATATATATATATATATATATAGAAATACACATTTCAGCTGTAGATGGGGAGATGAAAAAGACAAGATATCATGAAATGTTGAGGGAGGATATCAGGGAGTTCGTGAGCTTTTCGGGGTGTAAGACCCTGAATGATATGATTAAGAAGGCCCTCGAGCGGGAGATTGAGTTGGAGCTCCGGACGAAGCGGAAGTCAGAGCAGGTTCAGACAATAGTGGGTCAGGCTAAGAGGCCTAAGACCTCCGATGCCCACACCAGAGGCCAACAGGGTTGGGGCCGTTTTGCAAAGTGTGGCAAGTCGTACAGTTGGGCTAGCCGATCACCAAGTTCAGGATGTTTTAACTGTGGCCAGTCGGACCATGTGAGCAGGGATTGCCCCAACAGGGCTTTGATTTGCTTCCATTGTAATCAGACCGACCATAAAAAGGTTGATTGCTCGAGGTTGTCTGGAGGAGCAGTGGTGGAGCCAGTGCTAGCCACCCTGAGGATTACTGAAGGCCGCCAGGGCAAGGCGTAGGCTCCTGTGGTGAAGAGCATGGCATTTTAGTTGACCACCGATGAGGCCCGTGCAGCACCAAATGTGGTTACGAGTATGTAACTTAGCTCTATCTTTATTGCTTTCTTTATTTCATGCTTATATATATATATATATATATATATATATATATATATATATATATATATATATATATATATATATATATATGATTCTGTACATGAACCTTTTTGGTCAATGATATGTATGCCCATGTTTTGTTTGATTCGGGGGCTACCCGGTCCTTTGTATCTCTTGCACTTAGCAATAAGTTTTGCGACGCTTCCGAGGTTTTGGATTCTCCTCTAGAGCTTGAGATAGCGGATGACCGTATTGTGAGTGCTTCGAGGGTTTTCCGTGAATGTGTCCTGAATCTGTTCATCGAGAGGTTCCTTACCGATTTGGTATCGATTCCCTTGAGAGGATCGAAGGTTACCATCGGGGTGAATTGGTTGGGCCCCAAGGGGGTCATGACTGATTACGAGCAGCAGTTGGTGAGAGTTCGAACTCCAAGTGGGGGAGAACTGGTTATCCCTGGCGAGGGAGCTTCGCATGGGCCAGCTCTCTGTTCTGCTGCAATTTTTAGCTTATGTCGCGGACACTCGGGTTGCAGAGACAACATATTTGAGTGGGGTGCCCATTGTTCGGGACTTACCCGATGTGTATCCTGAGGATTTACCAGGGGTACCTCCCGAGAGGCAATTTGAGTTTCAGATTGATCTGGTACCTGGTGCGGATCCGATAGCCAAGGAATTGTATCGCCTGGTGCCACCTGAGATGCATGAGTTGTCTACGCAGCTTCAGGAGCTGTTAGACAAGGGTTTTATTCATCCAAGCAGTTCTCCGTGGGGAGCACCGATTCTGTTTTTGAAAAAGAAGGACGGTTCACACAAAATGTGCATCAATTTCCGGGAGTTGAATAAGCTAACGGTGAAGAACCGTTACCCACTTCTGAGGATTGATGATTTGTTTGATAAACTTCAGGGTGCGTCTTAGTTTTCTAAGATTGATCTACGATCAGGGTACCACCCGATGAGGGTCATGGATGATGATGTGCAGAAGACAACCTTCGGGACTCGCTATGGTCATTACGAGTTCATGGTGATGTCATTCGGGCTCACCAATGCACCGGCAACATTTATGGACCCCATGATCCGGGTGTGCAGGCCGATGCTGGATCGGTCTGTGATTGTTTTCATTGATGATATTCTGGTCTACTCCAAGACCAAGGAGCTGTACGAGCATCTTTTGCGAGAAGTGTTGGAGACCCCGAGGAGGGAGAGGCTTTATGCCAAATTCTCCAAATGCGAGTTTTGGTTGCGCGAGGTGTAGTTTCTGGGGCACATCGTTAACCATAAGGGAATCTTGGTTGACCCGGCCAAGATCGAGGTTGTGATGCGTAGAGAGGTTCCGAGAACCGCATCTGTGATTCATAGTTTCTTAGGCCTCGCAGGGTATTATCGGAGATTTATCCTGGATTTTCTCCAAGATTGTTGTGTGTTTGACCCGTTTGACAAAGAAGAATGTGACCTTTCGATGGGGGCCTGATCAACAGTTGGCTTTTGAGACTTTAAGGCATAGATTGTATAGGGCCCTGATTCTTGCATTCCCTGAGGGTTTGGCTGTTTTTGTGGTTTACTGCGACGCCTCTATTTCGGGATTGGGAGTTGTTCTTATGTAAAGGGGTCACGTGATTGCTTACGCTTCCAGGTAGCTGAAGCCTCATTAGGTGAACTAACCCACATATGATTTGGAATTGGGGGCCGTGGTTTTTTCCCTCAAGATCTGGAGGCACTACTTGTATGGGGTCCGGTGTACTATCTACACCGACCACAAGAGTTTGAGGTATTTGATGGACCGACCTAATTTGAATATATGGCAGCGAAGATCGCTGGATGTGGTAAAGGATTACGATTGCAAGATCCTGTACCACCCTGGGAAGGCCAATGTGGTGGTCGATGATTTGAGCTTTAAGGCGTACTCCTATTAGAGATGTTTGCTTGAGGATGGTTTTCACCTCGCCTTTGTTGGATTTGATCAAATAAGCTCATGTGGAGGGTTTAAAAAAAAGAATTGGAAGGCCGAGCGGATCAGGGGACAAATTCCCTTGTTTGTTAGGGACAGCCTGGGATTATTGACTCAGTGCGGTAGAGTTTGGGTACCAGCATCAGGTAGGGTGAGACAGACGGTATTGGAGGAGGCACATAAGTCAAAGTTTTCTATCCATCCTAGGGCCATGAAGATGTACATGGATTTGAGGTTGAGTTATTGGTGGCCTTGTATGAAGAGGGAGGTAGCTTGGTTTGTTGAGCGATGCTTAACTTGCTGGAAAATCAAGGTCGGGCATCAGAGACCCCACAACAAGATGCAGCCTTTACCCATTCCCATGTGAAAGTGGGAGGAGATTACTATGGATTTCGTCACAAAATTGTCAAGGACGGGACGAGGTGTTGATTCTATCTGGATCATTGTGGACAGCTAACCAAGAGTCCGTATTTCATACCGATTGTCGAGAGTATATCAACAAAGAAGTTAGCGGACATTTATGTCCAGGAGGTAGTGCTTCGGCACGGGGTGCCGATATCAGTTATTTCGGATCGGGATGTTCGGTTCACCTCCCGATTTTGGAGGAAGTTTCATGAGGAGTTGGGTACTCAGTTGCACTTTATTATAGCATACAACCCTCATACTGATGGCCATGTTGGATTTTGGAGGGAGTTGGGATACTTACCTTCTGTTGGATGAGTTCTCCTACAACAATAGTTATCATGTCAGTATTGACCGACCACCATTTGAGATATTGTATGAAAGGAAGTGTAGGACTCTGGTTTGTTGGTTGAGGGGGAGGTCGGACATCGATTCATGGGTAGTACAGAGGTTGTACACAAGACTAAGAAGTTGATCCAGTAGGTACGCGATAGGTTGCGATTCGCGCAGAGCCGACAGAAGAGTTATGCAGATCGGCGGCGTTCGGATCTCGAGTTTCAGGTGGGAGACTTGGTGCTTCTGAAGGTGTCGCCTTGGAAAGGTGTCATCCAATTCAGGAAGCGGGGCAAGTTGGGCCCCAGATTCATTGGACCTTTCAGGAGCCTGGGTGGGCAAGGTCGCATACTAGTCGGATTTGCCTGATGAGCTCAGCCAGATTCATAACACTTTCCATGTGTGTCAGCTTCGGAAGTGTATGGCCGTTGAGTCCATAGTCATTCCTCTGGATGACATTCAAGTTGATTATTGCCTGAATTATATGGAGAGACCGGTGGCGATTTTAGATCGAAAGACAAAAGTTCTACGCAACAAGGAATTATCACTGGTCAAGGTCCAGTGGCAACATCAAAAGGGTTCCGAATGGACGTGGGAGCCTGAGGCGGAGATGCGAGAGCACTACCCAAATTTATTTGCGGCAAAAGACGTCGGGGGAGAAGTCTAGTTCAATTGGGGAGAGTTGTAACACCTAGAATTCAAGTATTCTTTTCAACCCTTGAGTTATGTTAAATTTACAATTTTATTCCCCAGTGGCAAATTTGTAAATCTGAAGTCCTCTGGAGTACGCAGGGTGTACTTCGGAGCGCCTTAGAGACTAATTTGGTGATCAAAAGAGACTAATTATATTAATATGAAATCATGTTGTTTAATTAGTATTGATCAAGAATTAATTTGGTGATCAAAAGAGACTAATTAAATTAAAGAGGATTGATTATGTAAATCAGTGATATATATATATATATATATATATATATATATATATATTGTTTGGGCTATTGATCCATGATGGATTAAGTTTATGTAAGTATCCATGAAGAGTTAGCCCACATGAAATATGGATTATAACCCAAGTGTATGGATTAGAGTTTACCCATGACTCTTGGATTCCTACACTATATATATGACACCCCTTTGGCCTAAAATTGGTTGAACATATTTTCTTGGAGAAGCATAGCCGAATTTTAGTGCTCCATATTCTCTCTCAAGTCCTCCATTTATTCATGGTGTTTGTGAACCATTTGAGGCATCACATTTGAGGTGCTAAGTTCTTAAAGGCCAAAACTACAAGCTACAACAAAGAGGTAATTCTATAACTCAATTATATGTTGTTTATGTCAATTGTATGCTAGTTGTAGGCTTAATGCTTTGGAAACAATATTGCATGTATAATTAGAGAAAACATAGATCCAAAGCGTTTAGGTTTGTATATGCACCATAGGATGCTGTAGTATATAAAACCCAACAGTGGTATCAGAGCCTAGGATTGTTTTCTATTATATTGATGCTAATGTATTATTTTTCAAAGCTGAAAATCTGTTCTGACAGCAGTTACTCGACGAGTGCATGCTTAGACTCGACGAGTAGATGAATTTTGCCTTGAACTCGACGAGTCCATAGTTGGGCTCGACGTGTTGTATGATCAGACAGCAGGTTTTCAGGTTTTTTGGCCATAATTGGATTAGGATCATTACCACAAACTGTTTTGAATCATAAAATCTGTTTTCTATATGGTAGTGATCATCCTCATCCAATTAAAAGATAATTGTCAAAATTTCAAGATTTGTATTAGTTTATATGATAGGGTAATTTCTTGTAAAATTGTTGATGTGAATTATCTTGACTTATGAGTTTAACTAGATCATAGAAAAAATTATAAGATATTTTTATTAGTTAATATGTATTGATCTAAATGCTTTTAATGAATTCCATAACTTGTCCTCAAGTTATGGAAAATGAAAAATCTCATTTTTTAAAAGTCATTAAACTCATAAGTTATGGAACATGAAAACTTTTTCCATAAAACCACATTAACTCATAAGTTATGGAAAAACAAAAGGTTTTAAAGAGTTACAAAACTTGTCCTCAAGTTTTGGTATTTGAAAAGTCTCAAATTAAGAAACTCTTGTAATTAAAAGGTGTAACTTTTGGGTTCATAACTTAAAAATTAATTAAATAGCTTTAATTTTGAATTTTTTTTAATAACCTAGTTGCTTTGAATAGTTCAATTACACCTCATGGACTTTATTAAATTAATTAAAGAGTTTATAAAATGGTGGTTTAATGGGTGTCCACACTCACCCACCGCTTCCTTGACTGGTGGAGGGTCGTTAGCCGAACGGGTGGGATAGGACATTAATTCTCATTAAAAGTATAATGAAATGCCAAGTAACTAAATACTCTTATAAATTCCCAATCTTAGTTACTTAGAAAAAATTCGAATTTGGTGCTAACCCATGAAATTGCACATTGCACCTTATTAGTCGTTAGTGGAGCACGTGTGGTTAACCGGCACACTAATATGAGACTAATGAAGGATGGCAATGGGTAGCTTGATGTTAATCATGGATCAATGGAGCGTGTGTGGTTAACCGACACATTTATTGGGTGATTTGTAACATTAAGTGTACCAAGCTAATATGCATGCTTATTCACACCTTGTTTGTGATCATCGGCATCTCAGTCACAAACTTGAAGGGCATAATCAAGATTGAAACATGTCATTGAATAGTTCAATGAATCTCACAGAATCTAGGAATTTCAATTCATTTAAAACCAAAATTCATTTTTGTTTTTCATGGTGGAAATTGGTAAATCGTCATTTACCTACCTTCAAATATTTTACACTTGGATTACGGCATCCCTCTTCCGAATTGTAGAATATTGTGTTGGGTCCTAGCCTTAATATTTCATTTTGGGTGTTATATTAAGGACTTAAATCAACTAACTTGAATTTCTCCCTGTAGATGTCTAGTTCTGATAACTATTGTCTTCCCGAATCTTATGGAAAAAGCTTTCCTCATGAAGATGATGTTCCCGGAAATCATACTTCACTACCTCCACCTCCTCCAATAATTCTCCCTAACCCACAAGTTCAAAGACTTAAAAATTTCAAGGTTACTCAAGCCCTATTGGCTAGCAAACACCAAGATGGAAGGTCTGTGTGTGCACATGTCTTGGAGATGAAGTCACACATTGACAGGCTGGGAATGTTAGGAGTCGTTGTGTCGAGGAAGTTGGTTGTTGACTGGGTTCTTCAATCACTTCTTAATTCATATAGTGAGTTCATTAAAGATTACTATATGACAGACCGCGACATGTCCCTTATCAATCTTACCTATTTGCTAATTGCTGCTGAATCAGAAATGATTTGGCGCACTGGTCAAGCAAATTTGATTGGAAGATCTACCTCCCAAACTTCCATGGAAATTGACAATGGAAACATTGGAAGTCTAGAAAAGACTTCTCTTTCCAAGGGAAAGGGAAAGGCTAAGTTTGAGATTGTCCCATGTGCCATTCCGAAAGAGTTTGTCTATTTCTATCGCCAAGAGAAGGGGCATTGGTTGCGAAGCTTCCATATTTACCTGAAAGATTGCAAGGATGGTAAAGTCAAAGTGTTTGACTCTACTTCAGGTAAGTCCACTATCTAACTCTATTAAGTTCCTTTTTGGAGATTCTTAATACATGATGTAATGTAATTACATTTTGATGTTTTGTAGGATCGAAGAAAAGAAAGGAAGCTTAAAAGAAGAGCATGCTGAATCTGATCGCGAAGATAGATTTCGATCGCATGGTTCGATGATCGGATTTTTGAGCTGATGCTAGGAGTTATGATAAATTTCTTAGAAATATTTAGTAACATAGTTTTCATTTGTAATTGCATTGTAAGGAAAAGTTTTTCCGCATTTTATAAATAAAATAAAATTTTGATTTTACTTTGTTTTATATTTATCCTTGCAATGGCATTTGTGAAAATTGATGTTTGTATATTTCTATTGTTAGCAATATTGGAAAATGGATTTGATTCTTTCGTTTGTTGTAGTGTCAACATTTACCAAATAAGGAAAGATTCTCATCACCCAAGGTTCAGCTGGATAGAAACTTGGAATCATGCAACTTGTATTGTATGATGAATGAGAACTTCATCTTTGGGAAATTAAGACTAATTCCTTGTTCACATGTATATGTGAGTCAAGTGAAGGACTAGGGGATCAGGTACACTTGGTTGTGTACTGGTCAGGTCCACCACAAAGAACGATAAGACTATTCGTCATGATTTACTAAAGTTAGTTAATATGGTTATACTCACAAGATTAAGTGTAATTCTGAATCATTTGAAAAGTTTCAATGTATGGCAGAACGAATAAGAAGAATCAAATTAGGCAGAAAGATAACAGTTTCTCCAAACTGAAAAATAGGGAGAGTACTTTAGCATCATGTTTTATGGTCATCTTAATGATTATGAAGAAGACGAATCGTGAATTGTTGAAATGGTTAAATCAAAAGGTGAGTCATACTTAGTTCCAATATCAAGTCGTAAAGTCATGCTCCAAGATTGTACATTGAGTGACATGATCTTAAGAAGGTTTATAACACTCATCAAATGTAGAGTAAAATGTTACTTGCTCTTGTACATTTGAAATTGGTAAGTTGTGACGTTTTGGATAAAACAAAGACCAACTAATACCAGTTGTCAGAAGTGTTTGTCTTGATAAGAAACCGCACTAACTCTTGAATAGTTGTTTGTCAAGTAATGTTCCTTGATAAAGTGAATCTTATATGTCAATATGGTCAGTGGGAGTCTTAAAGATCTTGAATAGTTTCGAGAACTAATCAAGAGTAAACCTATTGTTAATCACTAGCACACGACTTGAGGTTTGTAACCTATCGTGTTGACATATTCTTGTTTCTTTGCTTATTCCAGTTAAAGTTGACTATGCATGTAAGTTCTATCAGTGCTCAATTGTTTGCATAACAACTTAGAAGCAATGTTAAGCACTTATGCTGCCAGGTGGCAAGAAATTAAGATTGAACAAGTTCAGTCCATATGAGTTTGGATTTGTCACTAACCTCTTCATAGTTCGAATTATGAGAAATGGCAAAGGTCTAAACATTTGAGACTTATTGCTGTAAGTTATAAAATTGTTTAGACACACATGTAAGCTATCTAAGGAAAGGTGTATAAGTTTGAGGAGCCTAGATAAAGTCTTATTGAAGCATCTTGTATTAGAAATCTGAACTTTGGTAAGAAAGTCAACAAGTGTTGATTTCTAGAAGTCCAGCTGATTTTGGGTACATGTCAAAGCTAGTGGGAGCATAAGTGTTATGCTATTAAAGAAATAATTATTATGCTAGTGGGAGCATAAGTGTTATGCTAGTAAGATAATAATTATTATGCTAGTAGGAGCATAATCATTATGGTAAGTGTTGCAAGTTAGCAATGTTAATTATAGAAAACAAAAGTTTCAATTTGCAAAGTTGCAGAGTTTAAAAAGTTGTTTTGCTATAATTAAGGGAGAGGAATTTATACTTCATTTCAATTCTAAAAGCTTAGATTGTGAGATTTTAATCGAATTTAGTCATGGACATATATGAATGTTATGTTGAAATGATTCAACATAAGGAAATTCTATATGTCGAAATATTATAGCGAAAGACTAGTAAAGTATCATGTCTTTATGTGAGTCATTATGAATCGTATTCCATATGCTTCGGATATAGGATCGATTACATATGCTATAATATTAATTTGTTCTAATTTTCCAAATGCCTAGGGCATTAAGAGGGAAAATGGACTAGAATGAGATATAACTAAAATGGTTAAGCAATTGTCGAGGACAATCTCAGGCTTACCAAAGATTGGTTGCTCATGGACAGTTGGAAGTATAGTGTAAATTTTGGAAGGACCATATTGACATACTCTGAGAAGACGTAACTCTTGTTCAGAAGTGATAATCAAAATGGGATTATGGAAATGTTCCATAAGTGGAAGTTGATCATAAAATCTGTGTAAGATTAGAAACCTTAATGCAAGAAGGATGTTCAAAGGAATGTACTTTGAATATGAGACTTCGTTTCCATGGAATTGCTCTCCATTGGAATACTTTGTAATGTCTATTTCCAAGTCTCTATGACTTTTGTGCATAGTCATTACAAGAGGATCATTGCATATAAGTTTAGAATCTAACAGATTTTAGCAAATGGCAAGAATTTGGTATTCTTACATTTACTATAAGGATTTGGAATTGTGATATGAGCATCATTGAAATGTTGTCCATTGATCTATTTCACAAAGAGGACCATAGGTAAACATAGTGTGCATGCTTGGAGCATGGAATATTGTTTTAATTCAAGTATTAAGTTGATTAATCGAAACATTATACAATGAATAATGTGTAATCAATATGGTGATTAAATAAAAGGTGTTTTATTTATATTCATAAGTTCTGAGACCATATTGGATTCGATTATTCTTGTGTTTCACTTTGCATGTTTTGACTTCCAGAATAATAAGATTATTCAAACTATCCACAGTCGATCATACTTTGGAAGTAGGTATTGAGGCAAGACTATCATGAATCTGACTGTAGATTGTCTAGGTGTTTTAGACATAACACAAGTTTGTTGCAGTATTCATGAGTACTCCTGTAATAAGATTTGAGTATTAGATTAAACCTATGCTCATATGAATCACTTCATTGATTTTATCATGAGTTATTATGAGACGATAATATCTTATATTCGTAAAACAGAGACGTGTGAGTTGTAGCTTACAAATCGGTTGCACATTGATGATGCGTAAACGCACCAGTAACTTGGTGTTATAAAACGCATTGTTGTTTGTGATTTGATGAGTAAATATAGCAAGCATATGAGTCGAAGTTTATCCATTCCTTTTACCCTTAGAGGGATAAAAGCGATATATGTGGGCCCCTCGATGATTTAGTGATGACACCCTAAGCGCTTGGCCAAGCCTGGACTGATTTGATTTGTTCAATTAGTCAGTTGTCATAAATCGGAAATCGGGAAACAATAGATGGACAGAGAGATTGATTATAATCCATGTCTCATTCCATATGATATCCTGTAGAATGGAGGAATATATGATCTCTTATCTAATGGTCGCGTCATTGACTAGGTCATAGTTCGACAGTGGCTTTTAAGAACAATGATTGCTAGTCGGGTTGTGGAGTCGTACTTGCAATAATAGTTATTAGACTTATCCAAGTGGGAGACTGTTGGATTAGGTGTCTAAGCCCATAACTATAATTGGAATGTACTTGACCCGAGAGTAGCATGGTCCATTTGGGTTGCCTTCACTAGAGCAATTTGATAGGATGGACTTTTGAGAAGAGGTTATATATGATTTATTAATATATTATAAGTTCTAATATATTAATAGGAAATCATGTTATTTAATTAGTATTGATCAAGAATTAATTTGAAATTAATTTAGTGATCAAAAGAGACTAATTAAATTAACGGGGACTGATTATGTAAATCAGTGATATATATCTTGTTTGGGATATTGATCCATGATGGGCTAAGTTTATGTAAGTATCCATGAAGAGTTAGCCCACATGAAATATGGATTATAACCTAAGTGTATGGATTAGGGTTTACCCATGACTCTTGGATCCCTACACTATATATATGACACCCCTTTGGCCTAAAATTGGTTGAACATGTTTTCTTAGAGAAGTATAGCCGAATTTTAGTGCTCCATATTCTCTCTCAAGTCCTCAATTTGTTCATGGTGTTTGTGAACCATTTGAGGCATCACATTTGAGGTGCTAAGTTCTTGAAGGCCAAAACTACAAGCTACAACAAAGAGGTAATTCTATAACTCAATTCCATGTTGTTTATGTCAATTGTATGCTAGTTGTAGGCTTAATGCTTTGGAAACAATATTGCATGTATAATTAGAGAAAACATAGATCCAAATCATTTAGGGTTGTATGTGGACCATAGGATGTTGTAGTATACAAAACCCAACATCATGCACCTTTTTGCCTTCAGCTGCCCTCCTCATCTCGAAACCCAAAAGAGTGTTTGTGCATTGTGAAGCTTGTTGAGCCATTTTGGTGCCATTTGGAGCTCGTGAAGTAGAAGGAAGAACATTGAAGTGGTGGTGTTTCACTCAAGTCTTTGGATCCAACATTTTTCCCCCCTTGTGCACCTTGTGGAGGTAAAAAGTTTCAAACTTGATGAAGTAATCTCTTGGATCTAGTTTTGCTCAAGTTGTTTCCTTTTTGGTCCCAAACTTAGCCTTTGTGAGTAGAAGGTATTACAAAGTATTTGAGTTGTCCTTTCAGAGGTTTTTAGGGGTGTTAAGTCATAAATTTGGGTTCTTGGTCACTAGTTTTCCCCCATACAAGTGCTATATGGTCTTAATGGGTTAAGAGGCTAGATTTTTTGGTGTTAAGGACTTAATAGCCATACTAGACCACAAAGTTGGAAACATTATGGTTTAGAGCATCTTATGTGACCTAGATCTGAAGTTTAGACATAGGTTCTTAAGAGATTAAGCACTTAGTTATGAGGTTGGCAAGTAGCTACGTACGCAGGGCGTACTGAAGGGTATGCTAAGCATACAAGGTCAACGCCCCGATCCTCGGTCAACTGAGAGGTACGCCCCGTGTACACGAGAAGTACACCCCGCATACTAACTGAGTCGAACCAGTTGACTCAGGGTACTTTGACCTGGATTTGACTAGGGTTTGACCTAGGGGCATTTTAGGTATTTGAATGGTAGTCGGAGTTTTGGTCACTATTGTTTGTAAAGGTGATCAGTAGTGAGGATTTTAGAGCAGCATGTGAGTTCAGCTTTTCATCTATGTGAGGTGAGTTTCCTCACTAGATCCATGGGTCGAAGGCACCAATGTCGGCCCATTGTTTGTTGTGTAGAACTTTGGATGCCTTGTGATGATTATAAGGAAGACCAGGATCTGGCCCCTGGCATTTATATGAAAGACAAGGATCTGGCTCCTGGCAGTCACATGAAAGACCAAGATCTGGCCCCTGACATTTATATGAAAGACCAAGATTTGGCCCTCATCATTAAACGGAAAGACTATGATTTAGCCCATAGCATTTATCTCCTTTCATGTGTAGTATTTGGTACTTGGGGAACTCACTAAGCGTTATGCTTACATATTTTGTTTATGGTTTTAGGTACTTCTAGTTCCAAAGGGAAGGCCTCACGTGATGGCACGGCATCCTCCCCTCACGATTTCTGCGTTTGAATCTGATGATTTAATACTATGATTTGTATGGGTTCCGAACAATCAATGAATGTTTTTAATGACTTTTAAATGAAATTTTTTATTACTATTTTGGGACGTTACATTATTTATCCATTAAGACATCTTAACTGAATGTAAGGGATAGAAGGACCAAGATCACATTTTTATGGTTCCTAATAGCTCCATAATAGATAAAGTTTCCAATTTTATCCATTAGGATGGTCCAAACAACCAAGATCTAGTATTTAAGTCTCAAAAGGACCAAAAGTGCATATTTCTCAACTTATTTCATTAAGTCCAAGTCTCCAACCTTCAGATCTGAATCAATATGATGATTAGATGGATAAAGTTTCTAACTTTATCCATAACAAGGTCACAGATTTTCAAGATCTAAACTTTATGCACTAAAGTGACCAAAAGCTCATAATACTCAAAACTAGATAGATCTAACAAATGCATCATCTAGATTCAAGCTTTATATCTTTAGAAGAAAGAGCGACATAAACAACGTCTGGATCTTAAGCTCTAATACAGCCAACACTTTTCCTATGAGCTCCTTCTTCTCCAAGATGCACCAAGAACACTCCAAAGCACTTAAAAAACTCAAGGATCTCACAAATAGGGCTAGGGTTTCGATATTAGGGTTAGAAAGGATCGAGGTTGAAAGAAATAAGAGGTTGGGGAAGTTAAAGAGCTTAAATAGGGCTCAAAACCCCGGAATTAGGGTTTGGGTTCTGATTACGTACGCCCAGCGTACTCCTGGTACGCCCAGCATACCAGGTTGAACCTCCATGATCATCCATTTCCTAGTACGCCCATCATACACGTATGCCCAGCATACTCGGCTTAGCCCAAAACCTTCCGAACTTCATACAGTCATAACTTCTTCGTTCCAAATCCATTTTCAACGATCTTTATATATATAGAAATGTATTGAAGAGCCCACAATACTATCTATATATCTTTGACTAAAAACTTACTAAACAAAAATCCATATTTCATGCAAGAAGTCTGAAACATCAGTTTTCCTATTTTACCCTCTGACTCGAATACAAGCCAAGGGTTTGGATCACATAAACAATATTATGAACATCCAATAGGGTCTAAAACCTATTCCCTAGAAGCTCAAGGCCTTTAACTGATCCATTTATTGACCACAATCTTGAAATAAGAAACTTCTCGAAACATGATGTTACAAGGGGGGGGGGGGGTGGAGTGCCTATTTTTTGAGTTTATTCAGATACAAAGTACACTGTCATTTAGGGGTGAATCCCCTGAACCACGGGGGTCCGAGAGCAATGCCCCTAGCAGCGGGGTCCAAGAGGTGTCAACCCCTGGCGGTGTACGAGGGACAGAGCCCCGACTAGGGTCGAACTGGAAATGCACTAGAAATCCGAATTTCAGAAAATTGATCCAGTTTTGACCCTTATCTTGAACATGTTTTTTGTGACATTTTGATGGTAGTTAAAAATGGTTACGGAATAGTTTTATGAAAATTTTATGATAGTTTCTTCTATCAGTTTTCATACAAGAGTGATATACCCATTTTTGGTCATTATTCTCGTACACATATAAGAATCATCACATTCATATTCTCTCTGTTTATCAAAATTAGGTTTTATCCGATTGATTTTCGATTGTACAATCGAAATAATTCAATCTGAAAGTACAATCACGACTCTCAGTTATCCAAGCAATTGTTAAACACCCTAATTTTCTAACAAAGTATGAATTATTCTGTGAAAATGAAGAATGAGTGAAGGACACGACCAATAAATTTGATAAGTTCGTAAAGTTTGAAATCCATGATTTGTAACGAACAAAAATTTCCATTCCCTTACCTAGGTTAATTTCTGTTATGTTTTCTCGTTAATTTACCTATGTGGTTTATTAGAGTTAACTTTTATGGGTGAAATGTGTAAGAAAATGATATTTGATCATATATATGGGTCATGGGGTCATTTTCTCACATTTTAGGGGACTAGAATGAAACTTATCAAGTATTCAAAGAGGCTACACCCTAAAATTTGGGAATCGTATCATTTTGCATCTACCAAACCATAATTAGCAGCCTCCAAGTGTATTTGAAGCAAGTTCTTCAGTGTGGTTTCCATACTTGAAGATTTGGTGTAGATCCAAAAGGTTGGCCTGATGATTTTGGTGCTTTCGAACGTAGATAATTCCTTGTAGGGATCAAGACTTCTTCATTTCTTCTTCTCCTGGAAATTCATCACATTTCGAGCGGTATAAATGAATTTCTTTCCATCCACCTCTATTTTCCAAGTCCTTGTCTTCATCCTTGAAGTATTTGGTAATGTTTGTCAAAGTTAGAAATCTGTACATAATTGTTAATCTGTTTTGTGAGGGTTGAGAGCTCGATCTGGTCCGAATTAGATGATACCCAGGAGATATAAACTTGTAGGAAATCAAGTATAGTTTTCATAAAGTCAGATAACACCTTTTTTGGTGTTGTAGATTCTGTTTTACGCTTAAAACACCGAATAGGGGTCAGACTGTGAAACTTCAAAATATGAAACTTAGACTTTGTTTTTCTGTTTTGATTACTTGTTTATAATTAGGATTTTGTGTAACCTTTTAGGGTGCAATTGAGTTTAGGAATCTTGTGTATGCTATAACTCTTAAATTAATCATTTGGTGCAAATTGAGGAAGTTAGGACCATGCTAGAAGTGAGGATTATTTGTGTGGTTAAATTGTGATGATGTACATGTTATATTTCTGTTTTGTTACTCGTGAATGAAACTAGTATATGCATTCTAGAAGTTTTTTTGTTGGAAGAAGTATCACTTTACATGCTACTAATTGATGCTATATAGTGTTTATGTAAATATACCTGTAATGTGTGATTTGAGATGTAGTATGTCATTGATTAACTGAGATAATAATTCACTGGCATGATTACATAATGATATTGGTGAGATATGTGTGTTGCCCATGTGAGAGAATTAATTAATTATACCAATTAATCAGATCAAGGGAAATACACATAACGGTGATAAAAGGGTAATAACCTAACTTAGGTGTGTACCCTTATGGGATATCACGATGGAATAATATCATTGGAGGAGAAAGAGCTTAAGCCAAGTCGACATCAAATGGTTTTCTAGTTGACTATTTTGATGCATGGTTCTGGTGCACTTATGTATGGGAACTATAGTGTTGTTGGCTACTCGGAGACGCCAGATCAAGCATCACGTTCGGGTGTAGGTATGCTCGTGGAGGTGCCGAATACCACCCTCGAACGAGAATGCATCGTGCTCGTACATGCAAAGTCAGAGTAGTGAAGACGGAGAACCAGGGACTGTTTTACGGGTGAGAGTCACGCCCCATTTAGTACACTGAGTCGCCAGATCACGTTAGTAGTGAATGAGGTTTTTGTTTGTGTAACACACTGTTTCGAATCATTTCACAACCCAGGGCTGTGACCCAAAGATCAGTTAGCATAAGGCTTCGGGCCTTGGTGGAAGGAAAGATTTAGGCCCCTTTGAATGTGGGTAAGGTAGATTAGGTGATCCAAGGGTTCGGTTTGTGCTTTGAAACCCATGGGTATAACCGTTAAGTGATAGTTCGGTCATTTTATGAATTTTGGGTTTAAGTTCCGAAGTTTTAAGGCAAAGGAGGGTTGATAGGATTGTAGAGGTTCTCATTACCATTCCGTTGATATAAATATCGTTGAAAACGGAGTTGGGATGAAGAAGTTATGACCGTTTGAAGTTAGTAGGGTTTTGGGGATTTCTCTAGTACGTTGGGCGTACTCTTTGAGTACGTAACGCGTAATGGGGGAATGTGGTTGCGGGTAGTTTTTGAGTACGCTGGGCATCCTCAAGAGTACACAGGGCATAAAGTGTTAATTCGCATCAACTGCAAGGACATGATTCAAAAATTTTCTCATTTCACAGAATTTTTAGCCCAATGTCGAAACTGGGTAATTTCTGCCAACTTGCATGAACTGCAGATATTCAAAATGAAAATTTAGCATTCATCTCAATTTCTGACCCCCATGTCGAATGTGGGTTTTTTCTACCCATTCGTTGAAAGTTCAGGGATTCGAATCGTCACATTCGCTTTCTTCTTCACTTCACTATCCAGATACGTGAAGGAGAACCTTCGCATATTGAACACACATCCACACATCGAACACCTTTAATGACTGTATTTCGAAATAGCACTCCATATAAGCAAATAACAAGCATCATACATCGAAATTATGTTCGACATCCAAACCAATTTCCACAAAACAATCCTTGTTCGACCTCCAAACCCAAATCACGTTCACATATTGTGAAACGAAGAGATCATCACACATCGAACACACAATCCACAGATGCGAACTTGTGTTCAACATCACACCAATTAACCCATATCGAAGTATGTTCGACCCTAAGCCTTGCTTTATTCAACCCCAAGCCAATATCATCTAATTTTGACCATTAACCCCATCGAACCGTTTCAATCACTATTGAAGTGTCATCAAAGTACCCAATTTCAACTTGACCCCAAAGAATTCCTTTGAAAAATTCAACCCACTTCGATACCCAACCAAAATTGAAAGAGTTACAGTCGAACCATCATCAAAACTTTATTCAACAAATATCAAACACTGAAATCCAAATATCAAACCCTTCGACAAGCACATTCAATGTCCAATTCACCCTTGATTCTTTGTTATCCAATTTCGACCTTAAACCTTCACTGTCAATGTCACAACACTTCGATTATCAACCAACGTTTTTCAATCATACCTTCAAAAGTCAAACTTTGACTTTTCTTTCTCTCCCTCTAAACATCGTAACCTCGTGTTCTTGTGACCATCACATATATCTTCAAAGCATGATTTCACTCGAGTCACTTCGAAAAAGTACAATAGTCGTTTGATAAATTTGACTTCCAATATCAATTTCAGTGAACACAAAATTTTGAAATTGTCAACAAACAAAATTGATGTTAAAGCAAGATCTATTATATCAGTTTAATCCAAAAATCTGGATTCCAATTAATCACAAACAAATTGATTCACGATATGAGACTCACGAAAAAATCAATTTCAGAAATTGACATGAATTTGTTTCGATTAACAATCAGATAAAAGAGCAAATCAAATCTGATTAGTAAAAGTTCTTTCGAAGGAGATAACGACAATATATTCAAAGAGAAAAATCAACAAAATCATTTTGATGAAGTAGGAGGTAAGAACGAATCGATATAAAGAACATGATATGAATCTAACTAAATTAAGCATGATCTTGAAATTTTGATTGAAGTCATGAACAAATTGGATGCGAGAATAATCAGATGACGTGATATCTGAATTAATCAAACGAAATAAAACTTGGGCTCAAGTAACCGTATCTATAAACACTAACAC
Source organism: Lactuca virosa (assembly GCF_052849685.1). Lineage (NCBI taxonomy): Eukaryota > Viridiplantae > Streptophyta > Magnoliopsida > Asterales > Asteraceae > Lactuca > Lactuca virosa. The sequence continues at coordinate 33,525,956 of NC_136426.1, read as the reverse complement.
TAAAGAATCATTTGATTAGGCTCAAACATGGATGTTGAACAGTAACAGATAACGTGATTGGGCTCAATTAGTTTGGATCAAAGTTTTTTCGGATTAGTCTCTTCAAGCAATTTGATCGAATGAACATTATGAAAAGTAAATGATTTGATTCATTTTGATCTAGATTTTGATTCAAATGAACTGCAAGTTGAGAATTAAATCAACACAAGAAAATAGGATCAGATTGGGCTTGATCAATGAAATAATTATTGGATCATAACAATTGGATTTTTCAAAAAGAAAATTTGATCCAGCGAGTCAAAATGATCAAAAATCCAATAACACAGGCACGAATCAAAGAGATTTTGAGAGATCATCTGGAGACTCACCATAATCGTTCCAATTGTGTTGAATGTAGCCAAATCGAGAACCGTCTCTTCAAAAATCGCTTTGATCTTCGAAGACTCGCTCTGATACCAATTGTAGTGAATTATGAGCATTTGATTTGGCATGCGAAATTGTAAGAACACAAAGAACACGGTAATTTGGGTACTAAAATATGCATTCGATTATCATGAGGAGTTTACAAAAAGTAACTAGATCTAGTCTACATAATTAACTCACTCAAAACTCTTTATGAACTACATCTCTCAAGCACACTCTACAAGTGGTATGCAACCCATTATATATAGAGGTGCTAACATGTCTCTCTCTATCTTTCTCTCTCTCACTCACTCTCATGTCACAAGGCATCAATCCGATATGCAACTGGGTCTTCACAAGTCAAATCATTACAAAGTCACTCCATAAATAACTTTGCACCCCAACACATACCGTTGACCGTGTTTAGAAGAGGTATGAGTGCCCCGCATGGGAGACCATCAGCCGGTCAGAACTTTAGTGGTATTAGTCAGAGGTGAGTTTCCTCACCATGTTTAGCGGGTCGAAGGCACCAATGCAGAACAATGACCTGTTATGCTAGATTACTCATTGTCTGTATGACACTTGTATGTGTATGTGCTTGTGTGCTTACTGGGCAGGGCCCGATGATTATTCTGTATGCTATTACTTGTTATGTAGTAGGAATTGTATGTAGGCGGGGCCCGTTATGCGAGTTAGGGCGGGTCCCGTTATACTCATTGGGCGGGGGCCGTTGTACGAGTTAGGGCAGGGCCCGTCATACTCATTGGGCGGGGCCCGTTATGAAATTTAGGGTGGGGCCCGTTATGTGTTATATGTTTGGTATGCGGTATCTTGGGTAAGTCACTAAACTTTGTGCTTATGGTTTCAGTTTATGTTTTAGGTACTTCTGGTTCTAAGGGGAAGATCTCGGGATGACTGCATCGCACACACCACGTGGATTCCGCTTTTGTGATATTACTCTGATTGATATGATGTTTGATACACTTATTTCTATTGAAATGTATGGATAATGATTTTGGAATATTGTTTTATTTAAATTAAAAATGAATTTTTTGGATCATATTTTTGGGACGTTATAATTAGCTCCTGTGATGAAGTTGTAGTGCTAGGACTTAGATTGTGGACCCATTGAGCCATACAAACGCTCAAATTTATCGAATTTATGGATTAAGACATGATTTGGAACTGTTTCTATGTAATGGATGTTTGGGCTTAAAGGTTTAAGACCTTTTCTAGATGGATTAAGGACTGAGAGCGTACGTGGGGCATACCTCAGTGTACGCAGCGCGTACTAGGTCAACACCCCGTTGATCGGTAAATATTCAGAGTACGTTGGGCGTATGTAGGAGTACGCTCAGCGGAATGCATGGACTGTGCATCGAGAACTTGTACATTGTGCTTCAGCAGTCGGTATGCGGGGCGTACGTTTCTAGTACGCGGGAAGTACTCCCCATGGAGTCCATTTTAGGCCTTTTGGGAGTTGGTCCATGAGTTGTTGGACCAGTTTTGGTAAGGGTAAAATGGTCTTTTACCCTTTAGGAAGATAGATTATTGTTTGGGCCTAAGGACTCTCTAATTGGGTTGGGCCATTATTGGGCCTCATGTCTTATGAGTTTGACCTTAAGAATATAATAAGGATTGGTATTGATTGTGTTCAATGTGAGGAGCCGTTGTGCAGCAAGTTTGGGCGCGGGATTTGCTATCTTCTGATTGAGGTGAGTTTCCTCATTGTGTTTAGCAGGTCGAAGGCACCAATGTTGGTCCATGGTTTATTATGATTAGGATGCTAGTTTTCTGTGTGACTCTACATGTATTTTTTATCATATGATTATCAGGCGGGGCTCGATGTCGGGCGGGGCCTGATGATTATATTGTATTCTATTTATCTTTGTGATTTTTGCATGTGTTTATATGTTTGTATCTATTCCGGGCGAGGCCATGTGACCGACAGATTTGTTCCAAGCGGGGCTCGATGTCGGGCGGGGCCCATTATATGTTTGATGTGTATAGTATGTGGTATGTTAGGGAAACTCACTAAGCTTTGTGCTTACGGTTTTCAGTTTGTGTTTTAGGTACTTCTGTTTCGAAGGGGAAGAGCTCGAGATGACTGCACTGTACACACCACATTGTTCCGCATTTTACATGACTCTGATGCTTTTGGATGTTATTTGATATAATCTTATTTCACTATGGTTTATGATACTGTTATGGATGATGGTTTTATAATATAAAAATCGAAGTTTTTGGTCTTAATTTTTGGGACGTTTCAATTTAGGGAGTTTTAGCGATGTAGTAGACCCTAGTTAGTGAAGGTCATTAATAGTAATTATAGGGAAGCGAATAAACTAATAATTACTGCGATGAAAGAATGTCCAGATTAATGTATGCAATCATATATTAATAACTAGCGATGTATGTTGCATGGATTGATGTGATTACATGTCTTGACATGGTGTATGTGTATGTTTTGTTTCCATGCTTATGTGCTTGAGATTGACTCACTGTGATGATGTTGACACTTGTTTTTCTTGCCTGTAGTTGTGGCTTTTGCATTGGTACAAGTAGCTTGACATTGATGGGCTGGTGAGGTTGGGATCTTTTGGGTAGTTATAGTTTTTTTGGTTGCTAGTGGTGATACCAGTTTGAGACCTTATGTGATGTTTCATTTACACTTGGTTTTGATACTTGATTTGGTTTTGTTTTACAATTTTAGAATTTGATGGATTCTTTTTGAAAGATTTTCTAAGTAGCACTGGTGACGTTTTCTTAAGAAGACTTCCGCTAATGTTTTCTGATATATATAAATTTGTGAAAAATAAAAGAAAAAAATGGGTGAAAAATCATGGTGTTATAGGATTTTCGTAGATGGCAGAAGAATATGCATTTCCTCCTAACTACCCTGAAAGTGGTGTATATACTGAGTACACCAGTGACCGGATATGTTAAAGGTGAACCCCTATAAGAAACCAATAGGAGATCAATGTGGGAAAATGATGACTACATCTATCATAGCCACATTCTAAATGGCATGTCTGACTCTCCGTTTGATGTTTATCAAAATGTTGAATCTGCAAAGGAACTATAGGATTCACTAGAATCCAAGTACATGGCAAAAGATGTTTCTAGTAAAAAGTTTCTGGTCAGTAACTTCATGAGTTACAAGATGGTTGATATCATGTCTGTCATGAAACAATTCCATGAATTGTTGAGGATTCTAGGACAGTTTGTCCAACATAATCTGAAAATGTATGAAGCCATTTATGTGGTTGTCATCATTGGCAAATTGCCTTCTTCCTAGAAAGAGTTTAAATATACTCTGAAACACAACAAGGAACATTTAAATTAGGTTCAACTTGGAAGTCATGTAAGGATTGAAGAGTCTTTAAGGACTCAAGAACTTGACAATAATCCTAAAAGCAAGAACGAAGTTGGTTCTTCTTCTATGAATATGGTGGAAGGTGATGGATCAAATAATTCCAACAAGTCTAACGACAAGAAAGTACAAAGAAAGATGATAAATCTTCAAACAAAAAGTCCAAACTGGTATGTTGGAACTGTAACAAACCTGGTCATTTCAATAAGGATCGTCGTGTTCGTAAAGTGAACAAAGATGTTGGTCCAAGTGAGTCTAAGGATCCAGAAAAGCAACAAGATCTAAATTATGATTTAGTACAAAAGTTTAATTATGTCTAGAATTATATATCTGTAATTTCTAAGGCGTTTTATGTGCAGGATGATAATGTTGCTTGGTGGTTTGATTTGAGTGCAACTAGTCATGTTTGCAAGGATCTTCGTTGGTTTAAAGATTGTCAACCAATTGAAGATGGATCTGTTGTGAATATGAACAATGTTGCAACTGAACCAATCAAAGGATTATGATGTGTTCTACTTAATTTTACTTCTAGAAAATGTTTTTGTTTAAACAATATGGTGTATGTACCAAGGATTCGAAAGAATCTCTTATCTGAAATTCTGTTAAATAAGTGTGGTTACAAACAAGTGTTGGAAAGTGACAAGTATATCTTGTCAACATATGGTACATTTGTTGGATTTGGTTATGTATGTAATGGTATGATTAGGCCTAATCTTAATTGTTATTCTTATAATAATTTGATTTACATGACTTCATCTAGTAGTAGCAGGAACTTAAATAAATCATATTTATTGCATGCTAGACTAGGACATGTTCATTTTAAAAGATTAAAAGATATGTCTAAATAAGTTTAATACATGCTTTTGAAATAAATAATGAAAAGTGTAAGACTTGCATGTTAACAAAGATCACTAGAAAACCTTTTAAAGATGTTAACAAAGAAAGAAAAGTGTTGGAACTTATATATAGTGATTTATGTGATTTTCATGTTGCACCTTCTCTAGGAAACAAAAAGTATTTCATTACTTTTATTGATGATGCATCTAGATATTATTATGTCTATTTGTTACATTCAAAAGATGAAGCTCTTGATAAATTTAAATTTTATAAACAGCAAGTAGAGTTACTTAAAATGAATAGAAAAAAGTTTTACGTATTGGCAAAGGTGGTAAGTATTATGATCCAATTTATTTCAAGTCTACTAGAATAATACATCAAACCATGACTCCTTACAACCCACAACAAAATGATGTGACTAAAAGGAAGAATATGACTTTGAAGGAAATGGTTAATTCCATGTTATCCTATTTTGGTTTAATTGAAGGATTTTGGGGTGAGACTAGGTTGACAACCTATTATATATTGAATATAACTCTGAACAAAAGGAGTAATAATACCCCTTATGATTTTTGGTATAAAAGGTACCAAATTTGAGTTATCTCAAAGTTTGGGGATGTAGAACAGTTGTAAGGCTAACTGAACCCAAAAGGAAAAACTTGGGTGAGAAAGATATAGATTGTATCTTCATTAGGTATGCTGAGCATTCTAAAGCATATAGATTCTATGTTATTGAATCTGTTGACTCTGTGTCTGTGAACACTGTTATAAAGTCAAGAAATGGTACAGATTATGTACCTGGACCATCCGAACCTAGGAAAAGCACTAGAGAAAGAAAAGCTAAGTCTTTTGGATCTGATTTTCAACTATATTTTGTTGAAGGAACAAGGGATGAGAATGTTTCTCAACATCAATATTGTTTTACTATTGAGGAGGATCCAAATACTTGTAGTGAAGCAATGGATTCTAGGGATGTTTCTTTATGGAAAGAAGCAATCTAATTTACATCTTGGATGCAAAATATTATGATGTAAATGGATTCTCAAAAGAAAGATGAAAGTGGATGGCGCCATAGATAAGTACAAAGCCATATTGGTTATCCAAGGCTTTAGGAAAACATAAGGTATTGAATTATATGATACTTATCCTCCTATTGCTCGGATTTCCACTATTAGATTGTTGTTAGCTCTTGTAGCTATATAAAATCTTGTAATTCATCAAACAGATGTGAAAAATACATTCTTGAATGGTGAAGTGGATGAAGAGATTTACATGAAACAATCTGAAGGTTTTGTGATGCCTGGAAATGAAAACAAGGTGTGTAAGTTGAAGAAATCATTGTATGGTCTGAAACAAGCACCAAAACAATGGCATAAAAAGTTTGATGATGTGGTCTTGTCTAATGATTTTGTATTAAACCAAGATGACAATTGTGTATATACCAAGTTTGATACTTATGGTAAAGGAGTTATAATTTGTTTATATGTAGATGATATGTTGATTTTTGGAACTGATCTAGATCAAGTTGATAAAACCAAGAAATTCTCGTCACCTAGCTTTGATATGAAAGACTAGGGGGAGGTTGAGGTGATTCTTAGCATAAGAATCAAACCAGGAAACATTGAAATTTCAATTACTCAATCTTATTACATTGAGAAGATATTGAAAAATTTGAACTTTGAAAATTGTTCTCTAGTTAGAAATCATATAGATCCTATTCTTAAGTTCTACCTAATAAGGGATCTCCAGTGTCTCGTCTTAAATATTCAAGAGTTATTGGATGTCTTACGTATGTCATGATTAGCACTAGGCCAAATATAACATATGTTGTAGGAAAGTTTACTAGGTATACTAGCAATCATAGTTTACATCATTGGCAAGATTTACATCGGGTGTTCAAGTACTTGAAATGAACCATGGATTATGGTTTGGCATACAGTGGATTTCCTTCTATTTTAGAAGGTTATTCAGATGCCAGCTGGATTACCAATTTGCAAGATCGCTCCTCTACAAGTGGTTAAGTATTCCTTCTTGGGGGAGGTGCCATTTGTTGGGCATCCAAGAAATAGACTTGTGTTACAAACTCAATCATGGAGTCTAAATTTGTAGCATTGGCAGTTGTTGGTAAAGAAGTTGAGCGGCTAAGGGATTTAATTTATGAAATTATATTATGATGCAAATTGACATCCACCATTTCTATCAGGTGTGATAGTGTTTCTACTTTGGCTTAAGCTTATAGTCAAGTGTATAATGGGAAGTCTATACATTTAGGTATTAGACATAACATGATTCATGAGCTCACCATGAATTGTGTGATATCTGTAGAGTTTGTGAGAACTCAGTTGAATTTAGCTGATCATCTAAACAAAGGGTTAGATAGAGATCTTGTGCACAAGGCAGCTATATGGATGGGTTTAAAGTCAACCTTAAATTTTTCATATTAAGATATTAAATTCCCATCAATTGTAATATTAGATGTTGAATTCAATATGGAAAGCTTGATATTTGAAGATTGGAACACATTAATAACATCATCCCAAGGTTGTGTTTAGTACTTCAAGTAAAGGAGGTTGAATTTTATTTCTTAATAGTTCTTTGAAAAATTGTATTTGCAGGTGCAAGAATAAAAAGACTACCTATATAAGCATGAAGTTTAACCGCTTCAAGAAGTTTGAGACTTGGCTTTCATATGCTTATTGAAGGATTGAACACAGGCTAGTAAAATATAGTGTCAAGTTAGAACTTATGAGTATGTAAATTATTGTGTGTATTATCTTCATGTATTCACTATGAATAGAAATGGTTCAATCCTTAGTAAAACCCTGATATTCGAATATTTGGAATGAGTAATATATTAATGGGAAATTAAATCGGCATGGCATTTCATTTATGCATCAGTTTTTTGTTTGTTATGATTTTACTTTAAGTTAATCAATATTAAACTTAAATGGGAGAGGTTTGTTGGTGATTTATGTTATCAATGTTGTTTAAGTGTAATGAGATTAATTTGTTGAGCAATGCAATCTTGATAAATATTGAATAAGTAAGGGAAGTGTGGAGTGCACTATTGTTTGAGTTTATTCCAATACAAAGTAAAATGTCATTTAGGGTGAAGCTCCTGAACCACGGGGGTCCGGGGAAGCGCCCTTGCTAGCGGGGTCCAAGGGGTGGCAACCCAAGGGGCCCTGGCTGGAAATCCGAATTTGTGACAGTTTTATGTTAGTTGAAGATAGTTATGGAACTGTTTTATAACAGTTTCTTCTGCCATTTTCAGACAAGGGTGATATGCCCGTTTTTTGTCATTATTCTGGTATACATACAAGAATCATCACATTCATATTCTCTATGTTCATCAAAACCAAGTTTTATCCAATTGATTTTCGATTGTACCATCGAAATAATTCAATATGAAGTACAATCACGACTCTCAGTTATCCAAGCAATCAAAATACCCTGATTTTCTAACATAATATGCAAGCTAGTGATCAAGCGTGGCCTTTTTTAGAACGGTTGAGTAATGTCTTGAAATTTAATTACTCGACTAAGAAACATGATAACTCTGCTTTCGACATCTACATCTATAAGATTAGATAAACACGAGTCCTTCATGTGCAACTGATCATCAATATGCAATCATTTTCACTGAAGGCCTACCTCAATAGCTCCTTCAAAGCCTTAAGACTATTTTTAGTGTTCGATCTCCTCCCGTTCAAACTATGGGGAAATATTACATATGTATATATTTCCTTTTTATTTATCATGATGTTTTTATTAGTATAAATTCACTTTCCACGGTTTTCTAGCATATGTACTCTATCTATAAAAAAAAAGTTTGATTAAAGAAAAAGGAAATCATTCCATAATCCTTTAGTCTCATTATGAAGCAAATCTTTGTGTCGAAAACTAAACATATTGATTTGAATGTTGGTACATTGGAGACTTCCAACTATAGGAAAACAATACCATTAGGTATTCATATGCCATCTTTGAGTTCTCCCACATACAACGAAGTGGATGAAACAGATGATCGTAGCTTTTAGGAGAACTATTTAGAAAAAACATGAGAGAGAAAATTTTATTTGGTGGCAACTAAGTGGATATATCTCAAGGTGTTGTCTCATAAATCACAATTTCCTTGGGTTGGGATTCGGGAGGACTTTTCATAACAAGCCACCTTTCTGATGTTTCAGTGTGGTAGTTCGAACCACCGTTTGGGCTCTCTGGAAGTTGAGAAGGCGTTTAGTTGTTCTCTTAGATCTCACAGTGTACTTTTGTGGTGTTGTAACCCTGTTGGGGCTTGTATTTCAGGTTGTAGGGTGTGGTCATGGTATGGGGCTCGACATGTTACGGTGGACATGGCGCACACCGTTCCCGTCCTTGGTGTGTGGCATGAGTCGAGCTCAACATCCCCAAGCCATGCCTCTCTCTCTCTCTCTCTCTCTCTCTCTCTCTCTCTCCATAAACACCACTCCTGCTCTTCTTCCTTTGCCATGGTAAGCTTATGTGGAGCCGAGGGGGAAGGTTTTGCCATCTTATTAGCATGACATCACTCCCTCAAGCCTCGTAACTACACTCACTATTGACTAGCTCCTCACTACTATTTTCATAATTGTGGTTGTCATCTTATTAGCATGACATCACTCCCTCAAGCCTCGTAACTACACTCACTATTGACTAGCTCCTCACTACTATTTTCATAATTGTGGTTGTCACAAGTTTGGAGTGTCTCATAAAAATGGGAGCATCTATCTTTTTCAATATGAATAATTTACCACATATATTGATTTCAATTTTTATATAATTTTGTGATTAATTATAATTTATGCTACTATTTTACGATTATCTATGATTTCTTAAACGAGTGCTAGGTACGTATTTTACTCCACGATGAAGTACAAGTCACATCTTTTTTTATGGATCAGTATATACAAATCAATCGAATTAGTTTGCTTGGTTTTGACGTTGTAATTTAGTTACGGCGTTTTCTATTTAATTGCTTTTTGCGTGTACTTATTCCTGTTTTCACTAGTATTTTGATAGTTTGGTATCGTTGAGGTTCAAAAAAATAAAACTAATAATTTACAAATAGTATTAACCAAATGAAAAGTGCATCATAAAATAGACATTCTTTAGATATTGAGCAATAAAAACGATCAATAACATAATATACAATATTTCCAAGCTGAACGAATCATTTAAAACACGTGATTTTCAAATTCATCAAGACATGTTAACAATAATAGAAAAAAACATGTTTCATTCTTTTTAATTTCATTTAAGTACTTTTTTTAGAAAGGGAGGTTTGTAATTAATTAATGGTGGATTAACACAACATTAGTCCTTCCGGTATGGAACCATCCTCGCGTGTGAAATGATGAGGTGGCGGAAATATCCACCAGTGAACACGGCCTAGCGACAAGTGTTTGTAATTCGTTCTTTCTTCACCTTAATTTCCCTGACTCTCCATTACTCTTCAAAACCAATCTCCATTACTCTTCAAAACCAAGTAAATTGCCATATATCTGGCTTCACTTTAATTTTTTTTAACTAAATTAAAAATACTATTATTAAATAAAAAAATATTATTAAAAAATGGTTATTGAACACAAAATTAATAAAAATGGAATTTTATTACATAGAAAAAGTACATAATTGAAATAAAAACATAACACGGATTTAAATTAAAACAAAATTAAAACATAATAGGAAAAAAAAAGGGGATAATGACTTAAAAGGGTAATATATTTTTCGATTTGTACTCATTTTATCACTGAATTTTTTTTTCGTCCACATTTACCCATTCAACTTGTTAAACTGTATACATTCAGTCCTTATGACCGGCTACTCCAGGTTACTCAGTAAAAATGACTTAATATGGTAATATATTTCTCACTTTGTACACATTTAGTCCTTAATATTTTTGTACACATTTAGTCTTTTTTTTTTTTTTTGCAAAATAAGTCATTTTTTTGTACTCATTCAGTACTTATGAATGATTTTTTAGTTTTTTCTTACGAAATCTTACGTGCGACATTCATTAATGAGGTGTATGGGGCTTTTGATGCTTATATTCATCGCGATCTCGACTACTTGGTTGCTTAGGTCATGTGTTCTGAACGTCATAACTTCTTCATATGATCTCGGATTTTAACGATCTTTATATCCATGCGTTCGTATTTTAGTCTACTACAACTTTCATTTAGATTACTCCCATTAAAAATAATATATTTTTACTTACGATTTTTATATCCATACGCGATGACGGATTTAGTATGGTCCCAATGTTGCACCGACAACAGCTGTTTTTTCTGTTCGCAGTGGAAAAATTTTCGGTTTTTTTTTGTTTATACCTATTTTTCATGTATCGGCAACACCTACTATGTATTACTGCGTCTTCCCCTGTCCATACGTTTTTATGAATGCATGTATGTATGTTTTTTTTTATAAAATCGTTAGTAAAAATATATTACATTTTAACGGGAGTAATCTTAATGAAAGTTGTAGTAGACTCAAAAAATGAACACGTGGATAAAGATCCTTAAAATCTGATATCATATGAAGAAGTTACGATGTTCAAAATACAAGACCTAAGCCAAACCACAAGACTTACGCAACCAAGCAGTCGAGATCGCATTGGACATAAGCATCAACAACCTCAAGCACCTCATCAATGATTGTCTCATGTAAGATGTCATGAAAAAAACCTAAAGAAATCATTCATAAGTACTGAATGAGTACAAAAAAGGACTTATTTTGAAACAAAAAAAAATGTTAAGGACTAAATATGTACAAAAATATTAAGGACTAAATGTGTACAAAATGAAAAATATATTACCCTATCAAGACATTTTTCCCGGCTAACCTGGAGTAACAAGTCATAAGGACTGAATGTGTACAATTTAACAAGTTTAATGGGTAAATGTGGACGAAAAAAAAAATTCAGTGACCAAATGTGTACAAATCGAATAATATGTTACCCTTTTAAGTCATTATCCCAAAAAAAAGTCTAGCCGGATTTTTTTTCTTGATGCTCGCCTTTAACATTAAAACCATTTGGAGTCTCTCTCCTGAAAGTTGGTATGTGCTTTGCATCAAAATATTTATACTTTTGAGACGTTTTCTATTATGAGGCATTTGTTTTTTATCGCACGTTTTTTTTTACCGATTTTTCTTTTTTAAATGAAAAACTTTCGTTGAATTTCAAGTTATGTTGTTCGAAGCCTATTGCCATTTTCTACATGTCCTCTACTTGGTTGATCCCGATCGATTTGAAGAAGACTCTTTCCTTTTCTCTTTGTCCATGTCCATCGTGCGAATAATTTTTTTTAATTTGAGCTAGTTATCATCGTTTACGTCTAACCCGACACGAGCATCGGAGGAAGTTATGTAAGTAGTCGATGACTTTTACTGTATCCCACATCGGTGCAACACAGTCTTATAAGTGAATATATATGTTAGAGTTCCCTCTCTCTACAATAGCTATTTTGGAGAGACAATCCCCGACTCTAAGGGGGAGTGTTAATGTATCACACATCGGTGTGACACGGTCTTATAAGTGATTGTATATGTTGGAGTCTCTCTTCTCTCTATAATGACTCTTTTGGAGAGTTAATATGGGCTCCACATATATTTACACGGTATCAAACCCTTCTCTCTACAAGGGCTCTTTTGGAGAGTTAATATGGGCTCCACATATATTTACACGATATCAGAGTTGGCGTCTCGCATCCCCATGGCTCAACACATCCCTTTCTATACTCATCAAGCCTCCAAGTCTGAGATGGAGTGTTAGTGTATCCAACATCGGTGCGATACGGTTTTATAAGTGACTATATATGTTGGAGTTCCCTCTTTCTATAAGAGCTCTTTCGAAGAGACAATCTTGGACTCCACATATATCTACAATATCATTTTTGTTCTTTTTCCTATAGCGACTTCGTCCCCTCTCTTCTACATATTTCTTCATTTCTTACTAAGTGCTAAAAGTTTCCAATGCTCATTATATTTGAATAACCTTCCTTTGTCCCCCTCGCGAAATAATTCATACTCCTCCTTGAGATTGTCTTCATCACTTTGTCAGTTTTTCTTTGACTTTTTTGGTTGTTGTACAATTCATTCATCTTTGTAATACTCTTGCTTATGTTTTGAAGCTTTGTATTCAATTGTTGTTTCGTATTGTAGTCACAACAACCCATTTCTTTGGGGTAACGTTTGGCATAGACAGTGGGTAATATTGTTGAATATGATCGGAAAAACCATGTAACACTTGGATCAGGAGCACATTCTTATTATTATTGTGAAGTTAAAAGTTTCAATATTGGCCCTTGTGGAAAAGTTGCCTCCAAAATTAGCAAGTGGCAAATAGTTCAGGGGTTATTTCCGTAACTTATCATTTACTATTCATAGTTTGACTATGAATAGTAATCTAATATGAAATTGAAAATGAAATTGGACGGAATGGAGGCGCAGACATTATTATATGTGTATAGTAATATGCAATATGAATTTGAAGATTGTAGGCGCAACAATTTTTGGACGGCATTTTTGTTTTCATATTAGATTTGTATTCTCCTCTTTGGCTATAAATAGCCAGAGAGATTTAACCCACATATAACCCAACAATCAAATATATATATATATATATATAGTAAAACTTTACATATATATATATATATATATATATATATATATATATATATATATATACTGATACACCACCATATATTTTAGCCCTCTCACTCTATTTGTAATCTCTTTCATAATCCCTGTAAACACTGCAAATTATAGTGAATTGTTTCTCGGCTTCCTCCGCCCGTGGTTTTTTCCCGATTTGGGTTTCCACGTAAATTCCTGTGTCTCTATTCTATTTATTTTATTTGTATTTCGTTGTGATTATTACGCTTTGATAATTTTTAATCCCATTCCGCATTGAGCTAATATTATTTAAGTCTATTCGGATCCTTCGTATTTCACAACAATTGGTATCAGAGCATCCGGGTTGTAATATTAGCTCATTGGGATCATTTTATCAAGTAATTAATCATGTCTTCGGTAAAATACGATATTCCACTACGGGATCGTAACACACGATTTCCGTTGTGGCAAGTAAAGATGAGAGACATTCTCATTCAGATGGATTTACACAAGGCGCTATTGGGTTTCAATAAGATGCCCGATACATGGACCGAAGAAGAAAAGGAGATGAAAGATCTGAAGGCTTTATCCCAGATTCGTTTGCACTTGTCAAACGATGTTTTGCAAGATGTTCTAAAAGAAACGTCAGCGGCTTCTTTATGGCTAAAGTTGGAGCAACTGTTGATGACCAAGAGCTTACCAAACAAGTTGCATTTGAAGCAACGGTTGTTCAATCTCAAGATGATTGAAGGAGGCTCTTTAACTGAACATATATCCACATTTAAAGAGTTAGTAAATAACTTAGAGAATATGGATGTTCAGTATGAAGATGAAGACTTGGCTTTATTCTTACTGTCGTCGTTGCCAGAATCCTATAGCCATTTTCGTGATACTATTATCTATAGCCGTGACACTTTAGTTTTAGATGAAGTCTATACAGCTTTGGATTCCAAAGAGAAGATGAAGCATATTACTGGTGGTGGTTCAAGTGATGCTAAAGCCGAAGGTTTGAATGCCAAAGGAAGAACAACAGAGAGAAGTAGAACTTCTCAATCTTCCAACAGAACCAGATCCAAATCAAAAGGCAAACGAAAGTTTTGCAACTATTGTCACAAGAAGGGACATGTGCTTGAAGAATGCTTCAAGTTGAAGAATAAAGAAAAAGAGAAGACGGCAGCAAATGGTAAACAAGCTAGCACTTCGGGTGAAGCCGATGTAGCTGAGGTGGAAGGTATTGGAGAACTTTTGACAGTTTATTCAGATAAACTGGATTCCACTGGTGATTGGATACTCGACTCTGGTTGTACTTTTCATATGTGTCACAACAAAAGTTGGTTTTACACATTTGAAAAGGTTAACCAGGGCTATGTGTTGATGGGTAACAATACTACATGTCCAGTTCTTGGACATGGTTCAGTCAGGATCCGTATGTTTGACGGAGTTATTCGAACCATGGGGGATGTTAAATATGTTCCTGACCTCAGAAGAAACTTGTTATCTCTCAGTTCCTTTGACAAAAGGGGATACGAGTTTGCTGGTAAAGGTGGAGTTCTCAGGGTATCAAAGACGGCTCCGACAAACTGAGAGCCAAACGAAAAACCTCAGATCTTTACTTTCTTGACGTTCAAACAATTTCGAGTGATGCTGCTGTTGTTTCAAAGTCTCTTTCTGATCCAGATCAGTCCCGTCTTTGGCACCTTCGACTCGGCCATATGAGTTTTCAAGGCATGTCAGAATTGAGTCGAAGAGGTTTACTTGGTCAACAAAAGATTGTTGATTTGGATTTCTGTGAAGACTGTGTATATGGTAAGGCAAAACGAGTGAGGTTTGCAAGTGGCATCCATACAACGAAAGGACCACTTGATTATGTTCACTCGGATTTGTGGGGACCGCCTCGAGTTGCTTCAAAAGGTGGAGCTATTTATATGCTCACTATTATTGATGATTTCTCCAGGAAGGTGTGGTCTTTCTTCTTAAAACATAAAGGAGACGTTTTCTATACCTTCAAAAATTGGAAAGTTCATGTTGAAAAGCAATCAGGTCTGGTGGTAAAGTATCTTCGTACGGATAATGGACTTGAGTTTTGCTCAGAAGAGTTTAATGTCTATTGTCAAAAGGAAGGCATTACTCGACATCGCACAGTAGTCCATTCACCTCAACAAAATGGTGTAGCTGAAAGGATGAATCGCACCATTATGGAGAAGGTCCGGTGTATGCTTTCTAATTCCAAATTGCCAAAGTCTTTTTGGGCGGAGGCTGCTTCGACTGCTTGCTATGTTATCAACCGATCACCGTCAAGAGCAATCGAGAAGAAAACTCCGTTTGAGTTATGGTCCGGTAAACCTGCCAATTATTCAGATTTAAAACCATTCGGATGTCCAGCGTATGCACGAGTTGACAATGGGAAGCTAGAACCAAGAGCAATCAAATGCGTTTTTCTTGGGTACAATCAAGGTGTAAAGGGTTACAAGTTATGGAGCTTTGATTTGAAGAAAATTATCATCTCAAGAGATGTTACTTTTGATGAGTCTACTATGATTCAACCAGTTGCTGACTCTTCTAAAAGAACATATGCATCAGATGTATCATCCAAAGCAAATAAAGAGTATGCTCAAATGGAGGTGGAGCTTCCTACTTCACCTACCACTAATCAGAGTACAAATCAGCATCAAGATTCTTCTTCGTCGGATGAGCATGTTGTTGGTGAAGATTCAACACCTTCACAACCACAAGCCACTACTCCAAGCATTGCAAGAGATAGACCGAGAAGACAGATTATTCCTCCGAAGAGGTATGCTGAATCTGATTTAGTTGCCTATGCTTTTATTTTTGCTGATAATATTGAGTACGCAACGGAGCCTGCGAATTATGACGAGGCTATCAAATCTGAAGACTCAAATGATTGGATGCTCGCTATGCAAAATGAGATGGAATCCTTGCAGCGAAACAATACTTGGAATTTAGTTCCTATTCCGAAAAGGAAGAGACCAGTTAAATGCAAGTGGGTCTATAAGCTCAAGGAACCTGTCAACCCAAATGATAAACCAAGATACAAAGCTCGGTTAGTAGCTAAAGGCTACAGTCAGATTCCTGGTATTGATTACACTGACATTTATTCCCCAGTTGTCAAACATACTTCCATTCGTGTATTGTTGGGGTTGGTTGCTTCTAACGATTTTGAGTTAGAACAACTTGATGTCACTACAGCTTTCCTAAATGGTGAGCTTGAGGAATAGATTTTTATGCAACAACCTGAAGGTTTTGTAGTTCCTGGAAAGGAGAACTACGTATGCAAGTTGAACAAATCTCTTTATGGCCTCAAGCAGTCTCCTAGACAATGGTACAAGAGGTTCGATTCTTTCATGACCAGTCACAAATTCAGCAGGTGCACCTATGATAGCTGCGTTTATTTCAAGAAAGGTGACAATGGTTCAAAGATCTACTTACTCTTGTACGTGGATGACATGTTGATTGCAGCAAAAGATATGAAGGAGATTCAGAAGTTAAAAGACCAGTTGAAAGCTGAATTTGAAATGAAGGACTTAGGAGCTGCCAAAAAGATTTTAGGTATGGAAATTATTCGTGACAGGAAGTCTAGGATCTTGCATCTTTCTCAGAAAAGTTATATTGAGAAAGTCCTAAGACGCTTCAATATGCACGAAGCAAAGTCTGTCAACACACCTTTTGCAGCTCATTTCAAGCTATCATCCGCTTTTAGTCCTACTAATGAGACTGATATGGCTTACATGGCACGTGTTCCATACTCTAGTGCTGTTGGATCTTTAATGTATGCTATGATCTGCACACGCCCTGATTTGGCTTATGCTGTTAGCATGGTTAGTAGATACATGGCGAACCCGGGGAAAGAACACTGGAAAGCAGTACAGTGGATTTTTCGTTATTTACGAGGTACGTCTTCCATGTGTTTACGTTTTGGCAAATCTAACACTGGGGTGTTCGGATATGTTGATTCAGATTATGGAAAAGATTTGGATAAACGAAGATCAATTACAGGGTATGTGTTTACACTAAATGGTTGTGCTGTTAGTTGGAAAGCCCAGTTACAGTCTACAGTTGCCCTGTCTTCTACCGAGGCAGAGTACATGGCGATTACAGAAGCAGTTAAGGAAGATATCTGGTTGAAGGGGTTATTCGGAGAACTCGATGATAGAATAAAGGTGACCACAGTTTTCTGTGACAACCAAAGTGCTATCTTCTTGAGTAAAGATCAAATGTTTCATGACCGAACAAAGCATATTGATATTCGTTATCATTTTGTGCGGGATATCATTGAAAAAGGTGATTGTGTTGTGGACAAGATTCATACAGATTATAATCCCGCTGATATGTTCACTAAAAGTTTTCCTATAGCCAAGTTCAAATTATGTTTGGACATGGTGGGTGTTTCTGATCGCAGTTGAGCCTGAAGGCTCGTGGTGGAGGAACTATTATTTATTTTTCCGGAAACAATTTTTCTCTATACAAAATTGCAGTTTTTTATGGAAGTTTTAGAGTTTGATGAGCTAAAGGTTTTGACTAATCGTAAAGCATGACTTGCTTAATTTTGATGTCAAGGTGGAGATTGTGGAAAAGTTGCCTCCAAAATTAGCAAGTGGCAAATAGTTCAGGGGTTATTTCCGTAACTTATCATTTACTATTCATAGTTTGACTATGAATAGTAATCTAATATGAAATTGAAAATGAAATTGGACGGAATGGAGGCGCAGACATTATTATATGTGTATAGTAATATGCAATATGAATTTGAAGATTGTAGGCGCAGCAACTTTTGGACGGCATTTTTGTTTTCATATTAGATTTGTATTCTCCTCTTTGGCTATAAATAGCCAGAGAGATTTAACCCACATATAACCCAACAATCAAATATATATATATAGTAAAACTTTATATATATATATATATATATATATATATATATATATATATATATATATATATATATATATATATATATATATATACTGATACACCACCTTATATTTTAGCCCTCTCACTCTATTTGTAATCTCTTTCATAATCCCTGTAAACACTGCAAATTATAGTGAATTGTTTCTCGGCTTCCTCCGCCCGTGGTTTTTTCCCGATTTGGGTTTCCACGTAAATTCCTGTGTCTCTATTCTATTTATTTTATTCGTATTTCGTTGTGATTATTACGATTTGATAATTTTTGATCCCATTCCGCATTGAGCTAATATTATTTAAGTCTATTCGGATCCTTCGTATTTCACAACAGCCCTTCTCACGACGTAAGGGATGCTTGCAGGAGTGATTTGGACTCTTGCATCATTTTAAGACTCACGACGTGAGCAGTCTAATGCTCACGACGTGAGAACGGCTGATGACCAAAAACCTAAGTTTTTCGGTATTTAAGGGATGAGAGGGCTAACCCTTAGTCTCTCTCACTCTCTAAGCCTCCAGAAACCCCAATCTTATTTCTCCTTAAAAATCCTTTGTTATTTGGGTGCCTTTTTAGCTTGAAGAAGAAGATGAGAAGAAGAAAGAATTACTCTAGTGGTGGAGTGAGCACGTATCATCATCATCACCACCACGTTTCACCATTTTGAGAGGAACTAAATTTTTACCAATTTGTGATTTAAATTTTTTTGTTTTGTCCGGGCCACCAAACACTACCTTATATACTTAGTAGGCTCCTAATGCAATCTGAACAATCAGTTACCATGAAAACACCAATTGTACATCAGATTTGGATATCATGATTGTGTTTGATGCTATTTTCATGAAATAATTATCATATGGGATAGAGATATTAATTAAATGAGAAATTGCACACAGATTCGGATCAAAATTTAGATCAAACAAACTTCATAGTACATTTTATTGCTCTCCCTCCAACGCTTTTTGACCCGACCAGTTTTGTATTCTCTTTTCGGCCATGGATGCCTGTAATTTACATCAATAAATCGCATTAAATTTCAAAATTAAAACAAGGATCGTGCTTAAAAACTAATTAGATGATTATAATTTCTTTAGGACAAAAAAAAAAAAAAATCTAACAAACGATTGGGCATGGAGAAAAATACCTCTTTTTCCCAGTTGGTTCGGAAGCAAATCCAAATTAAGATCAAAGTCTGGACCACCGTTCCCGTCAACATGCCTACCCATATACCCTACATTTTTTGCAAGATTTAGTATACAAATCAAATTTACGTCATATAATTCCATGTTTTTGTTGAGATTTGGCTAAAATAAAGATGACGACTTGAAAATGATGGATTGGTCATCAAGCCTATAAAAAGGAGTCCAAAGCTTTAATGCCAAAGTGGCCAATCAAAGTAATTGATTTTTTTTTTCTTCACTTGTTTTAGAGTGTAAAAAGTGTCAGTTAAATTTTTGGAAAGTATGGATTTAATTTGTGGTTGGCTTTATAGATTAGTCTAAGTGAGGGTTGTTGGGGAATTTTGAGACCATTTCCCAATAATTTTGTATATTGAATATAATACAATCAATAATGCATGATGTACTACTACAAAGATGAGTAATTGTTTATCAACCTTTACACCCCAATCGGCAACAAATCCTAGAGTGAGTCCCAAAGGAACGCCAAAGATGTAGTAGCATGCTATATTTATGTAAGCAATCACAGCTTGCCATCCTGCCCCAATTGCAACCCCTACATTTTTCACATATTGAAAGTTTTGGTACTCATAAAATTGCAAGAATACATAAAATATGAAAAATAAAAATAAAAACACATACCAGAAAGTGCGGGTTGGATATTGTTAATGATAAGGCAAGCCCCTAACAATGGGGTAAGAGCGTAAACAGCTTGTTGAACTTGTAAATTATCAGCAAATAAGGCTGGATATTGATGCCGGAAAATGGCTAGGATTATGGCCAGCAAAACGCCGATTATAAACGAAAAAAAAATCACTACCACCACTGAGAACTTGGCAGTTCTTGGGTGGGCTGCCCCTAATTCATTTGACACCCTTACGCTGCAAACAAAATTCATTTTTTGGATTTATTTCCACAATGTGGAATCAAATTAACTATTTTTTTTTTTTTTTGAACGAAAGATATTTATTTTGAGAATTTTCTTTCTAAAGTAACTAACCTGATAGCTGCATTGAATCCGATTGCTATCATAACTGCCCACCCAACAATGTTTGTGCTGCAAAACTTATTTAAATACTTAATAGGCCAAATACTTGAGAGCAATTAAAATATAAAACTATAATATTATTTTTGGGCAAATTTCAGATAAGCCTTACATTTTTTTTTCACTTCAGAAAAATCACTTGATAATTTGAATGTTCTCATTTAAGAAAAAGTTTACCTACCGATATTTGATTTGGACTTTTTAGGGTGTTTAAAAGTGGACAATTTGTTGTTTTAGAGTTAACTATTTTGAAAAGACCGGACTTGTTCATTAGTTTATGTAAGGATTTTTTTTGGAATTTGCCATATAGTTTTTTTTGGGGGGTATAAACAGATAATTTCAGTTTGAATCAATATACTTATATTAAAAGTTTAAAAGAACAAACGCAAAAATTGAATAGAGAATATTATAGAAGTACAAAAATGAAAAAGTAACTACATAAAAGGAAGCATTTAATGAAACCATTGAATCACTGCCAAATAAATATGAGCATGATATTTGATGTGTCGCTTTTCTATCTTGAATATGACTTTATAACTTATTGATGAGGACAGAACGAGTTCACATGTGCTTATTCGAAAAGCATATGTGGACCCCATGTTACCTAATAAACCACTTACCAAATCAATTGATACAGTGATAAACATGAGAGTACAATTTGAAGTTTTCCTACGACAACATTGGTCAATTTTGTCATATTAAAATTAATATTATCAAAGAAAATATGTTGCAAAATTTGGTGGGAATCTTTCTTTGCTTATATCAGGAAATGATAAATGAATAAAGATTTAGGTTACATTAATAAAGATAACGTTTTTTTAGTTATAAGTCAGTCCTACACGATATAGTTATAATTTTTTCATGCAGATGTAAATATAAGGTTTGTCAAATAAATAACTAAATATATTTTCAAAAAGTTTTAAAATATAAAATATTAAACCATTTACATACATATCATCCAACTAGATAAATTAAGTATCTAAAATATATTTTATAAAGATATGCGTAATAAATGCAACAGAACTTATGTTATCAATACTTTATACAAACTGATTATCAATAAAAGAATTCTTACATAATGGAAATAATACTAACCATATTGACAGCGCATCCACCGCGATTTCTGCGTTCTTTAAATATCCAGCAAAAAGTACCAATGCCATAAAATACCATGTTTCTAGGCTGCACAAATTATTTAAAAAAAAAATAACTTAATGGCCAACATAGAATCACATTTCTAAAAAAAGTGGTCGTTTTGATTTTAAATGAAAGGGGTAAAAAAGTAATTTAACATACCAAAGCATGATAGCTGATGCTAAGGAAAGCTTAACGAAGCTCCACAGATTACTGAAAGCGCCCAAACTAAACCCAGACCATGCTCGACCACAAGTCCCACTGAGAATATAAATCATCTGAGCGATCACCATGAACCACCATGAAAGGTTGAGCACGATAGCTCCGCCCCATAACCCCCATCCTAACTTCAACATCAACAGCCAGCTAAAAATGGTGTGTATAACCAGCGCCACCGCAGATATGTAAGCCATCACCATTATCTTACTCTGAGCTTGAAGAAACTTGGCGATCGGAAAGTTGAAGGCGTAAGCAAAAAGCTGCGGAATCATCCATATGGCCATCTGCCCCGCCGCGTGAGATATATCATGGGTTTGTCCGATCAACAGGAGTAAAGGAGTTGCGAAGATGTAGAGGGGCAACAAAATGAGAGCAGTGACGAACAGGATAACCCACGATCTCTGCATATATACTCCTAACATATCCACCTGACCTGCTCCAAATGCTTGCCCACATAAAGTCTCTAACGCGCTCCCCATTCCAACCTGTTGATGTTGATTTCATACATCATACACACATCAAAATCAATCGAGTTTTTGTTGATTTCTCTTCGAACAATCATACAAATTACTTGGGGGAAATTTTGATTTCAAATCGTTAATTTCATCTCAGAATGATTTGACAAAATACTAACCATGACTCCAAAAGAGAAACCGGCAATCACAGAGTTCTCGACGGAGACAGCTGCGAGATCGAGTGTTCCTACATGACCGGCGAACGTTTGTGTAATAGCACCGAGTGAATACTGAAAGACAGTAGTGAAAATTGCAGGACCGGCAAGGTACCAGAGCTTCTTTGATTCGACGCCAAATTGGACAAAGAAATCATTTATTCCGTTGATCGGAGGGATATCTTCGACGTCGCCGACGAAGTGAGCGTTTTTTGTGGTAGAGGTAAGTAGTGGGGATTCTGCGTTGCTTTCCATCGAAATATCTCACACAGTAACGTGTGAGTGGAAGGAAGGGGTTTGCAAAAATTGGCTACGGGTCTGGTTTATTCACATGATCACATCCGCATATTATATGCAATTCTTAGGCACACAGTCCCACCTAACCAACTGTTCTACCGCCATCAATGATTACATCCACTAAATTTAAATATTATATTAATAATATAATGTTTTATATTATTAAAAAGGAAATCGAGTTATGTAACAAATTTTTTTTTGGGGTTTTTTTAAAATTATAATAAGTTTTTCTTTTAACTAACATTTTGGTCCGGAATAGTCGTTCGGTCCTGAAAACCGGCCCAAACCAAATATTGTATATATATGGGTCCTACACACATAAAATTCAGAATATGCGTTACAGAATTAGCAGATCCGAAACACGATCTACAGGCATTTCAGACCAAATTTTGAGCATTGATTCGTCAAACCTAGTAAGTTCTATACTTTAAGTTATTTTGCACTTGATTTTCTGAAACGATTTACGTATTCCAGAATTGTTCAGAATAGTCCGGAATACAAGGAACAACTCTGGAATATCCGAATTATCTTTTTTTGTTATCTTTTTCTTGTTATACGTGTATGAATGTCATGTAATTATTTTGTAATGTGTTTCTGATCGGTTATTTTAGTTCGAAATTAGGTATTGTAGGGGTTCCAAAATTGTAATGTAGATCCGGAACACGATGAACGTGGTCTGAAACCCGATAATCTATTACAGAATGATCATCCGGAATAACCATAATGTATAATTTTTTTTAAGTACTGTTTAATAACTCATGTTAGTCCAAATATGAGTTAGCGTGGATGTTGTTAAAAAAAGTGAGTTTTACAGACGACGAGGTTTTATACCATTTACATGAGCATTCAGAATTGCGTCCGATAAAAGTAAAATCGAAAAACAATAATTTTATAATTATAATTTATTTTTACGGTAATGTATTAAAATGTTCTTGGAATTTTGTTTTTGCAGATAAAAAACGAATATGACGAGTTTCAAAAAAAGATAACAAATAAACCAAAAAATGCACCCATAAAATTAAGAAAGAAATCAGAAAGGGTGTTAAAACTTAAATTGAAAGCAGACCGAAACAAATACAGACAAACCTGTTATGATAGACTAGTTGCAATTATGTTTTTTTTGTTATGAATATGTTTCAGGAAGTGTTTATTATTATTATTATTATTAAATGCTTTTATGCACATTGGTTTTTAAATAGTATATTAATATAATTTAGGTATATTCTATTTTTAATCTCCAACATCCAGTGACTCGAACGATGAGGATGAGTTGCCTATAGAGTATGTTATACCACATCTTGAAGATGAGCAACAATGTCTTGTTGATACGAGTGCATTAGAAATTATTCGTGATTATTAATGTGCTAAACAACGAATGGTAATACTGGAAATCTCATTACCGCCTTCATCGGCTGAGGACCGGAGAAAAGTAGCATTGTATAACATGCAAATGCTCCTCATTACCATGTTTGAAGACATACGACAATTTGTGAACACAATGGACATCATCGAAGAAACATGTAGGACAACTCCAACAATAGAAGATCGAGTCGAATTGACTGATAATGGTTTCAAACTAACTGAGACCTACATGGAATTGTTTGAAAATCATGTAGACACGGCTATTTTTCATCGGATGCAAGTTCCCAGTTATCGGCCAGAAATGTAATCTAATTTTAAATATGGATATTTTAATGTCT
Source organism: Lactuca virosa (assembly GCF_052849685.1). Taxonomy (NCBI): domain Eukaryota; kingdom Viridiplantae; phylum Streptophyta; class Magnoliopsida; order Asterales; family Asteraceae; genus Lactuca; species Lactuca virosa. The sequence goes on along the minus strand of NC_136426.1, from coordinate 33,501,549 downwards.
TTTGAAACTGAATTTTGTAAAAGGAACGGTATGATTATCTAAAATGACAATTATCCTTTTTTCATTAACATTATTGCAAAGAGCGTTATAAAACATAATACATACTTAGATTGGTTTCCACAAATTAGGAAATTGTAAGGGATATATATTTTTTCCGGTCAATAAAATCTCCTCTAATTCTAACAACATCTGTTAGACAGACATGTTTTGCACACAACTTATTGATCTCCGCATTTGCATTTTCAATCCACTTCTTAGCTTGTTTCATTTCTTTCATCGCTTCAGCAACCCATTTTTCTTTTTCATTTACTTGTTTCGGTAGATCGTCTGCACATTGATTTAATGTGCGACTTCAGAGTCCCTTTCGTTTGCTTTTTCAGCAGCCTTCATAGCTTGGAAAACGCCATCAGGCATTTTATCCAGGAGTGGGAAATCTGGGCCTTTCAGAAATGGGTTATTATCTGAACAAACATAACAATCTTCTTCTTCACAATGCCAAACACCATCGTGAGATGAACTCATTCCAATTTTATTTCAACGTTGAGGATGCATGCTAGGTGCATTTTAAGGTCCAAAAGCAATGTCCGGAACAAGTGTCCAAAATAGCCATTCCGGGAAGTGGCTCCGAAATGGGGTTCCAGAATAAGGGTCTGAAATATTGTCAGGAATCTATGACATTTACTATTCGGAATGACTACACATACTGTCAGGAATCTATGACTTTTACTATTGGGAAATGACTACACATATGTTAGGAATCTATGATAATTACATACAAAAGCAATGTCTGGAACAATGGTCTGAAATAGTTGGTCTGGAACGTGGCTCCGGAATGAGGGTCTGAAATGCTGTCAAGAATCTATGACATTTACTGTGCGGAATAATTATACATATTTCTGGAATCTATGGCTTTTACTGTTCGGAATGACTACACATATGTCAAGAATATCGGACAATTTGTATCTTCCCAAAAATTTAAAACCAAAAATTTCGTTTTCATAATAATAAAACCATCAACCAAAATATGTTCATAAAGCCATAAAGGAAAATCAAAGTATTTCAATCAATCATCTCAATACATCAGAGTCAAATAAAACGGAATTCGTGGTGTGTGCGATGCGATCAACGCTAGCTCTTCCCCTTCGATCTGGAAGTACCTTAAACAATAACTGAAAACCGTAAGCACGAATCTTAGTGAGTTCCTTAAATACTGCATACCATACATATCTGCCTGCTCAAGGCTATACCAGGTCTATTTCACCCCCGAGTATATTTTAACTCATGTGTCGGCCCGTACCGGGTCTATTTCACCCTCGAGTCTATTCCAACTCATATGTTAGCGCAAGGCTGTATCACTTCTATTTCACCCCACATACATATAGCACACAGACACACATGCATATAACACATACAGCAGGAGTCACAAAGACTACAAGCACATAACATATCCTAGTGTCCTACATTATAGTGAGCAAACTTACCTCAGTCTGTTGTCAGTCAAGCAAATAATCGGGTTGCTGAACCGGAAAATCCCCTCTCTAATCAATCAAATAAAACCTCAATTAATAATTGGGACATAAACTATAACTGGGAATCTACTTCATTTGTCCAATATCCAGGGTAAAATACCATTTTACCCTTTCCTCTATTGCCTCAATAACCGAGGCCCAACCCAATGACACCCAAAAGCCTAATATGGCCCAAATTCCTAAATGATACCCAAAGCCCATTATGGGCCCAAATCCAAGAAGGCCCAAAGCCTAACAATGACCCAAAGTCAGAAAGACTTGTGGCCCAACAAGGCCCAAAACCTAGTAGTCCAAATCATGAAAGTCAACAAAAGTCAACAACTGCTGAGTACACCCAGTGTACTCAGACTTATGCCATGTGTATGCCATCTTTGGCCAGTACGCGCTACGTACGAGTTGGGTACGCCCAATGTACTCCACAGCAAGCCCAACTCACCATTAAGTGCTTAATCGGTTAAGCTACTAAGTCCATTCTCAGATTTGATCCTAAATGATGTCTTAACATGTGAAGTTGGCAACTTTACTCCTTTGCATGTCTTAATGGGACCCAATACTCAATAAAACCCTTAATAAGAACCCTAACTCAGGCATGGTCCAATATAACACATCAATATTGCATTTTCATGAACATGGGACCTCAAAAATGCTAAGATCTACCATCCCTAGCTTCTGGAGTAGCTAATACTCTCAAGCATGGCTTAAAGGACCATAAAGCATAAAAATAAGCCCTAACTAGATCTATCAAAATAACCATCAAGTTAAGAGCTTTATACCTCCAAATGCTTTCCAAGTTGGAGAGGATTCTGGATCCACAAGCTCTAGCCACACCAATGCAACTTCCAAGAGCTCTTCTTCCTTCAATACCACCAAAAACACCTTCAAAGTTCACTTCCAAGCTCAAAACACTCAAGAGACAATTAGGGTTTTGTTCTTAGGGTTTGGAGAGGTGGAGATTGGTTATAAGAAAGTCCATGAGCAACTTAAGGTGTTTAAATATGGAACAAACACTAAAAATTAGGGTTTGCCCCTTGTGACCCTACGCCCTGCATACCCCCACGTACGCCCCGCATATGTGGGTCCTCCGCGACCATGCCATCGAGCTAGTACGCCCAGCGCACTCCTAGCATACGCCCAACGTACTTGGCTAGGGACCAAAATGCAATAATTTTTAAGGTTAAGGGGAAAAAGGAAAATACCTGGAATGCAGATGTTGCACAATTATTGTTCCGAAATTAGGGTCTAAAATATAAATTCCGGAATGTGGCTCCAGAATGTGTTTCCAGAATAGTGTCAGGAACCATAACCCTAGTAAATGCCATTATATAAAGGAATTCAAGCATCCAAACTCTTTACCTTGTTAAATTTACTACTAAAAGTTCATTTCTCATAATTCAAAGAAATGGCATACTGCGATTGTAGCTCTGAAGGTATTATAAGGACATCAACGACTAAAAATAATCTTGGAGGGCTTTCTAAGCTTGTCCTAAAGAGGTATGTGGGTTATCCTTTTATTATTTTTCTTTGAATTAATATTAATTTACACAATATACGACATGTGTTTGATCTTAAATTTTCAAGGACCACAGTCTGGGTTTATCTGTTGGGTTGACAAAGCAAAAGACAATAACTCGTTGAGAATCAATAACTTATTCTGATCGAAGAAGTAACTTGAAACCCAAAATATGCACTTGGAGATAGCGTTAACTTGTAGTTGGATTTTCTTTTTTGGAATCATTGTGTACAAGTTGTAAGCTTTATGTTCATTAACTAAGTTTCCCTTCTGTAATGCTTATTAATCTTTTTAATATGTAATGTTTGCTTGTTTATTAGTATTACTATGGTACTTGTAAATTATGTTTTTTCTATCTTTGTAATATGTAACAAATATTAGGGCATTAGGGCAATAATAATATTTTTCATTACACACTGCAAATCAGTTACAAACATAATTAAATGCAATTACATTGGAATTAAAACTGCAATCAAAGGGTCTGATATTTACCATTATGATGGAGGGGGAAGAGGGTGTACGTTTTGTGTCCGGTAGGTAGTGTGAAACACACCAGTCCGATAATATATCTGAACCATATCAGGTAATTCATGGATGTTCAAATGACGTGATACCACAATAACATGACCACAAGATGTACCAAGA